>NC_061491.1:16119473-16866973 GCF_022539355.2 Hippoglossus stenolepis
TACAATTAAACGATGCTCTCCAATATTTAAGACAGATGTAAAAGACAGTCGTTACTTATTCCAGCAGTGTATTATATGGTTTTCATTCCATGTAAGCACATTACTGACAGATACTGACACTGTTTGTGTTGGCCAGTCGGTGGAGTGACTGTAGCGACTTCTACGTACAATGATGCTACATTCATACCCTCTGCTGACACAGGAGGTCTATATAGTCTGGAATTACTGGGACAAGTAATATCTTTATATATATTATACCCATAAACAACAGGGTAGGTGGAATTGGGATCTCTCTTAAGGAGGTGTCCATCCAAAGTCTAATCCCGGGAGGCCTTTGTACACATTTACAACTTACTTACGACGACACCGTGACCCGGACGACTGAGAATTTCCCAACTGCATACCTGTCTTCGATCTCCTGAAGCTTCCTCTGAGCGGCCTCTACCTCCATGCAGGAGCTCTCGGCCTCCGGTCGGGACAGGGCAGCGGAGGGATGCGAAGGTGGGGTCCGCGGCTCAGGCTCCGAACAGGGCTGTGGAGGTGCTCGCTCCGCAGACAGGGGCGGGCAGCTGTTTGCTGTGGGCCAGTCACAGCGGGCGCTCCTGTTTGAATCCTCTACAATATCCACTTCAGCCTCCACCATTAGCCTTCTCCTTTTGGCACTGCATCCCCTGAACAAAACACACACTCCTGTAGTGAGTGATCCAGGCATTGGGTGAAAGGTCAAACTGTGCCTCTCTCTCTCTCTCACTTACTCATCATCCACTCTCCTCCTGTGCTTCCTGAGGCACCGTGTCTCCCAGCTGCTGTGAGACAGATGTGTCCAAACAGAAAACACGTGTCAGGCTAAGGCCAAACACAAGGGGTTAGCAAACCACAACCACCAGCTACCTACTTGTTAGAGGCTGATGCTCTCTGCAGGTGACCGGACGTGCTTGGAGGTCCGAGGTCAAACTCGGGGAGGCTGGTGGGGCCTGAAAACGAATACATGGCCGCCAGAAAGCCCGGTTCACTGCTGGAGGGAGCAGAGGGATGCATGCTGGTCATTGGAATTGAAAACACTGGGAGATCGACAGGACTCAGCTGATAAACTGGATGTGCTACATGACGCCACACAAGTTACACGTCTGTTCACACTGGGCTAACTCGCTGCTTGTTTAGCTAGCCACAGCGCACAGCACGTAAATGTGATTAAAACTACAAATATAACGTAACACGAACAAACACACAACGCACGCTGCCCGTCGTGTCTGTGGCGAATGACACGAGGGGAACTTCTAAAGTTGGTGTTGCAGACCGACCTGTGCAGCCGTCCCGCCCCTCTCTGTGTCTGTTGTTGTTATGGATGTGTGGCTAGCTTCACTCCGCTCACTTCCCATTGGTTTCCATTGAGCTGTTAGCATTAGCACGCAGCAGCATTGACACCATGACACCTCCTGCGAACACAGACATCCCTCTCAGCTGCAGGTGAGACAGGTTCGAGGGGAGCCGGGTTAAGATGACGTGAACGAACTATTCTGGGGGACGAGTCGCGCCAGAAGAGTCGTCGAAATTGTAGAAGTGCGAGGGGGATCATGGGAGTTGTAGTTCCAGTACGTAAACGTCTTGTTAAGTCAAAACTCGTTTAGAGTAAAGATGCTTAAAGTTTTCCAAAGATAATTCACCTACTTGTACGAGATGTAAAACAACAGAAAGAACATTTATGCATCTGGTTTGGAAATGCAACCTGTTGAAATGAACGAATGAATGAATGAATAAATGAATAAATGAATGAATGAATGGATGGATGGATGGACGGATGGATGGATGGATGGATAGAAAGATAATTTAGGATTTCGATTCATTCTTTCACCAAATCCGTTTTGGAGATAGAATTTGACTTAAACCCTTGTGTATATGTATTAGATGTGATGCCTGGTCTCCATTTAGATGAGAAACAAAATGCAGATTATTGATTACAATGACAAATTTTGTGAAGAAATGCTAACTTTTACTATGTAATGAATCCCCTCAAACCTTTAAGCTGTTTTGGGATCAAATATCAGAATGTTATCTTACTTTGAAAACTTTTCTAGAGTTGATAAATTAATTTTTGGACCCTAAGCCACTATGGGTATTGCACACCATAAATTATAGATGCATTATTGCAAATTGCATTTATTTATATTTGTTCGCTCATTATTGTTATTATTATTATTATTTATTATTATTTTCCTCTTTCTTTGTGTTGTGTACCTGGGTTGTTGGGGTGTATGGAGGGGCTATAATTGACTCAGTGTACTTGCATGCTTGTAACCTGTTCACCTATTAATCCTGGCTATTGTAAACTTTTGGAAATAATAAAAGGAAAAAAAGAGAGAGTGAAGCAGAGTGAAGTCTGTGCGCATGTGTCCTCAGTTTAGTTTGAAAATATAAACAATAACATGCGTCAAACAAGATAGACCCCTGCCTTCCTCTTCTTACCAAAGACTACAAACTGCCAACAAGATAGTTCTCTCCCACTTCCTGCTCCTAGCCTGAGCCACAGCTGGATTAAAGGCTCCCGTTGCTTTTTTTTCCTCCTTCGCTTTATATCATGTGACGAGTCATGTGACAGTGAAATACTCGAAGCTGTTGTTTTCTAACTCGGCTCAGATTTCTCATACTGGAATCTCCATGAAGAGGTAAGGAGCTGCTCTTCACTCAAGAATTCAATATATATACGAGCTAAATCCCTGTAATGCTACATTATTTGTAATTGTAATGTAATACAGATCCAGTAATATGTACATAACACGGGTGACGAGATTATGTGTCTAATCCAAAAGTTTATTGAAATTATTTTCATATTTACTGTTTGACATCTATGTTTCTTTCTCAACTACATAAAAACTTTAATACATTTTTGAATCTCTTCATTTTATAGTGTATGCGTGTTGTTGCTTTATCTCTTTACTCAAACATATTGATTTATTTCCTCTGTTTGTGTTATCCAGCAGGTTATCCACCACAATGCTGTCCTGGGTCATTACAATATGCCTGCTGGCCTTTGCCTCTAGCAAACCATGTGGTACGTAACGTTTTAAAATAAATACAGCTATCACCAGTCATTCAAAAAAAAAAACTCACTGTCCTTTCTCAATCTGTGTCTACACTGGGGAAAACCTAGATTCCCAAATACACTGACTCACTGGTCTGGACACTGGACACAATGTCTTTCATGTTGCTTGTTTGTCGACACAAGTTGTGAAATTGTCAAAATGCGGAGAATCATGATGTCTGTTCGGTCTTCAGTGCTGAGGAGAAATATTGAGCAACATTAAGATATTTGGATGTTGAACACGGATTTGAAAGTTATTTTCACTGTTAAGTCTCCACGGCCTTTATTTCCTCGTGTGTCTGCTGATGCTGCACTTCTGGTTTTGCAAGGATACAAAAGTTCAAGTTGGTGTCAGCGAGAAGCGAGAGTCACTGAGCACTTTCACGCTTGTTATCACAATGTCTGAGAAACATTTTCTTTCTTTTTGAAAAATGTTAATCCAGATAATGAAGGATCCAACAATGAGCTGTACTTGTCACTCAACAAGGATCTGCTCCGCTCTCTGGAGAGGCAGGAAGGACTCCCCAACCCCAGTGTGCACTTGGCTCTACGCATTTCTAGCTACCACAACCTTGCCAAGGAGAGCGAGCACCTAATTAGACTGAACACCCATTTGCACAATGACATACAAAAGTAATTCAACATTTCCAAATTCTTTAATTAGTCATTAAACTATTTCATATATTCTTCTCTTGATGTTCTCACCTGACCCTATGCCTCCTGTGCCTTCCTCAGCTCTCTCTCTAGCAGTCCGTCTGTGGTCGGCCTCTTGGCGCTGTACACTCTGGCTTTGAAAGCCTCCTGCTACGACCTCAACACAGTTACCTTCACCGTCAGCGACACGAGTGAGACGCTGCTGGCACACCTGAAGAAGCAGATGGAAAAAGAAAAAGAGCACCTTGCCTGTAAGTTTCCTTAGATTTTTTGGGAAGTGAACAATTTTCATAAAAGGTTCCTACCATAATGTTTTACACTGGGCCACACAATCCTCTGTAAGATATTTCTTGAAAAAGAAAATCCACTCAGCATTTATTGTTATGTAGGCTATTTATTAATGGCTGTAATTTAGCTTGTTAGCTGTAATGGCTCCTGTGTCTCCAGTAATACATCAACAGTAAATCAACAGAGCAATTGGAGAAACTATTGACAAATTCTATTCTAAGTGAAATAAGAAAATGTTGTAATGGCACTGGAGAAAATAGAGGACCTAAACGTAAGTGGGAAGTCGTGATTTAATATAATTTGTTTTCTTTTATTTGATCACTCCTTTACACAGTCAGCCACCGCCCTTTGACCAACTATTACCAGTACTCTCTGGGTGTGCTCGCTCTGTGCACGAGTGGCATCAGGGTCAACAACCATGTCAGCAACAAACTCATCCAGGCGGTGGAACACCAGTACTTAGAACATGGAGAGGCTGAGTGCATCGGTGAGTGAAACTGGCCTATATTTTATAGGTTGTATAAATGACTGTATATACAGGCAGGGATGTGTCTCAAATCTTATGATAAGAATCGTGTTTTCTCTGTTTAGAATTAGTTTGAGATACTATATTTTAAGTCATATTTTAGATGGATAAATTCCATGAAGTTGTGTAAGATTCTTTTTTTCTGTTAGGTCATCACACAGAGTGAAGGTTTAGTGTTCAGTTCTGGGAAAAAATGTAAACATTTTTAAATGTTTTGTGAAAGAAATCTAGAAACCTTACCTGTAACAGCTTAGATTCTCATGCTTTAAATCTTCCTATGTCGGCCACATTCACGTTTTATGTGAATCTCTCTCTCTCTCTCTCTAGATACCTATGCAATGGCTGGGATGGCACTTCAGTGTGTGAAGGACGCTGGCTTCCATGTGCGAAACGCTGCTGAGCTAAACACAGCCCTCGACAAAACCAAGCAGAAGCTTTTGGCCTCTAGGCGGGCCGATGGCCATATTGGGAATGAGTTCAGCACAGGTCTTGCAGTCCAAGTAAGAATCTTTTCCCGTATTATTTATTCAGCTCACTTTGTCTCTTTCACTGCATGAAATCCTGCAGAAAGAACTCTTTGTACCTTAAATCTACTTATTCAATGTGATCCAGGCCTTGTTGGCAATGGGCATCCCGGTTGCAGAGTGTGCAGCCTCAATGGAGGCCATGAGGACAGACGCCAGAAGCAACACCTACAACAACCCCATGGCCATATCTCAGATCCTGCCAGCTCTCCAGCAGAAATCCTACCTGACAGTAAAAAGCAAGGAGTGTCTCAACGAGGATGGTATGTGCAGCATTATTTCCACCCTCTGTGGTCACTGTTGTGTTCCATCATTGTTTTGTAATGGCATGTGCCCTCCTACAGACACTCTGGTGCTGGAGCCCATAGACCCTGTGGCGGTTTTACCAAGTGAGACCAAAGTGACTGTGATAGTGGAAGTGGTGACGTCCAGCGGGGAAGCAGCTCTTTACTCTGTCAATGTGGCGAAGGGCAGCTCTCTGTTGGAGGCCCTGGAACTTCTCCAAGGGAGAGAAGTTGGCTTCATGTGAGTTAATTTAATGTAACTCTATGGATTTCAGATTTTTTTTATATGATTGTCTATATCTAGTATTATCTGATGCTGTTGGCAGATTTGAGATTGAGCCCAGCCTGTGGGGAGCTTTCTTAAGTATGGTGAACGGAGAGCAGGCCCGACAGAGTGACCGCAGATACTGGCACCTCTCCTCTGATGGCACCACACACAGTCAGGGTAAGGTCACGCACACGCACACACACACACACACACACACACACACACACTGTATATATTATACTGTGACTCATTAATATTCAGTCTCTTTGTTCATTTGATCTGTTGCTTTAAGTTCACTTTGGTTGAAAAATGCTGGTTTGCTCCTTCAGGTATCAATGACTTCAAGATTGAGGAGGCTCAGAAGATCACCATCAAAAACACCAGCTACTGAGAAAAATCTATTCACTCTTAGGTTTCTTTCCATCATTTGTCATTTCAACCAGTGATAATACTTCAACTGTCTCAGATGTGCTGCATTTCAATTAACCTTGAATAAAACTGTCGTGTAATTTAGACTGAACAAACTTCTGTATGTAATTTGTCAAATGTTGTTCTTACATAATTTAGCTTTTTTTTTTTTTTAAGTAGTGATGGCTTTTTAAATAAAGAGTTTCTGGAGGTTTGTGGACTTTTTAGTTTTTAAAAATAAACAAATTATATATACAAGTGAAAGTTTAATTATTAACTCACCTTAAACTTCTTTACAAACTTCTTTAAATATGTAATTTTTTTATAAAAACACATCTATATCTTGTAAATAAGAAAAATGATCCAGATGAATCTGTGACGAGATGTAATGGCCAGTATATATATCGACAATACATAATAAATAAATAGAGGGGAAATTGATATCATCTAATTTTGTGAAGATAAGAAAATATTTTTTTGATTTTGTCTCCTGTAAATCTTATTCTCTGCATAGACTAAATAAAAACGCTTAACCTTGTTATCCATCTGTAAAACCAAATGTTTTGGCGAAGATAATTAACTTCCGGTTTGTCAAACAAACGCATACTGTAAAACTGTAACCACGGGTAACCACCTTAATCTCTTTACACCACTGATTGTGTACAAACACATAATACACAACACAGTCATTGTATCACTATGTTTAGTGTGTCAAATAAAAAAAACTATGAATTTGACCTATATAGTTAATTCTGTGTTTGTCAGGCGGCTTTTATTGTGAAAGTGAAGAACGCGTGAACCGGAAGTGCATGTGTTCGCTACTGTTTGTAGCATTTGAGCTCACTTCCTGATTAGCTTAACTTGACCAATTCTACCTGCTAACAGCAAATATACGAAACAACATAAAGTGGACGCCACAGGAACAATTTAACCATCCGATCGTTACGTGTAAATAAGTTATATTCACATAAACAGCAGTCACATGACTCTCTCAGTTTGTGTTGGACCATAGAGAGGAAGCTGCCAGGAGCAACTCAGCGGTAACTGCTCACTAACAGTAACAGAGCAGCATGGCGAGGAGTGTCCCTGTGTGTCTGTACCTGTGATCATGGCTGCCGGCCTGTGTCGATGCGTCCTGTTCAACCCTGTGTCCAAGTTTAACAAACACATCGGTTTGACACAGGTGAGGAGGTTCAGTGTTCTTCTTCCTCCTCCTCCTCCTCCTCCTCCTCTTCAGTGGAAAACACCTGGCAGCTTGTTACGAGCTGGAAACACACAGACAACTACCAACACACGTTCTGTGGCGAGGAAAGCGGACATGATCAGTGCTTCTTGTTCCAGGAGTCTGAGTACAACCTCAACTCCAGATGCAAAATCCAAAGTGAAGAGAGTTTCTATTGAAGGCAACATAGGTAAGATCACACACCATAAAACCAAACACGTGTGCTTTAGTTATGTTTTTATGAAATGACTTTAGATAGTTCTGTATATACATAGGTATTCTGTTGCTCATAGTTAGGACCAGGGAATCGAGTAATGGTTTCATATATCTGATTGTTTTATTGTCAGGCAGGTTTGTGTGTGTCTTCTAGTCCTGTCCTGTTTATTTCATAATATTTTATTTTATGATGTAAGTTCCGACGTAGAAAGAATTGTCACACGTAAAGCTTTTGTGGACCCCAAGAAGAAAAGGTCCTGCTGAAGCAAATGAGAAAAAACTAAACTATAAACTCACTATAATCTTACACACACACAGTTGAGTCTCCATGACTTCAGAGGACATTACATTAATTTCCTGGAGACTTACTCTAACCATAGTTACTAGTTACATAATCCTAACCCTAAACTAACCTTCACCTTAAAATGCAATGGTTTACGTTGCATTTTGTGCCTATAAGGGTGACATAATGTGTGTGTGTCGTGAGTAATACCTGGAACACACACACAGTTTGTGGCTTGGCTGTTTAAGATCCTTGCTTTATGTGATGTCATTTATCAGCTGTTGGAAAGTCGACTTTTGCCGGACTCCTGCAGTCAGCTTGTCCGGACTGGGAGGTGATGGCAGAACCCGTCAGCAAGTGGCAGAACATAGAGAGTGGGACGTCAAAGGTGGGCGCACTCTCCCTGAAATCCTTATCTGTTCAAAACAAAAGAACCAAAGGAGGCCAACCATCTCTGCCTGTGTGTTTGACAGGGGGCAGACTCGTCCCCCCAGACGACAGTCAGCAACCTGCTGCAGATGATGTACCAGGACCCCCAGCGCTGGTCCTACACATTTCAGACATATTCGTGTATGAGCCGACTGAGGACACAGCTGCAGCCTCCTCCAGCTCGCCTGCTTAGCTCGGAGGGAACGCCTGTCCAGGTGTACGAGCGCTCAGTCTACAGCGACAGGTGAGTGAGACCGAGCAGGACAGAAAAGTGTAAGTTTGATCCTGTTGGTGGAATTATAGTTCTGGGTCTTTCAGTTAGACAACACATTATCATTCATTATGGGTGTGAAGGGGTTAATGTCCTCTTTAACCCAAACTAGATCAACCTGGCTGAGTTTGGCAGCAATACACTCACTCCGCTGTCCCGAATTCAAACTATATTACCATATTATTATTGTCTTTAATAATTAGGATAGAACTAGTAGGAAATGTATATATGAACTATTTCACCTAGAGAATACATTCTTTTTTATTTTGTGTTTATAAATGAACCCTGACTCTCTGTCCTGTCAGATACATCTTTGCCCTGAACATGTTTGAGTTGGGTTGCATCAACTCGACAGAATGGGCCGTTTACCAGGACTGGCACTCCCTGCTGGTGGAGCAGTTTGGACACCAGGTGGAGCTGGAGGGCATCATCTACCTCGCAGCTCCACCAGAGGTATGAACATTAAAGACCAGCCCTTTAGGATCGCTAAATGTCGTAACAAAACAGGATACGTATAAATGTTTTGTTTAAATGCAATCCCTCTCCCTGATTTTAAAATTAATTTAATATATTATCAATATGCATCCCCTGTGTCCTGGGTTTAATTCCAATCATCCTCCATCCTACAAGCACCAAGAAGGGGCTGAAGACATGCATCCAGTGTACGCAACCGAGTTGAACACCCCCACGCAGGGGGGACAGGGGGCCTCCGTTCGACTCGAGCGCAACATGCGTTTGGAACTATAAAACCATTATTGTTGTGACAGCCAAACTTAACAGGTTGCTGATGCCTTAAATATTCATTGTTCCAAACAGAATTATACGGTTAAAATTTCCGTCAATTCACTTTTGTATATGTTGTAATTTAAATGTACATAATTGACAATTATGTAAAAACAATATTCAGTTTCATCATGAAAACAATACAAACACAGCAGTTGTGCATCTCTCAGATATGTATGGAGCGCCTGGCGAGTCGGGGAAGGTCCGAGGAGAAGGGAGTGGAGCTGGACTACCTGGAGAAGCTACATGTCCAACACGAGCGGTGGCTGGTTGAGAAAAGTACTGAGTGAGTAATGATCACGTGGCTGTCGTTTCCAGACCCTTACGTTTTGAATATTTTCCATCGACCGCTGAAATGTGTTTTTGAATAATCTAATCATAACCTCTGAGGTGCAACATTTAAAGTTACTATTATGGAGCTGAGCTCAACAATGTTCAGTCAACTTTATTATTTGTTGCTTCCTATGAATGCAGACTGCAAATCCTCCCTCCGCAATCTGGTTTGAAATGCTCAAATGAAATGAAATTTAAAACTGAAATCAAAGACACCAGCAGTGGCGCAGTCATTGTATTACAGGATGCTCTGCTCAGATTCCTGTTTGACAGTCTGTGTTCTACATGGCTGTCCTCGCAGCTGTTTGCTGCTCAGCTGTAAACAGATGACGGTCAGCAGTGTGTGGTCTGCTGCTGTGGTGAACTGTCTAACTGGCTCGGCTCTGTCTTTTCAGAATACACTTTGAGAAGTTAAAACAGATACCTGTGTTACGACTCGATGCCAATGTGGAGTTTCAGAGGGACCCTGAGGTGCGGCAGCAGCTTATTACAAAGGTATGTATTCGTTTAGTGGATCTTATATGTGCTGTGCCATCGTTAACCACATGGGGTCACTGTCATTTTTCATGTGCCTTTGGTTTAGTGAGAGCTCATTGCGCTGGTGCATTTGTTTTCTGATTGGATGTTTGATGTGTTTCCCGGTTCTGATCTATTGTGATGTTTTTATACACAGGTGAAGAACTTCTTCAGCTCTTTGTGAGGGAACAGTCTCCAGACAACATCAACAGACCAGCCGTCAGTCATTTAGTTAAGTGACACATAAACGCATACGAGCCAATCAGAGTGAAGCAATTTTATTATATTATGATATAATACTATTATAAAGCAGACCTTATAAACCTCCATCTCTACATGACATATGAACGTTTTGTCTGTATATGAATGTTTGTTGTAGAGACTTTTACTGTTACATTTTTCAGCTTTTTATTGTTTATTTGATAACTTGTTTGTTAGTTAGAGTCTCGAGAACCATTTTTCTCCTTGACACAATAATTCACATATTCCTGTGATTAAAACACAGATCGGCAAATTTGTTTTGGAGCCAGTGTAAATTATAAACTAAATCTGTGTGATCACCACTGGGACCATATGGAAATACAGTTTACTGAACATCACACAGTTTTTGAGCATGTTACAGTTTTATTCCTTCCTGACTCACAGGAACTAGTGAACGCGACAAGTGTTGTATTTATTCTTCATTATTAAATAAAGATTTATCAATTTGTTCATTTTTTTGTTGTCATGTATCATCCATTGAAACTTCACGGAACTTGTGCCACTGATACGAAACAGATAGGTGCTAATGGATATACGAGATTTAAAGTGTTATTTGTTAATGGGTTTTTACATTTGAAAGGGAGGAGGCTGAATAAAAAAAGGCCGGGTTAGCTTGACAGGACAATGACCTTGGCTAAATGTTTTCTTGTCTGTGGCCCTCTGATGTGCTCCGGTGATCAGAGGGTCTGCTGAGATGCCTGGCGTGGTCAGGGGTCATCAAAGGGCAGCTGTCCACTATAAAGGGGCCTGTCTGGAGCCCCGTCTGCAGCCAGCGTCAGTTCAGCCTGAGACCAGCTGGAGGAAGGAAGGAAGGAGCTCTCACCTCTCTCTCTCTCTCTCTCTCTCTCTCTCTCTCGCTCTGTGAGTTTCAGTCAAAATGGAAACAAGAGTGCTGACAGTTTTCTGCACACTCCTCCTCGGCTCTTTGGGAAATATTTTCTCCGGTCGGGCCCACAGGTCTCGCGACGGCCTTGAGAGAAGTCTATCATTCAGAAACCTCTCAGTTAATCATCGCAGCAGATACCCTCTGTACATGATGCAGCTGTACCGCTCCTTCAGGACCGTCGATTCCTCGTCGCCAGTAGCTGTCAACGCCGTCAACACGCCAGCTGACAACCCATCAGCGTACAGCTCTGACTCTGTCCTAAGTCTGAAGGCTAAAAGTGAGTAAACACTTTATTATTATTTTTCGAATAAAGCTTTATTCTGGGCATGAACTAGTTAGACAGTGTATGTGTATGTGTCTGTTTCTGTTTGTGTAGTCTCTGTTGTCCAGCAGCTCTTTGGCTGCTGCACTCTCTGTGTTGTCAGACCCTCCCTTTTTACAACCCAGCAAGTGTCAAAATGCTTATTCCACTTTAAAGGCTTTCTCTGTTTTATGTGACAGGGTGTGTATATTAGCCCTCAGACGATCTTTGCACAGGGGGGTTCAATACACATCCTGTTCTGTTCACCCTCCCACTCCACTGTTTTGACATTTGTCCAGGGATCTGGTTTTCCCAGAATCCCCCAAACTGCTGACTGTTTGTGTGTGAGTTTGAGTTCTCATTTACACGTCTCTTTTTTTCTTAGGTTGCCACCAAGTGGGTGACAGATGGACAGTAACATTTGACATGTCAGCCATCTCTGCCAGCGAGCTCGTCCAGCTGGCAGAGCTTCGGATCAGTCTACCAGCGTTCTCTGCCTCCGAGCGAGCCACTGTGGATTTATATCACTCCCGGGAGCAGAGCTGTGACCCGGGCAGCACATCATGCCAGGACAATCACCTTTTCCTGGGGAGCTTTGGCACGTCGCCCAGCAGCACAAAGTCTTCCTGGAAGGTTTTTAATGTGACCGCTCTGTTGAAATTCTGGCTGTACCAAGGAGACAGAGTGTCAAGCCAGGAGGCCTCCGGAGAGGCAGGCAGTGGGAGCGGTGCAGGGGAGGAGAGGCAGACAACTGACAAGTCCCTCTTCAAGAATTTGGGATTGAGGCAAAGAAAAATAAACCATTCAATAACAAACCGGGTCATGATGGTCATCTTCTCCAAACACAACCTGCCTCAGGAAGCCCACGCTGCATACAGTCTCATTCACACTGTGGAGAACTCCAAGTATGTGACCGTGGACAGAGTCAGCAGTGACAGCCAAAGTCGACGGCACAAAAGGAACCGACTGGAAAGGATGAGAGTGGCTGGTGGAGCTGCACCGACAGCGGAGCCGGTGCAGAGGCCGCTGTGTCGCAAGGTAGACATGTGGGTGGACTTTGACCAAATTGGCTGGGACGAGTGGATTGTGCATCCCAAGCGGTTCAACGCATATCGCTGTGAGGGAGACTGCCCGACACCCCTGGATGAGTCCTTCCAGCCCACCAACCATGCATACATGCAGGTAAGATGGAAGCTCTGGTTTTACTCCAATTGAGTTCTTTAGAAACTTCAGGTTTTTCTGAAGTTGTTTGTTTGTTTATGTGAATTCTTCTTCTATCTTTCAGAGCCTCTTGCGTCATCGCCATCCAGAGAGAGTGTCTTGTCCGTCCTGCGTGCCAACGCGGCTCAGCCCACTCTCCATGCTCTACTATGAGAACGACGACTTGATGCTGCGTCATCACGAGGAAATGATTGTTGAGGAGTGTGGCTGTCACTGAAGGCCCCCCCCCCCATCACTGTGTGTTTCCCTGAGTCACAAGAGCGACTTCTGACAGAGCATAAATATGTTTCTTTACTGTTTTCATGACAACCTTAATGTTCAAATATTAAAGTGAGACTTCCGTTTCATGGCCTTTTCCATGGCTGAATGACTCAAAGTATATTTCATCCATACTGGGTGGTGCACAAATGTATTTTCTATCTTTGGTGTGGAGTAAGCTCCATTATACAAGTATTATATGTTGTATCTATTTATACATTGTAATGTATATTTTGTACATAATAATAAATAATAAACATTTTATTTTGACAAACATGGAGTTTTCTGTCTTTTCAAACACTCGGCTATTGAGAACTTGACTCATTTTAAAAAAATGGATACTCTTATTTTAGGTTTGAATGAATTTGGTGCAATTACAAACATGGAAACTACAAGTCAAATGTTTGAGAACACCTCCATTGTTGCTGAAGTTTGTACAGTGTAATGTCCCAATGTTTCTGAAAATAAAACATAGAAAACTATAAGAGCAGTCAGCAGAGCACAAACCTCCACCAAGGTCCCTTTACAGTCCCTGTAAATTCAATTCAATCAAGCTGCACCAAATTTCACATTCATAGATATCAGTTCCTTGAACATGCCAGATATTTTTCATTAGGTCCAATGAAAAGTTCCTTTCTGCCCCATATCGCATCCTTCTACCAAGTTTCATGATAATCCCTCCTGTAGTTTTTGTTTAATCTTGCATACAAATCAACCAACAAACAAATGGACAGGGGTGAAAAGATAATCTCCTTGGTGGAGGTAAAAATATATAAATAAAATAAATAAATTTGAATTTGATTTACTTCTAAGACAAACACATTTATGGTGTTTTCTCTGCAATGTAAAGTAAGAATTGTTTTTCCTGACAAAAACCTTAAGCTTCACTTTCACCTCCTGTCATCTCAAACCAGCTCGGTGGGTCTCGTGTCTGGAGATTGTGTTGTTTGTCTGTCTGTAGGTTGAGGCCCTGAACAACCTGTCTGCCCAACTTTATTTATTGGTCTTTTTCTTGCCATTCTGATATCAATACACAATATTACCTCCTGCAGTACAGTGTTGTTCCAATGATACATCAGACACTGCCTTTGGACAGGGAGAGTTTGTTAGTTTGTTGTCACCAACAGAAGTCTGGGCACCTGTAGAAATATCTTCATTTTCTTCCACTGCTGCAGAAAACTTTAAATTCAGCCAAATCTTAATCTGTGAAAAAGGCCTGTTTTTTTATGAAATGTAGATGATTATCAGTTTTTTGACAAATATATATTTTTGTATCTTTTAGTGTTTGTCACAGGATGTCAGGATTCCGTCAGGCTGCTTGAACTCTATTAAAAAAGTGGAGAAAGGGGATGATCAAAAACATATACCTATACTGGGAATAGTTTGGGAAATTGCACATTTTATAAATATTCAAAAGATTAACAGACCACATAAATGAAAAAGACGATTTTCAAAGTAAAATCTTGTGGCATCTAAGTTTCAACAAAAATAGAAAGGTATTAATTTGCTTAATCTGCAAGATTTAAAAACTTACTATTTTCTTCCATACACAATTTATTTGTTGAAAAATGTCTTCTGTCAGTTTCATTTGGAGCAATGTCCATTCAACCTCTCAACTCTAGCTACTGTGCGTCCACACACCTTGTTATAAAGAATCCCTCTGTATTAACAAACTCCTCAGACCCTCAACCTGCTCGTAGATATTCATTCACATCTTAATCCCACTTGTCTTCTCTCCCTGGTTTACCATCAAACAGTTTAGTGTATTTGCCTTCCTCACCTCCAATCCACATCTCTGGTCCTCACAGTGCAAACACACACATCATCATCATCATCAGAGGTCATTAGCTGCTCTCTGGCCAGGCTTCTTTTGTTGATTGTGATCAAACAGGCGCACTGAGTGGAGCCACTCACAAAGTACACTGAAGCACGGATCAATGGGGGGAGAGAAGAAGCAGTAGCACTTGTTTGTTTTGGAGAGGCGGGGTGGTGGTGGGTGGGTATCAGGAAGCAGAGGTGACAAGCGGACCCCAAACAAACAGACAGCAGTGTGAGGGGAACGGAGAGAGTCAACGTCTGGATGCTGAGGCTACTGTGGAGGAAGGACAGGGCAGACTGGAACTGATCATCTGAAACTGTTCAATCCACACTGAGAGACGAGACACGTCCCGACTCAGCTCCCTCTGGCATTGTTTCCTTTTCTGTCCTTGCCTGTAAGATTTCCACCACTTTAGAAAGGTTACACCATCACAAATGGAACTATGAGTTTTCTATTTCTTAATTAAATAACAGTAGTTACACAGTCCAGACCAGCAGGACATTGAATAAGAAAAGAAAGAAAGAATAATGGTCCCAAATCTCATCTTAAAAAGCAGTTGAACACTAACCTATAGACTGGCAGTTTTATAGCTTTTATTTTCTTAAAGTTTTAATGTTGATCTTTTATCTGTTTTGTTTCACTGCAGTGCTGAGTATAATCTGGCTTTATATCCTCGCATTTGTATTTCTATTTTGTGAAGCACCTTGTAACTCTACTTTTGAAAGGTGCAATAGAAATATTCTTCTTCTTCTTATACAACACAGTAGATTGAGCTTGGCGTCATCGCCTCCAAATCATGTCCGGTCCTGCTCATCCTGAACAAACGTGATGGTCAGACCATGGCAATGGCTCACTACCGTCACCCAAAACATTTGATGATCACATTAAATCATTGAACATTATTTTATTGTTTTGTTTACTTTTATTGGAGTCATAGACATCTGAAGCCTCTAACAACATGTGTGAAAGGGAGATACCCTGGAAACATCACTAGTCCATCACAGGCTCAATATAACTCCTCACCTTCATACATTGGGAAAAATTGGTGTCCAGTCCCAGAGAATAATTCATGGATCTTGATGGAAAAAAAATCAGGTACATTTAGGGAAGTGATGTGTGTGAAATCTGGTGCAGCTTGATTGAGTTTAATTAGACTGTTTGGCCTGGTGAAGGTTTTAATAACATGTATACGGTAAATCAACAAAGGGCAAGCCGCATACATGGAGGTCAAAATGTTGAATGGAAGGAAAAGAAGGAGTTTCTCCCAGTTATGCAGAGTTGTATATTGACCTCTCTTTATACAGTCCACTGACTGAGGTTATCAGGGAGCCGCTTGAGGAATTCCTGATTCCTAACTTGTGCTGAATCAGGGGAGCACAGGAAGTGCTACAGGCTGCAATGCAAGCCCAAGTCAAGAATCATCACTTGAAAATGTATATTAGGTTTTCACTCACTTTGATAATTGAAAAGCTAATAATTCAGTTTTCACCAAATCTTTTCTATTCATTTTATTCATGAAATAACCTAATGTGTCTTTTTAGTCTCTTGGATGGCACCAAGCAACATAAATGTGTATTCAAACCAGTGAAACACTGAAGACATTGTTCAAATTATGTCAGTGGAAAGTATTTTTCAAATCCAACATGATAGTACGAGACTCATTAGTAGCACACACTGAACACACACACACACACACACAAAGTGTTGTTTGCTTTTCCTTTAATGCTTTTAATCACTCTTCAAACCGTGTGAAAATCTGTTTCAAAATGTCCTTAACAAAAATCTATTTTACATTCTCTGTATGACACTTCAGGTGAAGTACTTTTTCAAATTTTTAAGAGCATGATCCAACTGTACCTAAACTTATACAGAAACTTCAACATGATCAAGGCAACATCTGAGGAGAGGTGTCTAGAAATGTGTGGAAATAAAAGCACATCAAGTGACGGACTTCTCCTTCTGGAATGCACATAAATTCTGAAAAATCTTATTATTATTTTCTCTCTGTAACAAATGATGAGGCTTTGTTGGTGTTAAGTACTTCCCAGTGTTGATTTCAAACTCGTAGCCACTACAGGAAGGCACACTTGTTGTCACACGTAAATCAGGTTTGAGCTTTGAGGCCTGGTTTCATTACACATTTGTTTTGGGCAAAACGAGTAAACGAGACTGACGAAGACTTGAAGACCATAAGATGCTGTGGATACTGAAGGTGAACCTCTGTCTTCCTGGAATGGATGATGGGAAAGGTGCTCTGGAACCTTTCTTCACAGCATCACGATGGTTAGTCTGACATCTTAATACTCATTCCACCTAGATGTCCATTTCAAACTGCGCGTCGTCACCTTAAAAAGAAAGATAAAAACATATGAAAAATTGTGGGCCGTCCATTCACCAGAAGGATGGTGGTTTGATTCCCAGTTCCTCCAGTCAGTATGCCAAAGTGTCGTGGGGCACGGCACTGAACCCCTAATTGCTCCTGACGGCTGTGCCAGTGTGTAAATGGTTTATGAGGAAAAAGCTCAATAATGTGAAACTACACAAATGATCTTTATTTCTCATCTTATTTTAGACAGCAAAGAGCGGCATTGTATGATCTGATGGTTGATTCACACGACAATAGGACTGAATCCCTCCGTCTGTATGTCACCCTGTGGTGTGTGTCTGACGTGTAAACATACCAGTGTTGCTGCTCTCAGGTGAAGCAACATTGTTGTTCAGTAGTTCTCTGTTTTTGGGGTCTTTGGTGGTAGGACTGGTCACCCCTGGAATGTTGGGCAGACCTCGCGGAGGCGTCTTGGCCGCCGGAGAGCTGCGACGCTCCAGCAGGAACTTCCGGTCATAGATGATCCTGGTACCTTTTGTATGAGGAGGCAGGAAATGTGAAGGATGACCACCAGAAACAGAGCACTGTATTCACTTAGATGGAGCACTGAGATCACAGGCACATCTACTGACATCTACAGCCATGCTACATATGTATGCAGGTGTCCAGTCTTTTTTTGACAATTGTCCCCAATAACTGCAATTAATTGGGAAATCAATCTACCAATTACTTATTGATTAATGATAATAATTAAATAAAATTATCATAATGATAGACATCAGGAAAATAATTTAAAATCATAGGGCATCACAATTAATCAAAACAGTTGCTTTTGATTTTCTGACACTAGTGCTGCTCTAGTCACTAAAATCTATCCAATCAATTAATGAAGTCTGACTATGAAACACTGAAAGGACAAATAGGTGAGGGCAGTAATGAGATAATATATTATAGCATAAGATAATATATTATAGCATCAATGTGTTGTATTTATATATTATATGTATTTATACATAATTAAGTAATTTTGTTGTCGGAGACAGAGGTGGACAGTAAGAATCTTTTACACACATATTTCACTAATATATCCATTCGGTAACTTCTTAGACTCCATTGAATGAAGATATATTGTGTAAATTTAATCTTGGTGTGAACTTTGACAGCAAAAATGTCATTACACATTGTAAAGATGAGTTGTATAACATTGAGTTCTTTGAAAACTTGATGATCCTGTACAGTTAAGTTCATATCCATAACTGCAGAAAGGCAAACAATACCCCCAACTTTACAGGAAAAAAAATATATATATATATATATATATGAAAACTCTACAACTTGTAGACACTAAAACGTAACTGTCCAAGTGTACAATGAAGTTATCAATGAGCAATACGAAATATTAATTTGTCGACATGACTGTTTAAGTGTAGCTGGGTATTTTCCGCCATGTCTGTACACGTACAATTTTGTAAATAAAGTTGTATCAGAGAAAAAAGTGCCAGGATCAGCTGACGAAAGCCACAATTAAAAACTAAACACGCGTCCCTTTAAAATGAGAAATCAGTGATACAAGTACATATCACAGTGGTATAAGTATGTATTACTCACATGACTGTGACCGTCAGTACTTTATTGCCTCAGAGTCTGAACTTCATCGTGTTTATTGACAACCTGACACTTGCTAGCCACAGTTAGCTGTTAGCAGTTAGCTGAGGCGGAGCTAGCCCTGTGTGGTTTGACAGGAGCGGACCTCATGGAGTTAGCTTGAGCCACTGCAGCGCGCGCGCGCACACACGCACACCACACACAAACACACTGCAGTAGTTTGAGATTATAACCCATGCGTGTCTAAAGTTTAACAACACACACCGACACACACACGTAAACACGATGAAGGGCACCCACCTCCAGGGGTCGTGCTGAACAGGGTTCCTCCCGGAGTAGTGCAGTAGTCGTGGGGCATGTGCTCCGCGTCGTTGACCGTCACCCTCCTGGTGGACGGGATGGCCTTGGCAGTGGTCTTCTGACAGTCAGTGGACATCTTCTCTCTGCGGCGACTGACTCAAACTAGTGGAAATGTACAAACACCTCACAGGCTCCGAGTCTGTGTCTGATGTGCGGCCACTTCAACGCTAAGAAAAATAAATACGTCTTTTTATCATAAGTGCAAACGAGGAAAGCTTGTATCACACATCACAACACACACTCGCACAGACACACACACAGCGTCCAGGCTCTTTGTTAAGCAGGAGCTGAGCACACGTTCCTCCTCTTCCTCCTGCACTCACTGCTGCGTGCAAACAAAACAACACACTCAGCTGCACACGGTGGGCTTACTGCGCCCCCTACTGGCACATTAAAGGGATGGTTCCCTTATCAGCCACATATCACTGAAAATATTTAGAAAATTGTTCCAATGTTGAAGAAAGTAAAAAATAAATGAATCCCCTGATCCTGATCTGCACCAAACTTTAATACATTCTTCCCCTGCTGCATTCCTCCACCAATTTTCTAGGTATCCCGTCCAGAAGTTTTTGCTTAATCCTGCCAACAGACAAACAAATAAATAAATCCAAATAAAAACATAACCTCCTTGTCAGGAGCTGTAACCTCCAGTAAACACAAGCAATACCTGCTGTTTTTGTAAAAATGCATTTCTTAAATTTATTCTGAAAATGGTGCATTTCTCATTTGACTGTTTTTCAGAAAGTCAGGCTATGTATATACTAGATTACATACTATACTACAAGTCGTATGTTTATATGACTTGTAGTAGACACTCATGCTTATGCAGAGTTTGAAAGAGTAACTCTGCTTGAGACCATATCATGTTTAACGTTGGATGAAAAGTAGAAGTTCTCCACACGATGCACGGGACAAAGCCTGTGGGCAGCTCAGTGTGTTTATAACAATTGGTCCATTCAAAGCTACAGTATGATCATCAGTAGCTGGGTGCACGTGGATTTAAGTGTCTCACACAATACACATACACGCTGTACACAAGGACATTTCATTTCTTTATTAATTTTGTAAATGTTGAGCTGGTGTACAGAGTAAATTGTCAATAGATGTCCTCGGATTTGATTGGATTAAAAGGCTTTTAACATGTGTATTTTAAATTCATGTTGGACTCTCCAGAACAATAAAAAAAAGCAAACAAAACAGGTTAAAATACCCACAAGACCCCAATTTCTCCCCAGGTTACAGGCATTACCCAGAACTCAACAGTCTCTTGGTAGCTACAGCTGTATGATGCTAAAAGTACATCCATAACATAACTAGAATCCCAGTTGACGAATAAGGGTGCATAGCATTCTAAGTAAATATATATATATATTTTAATATATTTCATATATATATATGTATATATATATATAGCCTTTTATGTTAAAAACATTTTCTGTGCATGTGCGCAGTTGCATTCCTTAGTATTGAGTAATATGCTATTGCGTTAATAATGTCTTCAATCCATTCTAAGGGAATATACATGTGTTCTCTAGTTTTTGCAACAGTTAATATTTTTGCATGAACTTGGTGCATGGCATCGTCTCAGTCGTCCCTCAGTGCAGGGCTCTCCATTGTTCGTTTCCTCCGATGTGACCACTCCTCCCTCTGCTTGCACTTAGTCCGACTCCTCCGTTCAGACTGTGTTCAAACTGTCACCACATGGAGGCCTTAGAATGGGCTCAGTCTCGTGTTTGATAAGGGGGCAGAAATAGATCAGGAGTGGGCTGTGTTGAGTAAAAATGCTTGTCATCTCGAAAGACTAGCCATCGAAGCCACCAAGTTTTCCCACAATTCCATGCAGCTGCCCCCCCCACCCCCTCACTCCAACCCTGACATCAGTTGTGCATTTAAAAAACAGCCCCCTGCTTCAGAAACCAAGCATACCATAATCATGAGCCCTTAGAGAGCAAACCATAAGACATGAGGGGTGCAACACCATTACACTGCAGTGTAATCTTCACTGACATCAAACCTTTTGTGGTTCATAGAAAATATAACAAAATATAAATTATATCTGATGAAGGGATATTTTGTTAAAATGTCAAAAAAAAAAACAGAGGCTTCTCTTAAAATCTCTCTTCTTACATGATCTGTGTGCGTGTTTGCAATGAGATGACAATGAACTGACATGAGCAGATACTGAGTTGAAACAACAGAGTGAAATACTCTATCATCTACTAAAGTACAGAGCCAACACAGATGTCTACTTTATAACAAGACTTACAGTTTACCAAGACTTTACATTCATCATCTCTGGCTGTGATGCCAAACTAAACACTTATTATTGATGGGTCCTTATTGCAACGGTTTTGTGACTTGCAACTTTTCCCTTAATATATTGTTTGATGTCTACAGAAAATGAATGCATGTAATCAATATCATGTGAGATGATGTGCTTATTGAGGTAAATTAATGTTTAAAAAATATGTGAATTAGAATTACACGTCTATTTATATATAATCTGAGAGCTGCTGCTCTTTGTCCATTTGCAATATTACTTCCTGTGATATTATCACAACATTGACATGTCCCAATATCCAGGATTGAATACATGATATTAAAACCACACACACGCGCACGCACGCACACACACATGCACACACACACGGATTCCTTTCAAGGTGCATATGAATGTTATTAAGGTTTAAAAACCATGACCAGACAGACGCCGGGCACTTTGCAAATGGGATGGCTGGTACATAAGTCATACCGATACTTCTTAAGTGTAAAACTCAAGCATAATAGTTTTCTTATCTAAAGAGGAAGAGTGATGAAATGCAGGATACTAATGTACTGACATCATTTCTGAGTGTAGTGAGGAGAAGGCTAAAGCTGTAGTGAACAGATCGTAAGCTATCAGAAGCTATGATCCTAAAATCCTCTTTCTCTCCGTCTCTTCGTCTGTCACACGAAAACACACTCGAACACACTCGCACAAACAATCCTCTCCTTTTCCAAGCAGTTATTGCTTCTGCTGAAGTACAGTTAAGACAGTAAACCATGAAAAAATAAAAGACGTAAGAGGAGGGGAAGGGGTGAGACACGCTTCAGGAGGGGTCAGGCTCACAGTTGCGGGTCAGTATTACAGTTTCTCATCACAGTGATCGTTGACTGACTGTCTTTGCTACACTACCAAGGAGACAAACACCACAGCTCAACACGTCTGTGACCCCTTGACACGCGTCACTCCTTGTCTTCTACCCAGTCAAACCAGTGCTACATTATTATTATTACATTATCAACCATCATCTCAGCTGCTGCACCCTCATCAAGTCACACCTTCTGGTGGTGGTAAGATGGTCTGTGAGTGCACCTGATGGGTGTTGGCGTCAGATTCTGCACGATGAGGTCAAACAGACACTGCTACGAGCCGAAGGTGGGATCCTGCCCCCTGCTGGAGGGGGGCAGGACTGCTACATCTACTCTGAGAGGCTGACTGAAGGGGCGAGGGGGTGAGAGGTGGAGGTAGGGCAACATGGAGTGAAGAGAGGTATTGGGACTTTAGACAGACGTCGGATTAACGCAGACCTCACAAGGATACAGCGAACTGTGGACCAAAAAGGGTGGAGGGTTGGGATGGTAGGTTAATCTCTCATAATCTGTCATCTGTCACTATCAGACAGGTTCGCTGCAGAAACCTGCCTCCAAACGCTCAAAAACCAACATTACTGAGAGTCATGATCTACACTCTTCCCTCAACAGTTTGACACGTCCAAAGCAAAAGGGTGAACGCACATGAGAAGCACAAAGAAACAAACAGCCGGACACACAGAAATCTTGACGTTTAAAAACAGGCAGAGCGACACAACATTTGTATGTTCTTGTACCCACAAAGATCTCGAGATATATAGAATAATACATAGGTTCAGACCAAACGAACCAAACGAGAAACGAACGAACAAAAAAAACAAAACAGGGAGGAATTTCTTATGTACCTGAAACAGCAGCATCAGTGGCGTCGCTTAGGGATCTTAACATAAACAACACACGTAACACAGTCACGCAGAGCATTTTAGTGCATAAGATATTATGTACAACACCAATATCCTTGTGATAATTGTAGCTTTACTGGACTTTGAGAGCACTGGGACAGGTTTGTGATGCTCAGAGGAGTATGGCAGGTCGGAGGGGGAGGAACCTGTTGCCTAGAGATTATGTAATCTTCATTATTTTATTCATCTCCCTTTTTTTTTCTAAATTTTCCCCTGTTGGTTTAGAAAACGGGTCAGTGATTGACCATACCCTACAATGCATGCCTGTCCCATATACAGCAGTGTCTCCTCCCCGTCCCACCCCACCCTTACACCCACCCCTGCGTTCCCTCAGTATTTGTAGTTTAAGACAGGCCATGCGGCAGCAGTCACTCATGCTGATACAGATAACAGGAAGCACGTTTTGGTTGCTAGTTTTTTTTTGTTTGTTTGTTTTTTGTTTTATACGAAATCATGCTTCTAGTCTAGTAATAGATGTTTTTTTTACCCACAGTTTCTTAAAAAAAAGGAAAAAAAAGTAATAAAAACTACAGGTAAATCTGTATCCTTCTCTTCTGGTACGTGCTGATAGTCGGCAGAGCCACTGTGGTTGTCAGTAAGTTGTTGTCTGTAGCTGTTCGTTTCTGCCTGTCTGCTTTTTTTTTTACGTGTTCTTCCTCTTGCCAGCTGCTTCTGGTCATGTGTCCATATAGGATGGGTTTGGTGAAGGGGTTGAATCCTGCGAAGAAGTCTGTGGGGAAGGAGAGACAGGCTGAGTCAGAACGAGAGAAACGTTTGTCTCAACAGATCAGAGAAAAACTTCATACAAGGCAGGTGGCATGCAAGCTGCAGTGAGTCGGTGCAAAAGTGAACATGTTTAGCAGATTTTAACAGCTATGTGCATTATTTAAAAAGGTCCATCTGAAGTTGATCCAAATTTGTATCACTCACTGTAGAACTACAACACAGCACATTAGTTCTGCAAAAGCCATTCAAGCAAAATGGTTGGCAGAAGTGTTTTAACATTCACAAGTGAGTCGCCAGAAATATCAGTAATGTCACGGCCTTCACGTTAGAAAGGGCAAGTCTCACACACACACACACACACACACACACACACACACACACACACACACACACACACACACACACACACACACACACACACACACACACACACACACACACACACACACACACACACACACACACACACAGTGGCTCCAGCGTAGGGAAACTGGCTGTGCAGCTGTGACCTTGAGATCCTTCTTGGTCGGTTGTTTTGCTGAGTGCACGTTGTGCCAACCCTTTTCCAGCTTGTTACGACATGCATGAAGACACCGAAGTGACCTGGTACCATTTATTGCAATATTATTTATCTATTTGCATCAAACTCAATCTCTATCATACATCTGTATGGAATTATATTTGTGTCTAATTTCTGTTTGCAAAATGTGACCATTTCAACAGAAATTTTGTATTCACCTAAAGAGAATTCAACAAATGATTTATTGGAGCAATCAAATTCTGACGCCAACACATTTAGATATTCACATATATATCTCCATACATATGAAGTAAACATAAAGCAGCCTGAATTTGTATTGCTTATCCAAATTATTAGATTCATAAAGACTGAAATAGACTGATCTTAATACATAAAGTACCATATCAGGTTTCTATGGATTTATCTTCATATTGCCTGTAGTAATACTGACTAAAAGATAACAATATCAAAATCAATTTCAAACTCAACATTGGTCATGAGTTAGCAGGTTCTTTTTCAGGCAAGTAGGGTTTTCTGATGTTTTTATATTTTGAGAATGATACATTTATCTTTCTTTGTGTCAATTCTATTTTAATTATTACTTAAAAGAACTATGTAATAGTCATTTTGCTGTGCCAGTCTCACATAACATATCATTAGTATTGAATTAAAGGTACATTCAGATGCATTTAATCCAAGGAGACTGGATTAAATGGTCTAGCCCAAAGGTCAGACGATGCACCGTGGCTCGGTCCCGTACCTGAGGGGACGCAGCGCTCAGTCTGCCTCACTGCTTAACTCTCCGCAGACTGGCGCATTTCACTATCTGAGCACCTTTCTTCACATCCACAGTATCGGGCTACATCGGGGGGAGAGGAGGGTGACGACAGAAAAGGTGCGGAGGAGGATCGAGGAGAGGTGGGATGACAGGAGCAGAAGAAGAGGGTGAAGGGATGTTAGTACAGGATAGTTAGATCAAGTAGAGGGGATAGAAAAAGACAGAGGAGAGAGGAAAGCAGACAGAGAAAATAGTGCCACAGGGAAAGAGAGGACAGTAAAATAAGAGAGAAATGCATCAAGGGAGAAGAAAGAGGGAAGAAAAGAAAGAAATCATGTATAAACAATGAGGCAAGGACAGAAGAGATGGATGGCAGTTGAAGATAAGATGGCATCAGAAACATCTACAGTATTTGGGAGTCAAAAATATTTGCACAGACATTTTTGATTTAGTTCCAAAGTGTTAGGTTTCACACTGTCTGAATGATCTTGATTTGTTAAAGCCCAATCCTCTGCTCCTTCCTGAACGTTAAATACAAAACCACTGTCTGTATATCATATTGGACCCAGCTCTAGTAGGTTTGAGTGACACAGCACACAGTCATAGTTGAGGGACTATGAACTTTAATGAAGGCAAAACAAAACAAAGACAGAAAAGGTGAGAAAGCTGATGGATGGAAAATAAAAACCACTGCAAGGAGCCACAGTCAGTTCAGGAAAACAAACAGGTGCAGCTTAGTGATGACAAGAATGATGACACTGATGATGAGTGTGAGCACCTCAACCAAAGCAAGACATGGATATTTAAGTGTAGCTTAATGTTACAGAAGGTCAGCGACCAAACACACATCTCACCATCTTCTTCACATAATGAAACAAGGCTCTTGAACACAAACATTTCTCCGTCTGTCAGGCTCATGCAGGTTAATCTACAGAGGGACTAATGGGGGGGGGGAAACCATGACGAGGTGAAACTATGAAGCTCACTGCAGCACAGAGTCCCCTGTTCAAAGAGACGACTAAATCAAACGGGGCCTCAGTCCATCGCTCCCTGCGCATTTCTTTAGCTACATAACAGAAGCCTCGGGTGTTGTGAGGCCATTGCGGCCGACAGAGAGCGGCCGGCAGATCAGAATCCCACCTTGCTGCTGTCCCGGCCCAGGATGGCGTAGCTCATGAACTGCTCAGCATCGACCTCCAGCTCATTGGCGTCCTGCAGAGAACCCTCCATGCACACCTCCTGAACCCCTTCCTCACCCGAGCCCTTCCCTCTGCGCACGACCTTACGCACAATCTATCACGTACACACACACAGCAGCACACAGGAGGGTGGAAGAAAGAGATGGATGAAAGGAGAGTGGGAAAAAGAGAGTGTTGGTGAAATACAATTTATTTTGGGGAATAAATCCACTGATGAAGGCTGAACTGAAAGTAATGATTATTAAGGTAATAATCATTGTGTGGTGAGATGCTATGAGAGTATTGTGACACTGACACAAGGAAAACATGTATGTTTGGTTATGTTCAAACTAACAGACTAACTGACCTTTTTTGTGACAATGTTTCCATGTTCATCCTCGAACTGTTCCTCGCTTACTTGCTCCCCTGGAAGATCTTCAACCTCATCGCCCTGTGGAAACATTTGGACCATTTAATAATATTGTTGCTTTAAATAATCCAAGAATACACTTCCCTCCTCAGCAAAGTCCCGATCTTAGTGGCAGAAAGAAAATTAGCACTAAATTATGGGCCTACAGTGTGTTGAAATAGTTGCCACAGCAGTGTAATTGTGTGCACACCGTAAATCCAAGCACCCACTAATCAGAAACCCAGAGGAGGAGATGAACGACAGATGGGTGAGGGGTGTGAGCATTGTTTTAGAAAAGCATGTCAGTTCCAACAGCTGGGAACATATGGGGCTCATGGATGTTTTTTTGTAACATTTATAATTACAGTTCGTGAAGTTCATGACAATGCAGTTATAGAACATGATAATTTGCAGCATGTGTGCACAGCTATTTTTAAGCTCAAACTAATTCCTGCAGCAAGTGAAGTGAACAAGAGTCAACTGCGCTGGTGAAGTTAAAATTCAAACTGTACCGACACCGATGATGTTTAAGATACATCTTTTAAGAAAAGATTTTTTAGACATGTCCCGTTGAGCCCAAAACAAATTGACATCTGTTACAGCAGAGGAATCAATTAAGTCCCATTCTCATAGTAGTTTGATGGTATTTTCAAAGATCAAAATTAGATTGATAATGATTTGACTTATAAGTTATTTCCCAGTACATTTACATGCCCTTATTTACAGTGTCCTTTTTTAATCCTGACAGCCATCTTGCTCACCATGCCTACATCACTACAGTAAAATCCTTTACGTCCTGCATCCCTCAACCTTCCACACAACAGATATTTTCCTCCCTCTCTTTCCTTGTTTTCCTGCCCGTTAGCTTTTTCTCCGAGTCTCAGCTTGACTCTCCTCTGCCCCCCCTCTGTGTACCTTGAGGATGACCCTGCGGCGCACCACCCTGGTGGTGACGTTCTCCTCTTCGTCTGCAACCCCCTCGACCTCCCCGAGTTCCCGGTCCAGCTGAGCGTGTATGTAGGTGAGCACGGACCGCACCGAGCCGCTGGCTATGTGGAGGACGTTCTGGCAGCTGATCACCAGGAAAGCCAGCAGCACGAAGCTGAAGAGGAGCTCAGTCACCAGGGCCCACATCGCCCCACTTTGATTCCCAGCAAATCAATCACGGCCTGCACACGACAATGCACGACTTCACGCCACCTCACCCTTCCACGGCTGCTGTATACCCACGCAGTACGTCTCTCAGCTGAGAGAGAGGGTAACAGCTGCAGTGCTCGGCCTCTTGTCACTTTGGTTTCGTGTCCTTTAGTTCGTATCCGTCCTCCTCTTGCTGGGACTGTGGACCCTTTCCCCTAGTCTCTATTCCCTGACCGTCCCACTGTCCGGTGAGAAGTAACCACTCAATAACAAATCTAACCTTGGGAGGCTTCTATTCCCACCTCTCTCTCTCTCTTTCTGACCATGTGACCTTTGGGCTTTAAATACCTCTGGCTGCTCCAGTAGGGCTCTGTATGCTGGGGTAGGAGCACTGACAAACTTGCCCCCTCACTTTAAGCATACACTGGTTACTTAGTTGTCTTTCCCCATGATCCTCACAGCCTTGAAGGTACATTTCTCCAAAATCAATCATAACTCTACGCAAACACAACAATGGAGCACACAGTACAGCCTTTGTGGACTTTTTAATCAGCTGTATGAGCTGGTTTAAGGTTTATCAAGACCACGGAGGCCCTAAACACAACACTCTATTTTTAGTTTTATTTAGAGTTTCATGGTAGAGTTTGTATTTTACAGTGTGAGGTGTCTGTGTTGTCCCAGAAAGTCAACACGTGGGAATGAGTGTGGTGGGGATCATGTAACATGGGTGGGACAGTGAGAATACGCGCTATATTTGGCTGGACCTACTGTTTGTGCCCATCTTGGGCCCGAGACTGTGTGTGTGTGTGTGTGTGTGTGTGTGTGTGTGTGTGTGTGTGTGTGTTTACTGTCCAGTTCTAGTATCTTTCTATCCATTATCTTTATTGTATCTGCAAAAACAACCTTGAAAATATGTGTTCAGCTGATTCAGTACTTTGCAGCAGTTTATTTCTAAAGGCAGAACAAACATTCCTCTTACTTTGCGTCGAAGGAGCACCACACTCACCTGGCCCTTCAGGCGGACGTCGTCCCAGGCCCTCAGCTCTGGTACCCTGTGTGGGAAGCCCAACCCCTTCTCGAACGGCTGGGTACCTCTGAAGTGACCCCGTAGGATCTCAGAGTGACCCATGTCCCTCACAGGCTGAAGCAAGGACTCCTGGGACATAGGAGATTGGTCTCCATCCACAGCGTTACGTACAGATGCCATCATGGTGTCCATGGCCTGCCTGGGCTGACTGCCCACCCAGGCCTGAGTAGGGTCAGTAGCAGGGATCCAACCCGGGCCTGCCTGTTCCTGCAGGTAGGAAATGAAAGAGCTTCCACCGCCTCCGTTTCCACCATTACCTGACCTGGAACGAGAGAACAGATCAGTGAGGACATCGTGCATGCACTGCTACTCACTGCATGGAAAGTAAGACAACTCGCATCAACTTTGGGGATTCACTTTCTCTTCACGGTATCATCGGGACATTATGAAGGGATAATAAGGACAGATTGTGAATTTGCAGGGGCACCTGAGGGGCAGACAGGGGTCTTACTCACCTGTCTCCATTTCGATCTGCAACACAGCTCAGACCAGGTGACTCACTCAGCCGAGCATACACCCTTTGTTGTCCTGCAACAAGAGAAATCCCTTCGTCTGAGCCCGTCCCTCCTCCTCCTCCTCCTCCAGCTCCTCCACCACCAGTTGTGCTGGTGACTCCCGATACCTCCGAGCTTGCCTCTGACCCCTGACCATTGTTCAGACCGTTAAGATTGATTCCAGCGATGGTGCCCCCAAGCGAGGCTGGCGTGGCTGTGCTGAGCGAATCAACGCCCATCTCTGAATCGTCTTCGGGCAGCTCAATGGAACCACTCAGCACCCCACCCCCTCCACTGGCTGCGCTGGCCTGACTGGCCGGCCGACCCAGACTTCCATACGGCAGCCCCAGCAGACCTTCTGAATCGTCCGCATTGCTGCACTCCAGGGAGGAGTCCTCCACAGGCACCAGGGAGGGACTGTTGCCTGAGGGCCACACCTGCACATCAGACATCTCCATGAGGGTGTCTTCTTCTGTGGTAGCAATGGGTGCACAGTCCAGACTGGAGACTTCCTGCCAGTAAGGCTCAGCGCCCAGCGGGGAGGGCAGACTGTACTGCATGGAGGCCGGCGAGAGAAGCTCATCCTGCGCGAGCCCATAACCTGGAGCGAGACAGAGAGAGGCATACTGACACCCGGCCCCCCTACCTCGCTCCCCACTTCAACCCCACAGCACCGGGACCCTGGGAGGGGATAGGTACCCCTGCCCAGGAGCTGGGCATCTAGGGGAGGAGTAGAGGAGGCTGAAGGGACAAATGGGAGAGAAGAGGGGAGGGAGAGAGGGGGAGGGCCAAGACAATAGGAGCTGAAATAAAGGTGCAAGGAGCTTAGGACAAAAGAGGAAGAGGGGGTGTCAAGCTCGATCAGCCAGCGCTGACGGTGAGGACAGCAGCGGCAGCAGCAGCAGACACGGCCAGATGGACCGAGACAGAAACCGAGGTTCAAACCCAGCAATGACTGGTGCTGCTCTGCTGTCTGCCACCTACAGGGAGACGGACAGGAATTACTGCCTCTGCCTGAGGCTGGGACACACACCTGTCCAACAGTGACACACACACTTTGTCACACGTACACATGCCGTAAACACACTCTCTCACTGTCTCATTCTTTCTCACACACACCCTGACTCTCATGTATGCATGCATTCAAACCCTCTCAAAAACAGGCAGGTTGATATCGTTGCCAGGCTGGATAGCATGCATGCAGGCAATCTCATTCTGTCCTCACACACGTTGTCACACACATCAGCTCACGCCACACAGCTGCTGACTCTCTCTTTGGCAAAATTGTAAGGAAAACACCAACAACAGTTTATAAAGTGAACTTACCAAAACCTAATGCAGTCTTACACAAACAGTCCTGTGTACATCCCTCCTTTGATAGAAGTTATTTCAGAGGGTTGTTGATTCAGCAGCTATGATAATTACATAGGCTGAAGAACGTTGTGCTGTTGAATTGTATTTCATTAAATATTTAGATGTGCTTCTGTCATTGATACAATGGGTGGACAATGACAAAATCATGTCCATGCATCACAAAACAAGTCAAACTGCCGCCTCCAAAATGACCATTTAGGATTAATAGCAGGACTTTTTGTATTAGACTGTATCAGTTTGAGGTATATGTACCCAATAAACTGCCAACTGAGTGTATTAACATATAATTAACACACATAGGCTAAAGTAGCCTCATGGTTGCTGTCTCAAAAATGTTTTTGAACATTTATTTCAAATGAAGCCATGTCACTCATCAAAACTGCAAACTGTTAATGTGCTGTGGACTCAGGTCACTCCTACATGTGTTTCTTGAACACACGTTCATAACTCCTCCTGTTTGGAGAGGCAGATCTGATGTGATATAGCTCAATGTCACAGCAGCCTGGATTATTGTTTTGTAATATTTTAATATTTTACATTAACTCCAGTTGAAGTCTATGAAGAGTGTGCTTTTACTCTTTAAGCGAACAAATAATCTGCCTTGTATTTTTCTTACTGAGTTAATTATGCTGAAAATTACTGACTAACCTGCACATAGTTTATTTGAAACTTTTAATACTTTTGGCAATGTAGAAAAATCAAAGTGTGAGTGGTACTGTTACAGTATAGAAATATATTAACCAGAAAATGAAACAGGAGATATGGTGCAGGACAAGAAGAGGAAGTAGAGGCTACTCCCCTTCACGAGAGAGATGAAGAGAGAGAGAGAGAGAGAGAGAGAGAGAGAGAGAGAGAGAGAGAGAGAGAGAGAGAGAGAGAGAGAGAGAGAGGTGTTGAGAGAGAGTGACTGTATGTGTACAGTTTCCACTGAGGAGAAAGCTGTGCCGGGTGTAACTTGACTCATGTTTAGCACCACTGCTGTTGAGCACTGCTGAGAGTGCAGGAGATATTTGTGACACCAAGCGGCCAAGAAGACGTCTTGTCCTACTTTCTGTTGTGTCTCTCAGCCTCTCAACTACTGTCATTTGTCTATAGAAACTGTTACTTTTAAATATCGTTTTTTTGCAAAGTGCATTTTCCCAAAAGGGATTTAGAAGGTTGAAAGAGTTGATTTAAAATCAGTTTTCACTGTATATTTCATGAAGATATCCTTATACAAACCTATTCTCTATATTTTGAATGACTTGTAGTCAGTTTTTTCAGTTGTTTTCTGACGAGGCAACAGTCAGAAAAGAAAGACCTTCGGAGAGGAAGAAATTAATGGAAGTGTGAAATATGAAAAAATGTGGCTTTTTGCGACCCCATCGATTGAAATAAATAAATACAACAACAAAGCAGTGAAGCTCACATAAAATACATATAAAGTAAATATAATCCTTTTGCACATAGACTTAAACACTGGCCACATATGTGAATGAAAGACACAAACACTTACAATTTAAAATAAAGATGCTCACACTGATAAACTCACACGGACTGTTGATGAGTTTCACATCAAACAATGAGCACGTTTACAATAAACCCACTCTTGTACAACACTCACAAAGACATTAAAAACATATATTTTAAATAACCCATCAGATGGACAAAGTTTACATAGAAACAACCGCAACATTCATACATGAACAGAGCAGACGCAGCTCACAAAAAAGGTTTGTGGCCTTTTTTAACCCCAACAGACCAGAGCCCTGAGGAGGAACAGAGACAGACTGTAGGATCATTATCTGTGTTCATGCCATGCAACAACACACGTCTGTCGGTCAAGCAGCATTAGGTTCCAATGCAGTGTTTGAGTTGTCCAACATGCCAGTGATACTCCTCATCCCAGTGTCACCATGCAAACACAGGGTGAAATGAGCGATGGAAGTCAGACTCCATGCACATGCAGTCAGGCAGGAGGGGAGGGAAAGAAGGGAGAGGACAGAGTCGGAAAGAGAGAAAAGAAAGGTAGCAAAAGAGAGAGAGAGGGAGAGAGGGAGACAGAGAGAGAGAGAGAAATATAAAATAGGGGGATGAACACAGAAACGGTGAGAGACAGAGAGGGTCACCTCCCCCCTCCCAGTGGGTGCTGAGTACACAGTCTGTGTGAGGGGGTCACAGAGCAGACACTTAAAAAGGTGGGGTTTTCAAGAATACAAGAAATAAAGAAAATGCACGACTGGTCGCAAAAAAAAGGGAAAAAAAAGAGATAAATATGTGGGTCAGAGGTCAACATGAGGTCGGCATGAGGTCAGAGTTCGGAGAGGAGTGAGAAGGAGGAAGAGTAGGGCGGCTAGGCTGCAGATGACATGTCCAGAAAAACACAGAGAGAGGGACAGATTCACAGGGAATGAAAACAGGGCTCCCAAAAGGACATTCAGTGCACCAACATTAGCCCTAAAGAGTCTCACACTACTCCCCATGCAACCACAGGCAGACAGCACTTTAATCTCCTATTACAGAAGCCTGAAAGAAAGCTTCTTACTGTTTTATATCATGTATTTTTATCTGTTAACCTGGAAATGGTCTTGAACAAACCATAGAAATGTGCTTACCTATAATAGAGGTGCACTAGAACTATAGAAAAAAAGACATGTAAAGATAGAATCAAGTCTGCAGTATAATTTACTTCTCCACTCTATTAGCAAATATTCAGGTTACTTCTTCAGCACCTCTAGATGTATGGAGGACTGAACCTGACTTAATTAAAAAATAAATATATAGTATATATATAATTTAAAATCGGTGAAAATTTACCTATTTCCTTTCATGCCAAAGAGTTCAAATGCAGAGAAGATGGACACCACTGTCATCTCTGTACGGTAAATATGAAGCCACCGCTAGCAGCTAGTTAGCTTAGCTTAGCATAAAGACCAAGCTCTGTCCTTTTTTTGAAAAGAACCTCTTTTTTGGACAGGTACTGTACCTCCATTTTTTTGCCAAGAAGTTAACATGTCAAGAAATACTAAAAGTACATAACCTCCCTAAAACCACAACTTGTTATCGGATTAAACAAACGATTATTACTTTAAGTCAGGCTCAGTCCTCCATATATTCTTGAACAGTCTCCTGGACAGAGCTAGGCTCGCAGTTTCCAGTCTTAATGCTAAGCTAAGCTAGCTAGCTGCTGTCTGTGGCTTCATATTCGTCATTTTTCGGCAAGAGAGAAAATTAGCATATTTTCAAATCTATTCCTTTAATATAAAGTGAATAAATTAACTCGTGAGACAAATTGAGAAATAAGAAAACTATAAAAAAATGTCAGAATAAATCTAATGCACAAGGAAATCAAGAATAATTTCACATTTTTATGTATTTTAAGGAGAGTTACTTTCAATTTCTTTGAGCATTTATGATTTATTTTTCATTTCTTTGCGTGTTTTATTTATCTATTTTAAGATATCTCATTCATCGGACTAATTATTTATCGATTTATTTATTTATTAATTTATGGCCTTAAAAATCAGGTTCGGACTCCTGCTTGGTAAACAAACTAAACTGGAACTGTAAGTTACGAATCTCTGAAAACCCGTCACTCTGAAATAAACAGAAGACACAATATCCTAGTATTCAGAGCGGCACAGCGTTTTTACATTAAATGTCAAAGCGGGAACGGCCTTTGGGAGGCAGATAGGCGGACAGATAGACAGACAACACAGATACACGCTTATCAGATTCACTGCAGCTGTGATCTGAACGTCTCCCTTTTTTCTCCCTTTGACACTCATGGTCATATCGGTATGCATGGTTACATCTCGGACTATTGCTCCAGTTTTCACAGAGAGGACCTTTCACCTGTCGGACGGACTCGTCGCCTGCACCAGAAGCTGCTCACACCAGTCCAGAGGTGAAAATGGAGTCAATAAAGATGTAGGTTATGCATGTGTGAAGGAAACCATGAGGAAAAGGAGTAAAAGACTGAGGACTGACAGTTGGTAAGAAGCTCAGTAATGCTAAGCTATACTTATGATCAACGTGGACTGATCATGTATGACAAAGTGTGGTTTTCTAGACAAAACATCCAAACTAAAGTTAAGTCCATCTAAATTAAAACGATGCTTAAAAACTAAACTATCAGCGGACTTATCTTGCTATTCAAAAGGAACACACATCTTTACCTCAACAATGGTAATACTAATAAAAACACTAATAAAACTATAACTAGTCAAAGTTTTAGGTTTATAAAATAATTTATTGATTTCTATGAGGAATAACTTAGATCTCGAGTGTTATGATCAATGGCGATGGAGTGCTGGATGACACCCAGGCATTCACCATTTACGTTTCACCTCCATTCACTATAACCCTTCATCATAATAAATAAATGCAGTGTCAAATGTATAAGCAGAAGAACTAGAGAGGTTGTAGTAGGAGTGTCCTGAGTCCCTCTGCATGTTGCTGGAGGTAAAGTCCTGCAAAAGTTTGACGTTTGTGGAAGCTTTCATACCCAACAGCATCATGGGGAATAAATAAGAACGACAAGGGGACAACACAGGAGAAATCAAACTTCACTTTACCTTCAGGGGATTTTAGGGAAAGAGGATTTGTTTTTATTGGAAAGGTGGCTCGGGGTTGAGGCAAAAAGGGACACAGGGACGAGGCTGCACTGGGGAAGGACCTTACCATTGGTCATACCAGGGGAGAGGTGTTCTCTTTCGTTGTTTCGGCGTCGGCTCAGATCACGGGAGCCTCGTCTCGCAGGCTGAGGCGGCTGGCCCTCCAACATGCTGACGATGTCCATGCGGTCAATGCTCTTCAGAGCCGTGTACAAGCTCTCCACTGCAGTAACGACACATGCCGGAGACACACAAGCAAAGCAAGGAAGAAGGGGAAGGAGGAGAGGGGTTCCCGGGAAAAACAGCAACAAAATTACAACACCAATCTGAACTTTGACTGGATTAAAAAGGCAGAACCTTAAAGAATATAGAGCGTAACCATGACAGCCCACTTTTAGAGTGGATCTGGTTCCGGAAGTAAACTTTAAACTTCCTTGACATTGTGAATAAAATAAGTTTTCAGAAAATGCAGTTGATATCATACAGACTTGTGTCTTCTACAGGATTTTTTCATAGTTTCATAGTTTGTGGAAATTCTACCTTGGATGGTAACAATATTATGGCTGATCATCAAAATCTCTTTTCTTTTTTTCTTTTCTTTTTTTAAATGAATGGGATTTTTACTTCCGGATCCACGCTGTTGAGCTCTATCAAAATTTAAAACTCATGAACTCACTCTTGGCCCTCTTGCCCTCGCGGGTGGCCCACACGTTGAGCAGTGCAGAGCTCTGCTCCAGCAGCGAGTTGGGATTCTCCACACGGATCTTATTGATGTCGTCCACGCTGAGCTGAAGCTCACGTGCCAACTCTGTTTTTAAAAAAGTGAAGGAGAAGATCTGGATCAAGCAGGGGCAATATTTGTATAATATATCCTGTGTGACATGCTGTCGCAGCATTCACTGTGCTGTTCTCGAAATAGAACCCTGCTTCACAGGAGCTCTGACCAGACGAGAACAAATATTCTGTCTGTTAAAAAGCCACGGCTGGAAAACAGACAGTAATTAGTTTGAATGGCCGGTTGCCATGTTATAACTTTGTTTAATCAGCAACGAGCGAGGAAAGCTTGTCAGACATAAGGTAAACATGGACAGTTTACAGCAGGCAGCCACGCACACGCACACACACACACACACACACACACACACACACACACACACACACACACACACACACACACACACACACACACACACACACACACACACACACACACACACACACACACACACACACGTCTGCTGTATATTACCAGCCCAGCTCAGTCCCAACTGTTCTGCAATCACAGCCATTTTCAGCTCAGTCCTCTCCATGGCACTCATTGATGCTGCAGAAATTAAAACACAACAGAAAGTTAAACATCCCTGTCAATTAAATGTAAAGTTGAGATTATCCGTGTATACTACACAGAGTATAGTGCTGTGAATGGGGTAGAATGATGCCGTGGGACAATTGAAGTCTCATACCCATTGCAGGCTCATTCAGGGCGCTGTATCTTTCTCTTAAAGCCAGCGGGGTCAGAGTTCTCCTCCGGTCTTCACTTCCCACAATCTGTCAGTCACATGCAAACCCCACAGAGGTCAGACATCTCAGGGGAAAAGACTGTAAATAAAGATGCCTAACATGTTGTGTTAATGTGAGCTAAACTGCAGAGCTTTACCTTGATGCATGGAGGCATGGTGATGTTGAGGTTACAGAGCACATGTTGACTGTCCTCATACTTGGTGGTCTTGCGCAGGAAGGACAAAAATCCAGTGGGCTCTTTACTGCTGTCTCGCACCTTAGAATCACAGACACGGGAGAGATCAATGAAGACACAGCGAGAGAGATAGATTGGGAGATTGAGCTGGTGGTGTAATGGTTAGTAACAAAGGAAAATAAAATCCAGGAAAGATTTGTGAGAGAAAATGGAAGTACCTTAACAGACACAGGAAGTCTGTTATCTCTGAAGGCCTGGAAGCTGAAGCAGCGAGGCTGCTGGGTGGCCTTCCTCACCGGCACCAGATTTCCTGAACACTCCAGATGAAGCGGCATTCCCTCCATCACCTGCAACATGTGACGCAGACATTAGCCAAAGTGCCAATAGAAACCATAGACTGCATATAAAGATAGCCGAAACGACAGCTTGCCAAAGGTGAAACCAACCCCTTTGTGGCTGGCTGCAGTGTAGGTCATAAAATTGGCCTCCTCCATGTTAGTGGATGGGACATTGGCCAAACAAAAAGCTTTTCTTAAGATGTTTTCTTCCATTTTAGGAAGTTCTTCTCACATTGATACATCTTCAAGTGCTCATGTTTCTGATAAGTTCGGCTTTACGTAGTTATGGGATGTTATAAATGATTGACAGCTTAAAATGACTTGTGATTGGTCGAGCGTGTGTATGTCAGCGGGACCGTGGCTCCATCCCCTGATCGCTACTGCACAGACTCTGGCTCCAAATGACATGTGCAAGATGCCAGAGTTCGTATCTGGAAAATTTTGGCTTTAATTCTGGATAGTTGGAGGAAGTTGAAACGCGTCGTCCATTTTGTATACACAGTCTATGGTAGAAATGCATGGCAGAGCAGTACCTATGTTCACCGTCATTGAGTTCAACATACTCAATGACGTCTCATGTGTTTGACAGTGGTTTTGAAAACTCGTCTCTGGACTGACCTCTATGTCTCTGCTGCGGGCCACCTCTGTGAAGTTCTCGTGCTGCTCCAGGGTTTTATCCATCTTGTCGTCGGTCATGCAGTAGCAGCGCAGGCGACCCTCGCGCAGCTCATTCATCTTTGCAAACACCACAAACTTGGCCATGTAGGGTACAGCTGACAGCTCTCTGTAGAGCAGGTTGGAAAAGGAGATGGCCTCGGCTGTCCGAGGACAGTCTGCCAGCCAGAACCTGAGAGGAAATAATGAAATGTAATCACAGCATTCAACATATATCTTTGTCTTTCATCATCAGATTGACCGGATAACTTGAGATGGCACAGGGACATTTAAACTTGATACATAACGGCTGATATTTTGAATGCGTTGTGCCAACTGAACTTACCGTGCTGATACATTGGTTGTGAAACCGGCACAGTCATTAGCATAGACAAGTTTGGTCGTGCCAGTGATGTCCTCCCATTGGGCCGGCGCTGTGCCACCTGGGAAACAGGCAGGGTGAGGAAGGTCAAACTGGTTAATCTAGCTTCAACACAAACAATAAAGAGAAAGTCTAATGGTTGTTCTAAGATAGAACAGAAACTTTTTTATCTAACGATGGCACTGACATCACTACTGCGAATCAGCAATGTTACCTCTCAACTTTCCTCGTAATCGAAAGAAACTGCCCGTCAAAACAGAGACACACACACTTACTCATCCACCCACAAAACTCCCAGTCATTGCATGCAGTACCTATGACGGAGCAAAGCAGACGCAGACTGGTGGTGTCACCCTCCCCGGCATCTCGGGGGCTCTCCTTCCAGGATGGGGGCAGGGGTATACGCAGGCCAATGGGTCGGTGGAATTTGCGCCGCCGAGGCTCCACAGTGACCACAGGGCTGAAGTTTGCCTGGCTACCTAGAAGCTTTGCAACCAATTCATCTGGAACTGGCTGGGCCTGAGGTTGAGAGTAAACGATGGGGAAAGGGGGAAACGTAACAAGGGCACAGGTTTGATGATGTGGAAGAAAGAAGTGATAAAATAAAATAAAAGATATGAGCAAGTAATTGAGATGTTTTGGGGATAACGTAGAACGAGAGATGGACGAGCAAAATGGGGTCAAAGAGAGGACAACCGAATGGGGAAAAATTAAAGATGAAGAGAGAGAGAGAGAGAGAGAGAAGTGAAGAGTGAATAATATTCCTCAAGGTTTTAATAAATACATTTGGAAAGACAATAGCAACACACATTGGTTGTAGAACTTAATCATCATCTTTTATTGTGAAAAGTATCAGCGTGTGTTAACAAGAAGCTTTTACAATCATTAATACAAAAAGGACATCAAAGAAAAAGGCTCTGTGGTGTTTCATAAGGCCACATGATTAAACTACAGCAAGATTTAAGTTCAGTATAATGTGATTCTGAAAATGACGAAATGGTTAAAATAAAACTGCAGGATACAATTGCGTCTATTTTACTTACATTTGGTTATATTAACTATTTTCAGCTTAGAGGTAATAACATGTGTGGTATCTTCTGTGTTAGTTTCCAAGAAATATTTCACTTTTAATGAATTCATCTGTATGTCTAAAGTACAGCTGTAGAAGGAACATTCAAACTATACCATACTGTCGTTTTGGTTTAGAGAAAAATATTCTGACTTTGGAATTTAAAGTTTCTATGATTCCTGCTGATTAATATTAATAATTTGCACATCTGCATATTCATAAGGGATTTAGAATTTGGATTTTGTGGATTTTTAAACTGTCAAACAGAACTCAAGTGAACACAAATGGAACCTTGAGATCCCAAATCAGCAAATCTGTGAAAATGGTGCGTATTTAAGTAGCAAACATTTCCAGACTGCAAATTATTTTGACAGCGGAAAATATGTGATATTTACGGACCCTTTCACTTTTAAACCTTAATAAAGATTTGAAATTATTTCAAACTGACAATGGTAAAAGTGAAAGGTATCACTGAGTCTAAAATGACAAAATACTTGATTTTCGTTTGTACAATCTGCAATTTAACCCTGTTAAAAAAAAAATCAGATTCCAAATGTTCTGATTTTGAATTTACAGCTGACAGTCCAATGAAAGTCTATTATTTTATGTTTTGAATGTGGGGACAAGACATTAGACAGCTAGCACCAACAGCTAGGCACGGTCACACAAGGGTAGCTAATACCGCGGGTCACAGTTCACCAAAGTTGAACTCTATGTGAAGCCACTGTGTGATTTGCCTTGCCTCAGGAAGCAATGGTTTTATTCACCCCCTCGCTCTTATGGACTGGAAGTGAAGAGGAGGGGGGGGGAAGGTTCGCCACTGAAACGTTTGTGTATGTGTGGCTGGGTCCTGTTGGATGGATGCTTGTGCAAAGAAAACTGGTTTCATGTGACAGGATAGGCAGAACGGTGAGATTGTTGAAAAGTGCTCATTTCATAGGTTCCTTGTAAATATGTCCTCTTATTAACAAATATTTGCTGTATATAAGTGTGATAAAGTTTACTAAAAAAGTGAATTCTCTTATCTTTGGTGTGTATATTTGAGGGAACCTGAACTTGACACTTGAATAGTGTTTGCTGTACAAACAGAGAAGGTGCTCGGGTGTGGGAAACACTTCAGTTCTTATAAAAAGGCTCTTTAGTACATTTTCAGACATTCATGATAACAAAACCATTGGACAGTATAAGTATAAACACAAACAGTTGTTGTACTGGTTGTACCATGAATGCAGATGCTTTCCCATTAGGTCATGTTTGAGACAGGCATCTCAAATTAATCTGTTAAATATACTAAATACAGGACTTCACCAGTGACATAAATGCATTAGTAAGAAAGACATCGCTGAAGATAACAATAACATATCAGCACTAAATGAGCAGTCTGTGTCATATAAAGGTGCCGAGTGCATGCACTGTGTGAAATAAAAGGAAAATAGGTCCTCTAGAAATACCAAAAGTAAAATAAGCAAACAGAAATAGAACGTCATATCAGGAAAACTCGGCTGATATGATCGGTTCATTCCAAAATCAATCAAAAATCCATCCAACATGCTTTTTCTTTTCAGGCAACACAGGCATTAACGATTCTGTCTCTCTTCTCCATCCTTTGCCACATCGTCCCATCTCACCTGCAGCCCCAGTCGCACTCGCTTGGTGACTGCCGTCTCTGGAAACGTGGCCTGGACCAGCGGCACCAATTTACTTGTCAGAGAACCTCCCTCCGGACCAATCAGATCGCTCTCTTGCTGGACGCGTGATACGACAGCAAAGTAAAGGGGGAAGTCGGTGGAGATGATTCTGCGAATTCGCTTCTTCCCGAGCTCCTCTTGACTTTCTAAGTCTGGGGAGAGAAGAGAGGAGGTTGTAGTTCTTCAGAATCGATACCAAGCACCGTCAGTTTGAAATCAAGCATGACGCGTTTGAACTCTTACCTTCATCCATCCCGTTGAGGATTGTTTCTAGCACCTCATCACCGTAGCGATTGCGATGTTCTTTCCAGACAGAACCGTTCTCGCTCCTCAGCACCACGAGCTCTCGGTCGCCACGGCCCAGAGCGGCAAAGTGGGGGATCTCCACGATCACTGGTCTGAACAACACAAATGAAATTATTGTAATAATCAGGACTTTTCCAAGGAAGATAAAGAGAAGAAAGTTTTTGTCACTGCCCCCCCCCCCTTTATAGGCAGTATTTACACGTAAGAAAAGGAACACGTAGATATAGACGCTTCCTCACCCCAGGAACTGCATCCCAGCTGGACCCAGGGAGATGATCCTGCTGGCCAGCCCCTCTCCCTCCACCAGTGGAGGGGGGCTGGTCAGCTTCTGTGGCTTCACCAGGCGGCAGGTGATGCGGGTGGGGGCCGCACAGGTCCGCGGAGGTATGATGACACGCAGACCATTATGCCTGCTGCCTCGCATGGAGCCACCCCGAGCATCCACCATGAAACTGACTAGGAACCTGCCATCAGACGTGGGTTGTGATAATCAGCTGCCAGATCAGATATCAAACAGAGATTAAGTGAAATGAAATGTTTTATTTTTCTGCAGTACTGCTGTGCTGACCCTGTGTGTATGGGACTGGCGACCGGGCTGACATTATCCGACGTCTCAGTCGCTGGGCTGCTGGGAATCAGTGAGTCATCATCATATTCTTTGGGCAGTGGAAGTGGAGTGTGCTGCTACAACAGAAAGAAAATCTATTAATTCTCAAAGGAACACAGTTCAGCATCATCTTTTATAGGAACCCGAACTGTATTACTTACACTATCATCTGTGTATAGGAGAGGATATGGAGAGGGATATGATAAAGGATGTATCTTTGAAGTGATCATTTTGACAGTGGATAGTGAAGATGAAACATCTTTTATCTTCAAATGACTGTCGATGAGGGATCCTCATCCGCAATGATGTCATGTTACAAAATATAGAATTTGTAAATGACTGGATCACGGTAAGTAAGTATCCTCTTTAGTTTGAATATCAAAAATATGTTTTTAGATTAAAACCTCTCCACAAAATCACAACCCTCAATATATATTAAAAAAACATTAAATCCATGCATGCTGTGAAATTGTATTCTTGACTTTAGATAAAATGCAAGAAGTGGATGTTTACTCAAGGTCCACTCACTCCCTTGTTTCTGGGCTTTCAACTGCATCTCACGATCCTTGTCTATTAGTTTTCATAGTGATTGAGACTTAAGCAAACTTTTTCCACTGAAGAAGATGGAGATTTGTTAAACTTTGACGTAGTAAGTGGACCTTTAGTATAAAGGGCACTCGGCTGATTTGAGTCTTTTCATCTTGGGCTTGGACACTTTTATACCAGAAATTCTGCTTTGCAAACGAGTTGACAAGTTGGTATATGGCAAAATGTTGGCATATAACACTTAAGGAAGGTCTAATGAAAGATGCTACTTTTCATTATTTTATGGCAAATGAAGGATCCAGTGTTGGCCTGTGCTGCTTTAATGTGAAAAATTCATTTTTATTTTTAAATCTGTCTTTTCAGTCACCCACAATTACAGAGGAGCAATAGTAAATTGTTACTCCTTTAATATTGCCATGTTGCTGTATATTCATCATGCTGGTCAGTACAGTACCTGATCCATCTCATGTTCTTTCAGGTTAACAGTCTCTGGAGAGACTCGTGGGATCCTGGGAATCGCTGGCGAGTAATTTCTGTTGTATGAAAAGAGAAAAAAAACAAGTCAGATAAAAGAAGTTTGTCTACGTTTCACCTCCTCCCAAGAGCTCATCCCTGGTGTTCAGTGATTGTCGATGGTGTGCCCCCCTCTATCCATCCATCCATCCATCCACTTATTAGCCTGTGGCTACCAGCTCAGCTCTCTCCCCTACTTCCCCACCCAGCCCCCCTTACGCTGTGCCCAGCCCTCTCTCGTACTCCAGTGATTTCTTGGGGGAGAGGAAATCGTCATCATGGTCTTTCATGTCATCCATCTTCATGTACCTGGCCCCTTCTGTCCCCAAGAGCTCCTCTCCTTCAGAGAACATGCCAAAGAGAGCGAACAGACCGTGGTCAGGTGGGTAAAACAGCAAAGGGAAAGAGAAAGAAAAGAACAAGATGGTTAACCGCTGGTTAGACGGGTTAGAAAACATGATGACCCAGGATTTAGGTGATGGCTCTGTGGTGTGGACTGGTGAAATGAGCCATTAGTGATGATGATCTGTACACTGACCTTACTGCTCTTACCAAAGCAAAAACTGATATACATTCACTTCTACAGATCACCTAAAACACTTCAACAGTCCAGCAGGTCACTGTTTCAGGCTGCTGAATCTGGCACTTCAACACATCTAAACATCACTACATTGAAACAGGAGAGGACTCCTGGTAAACGTAGTCTGGGTAGCTGTGCACAGAGCAACATAATATCATTCCAGAAATCTGCTGTCTAGAGAACAAACAGTTATTGAGCTTTAGGTTTCAGAGGTATCGTCTGGCTCAGAGTGATGTGTGGGGAGATTTGCTCTAAAAAAAACACATGACTACAAACACAGGCACAATCACAACAGCATCAGGACACTACAACGCACACGACAGGAGCACAATCTGTTCCTTACTCCACTTTGAACGCACAGCACAGTATTATCCTGATGTGAGCTGAGGTGGGTTTTGGTTACTTACCCCCCGAAAATGGTTGTGATTTTCAGAAATTCACCAGCAACGAAAGTCAGTCTCCCCTGTGTGTTTGTAAATGTGACTGTATCAGCTCAGCCTGTGTGAGTGGGCGTCCGTATGAGCTGCAGCGCCAACGTGATACTGTAGGTGTCATTACACTATGAGTGTGAGTGCACTTCCCACAGGTTCGGTTTTGTGTACCAGGTATGTGTGCAACGTCGGGTAGGCGAAGCATTGCAATATGCTATATATCATTTTACCATTCCGGATGTGAGATGTGTCTTTTAGAAGGCAACTTAGCTACTTTCTATATTTAGAGTAACAGTGACAATCTGTCAGCTGAATTATCAGGGGGTCTAAAAATATCAAGACACACTGTAAAGTCCTCCGACATCATTGCCTGTGGCGTTGTTAACTTCAGGCATTACTTAATTAAACTTACAATTATTGATCTTTTTGACCATGTGGGGGCAACAGAAACAAGTCGTTAACCATGAGCAGACATTATGGCAACATCCATACTAATACGTTTTCGTTTTAAACTGGGGTCTCTGAAGTATAACAATCTCTGTCGGCATGAGCGTTTTAGCTCCGCATCAGTAATGATCCCTGTCAGTACTAACACACCTGTACATGTAGATCATGTGTGTGCCGGTATAAAAAGGAAGCAGATTGTCTTCTCTGAAGATGGTTGCATGTTTACAGCAAGAACTACGAACAACAATCAGTCTCCTTTCAGCTGCTTTTGGTCTCTACCAACTCATGGGGGAAAATATCTGGCTGTTGAGCTACTAAATGCTACATGCTATATGTTCACAAAGTAACTGTAAACCGTGTCTGACTGCTGGGAAAGTAGAATACATTTGATTGTTCACATTTTTTTCTTAAAAAACAACTCCTACATTACAGGTTCGAAAACCCACAAAAATGACTGAAAGTCGCTGAAAGCCTCATTCTGCAGTGCTGAGGGTAACTGGCACTGGGTGATCCGAGAAACTCCTTTTATATACAAGTAGTCACATATATTGTTTATATAAAAATACTGATTATAGCAATATATTAAATTACGATTCCTCCCTAATGTCAACAAACACAAATCACACTGATGCACAATGGAGACAGATTTAAAGGTAAACTCTACTTTAGACATTAAAAAAAAGAATGACTGAAGAATCCACTATGAACTAATAATGCTCACAAAGCAGTAAAATATTCAATTGATTTAAATGTGATATCGGTAACAATGATTATAGGGCTGATACTGAATAAAGCTATGACTGTAAAAACAAGAACTGCTGTTATATAACCTGGAGAGTCAGAGGATGAGGGTGTTATCAAAGGGGCGTTTAGAGGTTACAGACATGGGTGCTATGGGAGCATGCCAATGAGAAACCAGAGCCACCATCACAGTGAGCACCACCACAGAGGGGACGCGAGAGAGAGGCAGAGAGGTAAAGATGGAGAGAGTGCGCTTGAAATGGAGCCAAACACTTTATTACAACAACCTATGAATGCCGCACGAAGAGAGAAAGAGACATTCATACCTAATGTTAGCTGTGCAATTCCTAAAAAAGGGTAAAGGGCAAAAGAGTTGAAGAAATACACATAATGTATCTGACGAGTTTAAACATAATAAAATCAGACTAGTAATATAATGACAATTTTGTTGCTCTACCTTCATCCTCAGAAACGTCTAGTATCTCATCCACAGTTTCAGGGAAACTCATGCGATGTTTCTCTGTGGTCGTCTGCAGGGAACAGAAGAGAAAGAACCAGTTACACATACGACTTGATTTCTAGATTTGATTTCTAAAGAGAAAAAATGTAGTATTTCCATGTGATTATCATGGTCACATAATGCTAGGACTGAACCGAGAGACGGTAATAGCAATTCTAAACTTCTCACCATGGAAACCGTCTCCTCTGTGACGAGCTTCAAGACGTCAATCACAGAGATGTAGCCCAACCTCTTAGCAATGGAGAGGGCCGAAGTGCCATTCTAACAAAAAGAGAGAGAGGCAGACTGATCAGATCACTGGCAACCAAACTTATTAAAGAGCTTGAGGGCAGAGATGTTGTGTTCATGCTCACTGTAGTGATCTCGTTGGGCTGAGCTCCGTGCTTCAGCAACAGCGTCACAATGTCTGTGTGTCCCTGCTGGGCCGCCTGGTGCAGAGGAGTGTAACCCAGCTGGACGAGCGACCAAAGACAATGCAAAACAAGCAAAATGTAAATGTCCACTTGTCGACCGGGCTGCAGGAACTTATGATGGATGCTTTTTCACAACTTTCTGAGATGAGCAGAAATTATCTTTCGGGCCAGACTTTCTAGAATAGACTATTTCTAATCACAACACATTTATCATCATATAGATATTAGTAAAAAACAACAGTTTATAACCACAACTGTTTTTGAAATGTTTCTGAAACAAACAGCAGATCATGTTACTCTGACCCGATGCATTGACGCGGTGTTGCTCTGTGCCAATTCTGTTGCAGTTTTGTTCAAAACCAGAAGGTGGCACTCACCCTTGTTTTGCTGTTGACATTGGCCTGTTGCTGCAGGAGGAACTTAACCATCTTGATGTTGCCATAGTGACACCCTACATGGAGAGGGGTGTAACCCATCTGAGAGTAGAAAGAGAAATAATAGAAACAGAAAATCATCAATGTCATACAGCATTATTGTCATTATGGATTTTTATTATCTTAACCACATTTTGATCCCATTATGTAGATTTGATCCTATTTGTGGTCACGCGTCTTAAATATTACATCAACTGATTAAATTTGAAAAGAAAGCAATAATAAAAATAACATTCAGAAAGAGTGGATCAAATTGTTTCACATTTACAGTATATAATAAAGTGCAATACAAGAGCCCTACAGCAAATACTACCACTTAAAATCCTATAAAAACCCTATACTGTCCAATAGGTGTCATTCTTTAATGCTGTAGTTTGTGGATCTGTTCTTCTGATAACATTATATAATTTAAGACATAAATTAATCATTACAAACTACTAATCTCAACTCTATGTCAATACACAGCTGTAAAACCAATGCACCAGGGGTGTGAATGATCTGAGTCTCACTAGGGTCTGCCTTGTATTGATGGTAACACGACCCTCTGCCGTGACATCATCAGGCTATTTGTGCTACCGGAACTAAGACGCTATCCGCTACTGAAGTATTTTCTACACTGATAACCCTGACCTCAGTTTAAGGTGAAAACCGGAACCGTAATAGGTCAAAACCCTTTAACACCACAAAGGAGGTTATGTTATAGGTTATGTGTTTATTTGTTTGTTTGTCTGTTAGTTGCAGAATTACACAAAGAATACTGGGCGGATTACCAGGACAATTATTGGAAGGATGTGTTAGCGGTCAGGAAAGAACCCATTCAATTTTGGTGCAGACCTGGATCAGGGGGCAGATCCAGGAATATTTTTTTTTACTTTTTAACATTGTGTTTTTTTATGTTTTCACAAATTTGCCAAGGAATAATGTATGGATCTAGATGAAAAAACTCTATATGATATCTATGTGTGTAGCCTACAATTTTGTGCAGCTTGATTGGATATAAGGGGACTGTTGGGCCTTAGTAGAGTTCACTTCTGAGACCTCTTCTAGTTCTTCTTTCTTTTGTTTTGATTATAGGGCCATGAAAGGGGTTTTACCCGTGTGGCAGCGCAGACTGACGCTCCCTGCTTCACCAAGATATCAGCGATGCCAACATGTCCTTCCTGAGACACCAGGTGGAGAGGGGTCAATCCACTCTATAGGCGAGAGGAGTCAGAGGACAAATGTCAGACATTATAACAGTACAAATTAAAATAAATACCCGTTTCAATCATTCTTTCATTGTTCTTGCCTTGTTGCCGAGGTTGACATTGGCCTGTTTGGAGATGAGCAGGGAGACCATGTCGGGCCGTCCCTCCTGCGAGGCCAGGTGGAGAGGTGTGACCCCCTGCAGTGACTCAGCATTGGCTGAAGCTCCATACTGCAGCAGGCTGTTGGCGACCTCCACCTGGTTCTGCTTGGATGCAATGTGCAGGGCAGTGTAGCCGTTCTGGAGCGCACACATGACGAGTGGTCAGAAATAGAAACAAGCACTAAACATTCCGGATTGTGTTTGCATTTGTGTTTTTATTCTTTTACCCTGGCGGCACTGTGCGGTGATCCTCCCTTGCTGACAAGCAGGTTGACCACATCGAGGTTGTTGTGATGTACAGCAACGTGCAGCGGAGTCAGACCGTTCTGTGAAAACAGAATGAAACCTTCATCAGCATGTGTTACATTACATCCTTCCTCCCACACATCCAAGACCGTTTTGTTTTATTTACCTTCCCTGCAGCATTAGCGTTGGCTCCTCTCTCCAGCAGCAGCTCTGCTACATCCACCTTGCCGTACTTGGAGGCCACGTGCAGCGGAGTGAAGCCTTTCTGTAGAGGCAGCAAAGGGAACACAACGTTATGGATGACTTAGGTTCTGACTTTGGAAGATATTGCTTTGGGTGTGTGGAATATGCAGAATGGAGGCCTTACCTTGGTCATCTTGGTCTGCTGAGCCTCCATGTCCAATAGGATGCGGACGGTTTGTACATGACCTTCCCGGGCAGTGATGTGTAGGGGGGTGTGTCCTGCTGTGGTGGTGGAGTTGGGATTGGCTTTGTGCTCCAGCAGCAGCTTCACTATCTCCTTGTGGCCCATCCGAGCAGCGCAATGCAGAGGGGTTTGGTCGTCCTGGAGGAGGAGGAGAGAGGACTTGAGATGCAATGTAACATAGCCTAGTGTATTAGACACCTGAAAAACGGTCTTCTATCATCCTGCTTAAATTTTCTTAGTGTCTTCACTGTCATCTCCACTACCAGTCAAATTGAGGCTGTGTTGAAACAAAGCTCTGCCGCATAAATCTTCAGGAGAGCAAAGGTAAGTTTTCATGGCTGTGGCTCAGGAGTTAGAGAGGGTCGACCACTAACCAGAAAGGCGCTGGTTTGATCCCTGCTCCAGTCTGCTTTGGGCAAGACACTGAGCCTTTAATTGCTCCTGACGGCTGTGCGGACAGTGTGTGACTGGTGTGTAATAGAAAAATCACTGCACATAGAAGTATAAATGTATGTGTAAATAGGGGAATGCATCTTGTACCGTAAAGCACTTTGAGTGGTCAACAAGACTGACAAAGTGGCACATAAATATTGTCCATTTTCCATTTATCAAAACTAGGCTTTCAGCACATTTATGATATGTCAGTGAGGAATCTTTTGCACGTGTCCATGGATACACAGATGGTGCTGTGTGAAAGCTCTACCTTGGCCTTGGCGTCCACCGGTGCAGCATTCTGCAGTAAAAACTCTGCCACCTCATGGTGTCCTGCCCGAGATGCCATATGGAGAGGAGTCTCCACTTTCTGCTCACACACACACACAGACAAACCACACAGTCAGAGTCCACACAAACAGCAACACTACAATGTCATTTGGTCATTTGTGTGGCTCTTGGAAATTCAGATGGGAACTGACCACGTTGGAGACGCTGGGGGAAGCTCCTTTCTGCAGCAGGATCTTCACAACGTTGAGATGACCCATAAATGATGCCACGTGCAGAGGGGTCAGGCCCGACTGTTCAGAAAGAGAGCAGCATTAGAAGAATTTTAGATTTATTAAAGCACCACCACACATTGAGGTGCTTTTACTTTGAACCCTTTTTTAGATAAATGATCCTCATTCCTTTTCTTCCTCCTGATCCCTCACCTCAGTCACAGCCTCTAATGATGCAGAGTGTTTGAGCAGGAGATCCATCACACGCATGTGGTTCTTTTTACAAGCAATGTGCAGAGGAGTGAAACCATTCTGTAAAAACAAAAGGAGCAGTTATCACCACTAAGACAATAAAGAACTGTGCATTAACTGTGTGTTAACCTCAGTGTCTGTCACTGACCAGTGCCCGAGAGTTGGGTTTGGCCCCTTTGTCCAGAAGTACTTTAGCCATGCGGTGGTGGCCACAGTGTGCAGCCACATGCAGAGGAGTGAGGTGGTCCAGTGTGACGTCATCAATCTCTGCATTGTACTGCAGGAGCTGCTTGACGCAGTCCATGTGGTCGCCCTGCGCTGACATGTGGATTGGAGACAGGCCGTTCTGCAAAAAAAAAGGAAAGCGTGTTGACTCTCTCATCCTTGGTAAAACAGGAAGTAATTTATCTTGTAGTGAAAACAAACAACAGCCTTAACAAACCATAACTTTAACTTAAACGTACAATATGTAACCTCAGTCGGTAAGGGTCTCTGAATCAAAACAATAACTAAAGACAACAATTTTTTGTCCCATAATCCTCCTGTGTAGTAGAAGGTGATGAATATTAATCGTGATCCATTACAAGTCACCAATTAAAACAGTGGAAGGAAAAAATAGCCAGCTGACTAACTGGCTAGCAATGGGTTTTTCCTCCGTATGTCTAGTTTTTTTTTAAGACACGTTAACAAAGAATTGTTAACATATTATATCTTCATTACTTAAAGAGTAAAAAAAACAGTGAAGGAGTGAATCCTTTTCTTCATGTATCTACAACAGATGGTTTACCTTGGTCTTTGCCTGGATGGGGGCCCCATGGTCCAGCAGGATCTCTATAATCCTGACATGACCGTTTCTGGCCGCACAATGCAGAGGAGTCAGCTCATCCTGGAAAGAGACGAATGTCCGTAATTAAGTTAATGATGCATCGAAGGCATTAAGTGAATCAAAGAGTTTAGGAAACAGTGGGATAGGTGTCTGCTGTACCTTGGTTTTGGCATCTATCTGCGCCCCTCTGTCCAGCAGGAGACGGACCATGATCACATTCCCCCGTCTGGCTGCAATGTGCAGAGGCGTGATTCCGTTCTGCACAGAGATGCACATGCACTTAGACACACGAGACCAAGGACAAGAGATTCACATTCTGTCAGTTATTCTCTACCTTTGGGGTGAAGTTGACATTGGCTCCTCTGTTGAGCAGCAGTTGAGCTACATTCAGGTTTTCATAGTGTGCAGCAATGTGGAGGGGTGTGAATCCAGTCTGCAAGGACACGTCAGGGTGAGTGCACGTCACTCTCATTACCTTTGCACTTTAGAAACACAAAGACAAACCAAACAAGGACACCAAACGTGCAGCGATGGGTTCTGTTCACCCACACACCTTGCTGAGCACATCAGCATTGGGGTCGTTCTGCAGAAGCACCGCGGCCGTGCGCGTGTCATCGTTGCGTGCCGCAATGTGCAGCGCGGGGAGGCGGACCTTTCCCTTGGTGCCATAGTTGATGAGCAGGGCTACAACATTTTCATGTCCCTGCTGCAGAGCCACGGCGAGAGGAGTAAATCCATCCTGAAGCACACAGGAGAGGAGGTTAGAAGACAGGTTCACCCAGGGAGAGAAAATTGGAGAGATGTGAGGAAAGAGGCTTTTGAGCACAAAACAGAATGAGAACACAGCAAGACCGGATCAGCGAGGATGGGGTTGAGGGGTTTAGAAGATTGCTCTTCTCTCAATTCTTTGATACCTCAGTTGGAATGCTCTGATTGGCTCCGTTCTCCAGAAGAAACTTCACAACCTCTAGATGGTTTTCTTGCGCAGCCATGTAGAGTGGAGTGAAACCCTTCTGTCTCAGAAAGACACAGACACACGCACGCACACAAACAGCAGCAGAGGGGACACAAGCACAGCAAGAGAAAGATAGGAGGACGGTCACAGATCCACGCACAAGGATGAACAGAGAAAAGAAACAAACAGAAATATAGGAACAAAGACCAATGTTAACTGATGGAATTGCTTCACAGTAAAGTTGACATAGTATTGACGCATGGCCTCAGTGTGTCCTGTGAACACCGCCACGAGAGCAGCGCTCAATCTCACCTGGGACTGAGCATTGACATTGGCCCCGTAGTTAACCAGCTCTGCGACCACCTGCTCCTGCCCCGCCAGGGCCGCAATGTGCAGGGCCGTGTTCCCTTTCTGTTCAAACACAGGGATGAGCACAACCATAAATTGAAAGTATTAAAAAAAAAAAGAACATGCAAACTTGATGTGTAGATAATGAATGGATGGATGAATAGAGGGCCATATTTGAGCAGGTTGAGCAAGTTTCAGTGTTTCACAGATTTTGATTCTCAGACAAATTGTGCTTGCTACAAAACAGGTGGGTAGTATTTTCTTCTCCAGGGGATTTTACCTTTGTGGTTGTCTCCAGAACGATTCCATTGTGGAGTAGCTCCAGCACCATTTTGACGTGGCCTTCTTTAGAGGCCAGATGCAGCCCGTTGAGCCCATTCTGAGTGAGAGAGCAGAGCAGACCTCACACTGAAGGGTCCGAAACACACTTGGAATACAAATATTCTCTCAACTCAAAGAAACAACCACATGTATACACAAACGCATGTAGGCCATGCCAAACGAAACAACTGGGCTTGTTATCACAGAGACTGAAGAACTCACAAAACATGGCAGGCAAATACTTACACCAGGCACCAGGCATGCAGCACTCTCAGAATCAAAGTGGTCATTAGCAAAAACGACATCTACGGGGATGAAAATCAGGATGTGAACATTTTCATTTGATTAATGATGGGGAGAGGAGGAGGAGGAGGTGGAAGAGGAAGAGGAGGACGGGAGGGGGATGGCAGGCCGCTGGTCTCGTGGCTGGGAAGAATACAAGCCGTGTGGAATAGGTCTGACCTCACACAGCCTTCCTTCAGCCGCACAGGACATGTGAGGTTGGACCTTTCCCACACCACTGATATTATTCCTCTGAGTGGGGGGAGACCACAGCACACCATCACTCTACTGCAGACAGAGGAGAGAAGGAGGGAGGGGAGAGAGGGAGGAGATGGAGGAGGGGAAGGCAAAAAAATAGAACAAAAAAAAATAGAACGGAAGGTGAGTTAGTAAACCAGTGACCCGATCGGAAGAGAGAGGGAAGTTGTGAGGGTTTAGAGGAAGAGAGAAAACACAGTCAGGGGAGGAGGAGAAAAGGCAGCGTGCTGGTGAGTGAACCATGGCAGAGGTCAGACATGTGAACAGCAACACGACCGCCACAGTCAAATCCACACACCACTCTGTACACCAGCATCAGGACAAACACAAACCAGTGCTAAAGTGACGGTCTGCAACTGTTTTCATGTGATTATCATGTTGCTCTGTGTCACCAAACAAAATGTGGACAGCGATAAGTGTAGAGCAAAAGTCTGTAGACAGAAAATAATTCTACAACTATTGTTTCAGTAGTTTTTAGTTTAGCTGGTTCTATATTTTCAGATGTAAAGATGTTTGATAATTTTTTTGTCTCGAAATTAAACTGAACAAAATATTTTTGGCCTGGACTTGATGGCCACCTTATTATTAGATTTTTTTTATGATTCATTGAGAAATTCATCTAAACCTTAATGATAATGGAAATCAATAGTTGCAGCATGTGGGTATTGAACCTGTGTTTTTAATTATAAAGTAAGAACGTGGAGATATATAAAATAGTATAGCCGACATTTACTGTCCTTATGCTGCAGTGAGCCGGGGCAAAATTTGTAAAATCCAAATTCTGCTGCCATCTGGTGGTGAAATCAAAAGACTGTAGTTTGACTGACAGCAACACAAACAGTACACTGCACCAGTTTTCACAGTTATATTTTTCTATGAACAAAAAGCCAGCTAATATTTCAATTATAGGGGCTTGAAGTGCAAAACTGTAAAACAATATGTGTGCAAATGTGTATGTGTGTTGTAGACCATCACTTTAACCCAAACACTCAATTTAATATGATGGATATCATCAAAACAATGAAACCAAGAGAATTCATCTTGCATATTCTGGAATCATACTTTATGCATGTAATTCCATTTTTAATCCATGAGGTGTCTCCCATCACATTTCCCAACAATGGCCACTGTAGAGTCACTACAAATGAATTGTGACACCATTGCATTGTGGGGTCTGTTATGAGGCTTATGAATAGACCTCAGAGAAAACCTGACAGAATCATTAGCAGCAATAATAACAAAATGTTGGGGACAGCATTAGTGAATGCAAGGGAAACCATGACTAAGTTAGATTAATGAGCTACATGAATCTCTGTCACACACAGTGTTAGGACTTGTTTCAGTAGCCTGAAGGCGGTGGTCCTAGCCCACTGGCGCTGCCTCCTCCTGGACACTCTGGGAACAAGTGTCAGAGTAAAAGAGGCAGGATGGAGGAGACGGGGCGAAGGAGAAGATCCTGCTCCATTTAACACCTCCCCCGGAGACTATGTACACTCCACCCGTCACCTCCAGCCACTGATTAAGTCTACCTGAGCATGCTCATGTAGTACAGTGCATGACTGAGTGCACAGGCAGATGAATGGGCACAGTGGTCAACTCAGACACATCATGCACACTGGACACTCAAGGCACATTTATATAGAAATACTGTTACAACAAATGGTAATATACGTTACAGTATATGAGCAATAGAAAACTGTTATTAACTAAACCCTTAAATAAATTATATATTTGTTGTATAACTTTTCCATGTGGAACAGATGTGGAAGCGTACTTCAGGTCATTTTTCTGATTACATCTGATCACAACAGTGTAAAATGGCTCATCATTTCACTGTAAATAAATTAACTCCTCTTTCCTTTCACACATTGCTGTTCTTTTTTTCAATAAAAAGTGGGCAGCCCAGCCGCCTCCTGAATTTTGATTTACTCAGATTGGCAGATAGTGAGAAAGAAGACTAGATCCTGGCAGGATTCAATTGTGGGCAAAAGAATACTGAATATTTCTGTTTCTATTTCCGCTATGCACGAGTACAACTGAAGATCATTTTTGCAGATAGGCAAAAAATGAATATGTGAATTAAAAAGAGTGGTTCACTGGCTGATGAGTTTTCCAGTCACAGGTTATAACTTTCCACCCATTTCACTCTGGGGAGTGTGCAGCTCTCTCACCTGATTGGCTGTATTTATATCAATGCCGTTTTTGATATGGTCCAGGGCCTTGTCCAGGTTGCCAGAACGGGCCGCTCTGAGAAAACTGTTGCCAGCATCTGCCTATAAGTGAAACGGAGAGAGGGAACGAGAGGGGGGATAAGGGGTGTAAGAGAAAGTGAGAGGCACATAAAGTAGAGGAATAGAGAGGGAAAATGGAGAGGGAGACAGAGTTAGGTTATTATTTTTCTTATTAAAAACAGCATTTTAAGACTGAAAACGTTCAGTAGCGAGCAGTTAACCATCAGTTTTCCTCTCATTTCATTCCTCCCTGGTATTTTTGGTAGGCGCAATTTGAGAATCTGCATTTGTACCTTGAGTTTTGCATGTTGTGGGGTTTGGTGGGCACGCCAGTGATGTAGAAATAGCACTCAGAATGTAAACTGGTCTCTTGTTTCCATAAAACCTCCATAAAATTGTTCCTAGGTTTATTTGATGCTCTTTATTCAGGCAAGTGTGATAATACCGACAGTCCCTGGTGTGTCGGTCTGAATGAAAGAGACACACAAGGTGAATGGAGAAAAGAGAGAGAGAGAGAGAGAGTTTGGTGAGTCCTGGCTCACGGGCCGGCACATGGCACATTTTTTTCCCAGCGTTCTGTTAGTGTCTGAGCGCTTCATGCCTCTCACAGGCAGCCAGGAGGGGTGCTGCTGAAACAGGATCACTCATGCGGCACAAGGGGGGGAGAGAAGAGGAGGGAGAGCGGGATCTGCCGAGGGAGAACCACAGGGAGAAACTCGACTGCGGCAAACCCTGCACCTTTTAATTTCATCTGCATAATCTCCTCACTCCTCGTCTCCATCCCTGCCCTTCATCTAACCAGCTATCTCAGAATGCTGGTCAGGAAAACTCAAACACCCATCCAGTCATTCAGCGGATGCTTTTATGCACGACTGCAGACATTAATGAATGGTTTTCTGATTCAAATGAAAAACAACAAATGCTGTCATCACACACACAGAGACACACACACACACGCCAAAGAAACCGCTTTTCTCAGCTTCATAACACAGAGCTTTAAGCTGTGCTGTCTATTGTGACGGGGTTGTTGGTCGTCCTTTGACAGAGAGGGAATGAAAAAGAGAGAGAAAAGATCCACATGCCTGGAGTAAAGGCATAGCAACAAATGACACAACACACACTCAGCATGACACCAGTGGCAGAGCGCCGGGCAAAGAGAGAGGTCACTTAAAAAAAAGAAGAATAAAAGTAGGAGGCGATGGCAGGATCTGAATTTTAAAAGGAAAAGTTTCCTCCAGCTGACTGAAGTAGCAAAACAACCTCTGACAGTTTTTTTCTTCGTATCTGGGATGGCTATACATTTATAAAGTGTTCCCACTTATCAGATATAGTAGAACACGGAACATCTCGTGTGCAAAGTCATAAATCCTGAGCTTTTGTGTGAGAACATTGACTCATGTGGAGCCTCGGAGTCATTGTCTCCAGTAAACGTTTGTTTTTAGCTTCTAGTCACAGACAATTGAGAAGCATGTCATTCTGCAGTATAACACAAACACACACAAACACACACACTTTAAGTTATGCACTGAATAAAGATTTGAATGACAAAACACTCTTTACAGATGGTGACTGCAACTCTTTTGATAGGTGTGTGTGTGTGTGTGTGTGTGTGTGTGTGTGTGTGTGTGTGTGTGAGTCCATATAGCATTACAAGGGGGACCCACATGAAAAAAAAAATCTATTCCATAAGATTTGTATGTTCTGCAGTAGCCTATATAAGTTGGGCTATATGCACGTAGTCAATAAAAAATATTCTATAAATACAATACATGAATAGATTTTATGTTTCATAATTGAAACATTTGACCTTTTTCACACTGTTAACTCACTTGTGTTTGTTAAAGCTAAGTAGGAATATTAAAGGGCACAAGCTATGCACACTGCAGCAGATTGTTGCATGGGATGTTTGCACACTCTGCCATGGTGAGACAAGGAAAAACCCCATCATCAAAGCAGGAGCAAATACAGCTGACGCAGAGACACCCACAACTTCACATTACATACATGCTCTCAGCATGGTGGCATGGTAACACCGCACTGACCCCGACAGAGGCCCCTCTACAGGCGTCCCACCCCCTCTGCACTCAGACCACTGCAACCTGCTGTAGTTTACAAGACGACTCTAATCCCCCAGAAAAGACTCCGGGGGGAGGTTGCTGGTTACAGCAGATTTTCTTTCTCATCATGATGAGGCGTCCCCACTCGTCAAACCTGCATGTTTTTGTGTGTGTGCATGTTTCTGTGTGTGTGTGCGCGTGCGTGTGCTTGCGTCATTAAGTATGTGTGGTGTGGTGAGATAAAGATGCAGGGGAACCACACCCTCACTAACTCAGACGTAAACAGGTACAGTGCAAACGGAACATACCAGTGGAAAAACACATACAGAGCAGTGTAGAAAAGTCCTGTGGTAACCGCTCTGCTGTGTTTTGTCGGACTCTGGTATGATTTAGATGAATGAGCCCCTCTCTGATTATTGCCATAGAGAGCAGACAAGCTTCAGGCTCTGGGGGCTGAGCATGAAACGAGCGAGCACATTAATCATACTGTTTGCAACAATGGAAACAACACAATAACCTGTTAAGCAGCTATACGGTTAATAATAGCAATATCAACACAGACTGTCCAACGATTTGCATGCAACTGTCCTCAGGGTGAGACAGCACCAGGCTCCTCATCATGATGCGCTAACAATTACCAAGTAATGTTATTCCCCTCATCTCCTCACAGAAAACCCTCTCTTCTGAACTCTCCCTCTATTTTCATCCTTATCTCAGTTTTCCTTCCCTGTTGCCTTCTTTCCCTTCTCCATCCCGTGCCTCTTACGTTTCTCTCTCTCTCCCCCCTCGCTTGTCTCCTCTGCTGGTGCTGCAGCAGAGAGAATGACGTCACCGCCTCGCTGGTGGACTGCAGTGTTTGAAAACTCAATGTGTACATACAGCGTGTGAGGAGGGACGTCTGAGATCTACGTCCAGGCCACGAGGATCCACTGCAACGTACAGCTAGACCCGAAAGATCATTATTGTCACCAGAGGGTCGATTGCGTGTTTGTGATGACTCTGAATGAAACCAGATTGAATGTGTGTGTTTGTGTGTGTAAAGGGGGAAGCGAGTGATACTGGATTGCAGAAACCAGACTGACGATCTTAAAACAGATTCTGTGATCGGACTGTAAAGATCCGGATTTGAGGACAAGCTGTTCTATGTCCACAGTGGGACTGAAAATGGATGTTAGAACTGCAGTTTGCTATCTCTCCATCTGTATGAGATATAATATGTAAAAAGGGTTAGGGTTATATATTACATATATGAGGGTTATTTACTCAAGCCTATGACTATATTCATATGGATCAAGAAGAAGCTGTTCCCCACTTGCAGCTTGAATTTAAGTAATTTTTCAAGACATGGAAGCTTTGCCCAACAGAAATCTCTGAAACAAGCAGAAAGAGAGAAAAGTTGTAATCATTTAACCACTAAGACTTATAGGATCTACTGTTTTAATGTGTCCTCACAGTCTAGACAGGTCACATCATAGTCTAAATCTGCACCAGGTCTACTTCCAATAGACGATGCAATCGAGACATAAAGCCTGGAGCTCTGCTACCGAATGTCGATGAAGGAATCTGTCAGCCAAAGACCAGGGCGGTGTTTCTGGGATATGGATCTACGTTCTGCTTCAGAGAATCTCAGTGTTTCTATTAAAATGAACACAAATCCGCAAAACACAGAATCTCTCTCTCTCTGACACACACACGCACATGTACACACACGTGATGTTGCAGACGCAGCACCAGGTGCAAATCATAAATACTTTAAGTGCCACCACAGCTCTTTGTGCAGCCAACACAAAGGTGAAAGTAAGGTGCGTATACGTGTGTTCAGCATGTCACAAATCCTGCTTGACTTGCAAAAATGTCCTGAACTTTAAATAACAGTAAATGAGAAAATGCACAACCCTCTGCCTGCTGTTTTTCTCTCCTAAACCTTATGTACTAATGTGTTTGAACTAAACGGCGTGATTTGACGGTTTATAGACATTTTAGGGGAACACCTAACAACGGATATGGAAATTTCCTGCAGAGTGCTTAAACAGCTATTTCATCACCCATTTCTGCTGACTTGCATTTTCTCTGGAAATTGATTTTCTGCTTCTCTGTCCTTTTCTTTCCTTAGGCCTCCATCACCGCATTCATCTCTGCGGCTGTTTGAAGAGGTAGAGCGGGCTGGGGCTGTTGCCGGATACGGAGATCTAGTAAGTGTAGAGTCAGTCCGACTGAGACCCCGTGGGACTGCTCAACCCTGGACACATTTACAGGAAGCGAGCGAGCGAGGCCACTGGGATGAAACTGTTACATTCCTCCTACTAAACACTATCTGTATGTAAATCTGTCTGTTCATGCCACCATTAGTCCGTCTGCCTCTATTCCCTGTATGAAGCATCCTATTTTTACTATTTACTTTCTCACACTCCCGGCCTCCCCCCCTCTGTATCCCACTGTTTGTCCCTGCCATACTCATTGTCTCTTTATATCTGGCCCTGCTGCAGCCTCGGCGCCTGTAGATGAGATTGTCATGGTTACTGTGATCTCTTGTGGGGATGACAAAGAGGGTGAAAGCCATAAGGTGGCGATAGTTTGAAACCTATGGAGCATGGGACCAACAAATTGTAAACATGCTGTTTTACTGCACAACAGTATAGTCATACAGAATAAAAGCATTTGTGGGGTCATAGAGAATAAATAAGAATATAACTTCTGTCAAAATAATGGACTGCTCTTAAATCTGTAAAACTTAATGTCTAGCTCTGAACTAAGTAAGTTTTACACACACACGAGGAAAGCAACTAACATTTTGAGATCTTGTACTTTGCTTAAATGCTTCTTTATCACATTTTAAAGACATCAGATCTATTCATTTGACTGCTATAAAGGCTCACTACTTTTTCAGTTTATGAATTTACCTATATAACATTCAATTTGTTCATAAAATATGGTCTATTATAAATGTCATCACTTAACAGTAAAACTAAAAGTAGTTGAAATTAGTGCCACCTACCCCGTTAAAGCATTAGTGAATGTAAAACAGGGCTGGTACTGACAATTACTCTGACCATCTCATTAAGAATTTTAAGATACTGGAGTAAAACTTTAAATTAAATACCAAGACTTGGTTTCAAGACACTTCCCGTTGTTCTTCTGAGTCATGAATACTGATGGAACTAAAAAAGGGAACTAAAAAAAACTATAAAATGCTATAAAATGCAAGAAATTAAGAGTTTTGAATAAAGTTTTCTGACAGTATTGTAAATTGACTGTAGTACATCCACACACTGCTTCACTATAAACACGACAGAGACATTTCTACGAGTTGCATCGACACTAAAACCTCAAACAAACGGCGTCTTCCATCACCTCAGGTAAACTCCCGTTGACAAAAAAATTAGCTCATGTTCAAATCCACGTAGCGGGGCCTTGTGATCTCGTGCCCTGTGCTGCCATTACCTCGGCTGGTTCAGTAGATTAAGAAGTCTATAGTCTTTGGTGAAGCCACGCTGAAAAGCATCTCATTAATTGACCCGCTAATCAGTTTACTGACCTCTGGTTTACTTACCACAGCTAATCCTGGTTGACATGGTACAATCTGAACGTCAAACAGTGGAATGAATAAAGTCAAAAACAAGATTAAGGAGGAAAACAGAACATGATACACACCCACACCAACACGCACAAAACACTAATCTTGGACGTGCACACATCACAACTTTCAGAGATACTCTCAAAGAAATTGAGCTCCCTCCCTGTGGGAGACGCCGACTGAAGAGTTCGATCAAGTTTCTGTTTGCGTCTGTACACTATGGCTCGCTTTGTGTTTTTAATGCTCAGTCAATTTTTTGTGTTTTTTTAAATAGTACGTTAGTCTGCAATAAGAAAGTGACACATCACTTTCGAATTAAGCAGGACCAATGTCTGCGTCCATGACCTGCATCTCTTTTTTCCTGTCTTTCATTTATCTTTGCCAGTGTCAATCTGAGAAATGACGGTAAATTCAGAACAAATAGTCTCTAAAACAGTGGACGTGAAGGGACGAAAAACAAGAGTACTACTTGGTAAACAGATGGCAAACAGAGAGACACACTGAATAAGAAAAAAAGAGAAATATCAATACATTCATGTACGAGAGAGAAATCAAGTGATGGAAGTCTTGGTTCATCACTGTCTGATGTGGTAGAGACAGGAAGCACTTGCAGGTGCTTTACATCAGAAAAAAATGCAACCATGGATTTTTTTTTAGACTTTAACAAAAACAAAAAAAGACATCAACACAACAAGAGTGATGGAGAAGCTGATTGGTAGAGAAAGGTATATGAAAAGAGAGAGAGAGAAAGTGAAAAGGGAAAGAATGAGAGTGTAGACGGAGGAAGGTGAAGAGGAGACGGACAGCAGGAGAACAGCAGAGTTTGTGGTACTCACTCCAAAAGTGACGGTCTTGACTGGCATGCCTGTCGGCCCTCCACTCTCTCTTTCTTACGTTTTCTGTTTCTCTCAAACACACAGCTGTCTTTTCTGTTGCCCCCTGCGAGTGCTGCATGCGGGACCGGGCACGCAGACCCCCCGTCCAACGTAAACACCAACACACACATGCACACACGCCCAGACACACACACTTGAGTAAGCATGGTGGGTGGAGAGACCGGGGAGGGTGGGGGTGGAGGGGCCCATGGGTTTATCTCTGGAGGAATGCTGTCTGTATCTAAAGACACACATTTCACACACAGCCAAAAACAAATGGGTGCCCCACACTCGCACCACAGGTTCCCTGCCAACATCCTGGTTACTTTTTTCCGTTTTCCCTGGTCCTTAGTCGCCTTCTACCTCAAAGTCCTTTTATTTTTCCCTCCTCCATCTCCATCTTTCTTTCCTTCCATTCTCCACCACACTCTCCACCTCATCTGTCCTCTTCACGTTTTGTTACACCCCAACACTCCGTGTCACCCCAACTTTATCCCTCCTTTCTCCCGTCCCTTCTTCCCCCACTTGTCACACCCGTCTCTGCGTCCCCTGTATGTTTTGTGACACTCACACAATCATTTTTTTCTTCACGGACCAGGCAATACCAGAATAACCCAGAGTTACTGTGGAGAATGGGTTTGTTTTTTTTGAGTGGGTCTGTTTCGGTCTGTGAGGTGACTTACAGTGACAAAGCGCCTGGTGGAGGGGGTGGGGGCGGGTGGGGGTGCTGCCACTGCCCCGTGACAATGGGCCAGACACGCAGGGCGGGGGGAGAACGGAGGGGCCAGCCTCTGAAAAGGCCCTGCCTCTTTTAATAAAGCGTCCGTCATTCCCCGGTTGAAAAGGCCTCCTTTTCTCTACCTCTCCCCTCCTCTCTCCCTCTCCTGGCTAAATGCTGGGAAAAGCACATCGATGCCAAAACCATGCAGAGAGATAAATGCTCGTTGGGGAGGGGGAGGAGGGGAGGTGTGTGGAAAGGAGGCTACGCACTACTTAGTGCCATTGGACCGTGACCTGGGCAAAAACATCACGTGGGACATCTCTCCTGTCCACAGCATTGAGTTTGGACAGTGATGAGAGCTCCGCTGCCAAAGAATGTGAGGCATGGGTTTACAGGCACTAATGTCCATGAAGACATGACAAATTATCCCGCGGTCCTCTGTGGTGAGGGACTGCATGTCTTCCCCTGTGACATGAACCTCCTCTGGCTCAGCCTTCTTCTCGACTCCTCTGAGGAGACCTTATCAGGTCCCAAATGATAAGACCTTCTTAAGGTGTGGCACAATCGAGTGAGCGATGATGGAGGTTTTCTCTGGAGGTCTGACTAAAAGTCCTCCTCCAATCAAAAATGTGTTACTTCACCGCGATGACGCAAATGTACAGATGGGCTCTAAAATGTTGTTTTCACATCCATCTGTAAAAGGAGGGAGATTTCCCCAAGGTTTCTCTATGCTCACCTTGAATCTGAGTTTAAATTGTGTTTGCACAGGCATGAGTGTGCGACAACAACTATTTGGGGACTGGTCTTCACTGCAAATCAGTTTTGTAGTGAAAGACATCTTGGCTGGGTAGGGATATGTGTCAAGAGTCAAGTGCACATTAGCACATTGAAGAGGTTTATTCTTGTTGTATTCCCTGTGTTCAGACTCTTTATTCAGTTTGTCTGAGGCTAAGATAAGTGTTTGGCAAATGTACTAAAGAAGATACTTGACTTGTCTGAACTCAGCACAGAAACACAATTTGTAGATAGATTAAGCATGAAATTGATACTAATAGACTTTGGAATAAACTCTTTTGATCAACTTAAAGTGCCAACGACCAAACTAACTTCAGACACTGGAATCCATTGTTGTACAGAACATGGACTGTGTATTATGTTAGTTTGTTAGGAAGGGATATTTTTAAGGTGAGTGTAGACAGGAGGGATGATTATAACAAGCAAGAAGTGCAAACACAAAACTAACCTTTAAACTTTTGAGATTATTCTTTTTCTATATTCCTAAATTTATGATTTTTCATGGCGAGAGGAGTAGATGACGTTCTAAGACATTTTTAGGCGACTAATTGCACATTTTTAAGGTAAAAATATCAAGCATAACATATCTTTCACAGAAAAACATGTGTATAAACCATTATAGGTCAGTGTACTGATATCTATTGGCATGAAGAAAGAAACCAGGGTTGCATATGATGCAGACTGGCTGCTCACAGCATCATCACAGCACCTCAGCTGTAGCTCGGTGCCAGCATGGAGTCTAATATATTCTCTTGAATAGACGGGAGTCTCACTGTCATTCTGTGGCCCAGTGTTGTTTCAAGTCATTATAAAGTGCAGGCCACACTCCTGTCTTTTTGTAACAGGGTTGATTTAGTTTTGGTACAGACGTGCCCTCTGCACCCGGTGTCGAGCCCCTCTTGTTGGCAGGATAAAGGGCTCCAGCTTTCCACGTGTGCCGCTTGTGGCGGTTTATTGCCCATGTCCTGACGGTGGTGGTGGCGGGGGGGAGGGATCGACATAAACACTGACAGTCTGTCGGCTGTCTTTCTTCAACCTGTCACATTCTTTGTCCTCCTCTGGCCTCTATTCTCTTTGCCTCTAACACGCTCACATGATGCCTAACACTGCACAGATGAGGCAGTTATAAATTTAAGGTTTAAGCATCAAAAATCAAAGGGACATCTGGGTGGCACAGATGAAAATCACTCGTCCAACACCTGCACCTCAGAGTGTGCAGCAGGTCTGAGCTCAGGCTGCAATATTTCATGCCGTGTTTGACGCTTCAGGAAACCAATATAACAAAGTTCCTGGCTGAGATAATGACGCAGGTTGGTCAGTTCATCACTCTTCAGTGATGGAAAAGTTAAGGGAGGAATGCATGAACCTTATTGTGCCATTCATCCTGCTGGTTAACATCCTCACTGCCAGGTGAAGAGAAGTGGCTAAGGACATGTGAATGGCAGGAATGCAATATTCTACACACTCTCCAAGGCAACAGAGGGAATGAGAAACAGGCAGAGCAGGGAACATAACGCACATGGAACTGGATTTGATTCATTTGGACAAAAAGGGGGAAAATGTCCAGTGTATTGTGTAAACAGACGTATTAACAACTCATTTAAAGATGCAGGTTCATAAAGCAGAAAACCGGTGTAGGATTATTAACTTCAAAACTAAATATTCTGTACAATATTCCTAGTTTTGAATTCAAATGTGTTAATGATGTTTCTAAATGTGAGATTGGCCAAATGGCCATCTAGTGGCAGTGTGATACTCTGCAGTTTTAGCCTGCAGCAGCTGCCAAGGGAAGTATGGGCTGGGCCGGACTGATTACTGCAGCCCTGGCACAAAACTCCCTCTCTCTCTCTCTCTCTCTCACACACACACACAAACACACACACGCATACACACACTCATGTCTGGTCCCTGAACAGTCAGAGGCATAGTTTTAAAAGCAGCCGGTGTTAAAACACACCCACACGCACAGATGCATGCATGTGAACAGTCAGAGGTACAGTTTTTCAAGCTGCTGGTGGAAAAACTGCATTCACTTTGCATACAGTTTACATATCACACGTCAGAGAACTGCTTCTCAGCCACTTACAGTATATCATCATACATACGGTATATTAAGCAGCGTCAACAAAAGCACATGCGCCTCAGCATGACAAAGGCAGACTGACCTGTGGGAGACAAAAACAGGGTGTTAGAAATGCTCGGACGAGGGAGAAGCGCTGAAAAGATGAAGGCAATAGAGGAGAATGACAGCGGCAATATGTCTGTGCAGGGTCAGGCTCCCATTCATCTTCATAAGTGGGAGAGGTAGAGATGGGGAAACACAGAGTGAAGATGTGCAAGATTGGAGGAGAGAAAGCATCGCTCTATCGTATTTGTATGCCTGAACACAGACTTTAAAACAAAGGCTCGGACCAACTGGGCTTGAATCAACGTCAGACAGGATCCGAGACGCCAGACCATAATTCAATCAGTCTGGTTAATATACGCGGAGCTGAAGTATTCAGACTCCATTCAGACTTAATTTACTGTCCTCAAACTATGAGTTTCAACCTGCCACTGACTGCATGACTCCGTTAACCTGGACAGATATTCTACTAGAAGTTACTCAAGAATCTCAACTGTACTTTTTCCTTTGAGGAATTATCTCTGACATCTGACACTTTTGGGTCTCTATCAATATTGTTGATGTATCCAGCTTTAAAATAAAGATGAGGTTAAAACCCCTCACTCAAAACGTTGAAACAATTGATATGAAAGTATCAGTGATCAGTAATCAAATCAGTCTGTAATATCAGCCTATAGCTGATGTATTGGTTCGACTCTGGTGCCAACACCTCAATGTAATATCCAATCAGACGACACCCGTCATCTGTGAGGGGAAAAAATATCGCAGAGTCTAACTAAACAAGAACTTAAAGGTTCAGTGTGTAGAATTTAGTGACATCTATTGGTAAAGTTGCATGTTGCAGCTAAATACCCCTCATATCACCCTCCCCTTCCATGAAAGAGAACCTGTGGTAGCCTTCAGTTGTCACAAAAAATCAAAAGGTGTTTGTCCAGTCAGGGCTACTGTAAAAAAAAATAATAAACATGGCGGCCTCCGTAGAGAGGACCCACTCTTAATGTAAATATAAAGTATATAAATATAAAGGCCCCATTCTATGGTAGAGAAAACAACCATTTGTACAATTTAGGTTATTACACACTAGTGAACACATCACTAGGATTATTTTATATTCAATTTCGGCCAATAGATCTTTTCACCTAAATCTTACACACTGGACCTTTAATGTTGGACCCACAGTCCTTTGCCTTTCTGCATCACATTGTTTACAGAGCAGCTGCTTTTGAGTCTGTCAGCTAACAGTGTGTTCATTTCTATAGTGACAGTGGTATTTCCAAACATTGGTGTGGACGTCACCAGCCTCATTTCTCACCATGGACAAGGGAGGTAAACAAGCTGGGGAGGAACAGATGAAAGAGAAGATGGATGGAAAGAGCAGGAGGTGCATGGCTCAGCGGAGAGAGAAGGGTGGACGTTCTGGGCGCAGAGGTGAATGATAATAAATACATGGGAGCTTTATGGGTGTGTGTGTGCCACAGTGGGTGTGTGTGTGTGTGCGGCATCTTCTTCCCCAGTCTTGTCGACAGTATGATGGCAGCATCATCGGCACAGTTTAGCTGAGTCAGATTCTGATCTCTCTCTCTCTCTCACACAAGCACACTATCACAATGTTATCTGCAGCAAAGAGGCAGCCATTCAGACTACGGTGTACGGAAACCACTTAATTAACAAATACATATTTGATGTGTCTACCATGCTGCTCTCCACTTGAACAGTTACTATTTGTTGCCTTGGGGGCCAGATGCAGAGCTGCCTGCTGAATCTGAGATTGACACGTTAATAAATACTGAATATATGCAATTAAGTGATCAATCAGGGCGAGGGAAGTCAAAAGCAAGATGATAAAACTGACGCCAAATAATCAACTGCCTCTATTCCAGTGCTGCCTTGCACAGACCCACAGATTCAAACACACGCTCACAAATGCACACTCACGTACGCATCAACACGCACACATCCTATCATCTACAGTGCAATACATGCAGATGCATAACACACACTCACTCATGGTCAACACACTGATATGCAGCTCACAGCAGCCTTCCATATGCAGGCATTCAGTCGAGGCAGCGGTATACTCAAACTGAACGAGCAAGTCCGACCATGTGGCTGAGTTAATGTTTGAAGTTTGCTGTTTAGGACACATGATGCTGCTGTGAGACGCTGGTCGTCAAAGAGAGGCAGGGGGCTAAGATATGAATGTTTCTGTTAGACACTGGAAATTGCAATCAAAGATTTAATTATACATAATTTACAAAGTCCTGCTTTTGTATCATCTAAACAATGTTTTCTTTAACAGAGACCTATTTTTGTCACACTAACACTATCTACTCATAAGCCCTGGTTGCGATGCATCATACACTGTATATAAAGATGGGTGACATGGGACTGACAAAAAGTAAAGCCTAATTATCTTGATCATCCACTAGGGGCTAGCTGCAGAATAGTACATAGAAATAAACCCTTCTCCTCCGTGTTAGTGGATGGGACTTGGGCCAAACTAAATAGTCCAATCACAGCGTACATATCCGGGAGATTATGGCTTTACTTCTGGACTGTGGGAGGAAGTGGAGACACATTGTCCATCTTTATATACAGTATATGGGCTTTATACACCTTATAATTACTCTCTATCAATAGCTTTTTCATAGCCACACCACAATCCACCAGTATTAACCAACATAAACCTTTTGTTTGAGGTTTAATGGTGTTCGACTGTTAGACAATAAAATACTATGATGCTTTGGAAATTTTTAGTTCAAACATGAGAAAACTGGACATGACATTTAAAATAATAAAGTAAAAACATAGTTCATACTAGTGTTGGCAGGTTATCATGGAGAGCTAAATGTAAATGTAAACCCTTAACACGTTATTTTTTAAAGTGCTAAATGTAAATCCTTCTTAAATCCTATAATCTATTTAAAACATAAAAATGTCACAGTGTCGCAGGTGCAGGGAGCAAAAATACTTCATGTTCCTGTTCTGGTCTGTGCTGAACATGAAGGTTTTACTTCACAGATTCTCAGTCTGTTCCACAAAGCAGATTCGTCCTGGTCATTGTTAGAGTTTCTTTTAGACGCTTCTGTCTCGATCCACCTCGCCAGTCAGTCGGGTCTTCATCACTGCTAATGCAGACGGTGTGGGAGCAGGAATGTGGAGAATATTCTAGAGAATTTGGATCTGGACGCATCTACTTTACACACCTGACCAACCTGCAGCTTTCAGACTTTCCGACCAGCACTTCTTTTGGAGTATACATTCACCTTTGTCATGCACTCTGCGCATTCACCTTCAACACATGCACATGCACGCATGCATTCACAGTTTCGGTCAGTTTCTCTCTCGCTCTCTTTTTGTCAAATAATCACACAAAAACTGATAACTAAAATGCAATGGAAGTGTAAAAACAAATGGTGCTGTTTGAAGATTAATCAATGTAAAGCTGTCATGTTATCTGGTTTAGAAGTTTATAATGTCGGTAAACTAACATAAGTCATGAATGACCTGAAGTCAAAGCTGAGTTAAATGAAAATTGAAATAATATTAGAAATGTGAAATAAAATTATGAGTAAGGTGAAGAAAAAAGAAGGTATAACCTGATACTAGGAAAGTGAGAAAGTCTGGACATGGCTTCCATTAATCCTGAGCTAGCAGCTCCACACTGACTGGAGGGTTCAATGCATCGTCACGTTGATTTGTGACAATACAAATACTTTTTATTTTCTAATCTCTAACCTAAAGTCAGTTGATTGGATGTTGCTGTTGAGTTTGACCTTGTAATATCCGTACGACGTTTGTTCATGTGACAAAAGCCGCACAATTTCACATGTACTTGAAGTTGGAGGTATAAATAAACATTTCATTGAACTTGCCGTAACTATATTCACTCAGTTTTTCATCCCCTGCGACTTCTTGAGTTTGACATTTGCAACTTTAATGACTACTTATTTAGAAGTAAACCCAGCAAAGTGAGCAAGTGCTGTACTCAGTGGGTGTGGTCTACATTTATAAAGCCATTTAGGTTTTAGTTACTTTGGATGGCTCCATTGAAAGTGTTCTTTGTAGGCCATATTGTTCCCTTGAGGCATCTCTCTTTTGCAAAAAGCCAGAAAACATCAGTTTCTTGTGGGTCAGCAAGACGAGGAGAATCCTGCTCTCCCGTCTCCCTCCTAAACTTGGTATCTGGCCAACTGAGACATTATTACACGACTTTTGCGGTGTTGAACAATGGCAGCGAAGCCCCCTTCAACCTCTAATCTGAATTCTGTGAAGCTGGTATCAATAACCCTGGGACAAAAATGAGAGTTACAATATCTGAATACGCCGTGGCCTTTCACATGTAAATTAAACTCTGCCCCCCTAGCCGAAACAAATTACAGCCAACTGCTGGTGGCTGGACATGAATGGGCTTCCTAATGTAGTCTGCATCTACAGTGGGCCGGGGAGCAGCTGGGGCAGACAAACTGAGACGGGGGAGAATTTATGTGACAGTGCAGAGTGTGACAGTTTGTTTTTTTTTCATATTGAGACTGCCACGCAGCCGTACTGTGACGAATGGGGCTTGGCTCCCACAGCATCTGTCTCCGAGGACTCACTGAGGGGTAATTAGAGCTATGGGATGATAAGGGATATTCACCAGGCCCACTGACTATTAATGGTGGCAAAGGGGACGGAGCCTTTACACAGACCTCTGACATCTCACAATTCTGTTACAGGAGGGGGTGGGGTAGGATGGGGCGCTTGATGAAGCGTTTGATTTTTGTGTAAATTAAAATCAGCCCTCGGGGAGAGAGTCGTGGTTTGTGTGACCAGTTTAAGAGCTGGTGAGAGTTTCAATGGCTAAGATGCTGAGTGGACAATCTGCATGATACTAAATGCTTGAGGACTAAATCCCGTTCCCAAAGCTGAGAACAATAAAACTAAGCTGGAGGGAACTTATGGCGTATTACAACTTAGGTTTTTATTTATACAGCTTTAGTTGATATTCATTCATTGGTTGCTAAGATCTCTTAACTCCATCTTTCTCAAACCAGATTCAAGTGTATAACAAAACAGGTTGTAAACAAACTTCCTGGTCAGTCACCAAAACAAAGGCTGTTGGAAGAATCATTACCTAAAGTGTCTGTTAAAAACATAATTGTTTACAATAGATTATATATTTATGGTTTAAAAATTCAGAACACAAACATTTGTTGACTAGTTATTGCTCACATTTAGTTTTCACTCGTCACTAGCTTTACAGGTATAATCTTGGAAATGAAAGTTAATGGGGGATATTTTCTGTGGTTGAGCACTAGAACAAAGTGGAGTTTAAGCTTCACCAGTGGCACTGCACGCGGCTTTGTTTATTAATCCAAGCATACAGCCAACTTCCAACTGGTTCCCCCCCGATTTATGGTAAATGCTTTAGTTGTGAGTTGTAAATACAGTTTTGCTGTTTAGCGGCACTACGAGCACTGTAATCTATGGCTTTACTTCCGTTTTAAAGAAAGGGTTGGTAATCCCTGAAAAACTAGCAAGGGCAGGCTACACTTTTGAAACTCTAATCGATTCATCCCACCTCCTCCCATCGGCCCTGTCGTCGAAGCTAGGCCCCCAAAACATGTGAATGTGCACTGCCTGGCAACTGCTAGAAGACGCCTTTTACCTTGACTAGTTAACTTCTGGCTAGCGTCTTAGCTATAGTGATGTATGCCCCTCTGACGTTAGAATACCCTTGTCCTGCAAGGGCCAGAGACACCAGATATTTATTTTTTCTATACAACCATTTATTGATGGCTATCAGTATGTGAAGAGGATTTCAACAGATAAGATAAACAAGTGTTTCAGATACAACCCGCCAACCCCATCTTTAAGATGTTTAGATTATCAGGCTACTCTGTTAGCTTGTTTACAAACTCTCTGATCATTTGACCTTTCATGTTTGTTGGCTTTGTGTACCTAGTTTTTTTCAATTTTGCTGCATTCTCAGATTTAAATAACGTAGAGAGTACAACGTTTTATGTTAGACTAGTTAAAATGAAAACCTTATAATGAACTGTTAGACGGCAGCACTGGGGCAGTGCATGATAAGGTTGAGAGGGATTAGGATTCAGTGTCAGTCTCTAGTAAACGCTAGTTAGAGAAGCAGACACCCTGTTGTCGGATCTGGATTATACTGCTGTTGTTTTCCACTGCTGTGTTGGCTCAGGGCCAGTGAGGGGGATCGGGCTCTTCAGGACGATCTATCACTGCACCACTTTTTCCCCCTCTGTCTCTGGACACATGCAAAGTGTGCGTCTCTGCTCCCGCCCAGCGATCGCCATATTTCCTTCCTAAAATGACACAGGATCACCTTACTCTATCTACGACCTTCTTGCTGACCTCCATGGACGTCTACTAGACTGGTTCTGCAGTTATAACAGGATTATGTTTAAATTCCTGACTAATAAAGAAATTAAAATATCATCTTTCATCCATTCATCCAAAAGGGAAAAGAAAATTCAGAACAAAAGAATACAATTGCCCAATGCACACAGCGTCATGAGCATCACTGAGGGAAAGACGGTCCTCCATATTGTTGTGTGTGGCCAATGGCGGTTTACGTACTTATCCACTTGCCTTCTATGTGTTCTATTCATTTAGTGTTCAACCCATCTTTTTAAAGTCATGTGTTCTTTTCCTCTTTGAAATATTTTACCAGAGGTTAACCCAATGATGCTCCGGAGTGATTGGGAGCAATATGGAGATCGGGAGAGTAGGTTGAGGAATTTAACATGAGCGCAAAGGGAGAGCTAGGATCTGAGGGGAGGATATCATCAGGGGCTCGGGTCGTCTAGAATAAGTTTCCCAGCAGCTGTATTGCAGCTTAGATGATCTCCCCTCCATCGAGCAACACTGGATTCAAGATCATCTGTTAGATAGAGGTGCAATAAAACCTTTGGCAAACGTATCCCAGACTGTTTCAACTGATAACACCAGAGGAAACACAGGCACAGAACAAGACAAACACTGACATACACGGCAAATACACAAAACGGCCACAATACACAACACTGCACACTTCAAAAGGGTCGGGCAAAGACGAGGCAGAACCACAACATGTAGAGCACTCCACAGGAAATCCACACACAAACAGACTGAAGCACAGACACAACACAGACGGACACTTAAATCATATTTTGTGGTAAAGCCATGCAAGGACGGAGAGAGAGCATGCACACAAACACACCGATAATATAGAGGTCCCACCAGAACCAACACACACACACACACACACACACACACACACACACAGTTTCACTTTCAATCACTTTCTCAAACACTCACACACCTTGATTTTGTCCTAAACACGAACACAGTGGTACACGTGACACAAGCATATTCTATAAATCTGAAGAACCCACAGGAAAAATACTTGTACAACTACTATTAGTATTGTATATTATCACTACTATGAACCTGTGTTGCAAGAAATACTTGGTGAAGCAGGAAAAACGCAGACGTACTTGAAACTTGAAACTCGAGTCTATGGAAATTACATCAAAGCTATATTTTGCCCGTGGACTCTTGCCGTGTAATATGCTGCTTGTCAACATTAAGTTCAGAGAAAATCACAGACACCGATATAGATGTGAATATAGATACAGATACACACTCATGTCATATAGAAATGTGTGGTACGCAAAACAAAAAATAATCCACCAAATGAAGAAATTAAAATCAGCACGTTAGTACGATACATCGAGCAGGGACAGGAACAAAGAAAAAGCTCCAGCCTGATCCCACGACACCTGACTGAGTCAGCTCACAGCACAACAGCAACACTAGAAAGTCAAAGGAACCAGAACTACGATACCATAAGCAACACACAACGAAAACAAGAGAGATAAAGATAAAAAACAACAACAGCAGAGCAACAACAGTAACACAAACTGTAAGTGACAGGTACAGGATGGTCATAAATACAGAAGATATATATATATATACATATAGATATATAGAAATAGGAAAAGCCAGATATACGTGTTGCAGATATTTACTTCATCATCAAAGTGCCATACTCCTTGGCCATCCGGCATCTCAGAGCTCACACTACTGTCCTGATCGATTAGCCAGCGATGCACGGCGTGGGCCTAAAAGGACATACGACATAAAGACAGAGCCCGGTTAATCGCAACAGTGAGAGACAGAGGGATGGAGAGACAGCACAGAGAGAGAGAGAGAAAGAGCGTGAGGAGCGGTGGGGCAGGAAAGAAAGAGGACAAACAGAAAACAATGGCAAGGAAATGAGAAGGTTCAAAGAGGAACAGGGTACACATTATTTTAGAGAAATAGGTAGAAAACAAGGTGGAAGAGGGAAGGAGAGGAGGAAGAGGAGCCATCCCATCCCACCCTGTCCCGTCCCACCCTGCTTTAACAACCCCTCCCTCCCTCCTTCCCACCCTCCCCGAGAAATAAACTCTCTCTCTGCAGGAAACGGGTCGGGTTAGGATGAGTGGCATGAGTGTGGGAGCAATGGTGGGGCATGAGACACGAGAGCATCACGCATACAGTGGGGATCGCCGGGCGGCGCCACACTGATGGTGATGGAGGAAGATCTGTTGGAGGTGTGGATGGTTTGTGGCTCACGGATGAATCAGCCGTGTCTCTGTGGAGAGCCGCGACCTAGTGGATGGAGTCCTTCATGACGCGTCGGTGCGAGTGGCATCCGGACACACTGTGTAGTGTACTTACCCACAACTGAAATGTGCAAACCACATGTGTGCAGTACAAAACACACGACACAATCACATCTTTAAGTCAATAACACAGACAGAAGAAAAACATACAGCGAGGCCACATCTGACCTCTGACAGGGAGAAATTGAGAACCGATGTATGTGCTTCTGTATTCAGAAGAGTTTCATTGCAAAGAAACGTAGCAATTTTGCTCATAACATATACAGTGTACAGATGGACAGTGATGAATATACAAAAGGCACGAAAGGCAGCAGGACTTGTTGGAACAATAAAAAAAGGACAACAAAAGTCTGTGAGCGCCAGAAAATAACCAGTGTACACGTATTTTTTCCCCAGATCAGCGAATCACAGACAACACAACACACAGATGTCACCCTCCAGACAGACAGACAGACAGTCAGGCAGATCAAGTCTGCTTCGACTCCCTCAGCTGAGATTCAGATAAAATATATACACAGCAGCCAACTCTGGTCCCAGTCACCCTGAACACACACGAGTGTGCGTACACACACACAACCATCTGTTACTCTTTGACTGTTGTTGTGTCAGCACCGAAAAACGACCAAACACAGCTCCTTTTCGTGACACTCGCTGCCCCGCTGCGGCAGAAATACGTGTCAGAATTTGCACAGGGGTAAAAAATAAAAAAAATCACAGCATCACAGGATTAATTACCCTGTCATGGCCACGACTGCACTATTTACTATTACTTTACGGCATCAATTTCCGCTCTCGTGTTATATTTTTAAGATGCAGCGATGCGGGCTGTCAAACGTTCACACTGCAGAACAACATTTATTTCACACTGAAGGACCATTTAGCACATGAGGGAAGGAGGGAAGGAGAAAACTGCAGATCGGCTTCTTTTACACAGAACATCAGTAGAGAGTATGGATATTACAAAGCTACTGCGTACCCAACCTTAGGGTCAGCTGATGAATAACGACATACAGTCCAACCACATATATTGGCTCCTTTAAACTGTATCCTAATGTAAACCAAATAAAAGTGTTAATTTCACACGTGATCCTAAAGCCTAACCTGAAAAATGATTTCAACGAGGTGAGGAACAGATCATGAGATTTTCCTCATTTTTCAACACATCTGATCCCCAGAAGGACAGAGACACAGGATCACACACAAAGAGGGAGAAGGGGCTTGTGGGTCCGGCGGTGTGTGTCGGCAAAGACAAATGCATTCGATGGTGAACACATTGCAGGGAATTGGAGGGCAACACACAGAAAGAGAACGAGTCACCTCAAGGGTAGAGTGAATCTGTTGGTGACAGCAGAGGCCGAAGCCTCTGTTAGGACGCCCGAAAATAGATAACACAAGCAGAAGGGGGCGACTAAATGCAGAACCAGAAAGCACTGTATTGCATTTGATCCTTTTTTAAACTTTCTAAGCATAAATTTGCACTTTGCACGACCTTTATCTGTGAGAGGTATTTGTAGTAATACTGTCTGTGCATGTGGCTGTGTGTGAGGAATGTGTGTGTGTGTGTGTGTGTGTGTGTGTGTGTGTGTGTGTGTGTGTGTGTGTGTGTGTGTGTGTGTGTGTGTGTGTGTGTGTGTGCGCATGATGCACAGCAGCGTCAATCCAAAAGAGTTTGTGGTGAGTTACAGAGCGTGTCAGCTTAAAAGAATAATTGGATTAAGTAGCAGACGGCTAGTGATGACAGGGAGAGAGGGATGAAGAGTTGGTGGAGGAGGAGGAGGGGTAGGAGCAGGGTAAGGCAGAGGGGGGAGAGAGGTGCTGATTAGGGGTAACAGGCCATGTTGTGCGGAGCCTGTTGGAGCCTCTGGGCAGTGAACAGAGAAGCCGAGGGAACTCGAATGGTTACGCTGTAGATTAGAGGGATAAAAGGATAACACCCGACCTCTCTGGACAACTAACCAGCAGACTCTTGGCATCCCGGCACACTCTACATCAAACTCCAAGACAAGCACGAGACAACCAGTATGAGTCATGTACAGCAGAAAGGAAAAAAAACGCCACCTCATTTTGTCCCTGCTTGCTTTATGGGCTTTTAAACCTTCCCGATGGCCTCCGGAGTATAGGGCCACTTTGGAGGCCGTTATCGCGCCACATTTGCAGATTATCCTTCACAGTGTCAGGTGGAGAGGAGTGAGGACAGGAGGCGAAAGAGAGAAGAAGTCAAGGAATGTGAAAGTAGGGGGACTGGGAGAGAGAAAGGAATGGTCAAAGAGTAACCCACTGAGAAAGTGGCACTGGTGAAACGTCACATTGCAATTTCATGACGCTTTATTTGTCACAAGCATCATTTGTTCTATGCACGATGACTTCAAGGGGACCAGAGAAAATGATCAGAGTAAGAAAGTTACAATCACAAAAGTACTGGAACTCAATAAAGTGGTTTTACTGGATGAAACCATAGAACGTTTTATCACACTAGAATGGAACTCAGTAGAGCACATATACCTCCACCAAGGCCCAACACAACCCTTAGGATCTGCACCAAACTGCAAACACTCAAATATTAGATCCATTAATTATTATCTGTGAAATCGACAAAAATGTTGAATTAGCCCCTAGAAATATGAATGAACCCCTAGATCCAGATCTGCACCAAAAGTCAATGGGTCGTTCCTTCCTTCTCCACAACAATTTCATGGATATCATATCTGTTCAGTTGTTTATGTGTAATGCTGTTTATAAACAAACTTTATTTTTCTTGATCAGTCACGACAAAGACAGTGTGTTACATCTACAACAGGTTTGTAGGTGTATTCAAAGCCGGCTCATCACAGATGGTTACAGTCAACACAATAATCAGCCCCTGAAAAAACAATACAACACCATAAAAACACGTGTCCGCATTAATTAGCCGTCCCTCAGTTACCCATTAAGAGACAAGTGTTTATTCACTACACAATGCGTACAGGTGCTTGTTATAGTGCCACCATCAAGCAGACGTTTGTAAACAGTTAATCAGACATGTTTGCTCATCAGTGATCAACTGCAAGATGCCAGGCTAATAATATATCACATCACATGGCAAGACTCAACTACAATTACCGCCCTGTTGTTGTATTCCTCCGTCAACCAGTGCAGTTTAGTCTACATGTTTTCTTCCAGACTCAAATGAGGTCACCGTGACCTTAACGTTTGACCTTTAAATGTAACGATGAGACCATGAGAATGTTTGTTCCTACTTTGAAAGGAATCCATGGAGGTGTCCCTTGGATATTGTGTTCACAAGGTTTAAAATGTGGTTTGTGAGGTCATAGCGATCTTTGACCATTGACCACCAAAATCTAATCAGTTCATTTCTGAGTCCAACTTAACGTTTGTAACAAATTTGAAGAAACTATCACAGTAATAGGACAGACAGTCAAACCATAATGGCTCCGGCTACTGATGGCACAGAGGTTATACACCCACCGTAAGATACATAACATGATCCTCTACCAAGCAGATGTAAAACCAGTAATTTCATGTTTCAGTCACATACATTTTAAGTATGTTTTAGCGTGATCCTTAAATCCTGAACATTAAGGAAGAGAAATACGAACCTGTAAAACATTTTGTGAGGACAGAAAGAAAATGACAAATCCCAGTGGCCTGAATTAATACTCAATTTGATAGTTAATGCTTATTGATCATCCATTTAAAAATGGCCCATAGGTTGTCTGTGTTATTGACATTATGATTATCATCATTATTATTTGTGGAACACCAATATATAATTGGTTGAGCGACTGGGTTTCACTAAACTGAGAAGCGTTGTGCACAGAGCTTTCATTAGAGTAAGTGCTCCACAGGGAGGGACCAATGGACCTGCACTGTCTCCATAACTCACACTCGCTCTGTGAGAAACAATAAGGAACCGAGGAGCCGCGATACACAAATGACTGCAGCATTAACAACCAAGCACCTCTCTCAATCAGTCCAGTGTATTTTAGTCCTGCACTGCATCCACGTCTCCCTCCAGCTCCCTGTCCATAATCATCAAGTGCAGCACAAACATCAAGTAATGATGCTCTGATGTCATGACTCAAACTAGGCCAATGCCTGGCTATACTTTGTGAAAGGCTGACACAGTATATAAACTAAATGGACCTCTACTAAATTATTCAACTCCTGAGAGAGGGGGGAAAAAAAACACGGCAAGATAGAAACTTCACTAAGGTGCCAGGGCACAGAGAGAACGCTTCTTCAGATCACACCTGATTTATCTGGTCTGCAGTTCCGATTTCAACGTGAACAGGAGACATTCACTGAATGTGAGAGTGATGGAAAAAAGAAACGTAAAAAGCAACTCCAGCATGGAGTTCGATGAGTTAAACAGGAATCATGGAGGTTAAACAGGTATAGAACTGTATTCTGGAGTATTTACATGTGCGAGGACTATGGCTACTACTCAACTGAGAAATAAAGAAGCCCTTCTCCTATTATATGTTAAATGCAGTATTTATGTATTTTTGTAAAATTCCTTTACTATCAAACTGTATCATTGATTCAATTTAAAAATCAATAATCAATTGTTCATTTTTGTTGATTGAAAGGTTGTCTGGTGTATTGTGTAACAGTAAATCAGTAAGTGTGCACTGTCTTGTGTGTGTTGTATTGTCAATTATTTCATTCAATACTATTGTCATATTGACACTTGAACAATACACGTATGAATGCTGATAATGATTACAGAGAAATCCCATAACCCAACACAAGAAATTGGTTGGCAGGTTTTACATGTAAGCAAGCAGGTGTAACTAAGTGCACATATAGACAAGGAGAGTAAAGAGACAACAGAGCGGAGATGAGGAGATCACAGCCTGTATAATAATACATGGCAGAGAGCTGCCAGCTCTGTGCCCAGGAGCAACCAGCCTGAGCTCCGTCAGCAGAGTAGAGGTGGCACAGGTGGAGCCGCCAGCTGGGATGAAAGAGAAGGACGGTGCAGCCACCTCCACCTATCACCTCTACAGCCTCCGTTTGTCTTCCTTTATCTGTCCAACTCCCCATCTGGGTTCACAGTCACTCTGTGGGAGCACGTGCAGCCAAGCTCTCCATCCTTTACAAGAACACTTTGCATTCTCCACTCATTCACTCTATGAAAACTCTGAAATACATATTAAAAAAGGATGTGTATCACATCACAATAAGGTTATAGTGACAAACCCACCCGACTTTAATTCCTCACTGCCCTATGGAAGGTTAGCGCAACATTCAGCTGATTGTGTTTTTGGTTTTCTGCCACACGATTTTAACATTTCGATTCACTCTTACTTCTCTCACTGTGTTTTAGCCACATCAGGAAGCTGTATTCAGTCAAAAACCTCTTATAACACAAGGTACGCCAATTTCCCAGCTCCAAACAGCAGCAAGACCCAGTTAGCAACAAGCATGTAAACACATAATGTAGCATTTGGCAGCTAAAGAGCCAGATATTTGCACTCAGGAGTTGGTAGAGACCATTTGTCAAGTGGACATGCACATGCATAACTCGATTATAATGATAAAGTTGCTTCAGATCTGTTGGGATGTTAAGCACACTTGCTATCACATTCATCATATAAGCTTTAAACTGTTAAAATATTGTGTCTGCTGCTTTGCAAGAGGCAGAAAACCCTCTTAATGCAGGTTTAAGCAAAATCCAGGTACGATTTACATTTATTTTGTATATTTAGGGTCTTGTGATTTAGACCTCTGTTCCATTTCAAGTTTTCAGTTTTCCAGCCATGTAATTTTGTATTAAAAAGATGCACCATGATTTTAGACCATTAGACTTCACCAAATCTCTTTAAATTCCTCTATTAAACCTAACTCATTCCTCTCGCTCACTTTCGTAAGTTCATTTGCATTTGTGATAAGAGAAACAACATGGAAAAGACTAATGCACACAAAGTCAGACGAGTCAAATTAACTTCCGAACAAAAAAGACAAAGAGCTCATTAGAAAAGTGGAGAGCATGTCGACCCTCAGCAGGATATTTGCTTAACAAAACCACAAGTTACAATCTCCTGTATTTCAACAACAATAGATTACACAGGGGTCAATGGATTGAACTGTACTCAATCCCTTCCCTATTCCCCCTGTTCCCATACTGCGCTCAGAGTCTGTGGAGGTCAGAGGTCATTAAAGCAGAAAGATTAACATCACGGCGCACAGAGGACACCCCACTTTGATGTTCACTGCAGTGCAGACAAAGCACAACCTCTTCTGATCCTCAGCTCTGTTTGCAGCTTTCTTTGTTTTCCTCAGAGGATAGTGAAGGTTTGTTGAGGAGCGTGTTTCAACTCAAGAAGCTTTTCAGAGGCTGGGTACGAGTTTCTACTGACAGAGGTGCACTTCATGTTTATATGGCTGCAGAAAAGTTACTGTAAGTAATCACAAGTCATTATCGGTTAGCCTTGATTAAAAAAGACCAGTCAATGAGATGAAACTGAGACAAACCAACAAAGGGATTTTTTTTGATTAATTGAAACTGCAACAATGAAATTTCAGTGTTTACTGTAGTTGGAGCTCTGTGACGTTTAACTATAACACAACATGGAGCGAACAATGTTTTTTGAGAACCCCTGGGACGTGTAACGTTTGGAGTAAAGCTCTGTATAATAAAGACGAGATGAAAAGAAAGAGACGGCATATAAATGAACAGTATAAGGGAGAGGGGAGCCAGTTGAAATTTCTTTATGTGTTTTATCAATGACATTTAGCTGTAGCCCCTGCCCCTCCCTCCTGTTTTTCTCCTTTTTCCATTGAAAAGCGTTGCTCTTCCACACCAGACTATTTTTATCCAACATTGCATTACCATAATAAAACACATGCATGAAAAAAAGATAAACTCAAAGAGACAGCACAGCCAAGAACCTGGATTTGAGAGGCTTATTTTCATCTTTCTTTCTTGTCTCCTATTCTTTTATGTTGCTCTTTTCTTTTCGCTCAGAGAAATGGAAAGAGACATGCCTTTTCTTTCAGCCCCTGCCTCATTATGGTGCTTTTCAGGTCTGCTCCTTTGTATGGGGCCAGCCCTGAGCTGTGCACGGGCATAACAGAGCAGCCGGTGGATTACCCACACTCACGTCAACACCCACGACAGAGCCACCAACCAGTCCAGCCATCGACCCTGCCAAGTGTAGCATGAACGTTACATGCTTTAATAAGTGTAGCCAAAGAGCCATGCCAGGACTAAACCAACAGGAACAGCTGCTGTGCTGCAAATATCAGCGTAGACAATACATCTAGGTCTTTAAACCAGGGCACCGCTATCATAGCTCTGGACAAAATATATTGCTGCCCACTGGTAATCAGCATGCAGTGTGTAGTCTAGCCGCAGAGCATCATGTCTCAAAACCGAACGCCAATAAGATTAGACGTTCAGAAGTGATACAAGTAATTGTTTTGACATAGAAAAGCCTGAGGTCATCGTCTGCTTTGGAAACAAAAACGCAACATGTAGTGTCGCTGCTTAACATTAGACCTGTAAAAAATAAGCCTTCAAACAATGCATGTCGGTACAAAAGGTCTGCATGTATTCAGAGGTCTAAGAAATTATTCTGACAAACGCGGGACAAACACATCTGGTGGAGATTGTACAAATTTACATTTATTTTTCTATAAAATGCAACGGTTAAAAAAAGCGGGTGACCTTGAGCTAATTAAAGTCGCTTATTACTGCAGTATACAACATAGAATATTTACTGCCAAACTCTGCTTATATTCATAATTTTGTGGTTAACATGTGTTATAGTGTTAATTACTTTAACCCCATTAAGTAATGAGTTCAACAGGCTGCAGCAATGGCAGTAGGTTGGGATGTCACATTTCTGTGATCCTGTATCACAGTACGTGATTGTAAGGTTTCATTTATTATTACTAGTATTACTCTAGTATGTATGAGTGTAATGTTCATGTGTGCACAACTGTATACAGTGTGTGTGTCTGTGCTCAGCAGTTGGCAGAACAGCGCTGCAGGGTCTGGTGGTCATCCATCAGAGCTGCATCCTCACGTTCTCCAGCTCCCATGGGACAGAAAGACTGATGCCACCTCTCTCACTGCTTCATGTAGTGCCCATTAAAGCCCTATATATGCTGTGGTAGGAAATTGGTCCTCCAATCTCACCTGTATGCAGTTATTTAAATGCTCAAGCACAAGCACGTGCACACACACACGTCGGGTTAATACTCGAGTTGGTTCAAATTTAAAATATAAAGTGTATTAGAACGTCTGAAGTAGTGTGATCCACGATCCAGTAGAAGGCGCCCACTGTCAGCTTGACATATTATTTCAAGCCCTCTTGACCAGCAAAGTAAGTCTGAAATGGTATTTTGCAACAAAATGGAGGACATTGGACGGGTTGGGGGGAAATTCAAATATATTCTTCTTGTCAAATTAGCTACTGAATTTCCTGTAAAACCCTTGTGTCAGATTTGTAAAGAGTATGCAGTGAGTAGCCTTGATGGCTGTAATAACGTCACGAGCACAGACGTAGGATCCATATCGTAGTATACCTCTATTTTACTATGATGTCAGGAAACTATTTAAATGAGACACCATAGACTGATTACAACTTCTAATACTAGCTGGCACAAAATCACCAAATGATCACATATTATTGAACGTACATCAGGCAGATCATATTAAGTTATTACCATGGCGACAGTGGCTACAGAGGTCTTTCTGACTCCACACCCACATATCTGTTTTATTTTCACACGTAAGCTCTTCAGCTGCAACCAACACTGACGCATCACAACAATATTCATATAAATAAAAAACATACCGTGATGTGTATGAGGGTTGGAGTTAATGTACCTGAAGTGAACCCTAACCCAATTAGCGTGGAATTTTTAAGAGGCAGCCCCGTGACCGTTCACACTGCAGTGCCATTATGTGGATGGGCAATAAAATAAATGGCTGCTGCACAGCTATTAAGAGAAAACGCCTTGATCCTTGATTAGATTCATAGCAGAGATATTGAAACTGAAGGGTAATATTCTCTGGAGGTGAAGACAGCAGCCAGTGAGCTGTGAGGGTGCGACGGGGAGGAGAGAGGCTGTCCCATCGCACATTTATTTCTTTAGGCAGAGAAAGGCCACGACACCTGCTCTGAGAAACGATGATGAGCAGAGGAAATTACATCTGAAGATCTTAAATGTACAGGCATGGTGGTGTGAAGTAATTAACGTTTGCACTGTAGTTGCCTTCTGATTTGCTAATTTGCAAGATAATGAAGTATTTTTATTTAGCAATGTTGAACCTTCACAAAGTGTCAGTGTTTACCTCAGTGTTTGCTTTTTACTTACTAGAGCTACACTGGATTCAAAGTAAGCTGATGACTTACCTGAATAAATACAGAATCTGGATATGATTGTTATCAGAAAGTATTGAGGATGAAAGATGGCAGCAGACTATTAAGAAAACACATATAAAGTGCTATTTATAGCAGAGGCCAGGAAAGGCGTAAAATCTGCTGTCGCTGATGTTCAGATTGATTCCTTGATTCCTTCCCTCCTGTTGTTGCTGACTCAGTCCCCAAGAGACTCCCCCATCCAGCCCTGGCTTGGTTTCAGTGAGGCTGAAGTACTGTTGCCAATGGTAAAGATTTGTGTGTGTGTGTGTGTGTGTGTGTGTGTGTGTGTGTGTGTGTGTGTGTGTGTCGGAATATACACACTACATGGATATGCAAATGTGCTGTAGTGCGACGAGATTACTTTACAAAAAAGCACACATACATGTTTTATCAGTTTGTCACACTGTGCAGTGTGAGAGAGGATGTAAATATGAAAACTGTGGACTGCCTCCACATCTTTACTGTGCCACCTTTTATAGACCAGACAATAACACAGCTGTGACGACATTTGCAATAAGTTTACATTTTAAAGGCCAGACATTTTTACATTTACACATTCACCATTACCCATCTTTTTCACTTAACCACAGTATTGACACACAGCACTGACACACAGCACTGACACACTGACACACACACACACACACACACAGTGAAAAGCCATTACAAGCCAATACACCCCTCTTTCACTTGTCCGCAGTATTGACAAACACAGCACTGACACTCAATCTCACACACAAAGGTTTGCACAACTATCCTTATTAGGACTTTCATTGACTTCCATTCATTGTGAACAGCCTAAAGTAAACCTTATCCCTAGTCTTAACCATGACCTTAAACTATAGTCACTATTCACATCTCACCACTAATATTAACCAGGCACTCAGAAATTACTTTTAGGACCAGTCTTAGTGTTTATGCTGGAGAAGGTCCTTAGGAGGCAACACACACACACAGTGTTGTTCAAAAGCCATTTTCTGCACATTCATGAAGAGGGCACATTGAGTTCCTTACTGCAGCTCTTCCCTTATTCTGTAGTCAGCACTAACGGCACGTGGCTTAAACCTATACCCATGTGCACTACAGGACGGCAGCTAAGATAAACACGTTCACGAACACGTTTGTGAACACGTTCTCTCTCTCACACACACACACACACACACACACACACACACACACACACACACCCCGGCCATGCCTTTACATACACCTTGCATTAATTCACCGCTGCACATGCCTGCACATATGACCTACACACACAAACACGCATAGAGGGGTCTAAGTAAAGAGAGTTTTACTCTCTCATGCACAGTCATACAAAGCAGCCAAGCTGAATGCATCTAAAAATAGCACCCCACTCTGGCACCCCCACTGCCATCATTATTCCTTTCATCGTCCTTATCGGCAGCATGGGCTCATTCAGTTGGTGGACAGTCAAGCCGCTTTCATGGAGCTTTCCTCACCTCCCCATAGACATTGACATCCCCCCCCCTTTCAATTCTTGTCCTCCATCTCTCCTCTCTGAAATTTCCATCTCGAATCCCTAGGTCCCTTCCTCCCCCCCTTTTTGCTCTCTGCTTAGCGGGAAGCACCGATGAGTGACAGCCACTGCAGTGTGGAGAGAGAGAGAGATGAAGGAGGACCCACTGATACAGAAGATGTAATGACATCAACCACAACTAACAGCAGATGAAACAAGATGAAACAAGATGAACAAAGTGCAGAGATGAGATGATGAAACAACAAAAGGAAGAACAGAAGTAAGAGGTGAATCCCCACAGTGCTCATCTGGAACACGCTGCAGTTGAAACCTGTAATAATAACGTCTGCATCACTACAGTATGTCATCTGTAAAGCCTGCTATTGGCAGCAACCTTAATCAGAACACTTATTTCCATCATCGATTAATGTGCTCATTGATTTCTTACTTTAACACTTAATCTTTAAGTCAGAGATTAATCATACAATAGTGAAAATAGGGACATTCGTGTGACATTCGTTTGTTTTGGGTCCAGACCCAAGCACATTCTGATTATTTTCAGAAAGAACAAAGAAAAGCAGCATATTATCACCACTGAGAAGCCAAAACTATGTCATCCATCCATCAAGAGGTGGGGTACATCCTCAACAGGTCGCAATTATAACCATTTTTCAGCCATGAACTCCAGAAAATGTCTGGGTCCGGACTTTCTTCTGACTTTGCCTTTGCAGCGTGTTCACAACAACAGGAAAATGTCCGGAGCATTCAGGTGAGAGGTAGCTTCTGGGTAGAGTGAGCAGGAGGCAGCACATCAACATCAGCATTGTTTCTTATCCACATGTGACACCTCTTCTACGTCCTGAGATATTTGTATTATTTTTGTTTTGTCCATGGGGTGTTAGAAATCAACACACTCAGTCGCTGTGAATTCCTCATGTTCTAAACATTTTACTCAGGGCTTGAAGGAAAAACACTAGAGAATGTCTGGAACAAGTGACTCAGATATTTGTGTTCTCACATGCAGCCCCTCTGGATTTCAGGATCCCATCGATGGTTAGAACCAGTAACCTTCTTGCTGTGAGGCAACAGTGCTAACCACAGTAGCACAGGGCAGCCCCGAGCAGTAATTGCTAATTAAAGAAAATGTCAGTTGACTAAGGCATTAATGGATGAATCCTTTCAGCTCTACACCTGAAAAGGAAGCACAACGGCCACAGAGACTTGATAGTCCTACGATTCATGCATGACTTGTTGGGATGACTTTTTCTTTAAAAAGGATCATAAATCAGACTGATGTGGTAATTAAGTGAGATCTATAGTTTGTTAAACACAGGTTATAATGACAACATACTATGTACACACACCTACACAGAAGCAAGGAAAATAAGTTTTTGTGACTTTATAATATCCAGAAGTAAGACATCGTGCTGGCTCTACATGTGAATGGGCTCTAAAAGTAGGCTGGTGAACCCTAATGATGAAAAATGAACTGACAAAAAAAGAATAGGCTGTTTTTGCCCTTTTGAGCAAGTTTACTTCCACAAAAAATGAAGAGCACCCATTTAATGCCCCCGGAGCTGGAAGCTGAGAGGGAAGTCTAGGTGGAAAAAATGTTCCAGAAAACTGTGTCGTGCAGTTTATGAACATTCCGCGTTGACCTGCTGATTGCTTTATCTCTGTAGTGACCATTTGGGATAAATCCTCCAAACCCTTAACCCCCCCCCCAATATCACTCAACATCTAAATTAACTTTCCTCTCACATCATTCAAACAAGAGGAGACACATACAATAAGACCTCCCCACTGCTGCACACCTGTGGCCTGAGAAAAACACACTCCTGTTCTCACAATGCAAGCACAGCCCCCCTCCTCCTTTCCGAGAGAGACACATACCAACCACAGACAAGTCCCTAACCCTTGGCAAAGCCCTCAGAAACAGGAAGAGAGCACTCGAGCTGGGATTTGGGAGAGAGTGGCTCAAGGGGGTTGTCAAAGCCGAGAACAAACAAAGACGCGCACATGGAGAGGCTCGGGGTCAGTTCAAGGACTAAGAGAAATCAAAAGCAGGGGAGAGTACAAAAATGTGAGCGTTGTATGAAAGTAGAGAGCCGGAGAGGAACAGAGAAAAGAAGCACAAAAGAGAGAGGAGTGGAGAGAGCGGAAAGGTTTGGATGTGATGAGAGCGAACATTGTATCTGAAGCTGTGCACGATGAGCGGGTCAAGAGGGAGAAAAAGCAGAAAGTGAAAAGGTGACACACTGTTGGTCCTGCTGAAGGAACATGTTTGTTCTGGGAGGGACAATGTGTGGGAAAAGAATCTGAATATATTATCACCAGAGAGAGGTGAGCAAAAGAACAAATATTTTGGATTGAAGTGAGAGGGACGGACATATCAAGGATCTGCTCAGTAGTTTCTCTGCTCTGATTAAAGCACAGTGGAACAACTCAAGCATCACTTTAGTGTGATAATCAAAGCAGGAGAGTCCCACTCAATAAAACTACTGAATGAAAGTAACACTATAATTTCTCCAGCAGTCGACATGTTACAATTCACTAAAACTATAATTACAGCCCTACAGTTGTACGCCTCCATAGACCAGTGCTTTTTCAGTCAATGTACATTTTCTTCCAGACTCATGTAAAGTCATTGTTACCTTTGATATCTGAAATCTAATCAGTTCTAAATGACCACTGGTCAATATTTGAAGATATTCCCTTCAGGCAGATTTGAGTTATCATAATCTTTGACCACCCAAATTCCAATCTGTTGATCCATGAGGCTAAGTGAAGGTTTTTGCCAAATTTGAAAGAATTCTCTCTTAATGGCGTTCTTAAGATAACACACTCAGGCAAACACAAAAGTTCTGTGAGGCCAGAGTGACCTTGACCTTTGACCAATTCAATTCAAAACACCCTTGAGGCCAAGTGAATGTCTTTGCCAGATGGGTGTTCCTGATGTGTCACATTCACAAGAACATCGGACACCTTGACCTTTAACCTTCAGCCACTAAAATCGATTCAGTTCATTCTTGATATCAAGTGAACAATTCCCTCAAGGAGTTCTTGAAATACTGTGTTCACAAGAATCAGACGGATGGACGGAAAACCTGAAAACATAATACCGCCCTCTTACTGTACAGTGTTTCAACAGTCCAACAACATGAAGGACAACCCATTGTGTAAAGTATTGACTGCTCTATTCTTACCACAAAGGACAAGGGGACACACACGGCTTGAAGAGTGCTGAATGTATAGAACCGCCTCAGAGAAACGGCTTTATCAGCATGTAAGAAAACAAAGTCTATAACCAGAAGCAATGCCTCAAAATAGGTTCAACCTCAGACAGCACATTGGCTCCCATTTTGAGTAAATGGAGCATAACAAAGGGATGAAGAGCCAAAAAAAAGTGCAGAGCTGCATCCCCACCGTCCTGAGCCCACTTCAGTGCCATCATCCCTCTCTCTGTTTATTTCATTCTCTTATTCAAATGGCCACTCCGTCATGCTGTGTTATTAATCTCTGCCACACTCGTCCTTCTGCCAGTGATGCTGGACACGTGTTCTCTCTCACAGGTGCTCTTCACGTTTCAATACCTCCGTTTTCGGTTTCAGGTTACACACTGTCCCAGCTCACCACAAACCAACCTCTTTATACAGTACATGCAAAAATATATCGAATGTAAAAATCCAACTTAAAAGGTCAAGTCTGTCATTTTCTTTATATTTTTGCGGGGGTTTTCCAGCTGATCTCATCAAACAGGCAAAAGTAACAATTGATTGTTCGCACTAACAAGTGTGTGTGTGTGTGTGTGTGTGTGTGTGTGTGTGTGTGTGTGTGTGTGTGTGTGTGTGTGTGTGTGTGTGGCCAAAGCATAATGCAGTTATTCGTCCAAGCTCCATTGTTTTATTAAAACCACAAATAATACGCTGTTTCACTCCGTGACATCCTCCTTCATTATCATGCACGTGGGCACTGTAGTTTATTCTGAGACCATCTCACATTCACTCTCCTGCTGCCGGAGGAGCATCTAATGTGTCAATAAACAAATGCAACCATTTCCCAGCTCTTTAAGAAAACTATTTTATTTGCCATTACTTTCTTTATTAGTGAATCATTTTGTGAGACTGAAGCCTTCATTCAGTAGAGACTAACTGTTGATTTTGGACTATCTAAAATACAGAATATCTGGAAACTCAAATTCTACAGATGAGTTCTCTTTTTTCCATCTAGTAAACCAGAAAGGGATGAAAATTGGACTAAACTACAAACGGACATGATCTATTAGCAGGTAGTGTCGTAATTCAGTTTCTATCTACATGCCTCACTTGGAGATTGTAAATATTTAGTGTGGGGGGGGGGGTTAATCTCTTTGCAACATTTAGATATGCATTTGGTTAAACGTTTGCAATGACCTTTCAAACCTATATCACAGTAAAACTGAACCATTAGAAACGAGAGAAGAGGAAAAGCCAAAAGATCTAAAGAATTGGAAAATGAGAGTAGAAAGAAGGAGGTGAAGAGATGTTTTAACCTCTAACCTTTCAGTGAGTGAACAATAGCATCAACACTTTTACTAAACGGACTAAGAGGCTGAATTGAACAAAGCCGTGTTCATGAATGTATATGAACACGCTCACTGGGTGCAGTCCATAAGTAACATGACCATAATGGTCCATGTTGGGGTCGTATTACCTACAACATAAGCTCCGGGTAATATAATATTCTTATCATGTGAGAATGATACTGTGTGTGTGTGGTTTGTACTGTAGGAAAATATTGATACGAGGAGTATTTCTGTAACATACTACTTAAGATTGTGTGCCTGCAGATCCTCCTCCGCCACGTTTTTTGTAACTTACATAAGTTTCAACCAAAAATGAGCGAGAATAACATCGACACAAGACTGTAGGAGTGAACTTGATAAACTGCAGCAACAGCACAGTGTGCGGAGCCCAGCTGAACACATATCATCATAAATATAACTGATAGAAATTTATTCAGAGTATCGATACAACGGTTGGCTCGGTCATGAAAATGAATCTGTTCTGCGGCACATAAATGCCTCTGCATCTTGAGAGCTGGAGGACGGCGCTCACCTCTTGTGCCATTAAATCATTCATGACCCTGCAGTGCTGTGGACCACACCGTGCCAGACCTGCCTCCACCAATCTGTGTCTCCGCTCTGACAGTACACACACATCACTGGACACACTGTTTTAAGCTCTACACTAAAATCAGCCTCTGCAGACAGCAATTACAGATGTTCATCCAAGCGGGCACGCACACTCACAAACACTCAGCGTTTATTTGTGTCTCTGTGCACCTGTATCCTCCGCTGCCCTCAGTGGCAGCATCAATCCATGAAATATGTCTAAATCTCCTCCTCCACTGACAGTCCCTCTTTCCCTGCACCATAGATCAGCCACGTGTCCATATTCATGAGCTGCGCAGAGGGTCATGACAGGACCTTGCCTCTGCAGAGGGGGGTTCCCTCGTCCATCGTCCTCCCGTCTCCTGTAAGGTCGTCCCCCTCCTGGCCCAAATGTTCCTCCACTTATTAGGAGCTAATGAACCTGCAAATTCCTGTTGCTCCTCAAAGATCTGCTCGATGACTTTGTTGAATTGTGTCCTCTAACAAGCAGCCAGCTTGAGAATCACCCCTGACCCATGTTATCTGTGCAGAGATGATGGAGCTATTTGTTGGTTTTATGAGGCAGGCGCAGAGATGTCCATGCTTCATTGGCCCGACAGATGTTTCCCACATGACAAATAAATCATTATATGTTGCACCATCATCTATCTGCCCACCCTCTAAGTGTTTCATTAGGATAACAGTACGATCAGAATTCTTTTTTTAAGAGTAATGGGCTACATACACTGTTTCATTGAGGTTTTGGCAAAACGAAATCAGTTTTTTTAACCTCGTCACCCCTGAATTCCATCTCTCGGTCTATGAAGGCGATGACTGAACAAGTGCAGATATCCTTAATGAATAATTGATGACTCTGCGTAACAGTATTGCAGAACAGTGTTGAATTGCTGCACTAGATCACAGGGAGAGGCGGGTGTGAACACAGCCTGTGTGTGTACTGCACACTCGGCTGCTATCTGGGGCACTGTGCGACTGTGTGTCGGAGAAAGACGGAGTCCTCCAGGCATCGCACACAAAACAGCACTACACAACACAAGCAGCTCCCTGTGAAGGCAGTGTGAAGCTCTGTCCTCTACATTTCCTGTCCTCTCCCCTCCGACTCTCTCGAGGACCGTGTCTGTGGATGACCTTTGCACCAACTGTCAGCCCGCTGACTGCATCATGCTGTGCTGTCAGCGAAGTCCCAGTCAAGTCAAATACAGATGAGATCACACCCTGCTCTGACCAGCAGAGGGAGCCAAGACCACCTCATCAGGCATCTATCAAACAATCCATCTTTAAAGGAAAGAAATACATTCATTCTGATATTTACCTGTTTTAAACACCATTTTTAGAGACATGCAAGAGTAAAGACTGATTGTTACCAGTCTCTCAGAGGACATTTTTGTTTTGACATCACATTCCTCTACTTACTCTTTCCAACTTCTACTGTTCCACTCTCATCCTCGCTCATCCCAGCTTTTAAGCATTTCTCTATAATATTCCGGTTCAGGGAAACACATGTCTGGATACCCAAGACATGAATGCTTCTTCCAATTCGTACAACTAATACTGACAGTAAAATGTTTTTCTTACTCTCAATTTTGCATCCACATCAGTTTCAGTTTGCTGACACAGGTGACGAGGGGCAATGAGGCCGTAAATGTTTAAACTTGTTTTATGGCTGCAACAGGACACTCAACAGGACACATCTAAACTAACAGAGTGGATTAAATCTGTTGGATGAAATAAGGAAGATTTTCACTCAACAGAATGCTGTTGGTCGAACGTGCCAAAATGTCTCACTCACACATGCACCTCTGCTCAGTATCAGGATATTCTGAGCATATTACATAACAACCACAAGTGTGTAAAACCAGGCAAGTGAAACACAGAAATAACCCTGAAAAAAATGAATAACAAAGAAAGCATATTAGAAGAATGTTTCCTGGAACGATAACGTGCACAACTAGATGAAATAAATGTGTTTACATTCAAACAATAAGTTCAAATTGTACGAGAGGTGAAAGCTGCAAAATAAACCTTTCAAACATTTACTGGTGTTGTGGACTGTATGCAATAAAGATTGTTTATATGATTACATCACCCAACTCTGCGTGTAACTTACATTAAAATCATGATACACACAGCTCCTGTTAAATATGGTTTAGTTAATCCTGATGAAGATGACGTGAAGAATTGAAGATGGACTAAGTGAGCATGAGGGCTCACAGATAGGTGGAAATAAAAACTGTGAGTTAAGTGTTTAAGTGTATTCAGTTTCACCGACTCAGCAGGAAGCAAGAATAATGCAAAAAGGACTGAAACGGATTGACAGGAGGAAGTGGCGCAGGAAAACTGATGAATGATGGGAAACATTTTTCAAGGAAAGTTGCTTTAGTTGCCTCCTGACCAGGTAGAAACTGATCCCCTACAACCCTGTTTGCTTGAAGAGACAGAAGAGATTGTGTGTGTGATCTGAGCGTGGATGATGATGTTTTACATTTTATAATATGGGTTTTACTCCGCTAAAGAAAATTTACATGGTTGAAGGGAAGAAATGCCCATAAGGCTGTAAAGTGTAAAACATGAGTGATATTTTCTCCATGGATACAGAAAGATGATTGAGACAGAGCATTTAACAGAACATCAACATGTTTAAGGCTGCAACTAATGATTTATCATCTATTAATATCCTGATTATCTTCATCATTCTCAGACACAACAGTGATGTCTTTTAATGTCCTCTTTTGTCTGCAACTCAAAGAATCTTGATTTGCTTTAAATTCATTCTTAAAATTTTAAGAAAAAAGGTATTTCCTCACTAGTCGAGGGGTAAGGACAGAAGATGTGACACCATGTTCAGATCACTGAAGCCTATTCTGATATGCAGATATCTTCATCCATTAAATCTTATCCAAATTACATTAATTGATTGAACACAAACACACGTCTATTTATGTCAGATGCAGAAGCGTTCCACCAGTGTGTGCGTTGTGGGGTGTGTGTGTGTGTGTGATGGTCTGTGCCTACAGGGCTGCAGAGCCCAAAGTCACTGTGCTCTATGCTCTGACAAACATTTTCTTCATTACCAGCAGACTATCTGTCCCGCACCGCCTCTAGCTCTACTATCTATTCTCCGTCACTTAGTCTCTGTAGGGAGGCAGCGGTGTAAAGGAGAGTGGCGGCAGGAGCGAAGGGAGGAGGTGGAGGAGGTGCTACTTTATGCAAGAGTTGGAAAAAGAGCAGAAAAACAGATGAGGACATGATGCAACGCGGCCAAATGCAAAAAGGATCCAACTCCGGCCGTCAATAAAAATGAATAATTTACCAGGGGATCTTTCTGAAACTGTCAATCTCTCTATGATCCCTCTGACAAAACTGGATTGGAAAAAGATTGTTTTAAAAGAGGATGCAGCGCTCAAATGTGGTGACCTAATGTAAATGAGCTTCAAATGGATTTTTAGTGCAGCATGTGGTCATACAGGAAATCAAATAAGGGTGTGTGTGTGTGGGCATATATACCGTTTGTGTATAGGCAACAGTTAAAGGACAGTGTTTTTGAGGGGAGATAATTAGAGCTGGTGCTGGGCCAGCTGTCAGGGGCTACGCAGGGTCAGGGTCGTGTGTATCACTCACTCACACACACACACACACACACACACACACACACACACACACACTCGTATGAATGTTTCTGTAAGTAAAAAGATGACATTATATATAGAGACTAATATTATTAGCGGAGAATCTGACTGTGGGAGAGAGGACACACACGAGAGAGTAAACGAGATGATGTCAGTGTTAAAGATCCTCTATGTCAACACTAGGTGGCGACATCCAACTCTCCCACAAAGCAGCACTGTGCTGACTAAGGACTGGCTGAGTGAGATGTGTGTGTGTGCCCACTCTACATACATGTGTGCTTACATGTGATGGAGTGCTAGGTAGGGTTGACCTTGTGAAGCTGCTGCATACATGTGGATTCTCATACTGTACATCCTGAGCCAATACAGCCCCAGTCCTCAAGGACCGACCCCCTCCTCTTCGATCGAAACTGATATAATGTGGAGGGGAGGGGGTGGAAATGCAGCTGAAACAGTATCTGGCCAAATATCTGTTACATTCATCAAAAGATGTTTTTACAAAAGGTGGAAGTTGATGATTTCATATCTAACTCCTCAGAACTCCCATTTTGTTTTCTTTCCCTGCCAAATGAAAACATTGGGCTTGTGGAACAGTAAAAATGACTGACGCTCCATCCCCCCCCTCCTGTCTCTCTCTGTTGCTCACTTAATCTCTCTAGTTTCTCTCTCTCGCTCTTTCGCTCGCTAAATGTGGATCCATAACGTTTGGTGCTGAGAGAGAAACGAGGGAGGTGTTAAGAATTGAAGGCATGATCTTGCAGTGTTGCAATGTGCTGCAAGTAACTGCGGCAGCGAGAGAGGGGGGGGGTGGGTGGTCGGGTAGGAGTTCTGGTCTATATTAAAGCAGCAGAATTGATTATCGGACGAATGGAGGAATGTACGCAGGGAGAGGGAAAGGGAGAGGGAGGAAGGGGTTGGGCACCTGGCTCCGCATCGAGAAAAATCTCTGGGGTCAGCCAATTAAAGGCTGGGTGACACCACTATCCTCTAAGCTATAGCTAGTAAATCCTGCGCCACAAGACAAGCCACGTGCCTCTGTTCAATGAACGTGTGAGCTCATACTCAGACACACGGGGAATTGTAAAGACACACACACAGAAGAAAATGTAATTACACTGTGAGACTGGCGATTTTTAAAACAGGGACAGTTTAGGGTTTAAGTACCAGGGTCACCTGCTTTAATGGCAAAGAGGTAAATGGTCGTATGCTGCATCGTGGCTGTATTCAGTCAAAACTACTACACACCTACTACTACTATACTATACACACACACACACACATCTGCCCACACGCAGTCATGTAAGAAGAACATTTTGGTTTTATCTTTTTTAGGTCTTGAGATCCACATCTCTTTCTGCCTCCACAACAACGGACAACACGTATTGTGCTGTTATGCATTTTATTTGTAGTAGTCCGAAGTGAAATAAGAATTGCCCATGTTGCTCAATAACAGACTGTGTTTTTAAATCAAATAATTTAACTAATTTCTATCAAATAAATATTTCCTCAGTGACAAATATACAATTTTAAAAAATACAATAATCAGCTTTGATTATCCAAACTGTGCAAGGTGCAATTATACTATGTGCAACATAGCTGAGTGCATACACATTTATAGTATGTTTTTATAATTATTTATTAAACTATAACGTGACTGCTTCTCTTTATGTATGTATCACCGGGACACTTTTCATTGTACACTGTGCAGTGACATTTCAAGGTATTGAATTGAATATGATCAAAAGCTTCAGAATGACTGCTGAGTGGACCTTGTGATGTTTTGGGATATTTATCTGGATTATCCAGAATATCGTTTATAGAAATAAATGTAGTTTTCGATGTTGAGAGCATCACAAATTAATTTCTATTTACCTCCATTGTACTTAAGCCGAGCTCTGAGTGGTGTTGTACTTATGTTGTTTAAACAAATCATTACCAAGTTGAGACTCAGAAACAACTGACACTGAAGTCTACAGAAGGAAAATATAAGAATTTTTAAAAGCATGGTAATATTCCAGCCCAGGTATGTCAACAGCAACGTTTACACAAGATGTGGCGTGTTGATCAGAGGAACGGATGAATGACTGAAGGCTTTAATATGTCCGGTGCCATGTTTTTTATCCTCTGATCAACATTTCATTGGCCGCCTTCCCGGAGAGCCGAGCATCTCGTCCTGGGTGGGATGAGAAGTGAAGAGGATCAAATCAAAGTGACACCACCTCTGGCTCCAGGGGATTCAGATGAACGGGTTCACAAATGGCTATAAGCTTTTAATAACGGGTCCATGATGCTACGACGCTGTGATGACACTTGACACAAGGATTAGATGACTCAAGAAATCCGCACTGCACTAAGTGTGATTTGTCATGAGGGATAACAGAGAGCAACTCAGAGGCACAGACGAAGGCCAAACTAGGACTCTGCGATATAACTTTATCAATAATTATTGTTATATAATTGACATCAATAGCAATACATTTAAAGTCCACTATTTATCAATATAATGCTTCTGGATTGTAAGTGCAGTGAAGAGGAATAACAGATAATTTTTTTATCTTAAGATTTCTGGCCATATCGCCCAGGCTTTAATTCAATATTATCATCTGTAAAGGACTGTTCCGATCTGAATCTCCTATTCAAAAGCTCCAGTAAACGGGTGCAACATATATACACACGCATTTCTGGACACCACTTTGAACTATGCAGGTTTAATTCAGTCAGGAAATTCCGACCCCAATCATGAACTCAATCTTCTCCAGCCCATCGCATTAAACGAATCAGACGTTCTCTCTATTGTCCGTACTCGGAGAACTGGAACTGAGAGTTACAGTCGGGAAGGCACTGTGCTGCAGGATTGTTCTACTGTAATGCTGGGTTTGGAACTGAATTATTCCCCTTCCCTCCGGTAGACACAAAAGAAAAGAAATCATGGCATCAATCAGGTAAATAAGACACCCGTCACCCAATACAAATGGGAAGGGTGCAGAGTCCCCCTGGGGTCACTCACTCTCTCCTGATATTGCAGTGCTTTTTGACGTCACTCTCCTCTTCTCTGGCTCTACCCCTGGGCTACATTCCTTAAGCCTGTGCAATCATCCTCACACCAAACACTCTCATACAATCACTGACACACACACACACACACACACATGCAGTCCTACTTAAATACTCGCTCAACACACAGACACACACATTTGCAAAAATATAGAATTGCACCTGAAGAGCAAAGGTTGCCCACCGAAGAAAACAGAACTTAAGATTTATGCTTAACATTAGATACGTTTACGAAAACGGACACTTCCTTCTGTCCATACTTCATTTCCTGTATGTCTTCTAAACTATTACGGATATGGGCGAAACAGACAAAATGGAGCAGTACCACCAGGAATCCAGAGGGGGCAGTGTAGCCGACAGTTTAGGCAAGATGACCATATTACACACGGTGGAAATGTGATCAATGTCACATTTTTTGAGACAAGACTTTGCAAGCTGGTGAGAAACTACAGGCATCGATATGATTTGACTTTGCCCGCGGACACTTTTTCCTCTTTCAGGTTATCACAACCTCCTCCACCGACGCCATGTTTACTGTTATCAGAAACTCTCGACTCTGCGCTGCCCTCTAGAGGATGTTTTGTTTAACAACCATGCCAAAGTAAAGGACCTGTGGAAGTATGCGTTTGATATGGACATGTCTCTTTTCGTAGCATTGATGAGCCTTAAGAGTGTTCCACCATGCAAACAACACTGTGAGACTGAACTTGTGCTACATCCACACTCCTACAATTTCATTCCAAAATGCATCCACTCTGCTTCGGATACACATGGTGTCCACATTACTCCCTTTTTGACTGAGGAAACATTTATTTTATAGAAATTAGTAACAATTATTATAGTTTGAAGCATGGTCTGTTATTGAGCATTAAATGTTCAACTAGTCTGGACCGTCTGACTGACTGGTACTGCCATACCCAGAACCATGCAGCTGTAGCAGGCTCAGAAAAACAGCAAAGGTCTTTGCAAGCATGAATGAAAAGAAAACATATGACAGTGACAAATTCATAAGGTCAGTAAAAGTAATTTTATATTTCATTTTACTGTAGCAAATCAATATTTTAATTGGTAGGCTACACAACGATCGTATGGACCAGTGGGGGGGGGGGGGTGCTGCAGAGTCCAATGATATCAAGGCAGGACTCCGAGTACCTGGACATCAAACCGCACCAAGCCCCCCCATCCCACCTTCACTGTATGTCCTCTCCTCTCTCATCAGCCATAAGACTCTTTAAGGGAAAGAGCTCAGGTTGGGGGACGGACACCAAAAGCCATCCTTCTCTCACAACAAGCTGTCCAGCAATGACCTATCAAATTCCTCTAGGAAGGTATCGCCTCGTTCTTTCTCATTTTCTTTCACTCTGTCTCTCTCTCTCCCCCCCTCTCTCTCTTTTCTCTCTTATTTGGGCATGATGAGGATCCATTTCAATAAGCCTGATCTCTCAATTCTTGTTTCAGGGAGTTACGTAACAGCTGCACTATCAGAATAACAATTGGGAGGAGAGATTAGCACAAGCAGCCAAGGAGAGAGACGGAGGAGGATGATGAAGCGAGGGAGGGAGGGAGGCACTGGGAGGAAAATCTGAGGAAGCCCCTCTCAATGTGACACATCATTTCATGTGCCGTTTTAACCGTGCAGTGGAGGGACCGGCTCAGACAGATGCTGCTACTGTCACGGTCTTCCTTTTTTTTGGGAGGTTTTCACAAACCTGTCTCGGAGATGAATGCTTTGCTTGAAGCACTGCAGTCCTACGTGTCGGTTCAGCTTCATTTACAATCACCGTCTCTGTCTCGCAGGCTTACGAGCAGAAGCAAAACAATGGATCTTTCTTTCATTACAGATACATTAGCAGAAAATAAGCGGGCGCGTGTGTTTAGAGCAAAGGAAGAATGAATCACCACGTCTTCATCACAATGTAAAAATATCCTCAGGCTTTGGAGTTTTGGGGGAAGCCGAACCCCCGCAGAGAAGGAGTGTCTGCTGGATGCTTGTTGCTATGCTGCTTGTTTATTTCATTGCTTTTTATATCTTAACAAATTATGGACTTTTCCTCTCAAATCCTAAATGGGTGGGGTATCTGCTCTGAAAAAAAATATCACTCAGTCTCTGCTCGCTCATAAATAAATGCTGTTGCCCTGGTAAATGGAGGAGAGAAAGGTGGGGGTTGGCGGACTGGCCTCACGTGCACCTTCCATTCCCATTTTAATTACAGGAGATGCAGCTCCCGGCCAACCTGCCCCAGCAGCACTTACTGTAGAGCCGGGGGCCGGACTCACTGAGACTCTTTCTCAAGCTCCATCAGCATGAGTGAGTGCCTCAGCCAGGCTGCTGAGTCATCTGTCTGAGGGGTTCCACAGGGCCACCTGGGCCCATACACAAAAACACACAAATACAAACACACACACACACACACACACACACACAATCCCAACTCTCTATACCAATCTTTAACCCAAGATCTTTATGGAAGTGCTATAAAATAACATAATACAGTTGCCACATTTTGGCCTAATAAAACCCCAATTTCACAAAGGTGTGAAGTTGGGCTTACTAGTTAGACTAGCTTAGCATAAAAACACCAAATCCCATTTCTTTTGTGTAACGTGGCTTTGAAAAAGACTCAAACAATACAGACATCAATATTAGGGAGGAAAACATTTCCAATACCTAAATATATTAAACAATATCAATATAAAGCCCTATTGAGAAATTAATTAAATTGAGGCTTGATGTTTTAAAGTTAAACTATAAACCTTTTTACAAATAACTAAATAAAAAAGGGGGAAAAAATACAACAAAACTCTTTAGGTAAACATTTAAAAGTTTTCATAACAGCAATCACCTATGCAGATACAGTTATGTCCATACAAGGCTCGCATCGGCTGTTTTTTAAGGGCCAATCCATGAATTGGTCGGGCTCTTAATGTTTAGAGCATTTAGAGTTCCATCACTGAAAGTTGGTTTGGGCCATCATGCTCACACATTAATGTTTTTGAGTCAGCTCTATCCTCCATCCATCAAAACCTCATCTTACAAACACAGAGCTGAAACCAACCAAGACCAAACCTACGCTGCTGGATTTGGATGATTTGTTGACTTATTGATTGGTCAGACGAAAAGTGTAGAGTCAACACTTTTGATTATTGATTAATTGATGAAGCATTTGCATTTAAACATTTCCTCCTTTCGGCTTTTCTCCATTTTATGTCACTTTGAAATCACACAAAATTCTGGATTTTAATTGTTGCTCAGACAAAACAAGAAAAGTCAGACTTACTGAAAATCCATGTGCCAAACCCACAATTAGAAAAACAATGCAAACCTGCTGCCACTGTTTATTTATCTTGAGCGTGGAACAGAATGATAACGGCCCTTTTAAAAACTAAATATTTACATGTTGTAGCAGCCAATGATAAAACCAATCATCATCTGCCAGTGGTTTGACCTGGAGAACGGTTCATTTAAAATGCATCTCTCTGATCACAGCCAATGAGGAGGCTAACTAGTGCTGGCTCCGAATGGGCTTAATCACTGCCGCATCACCCTTAATCCACTGCACCAAACCTGAGCACACACACCGAAACACACACACACACACACACACACACAGCATCAACACCTCGACAGCACTACAGTACCAATCTGTCTCAGACATCGACACATTAGCCCCAGTGCAGGCTCCACTTCTTGTTCAGGCGGGGAGGGTAAGAGATTTTGGAGGGCAGACGGAGACGAGGCTGGAATGCTGATCCAGTGCTGCCACTTCTGCTTTATGTGAAAACGGAGATCGCACTTCTGATAGTACTTTTAACATCGCAATATTCAACGGCAGCCATATTAGCTCCACAGTTCTGCACCATGGCTGATTAATTGCCTGAGCATCTATAGGACAGTTTTTTAAGTTTTAGAAAAGATGCCTGGTGGACTGTGGTCTGCAGACAGCAGCACCGAGGGCCAGACAATAAACAGCAACAAGGGAGACATGCAGTGCATCCTGATCCCGACCTATTGTTTGACGAGTCTGAAAATCAGAGCCACAGACCGGTCAGACCTCAGCTGCCATGACAAGTCAAAAACTAATAATGATCTTCTGGCCACAGCAAATACAGACTTACATTTATTGATACCAAATTATATATATTGGGGTTCTTAAGGCCACACACCCATTCACTTCAATGGGAAAGCAGCTATAGGATTAAACATTAGTTAACTGTCAGAAAGTCAGGGTTTCAGATTTCAATTAAGTCATTTTTAAGAACAATCACCAAACATCTGATGTTTTCGGCTTCTCACAGGAGAATATTAAATTCCAGTAAAACAAAAAACTATGTCATAAGTTTTTTGTTTTACTGGAATTTAATATCCCTTGGTCACTCTGGACTCCAGTAAGTTGTGAAGGGTATTTATATTGTGCTTTGTTCTTTAATAGCCCAAATGTATTGATAGGTTTTGTTTCATAGATCAAATTATCGACTGGTTAATCAAAAAACAAACAAACAGTCAAGTTAAGTAGTAATAAAAAAGAATCCAGTTCTACATTAATATTTACTATTCATTGAAGGATAAAAACCATAATTGTAATGTGTGCAATGGGAGAAGCAGCATCTTCAGAGCCGGAACAATTTGAAGTCATTTGGGTGATTTTCAATTATTTGATCAACTAAAAATCAATATGCAACAACTTTTAAATGATTTAATATTTCTACTGAGAGAACCACTAGTAGTTCTTCTAACCCCATAGTTCCAAGCTTAGTGTGCTCTGTAACAGAAAACATAACCATTCAACCAAATGAGCAAAAGTCAAATGACACCATGGAGAAATCCATATTATTGCACAGAAAAATACAGCTCTGTACATACGTCCTGACCCGGGACTATTGGATTTGTAAAACAGCCTGGGGCCTCACCAAATAACGATCCCCTATTGTCGCACTAACACAACCGGTAACAAGAGGAAGCAGATCTCTATACGATCATAAAGAGTCAAACTGAAATAGTTTTATGGCTTTTAATATCAGCTCCCAGACATATTTAGTTTATTATTAAAGAATTGGAATTAGATATTAAACTTTGAGTTGTACGGTTTTTAATTTCTTTTCTTGAAAACTGGGAAAGGTCTTTTTTTCATCATAATGAGAAACAAAAGAGTTTGATCATATTGGCCTAGTTTTCTGTCTTTATACATTCGATTTTAAGCAGATGATTATCTTAAGAATGCACGGACAACAACGACACAAGTACAACAGAAAAAACGAAATCATGTATCCGTGGAGTGTTAATACATCTTCTTTCTTGGTAGATGTACATTTCCTGTGACCTTGGAACAATCTTTGATAAAGCAAACGATATGAGACCAACAATGGACCAAACAAATCACCACTTCATACTTCAGAGCCACTGTTGTCATTTTAACCACTTGACTCTGAAGCAGCTTCAGATGTGGACACAAACCAAAGGTGAAAATAGCTGCTGACTCTGAAAAAAAAGGTCTTTCTTCACATCCTGACAATGCTCATTTTTCAAGATGAGCCCACTCATCAATAAAAGTAATTTGAGGACAACATTATCCACTGCTCAGCATCTGTGCCGTATAATACCACTACACCATGAAGCCAATTAAACTGGCACTCTCAACCTTTGATGACGAATTGTTAGCTTTATGACTCTGGACGCTCATCAGCGGCCACTGATTCATGTCCCACAGGGATGGAAATAATCATGTAAAACACAAACCGCAGATTAAAGGGATTAAAACAATTAAGAGGATCAGCAAATCAAGAAATGTCTTCAAAAAAGACGAAATTAAAAATAATTACTGGAATATGAATCAGGCTTTTGACTCTAAAACAGCAGCTAGCATCCCCTAGAGGCCGTAATACTCATTAGACCGAAGTCAACCAGAGGAGATTAATCAGACAAAGGTTTAAGTAGCCGGCTGACCGAAAGACACAGCCATCCATTTAAGGGACTACTGCTGGGACCTGAGCAACAATAAATCAAGCACTAGAAGTTGAAATATTTGTTTGCAAAAGTAATTTGAAGATTAATAAATGAAGCCTCAGTGATTCTTCACATAACGAGAATGGCACTTAGAGACTGCATAACTCAGCTGACGCCCAACAGTCCCCTTATGAAACCACATTAAATTTTTTGATCTGCACCAAATTGCACACACTCAGAAATATCAGTGCCCTAAACATGTCTGACTTTTCTTTTTCATCAAGATCCAAGAATTATTCCCTGACAAATCTCAGAAGATATTGAAAATTGCAATGTTAAAAGTGAAAGAAATTCCTGGATCCGCAGCAAAATGTATTGGATTCTCTCTTGACCCATACCACATCCTTCCACCAAGTTCTGTGGTAAACCGTCCGGTACTTTTGGTGTAATGCTGCCAACTCACAGACAGACAAACCTCCTCAGCAGAGGTAATAACACAAAACACATCAGATGTACACAATGAATGATTGAAATGCCTCCAGTGAACATGGGAAATGAAGCTTAAATAACAACAGCCTGGTTTCCCTGTGACCAATCACAAAACTGATGAGTTTATGAATGTGTGTTTGAGAAAAATGTATAGTTTGTTAAAACAATAAATGTGGCTGTCGTAGAAGGTGGACCTGGACAACACTACGAGAATGAAGACAGGCCGATACACCAGACATGGGATGGAGGAACTAGCTAAAATCAGGTTAACCAGTTATGAATTACAGTGTGTAGAATTTGTATTTTGTAGCTGCAGGCACCGCAGAGGAAACAAAGAGGGCACCAGAGAGATAAAGACGAGAGAATCCCCCCTGTATTAACATCTGCTCCAGAAACCAGGAATGGCTGTAAGCCGGTGTTTAAAAAAAAGGAGAGGGGTTGGGAGGGGGGGGAGCTGGAGGGGAGTCAGGAAGCTTATTTGAAAGACTTAAGCTGCATGGTTACGTAAGTGATATGGGATCCTCTGAAACCACACACTTCCAGTCTAAGTTGCCGCGCAAGTACCCTCCCCAGAAATCTCATCCCCTGCCTCGTCCATACTGTTAGGAGCTGCAGGTCTTCCCCCACTCAATTATGATCTTGCACATTTTACACACAGGCATCTATGTACTGGTTTTGATTCAAGCTAAAATGTAACATTGAGTAAAAATATGGAGAAATGTAAACTCAGGAGTTGTCAGTCATCACAGAGACTGGAAGCATGTAGGTGAATGTGTTGAAAGGAGTCTGACACGCCAAAACAAAACAAAAATGAGCCGAGGAGAAAATCCCTGCTGAGCGACAACCACCCGGGTACATCTGAGTCATACCACCTTTCCACCTCCTCCTCTTTCTCTCCTCTCTTTGATTTTTGCTCCAACACACCTTCTGACCTTCTTACTCCATTTTGTACAAGTACAACAGATAAAGAAAAATCTAATCCCTGCACCAGCCCTCTCTGTCCTGCCTCTGCTCTCCGGTGGAAGTGGAAGTGGTACTGTGTGCGTCTGTCCATAACAGTGTCTCCACTGCATCAGCATCAGATTGGTTTACAGCCAGCCTGGCACAGCGCAGCCTCACAGGGCGACTGGACTCGTGCTCGCTTGCTGAGGACCAATTTGCCGCCAATACACAACAGCACAATCTGCAGATGACTCATTGTCATTAATGAGTTGGAGTGAAATGCGACAAGCAGGGCCAAAAGGGATAAAGTAGACTTGATGACAACGTCCCCGCAGTCTGTGACTGGCGGAACAGAGATTTATTGTTTACAACCAGTCGCTCCAGCACAGCTCAGCTCTGCCTGGGACTGGTCAGACAGAGAGAGGGCTGCAGGTGCTGCTCTGCGGTCATTACAATGCCACGCAGAGGCAAAAAAGCTCACCGTTCCTCGTGGAAGATTACTGCTGTGGTGAAAATTTATATCGCTTGACACGATACCGCAGAGTGAAAACAAAGAGAGAGAGAGAGGAGACGAGACAGAGACAGAGATGTGAGGAGGGACAGAGACACGGTGAGAGGTAAAGTACAACGCTGCCTTATCAGACGACTCGGACAGGACAGTCAATAAAGCAGGTACAAAGCAGTCGAGGGGGAGAAGGAGAGCATGCAGTGTGTTGTACCGTCTCCCTGTGTTCTGTATGTGCGGGACATACATGTGTGCAGGGAGACTGTGAGTACACACAGTGGAAACACGCTCAAGACTGGGCTTTCCATGTGTGCCGCCAAACCCCCTGACCACAGCTTAGCATGACAGAGAAAGACCAGAAGGGAGGGGGGGCATCTCAACCGTCCTGCCCCCCCCAACCCATCCCCCCAAATCACCTTACCCACACCCCTGACTGTACCCCACCTGTGAAAGGGTCCCAGTACCTTGCGCTTTTTATCCCGCGAGCGACTCCTCTTTTTAAACCTCTCCTCCTCCTTCTCTTTGCGCTCCTGCTCTAGCTGGGCTTCTAAATCCTTGTTCTTGCGGAGATGTTTGGCCGCCTGTGCCATGGCGCTGGTGGCGGCGTGGGTCGGGCCGGCGTCGTTGTTGGCGTGTGCAGATCCTGAACGGCGGTGGGACTGCGGGGGGCTACCTGGTTCGGGCCAACAGTAGCGCTGCCGCTGCCGCTGCTGCTGCCTCTGCCGTGTGTTCCTGCGGAGTCTGCGAGCGTGCTCAACCTCTGCCTCCTACTCCTCCTCCTCCTCTTCAGCAGTGCAGTCACACACACATCGGCAGTCCTCAGCCGTCTGCTGTGGGATGCTACTGCAGCGCAACTCTCTCTCTCCCTCTCTCTCTCTCTCCCCCATGCTCACACAGGCTCCCTCTCTCCATCGCTCATGTACACTTCGCTCAGTTACTGCTCTCCACTCTGGTCTCCCTCCCTCCTCCTCCTCCTGTGCGGAAGAAAATGGATAAACAACCCAACAAACAGGTTTCCCTTCTTATTCTTAAGTTGTTTCTCCTCTTTACATCACCCTCCTCTCCACTGCTTTAAAAAGCCGAAAATCTGCATCCAGCCCCCTGCCTCCCCATCAACAAAAATTAAAAAGGAATGAACTGACAGTGAGTTGAGGAATAGCCCGAGCAGCTTTAAATCAAAGTCAGCTCTCCATCCTCACATTCTATTGATTTTGTTTCGTTTTCCTGTATTTAATTTCTCAGTATCTCACATCCCTGCTGCGTGTCCATCTGTGGAGGATCTCTAGGCTGCACAGGGAACCCGACATCACCACAGCCAATCACGCCATCTCACACACATGCACATACACACACGCACGAGAGGAAATAAAAAAAAATCTAAAACATGCATGAGGGAAAAAAATAAAACAATACTGCCTCTTACTCGTTTACTCTCTCTCCCTCTCTCTCCCTCCTCCCTTTTTACTGTTCAGGCGCTGCAGCACACAGGATTGGTACCCGTGCAAGGATGTTGGTGCAGTGTGCTGGTGTATATTAGAGTGAGGCTGTGAGCAATAAGGCTGGTCCACAGCACTCCCTGAACATCTATTATAAAGTGTGATAGAGTAACGTCAACAAAAGCTTTGCTTAATTGACTTCTTCTGGTTTGGTCCCTTCCGTTCCTTCATCTCTCCTTACAGCTGTGGATACAATAAAAATACAACGGATGCTATAAACATAAATGTATGAATGATTTGTATGTCTTGTGCTCATGTACTCTATGGATGATCTATAATAAGGGAGATGCTGATGGAGCTGGCACCTGTTTACTGGTATTTCTCTCCTGTATACTCACTCTCTTTCCCTCTCTCTCCTCCCCTCCCTCCCTCTCTCTCTCCTCCTCCCTGCAATGCTGCTGACGCAGGCAAAAAAGATCCTGTAACATCTCTCTTTGCTTGGCTCACTATACATCACACGTACAGTTCACACCGAGACTCAAACATACACATACAGATATAGTCCACACGCATGGCCGGTCTTACACACACACACAAACACTCACACACATATACACACACAGCGACAGTTGTTGAATAGCTTAATTTGTGCCTCATTTTTCATCCATTAGTTATTTCAGATGGCCAATTTACGAAACGTGCAAGAACAGGCAGCGTATTATCAGAATCTGTAAAGTCGTTTCTGACAGTTATGTTGGACAAATTTTGATATTGAACCCAATTTGAATGAAAAAATGCAATTAGATGAATTCTAGGCTTTTTTATTTATTATTTAATATGAAAAAAAAACACCACCAAATTATTATTTCCATCTTTTGAGCTATATCCTCATTTCCATCATCATCTGCCGCGGCTTTATGTCCATATCGCTGTATGTCTGTCCGTCTCTCTCCGTTTCTCCTGGCGAGAATTCCCTTCATCTGATGGCAACCCTTTTCTGTCTGTGCTGCATCATAATGAATAGGACTGGTGATACTGCCGTCTGTCTGCAACGTTACTGCAAAAAATCCCTTGCTCATGTGGCCCCAGCTATGACACAAACAAACACAAATACTGATGGGCTGACAGCTTTGTGGCAAGAGATCCATCACAATATCGAGCTCCTGGGGAATGTGCCTGAATGAATCACCAGCGGTACTGACTGCACTGGTAATAAGGAGGCTTTTTGCTTAGCCAACTGCATTGGTCTTGTTAAGATACACTCTTGCTGAGCTAATGGAGGGGGGTAGTTATACAATGGATTTTAACACAGCCAGTGGGACCACTTATTGTAGCAAGATCATCTGGGGCTGAGCCTGGAGAGACCCTGTGGGGAGAGGACGTCCCACCACCTTCACATCACTGACAAACCTACAGATTCACCGGCGGTTCAAGTAAAGAGACATTTTACCAGAACAACAAGGTTCAAACACCTGTAAGACATGAGTTTACTTGGAAGAAGTATTCACAGTATCAGTACGTAACTGTTACCATGTATTTGTGATGTAACTTCTGTTGTATTGTGATGCTTCTTACTGCTCCATACCCATTTAATGAAAGCCAGTGGCTGGTAAAACGATGTGAAAACATTTGTTTTGGTTTGGAAAAGGAGAGCAGCCACAAAAAGTTTACCAAAACTATTTCAACTAGAATGGCACACAGTAGAGCAAGGCTCAACAGTTCCGTCACCAAGTTACTCAAAATCATAGATATCAGTCCTCTAAATGTGCCCGATTCCATTTATCAACATCCATGAATTATTCTCTGCGAAAATGGTGAAATGTTGAAAAATGCCCCAATCTCACAATGTTAAAGAAAGTGGGGAAAAAAATCTGCCCCTAGATCTGCCCCCTGATTTCTATCAGCAACTAAATTTGACAGGGGTCGTCCCTGACCCATACCACATCCTTCCAGTTTCGTGGAAAACCGAGCCTCAGTTTTTGTACAATCCTGCTAACTAACAAATAAACAAACTTACCGCCGGTTACGGGTGAAAACAAGAATGTCCTTGGCAGAGGTACATAATGTAAGTAACTTTAAAATAGCGATATCACACCAGAAGATGAACCAACCAATGACTCAGGTATATTTAACTTGTTAGACTATAGTTTAACTGGACAAATGTGTAAGAAGTTAGTTAAAACTGGAGACTTTGGAAATCACTAATTTAGTCGCTGATCTGTTTCATCTGATTGCAAAATTCAAAGAAGAGATTGATTCCTCTCAATGTCCATTTTGACTCATTTCACTAATCCCCCCCCAAAAAATCGCATTATAACTAATGTATTACTAATTTATGAGCATCTATCTTTGTGCAACGTGCCTTCGACACCATTAGAGATCTGAATGTAAACAGTAATCACATTTGTTTTGTTGCAACAGGCCTCAAACTAATATTTTGGATGTTAGAATTTCCATTTTATGGGTCTATTACTGTGACATTACATCAACTATATAGGTTTACTGCTTTGAGGACTTCTTAATGAACATCTTCAACACAATTAGAACATCTATAACTCCATGACAAGCAAGCAAACAACATCTGCTAATTAGGATCATGTGATATCATATGATCAAGCTCCAAAGATTATTTGTGAGCACTGTGTGTATGTAGAGTAGAACTCAAATGGTGGCAATAGTCCTGCACGTTTTTGCGATAGCAAGTGAAAACACTGGAATCATCGCTAAAGACCACATGTAAGTCTGTTTTTGTGATTCAGAGTGCACCCAGTGTCCTGTATATAGACGGACCCTGGGGTGGTCCTGCCTGGGACACAAAAGGGACAGGTTGTGTGGACCTGAGGAGAGAAAGAAACACACTGCTACTGACGGAGCTCTCTTTAGCATAACAGCCAGCACATTAACCGCTCCGCTGCCCCTCTAAAAACAGTGGAGAGGACACGAAAGCGCGCGCGCGCGCACACACACACACACACACACACACACACACACACACACACACACACACACACACACACACACACACACACACACACACACACACACACACACACACACACACACTGAATAGAGGCAGAGACCTTCAACACTTGGAAGCATAACCACACTATCAAATCGAAAGCCTCAGGATAGCATCACAGTCACTCAAGTCTTGTAAGTGCAGCCGGAATCTGTGAGATGTCTCGGACTGAAACTTAAAGTGAAACATGCTGGTTTCAATTATCCAATTCCAAAAATCTCTGTATGTGGCTGGCATATTTCCGGAATTGTTCATCCTATCGGCTTCACACTTGGCCCAAGTAGTGCAGTAGTGTAATTTGTATACAATATGCGTTCAATATTTATAAACTTTCAATAAACGGACCACCAGTGCTCTGTGGCAGCTTCGGCTGGGACTCAAACAAATGGCGTTGCCGATCATGACGTGCGACATCGACAACTGATTCTGAACAGGTGAACAGCTCTTTGTGCAGCAGCAGTGGTGCAGATTCAGAGTTCTGTAAATTGAGACCTGCATTCACTCTTTAGCTGCTCACTAACTACTGGTCACTTTTACAGAGAGAAAGATGCAACGAGCATCACCCCAGGTCAAACAGCCCATTCCAAACATGCATGTTTAGAACCGACACAGCACTAGTGTCTTGAAATGTCACATCCTGCACGTCTATTGTGTTTTAACGGGTGAGGAGTTACAGGACATTTCCAGTCATTCATAAAGGCAAATATTGGTTTTACACCTCATTTACACCCACACTACAGGTGACACTCCTGGGACAATATTCTCATTCCCATCTCTAATTTAGTCATTCGCCTCATCGGGGACACATCACATGGGCGCACAGGTCTGGAGAATATCCAAAACACAAACACTTCGTTAAACAGAGTTAGTCATAATGACAGGAAAGCTAATAATGCACCTTATTGCTTTGCATCAATGGCATTCACACACCAGCAGCAGCAGCAGTGGCTCATGCACTGATACAGCCAACAGGAGCTCATATTGAATAACTTCAGCAGCTCTAATACAGTGAGTCTCCAGTGTGTAAGCTGGCACACGTCCACAGTCTAAAGTGAGATACAGTATTCTGCAGGCCTGTGTCATCCTCTGCACCATCAACTGGGGCTCACAGCAGTGATTTCAGCAGCAGCGTTAGTTAGTGTCAGCCAAAATGAGATGATGGGTTGAAGGAAAACATTTGGCTCCATTTGTGCCACTACAGTGTGGATAAATACTGTGAACCATCAAGTGGAGTTCAGAGGATAATAATACTGCCCTTATAACCACGTGAAACAGATTATGGTCGGTCGTCACAGAAGATCAATTGGAAAGGCAAGAAATGCCGAGCAGGGAAAAACAGAGGTCAGACAGCACCCTCTATTGATGAGTAGGATATACTGCGACAAACAAGTATGGGAACATAGGATGCATGGGGGTCTACAGTCAAACACGAAAGGTCTTGGTAATAACCTGTGAGTGGAATTAGCTCATTCAGAAGCTTTTGGTCATGAACAACCAGCTTAAGGACAAAAAGACATTACTCTTCAAACACAGAAGGTTAAAGCTGAGACAACAAGTGTGACAGGATCAGGATAGATAGAGACTAATACTAGCTCCTTTGACATCAAGTTTCTCCTTTATTTTGCCTGTTAAAAAAGGTACAAACATGGACAAGGGGTGGGGGTTGTTCTGTCTTAAGGCCGGCAACAGAGGTAGTCAGAGCCGAATGAATGCCTTTATAAAAGCGAGAGCAGTCACGGCAGGACAGACATGTTAGATGCAGTCATGTTACACGTGACGTTGATTCCAGAGCATGCTTTGTAAGATCACACCTTTAGGTCGGCCTGTTCGGATCAATGCAAACAACTGAAGCAGACATAAAAATGTGTCTTCTTACAGGCACAAATTTGATTGATGTCTGAATAAAAAGGGCATATTCATAGCGCCCCCCCTAGGTAACTCTCACAGCATTTGAAGTGAGCGTACAGACAGTAAAGCTCCAACTGCACTGCAGCACAGAGCTGCTCTGATAAGAACACACCGCTCATATATCATCACAGGCCCAAATGGACAGGATGAAACTAATAGAGAACATAAGCTCTGATATCAATATTATCATTAGGGCTGAAACTATGTTTAATGTTATTTATAAAAGGCAATAAAAACTGAGATTCACAGGTTCCAGCTTATCACATGATCAGATTTGTAGCCTATAATTGGTTAAATGGTATAAATGGAACATTTGAGTTTCAGACTGTTTGTCAGACAGAGTAGAAAAAGAACTGGGCTACAGGAAATTTATGGGATGGTTTTTTATGAGTATCTTTGATCTCTGGCACCGAGTGATTTATATTCCCTCACCAAAGTAGTGCATGCTACTTATGTGTTGTCTTCTGCTGCTGTAACATTGCAAATTTCCCCATTGCGGGACTAATAAAGGACTTCTTATATTATCTTATCTTATCAGCCAATGCCCAACAATTCCTTTAAGAAACCACATTTAAATTGACTAGATCTGAATTTGTATTTGTATCTGACGGTGGAAAACAATTCCTTGATCCACCCCCTGATCCAGATCTACACCAATATTTAATATGTTCCTTCCTGACCCAGACAGAACCCTCCAAGTTATGTGTTAATCCTTCCTGGAGGTTTTGCTTATGAGCAAACAGACAGAGGTAAAAAATAAAACCTTCAGTTACCCCGAAGGTAACTAAACAATTAATCAAAAACTTGAAAATGCGTTGAATGCAATGTAATGTATAGATAAAACTAAAAGTGTGTATTTCTGTTCACAAATGTCAACCCAGTCTGTCTTGATAAGCAGGACCACATCACACCAAGTTAGATAAACTACTGTTTGTTGGATGTCCACTTCAGGTAAAGTGTATTTTCAGGTGTTACTGCTGTCATTCTTCCTCTACTGACATCTGACTAGTTGTGAATAAAGGGACGACAGCACAGGTTTGGCTCTGAGACCTGAAATGCTCCTTTAGAAACCTCCCCCTCTCTCTCCCCCTCTGTGCTGGCACTGCACCACCAGAGAGAGAGCCCTGATTGGGAAAGCCATATGGCAGATAACAAACCAAGCGCAGGCTTCGTGTCCACACTGTGCCGCGGCCCAGGCACCCTGCCACCTCATCTAAAGAGCTCATCTGATTTGGCTTTGTGTTCCACGGAAGTATGTGGAACACAGCTCGGTGTAGACATGACACCAGCGCTGGTGACGGTGCACCACCACCACCACCAGCTCGCTGGTGTGAACAGCAGTTCAGCGTAGTGTCATATCTGCAGAGTCAGCAGTGAATAACACCGTCACACCAGCTGGGAATGACAATGGCTTCAGGCAGATTGATGATAACTGCTTTACAAAAGCACAACACAGCAGTGTGTATAAAAAAACTGTATTGGTTGTTAAAAATGGGCTTACCTAGTTATCATAACATTACATAACTGCAACATCTGTTTAGCCTATAAAAACAATTAATGACGCATTTCCACATCCTCCCACTATACAGAAATGACCTCAATACCTCTCATATATGAACGCTGCTATCTCGCACATTTGGAGCCTGTGCAGTTGTATTCGGGGGACGGCGCCTAATGAAGTCCCAGCGATAAACGCGCTGAACCAGTCAGTTCTAAATCATGACATTTCACCACGTTTTTTAGTGGCATCATATAAGAACCAAAGTTACTGGAAGAAAGAGCACTCGAACATAAATCATTGTGATATAAGAACTGCCTAAAGTAAAACCATCTTTGAGAAAAATGTATTCGACGTGCTTTGATTTTTTAGTTTGGCCCATGTCCCATGCTCTAACATGGAGGAGTCACTAGGCGGCGAAAAAGACGCTTTTGGCTTCACTTTCATGTCATCCATATACAGTCTGTTGATGGAACTTTAAAAACAGCTCAGAGTGAAATCCCTTGTTTTTGTAAATCATTCAGGTTCATTCAGTATACGCTGCCATCAGTGAAATACGAAAGCAGAACTGCAGGTTCAGCAACACAGGAAATACTCAGCTCTCCCAGTGTAGTCAGATGGGAACAGTGACGCTGTTTTATCTCTTACACTGTTGTCTAATATCAATACATTCCAGTCAATGAATAAAAACCTCTGGAGACAGATCTACAAAGAGACTCAGTCTGTAACACCCACAACACCTTGCTCACTCCCTGGTTCTCTCACTAAAGTCTCTGACCGACGAATGAACATTACAAAAAGGAAGGTAGAGTCCTGAGACAAATGAAGCTATAGCAAGGCAACATTTATCCAGTTCTCTTCTGCCATCTAGTGGTGTCACAGTGCACATGAATTCAACAGCAACCGATGACACTGAAGTGCTGAGGGATAACGTCTTCCCTCTGATTTAAACAGTCGTTGACTCATGGGTAAAATACTAAATGTGATCTGTCATGTAAACAATACTTTACTAGGCTGTTGTCTTTAAGTGGTACTGTATAAAAGAAAAGCCCTCAATTCAAACTCAAAAGCCCCATTGTTAAAAAAGAGCGGATTTATGCAATACAAAAATGTTCATAAGTGTTTCAAGATTTTTACAGTAAAAACATATTTCTGAAACTGAAATTTCCTAACTGAGCCACAAAGTCCATGGGATTTGAGGATGCAGGAATGTAATGAGGACGGTGAGAGGAGAACACGAGGGGTAAAAGATTTACTACCCGAACGCTCGGCTGGCACCGAAAGGGAAAGACAACGAGAACCTGAAGGTCGGCTGCTCAGAATCACTGCAGATTATCAGGTGGACAGGTTTATGTGTTTGAGGGATAAATCACTGTCATCAGTTCAGTGGAAAATCAAGGAGACAACTTCTGCTTTATGCAGCAAATTGGTGGGGATTTCGAGCCATTTACTAAAAATGTTTTCTTTTTTAGATTATGTCTCCACCTCTGTCCGTTTGTGGGTTGGTTTGTATGTTTAATAGAAGGATAACACAAAACCAACAGAGCTGGTTTCCTTGAAACTTGGTGGAAGGATGTGGTATAGGGTCAGGGAAGTACCCATAAACTTTTAGTGTGGATCCAGGAATTTTTTTTCCACTTTCTTTCACATTTTGATACAGGGTGTTTTTCAACATTTTCCCAGGATATGATTTATGAACCTTGATGAAAAGAATTTATGCATATTTAAGGAACTGATATCTATGAGTGTGTAAAATTGTGTGGGACTATTGAGGTTAGCAGAGGTATGCTCTCTACTGAGAGTCATAATAAAAGAGTAATACTGGAGGTATGTCTTGTAATACCCACAAACGCATTGCCAAGACACAGAAATAATATGTGTAAACTTATGTACTTTCAATATGAACTTTTCCTATGGCATAATTAACTTGCACAGATTTGAGACCAGCTTGAGACAGATAACTTGTATTTCTTGCATCTAAAAAACAAACTTAATGAGTGTTAAGTAACAGTGCTGGATGTGGCACTTAACATCAGCTACTAAATGCACCAACCATGGAGAAGTTTGTGAAACTGTCTGTAATCTGCGTAGCTAAATGCTGGTAATGTATTTTGAAAATAAAAGGAAATTGAACTAAATGTTCATGTTTTATGTCTCTGCAAGCTTTATAAATCAATGGCTCCCCGGATTGAAGGAAATAAAATGCACAAAGTAGGATTTAAACTATGTCCCACAGTCAGTTTATAAAACCACATTTAAATTCATTACATCCATATCTTTGGAGCATCTGCACCAAACTACAACAACTCCGGATCCATAAATTCTTCTGAGAAATCAACAAAAATGTGGAAAAATGTTAAAGACTATGCAATGTTAAAGAAGGAGAAAATAATTCCTGGATCTGACCTAAAAGGAATTGGGTTCTTCGGTGACCTGCACTACATCCTTCAAACAAGTTACATGGTAATCTGTCCAGAAGTCTTTAAGTAACCAGTCCAACAATCACAGACGAAAACATAACCTCCATGGTGGACGTAATAAAGAAAAACGGTCAGTAGTAATCATTTTATATTATTAATATGAAACGTAATAAAAACTTTAAGGGTTAAAACCTGCAAAAACCTAGATGATCATACAGTATATCTTGTATTTATGGATTAACGGGATTGACCTCAATTTAAAAAAAAGCCAAGATGTAACTAAGTGTGAAAGGAGGGAAGAGGGAGACTTAAGAGAAGAAAGGAAATGGAACAGGAAGTGCTGGGGAGGAGGTGGAGGAGAAGGCCGGAGGTTGTTGTCCATCCCCCTGAGTCCCATTCCCTTCCTCTCACTCCTCACTCCTCTCACTCTTCGTCTCCTCTCCTGCCCTCTCTCTTTTCCTATGTGTTTTTTTTCTTCCTTTCATATGTTCTTCCATTAACTCCTTAATGAAAGAACGATTCCATCCTCTTCTCAGCACCATTCATCTTTTCCTCACAGGTGAACAAACAAAATAAAATACTCCCCTCCATTCTCCTGAGATCACAGACACCACTTCTCTGAAACTTGTTGGTAAGAATCTGTCAATATAGCAAATTTCTGAAATATCCAATTCACTTTAAATACATTTAAAAAAGGCAAAAACAAGAACATCTGGTGTCGTTGTTTTCAAACCCAGGAGCATCAGAGTAGAGAATAGCCTCCGTGGACCGTTGGAGTAATTACTGGTTATCTTCTACAAGGTGTAACCGGAGCCAAGCAGCCAGTGTCTCCCCTCGTGACACCCAGCGACTCCTCACTTTGTCCCAATCTGTTCCTTTAGATGTACAGCCCCGCCTCCTTCCACCTGTCTCCTATTCTTCCTTTCTAATCAGGCGTCCCTGCCAATCAATTTGATCGCCATGACAACATTTAGCGCGACACCCCCCCCTTCCAAACACAACCGCCGCCGCCGCTGTCGCTGTCGCCACCCACTCTTATAAACAAAAACAAAACACACAAAAAAAAGAGAAGCTGAATTCCGTCAGCTCGGGATTGATGAGGGGGAGTCCTGTCAAAGGACGGAGATTAGATCAGGACTGAAGCTCTCACACACACACACACAAACACACACACACACACACAGCTCCGAGGCAGCAGGTGCTTTTGGTTAAACCTTAATTACATGATCTCTGATTTCTCTAATTGATATGGTAATGACTAAGTAATTAATGCAAAAGCAGAAATACCAGCAGCTCTACTAATGAATGGATTTATTTGATTAGATTTCGTCCTGCATATTTATGCATGCTGCTATACAGAGGACTGCGAGACATTAAAAAAAAAAGGTTGTTTGTGGTTGTTATCACAGTGTTGCTACTGCTGGCATGTCACAGCTACAACACGGCATGTGACAGAATCGAACGCGTCCAGTGACGTCCCAGAGGTTCCCATGTGGTCTCAGACTCTAGGGCAGCACCGTAACTGTTTGATCAAGTCACGCGTTACTTAAATACACGAGAAGCTGCTCGCAACAGATCATGACAAGAAATGCTTCAACTTCAGAGAAATGATTCTGGTAGAAGAAACCCAGCCGATTGAGGGAGAAGAAACATAAGCATAAGCTCACAGGTAGGTGGCGCTATGGGGCTGCCTCACACACACACAAGGAGCCACAGTTTGCTGAATGAAGCTGATCCTCTCGGCTTTTGAAAAATATGTATTCTTTTAGATCATCATTATGAGTCTGAAGATGTTTTGGTTTGAAGAACACATGCACACTCACCCCCCACACACACACACGCACCCACGAACACATGCACCATCACACTGCACATACTGAGCTGTAACTTCATCACTGGCAAAAGGTCAACTGTGACAACTAGATGTGACCCAACTGCAATTATTCTCTGGCCCTGCAACACTCGCAGGGAGGGAAGAGGGCGGTAGTTATTTGGGGGAACCCAGTATGACAAGTCCCCTTCCTGGGATGAGAAATCATTTTCCCCCGTGCTCACACCGTAGCATCCCCACCGCTCACTGCACGTCTCCATATGTCTTCTCCCCTTGTGGAGGGACGTTTTTTGTTGGGAGGGCAAGTGAAAGCACATGTGGGCCCTGTGACCGTGTGTGTGGAGCACAGACCTACAGGCCTGTCCATCGCTCACCTTTAGCAGCAACCACACCACCCAGACACTGCTCTGACAGCTGGACTGGACACTACCTGTCCCTCCTCGAAGTAACAGCAGTCCATTAGAAAATAAAGTGTTATTTGGCACATTTAGGAGACAATTTACGTATGTTGGACTAATCAATCAATTGTACAACTCCTAAATACAGTGGTGGAGGAAGTACTCAAACATTTAACTGAAGTAAAAGTACAAATAAGCAAAAATCTATTCAAGAAAAGGTAAAAGTACCACATTTACTTTTCAGCTTTAGTAAAAGGTGAGTTGCCTTTAAATAAACTTAAAGTTTTAAAAGTGTGGCCTATTCCCTAATGCAACTGCATCATTATAGCGGAGTCTCTTCCACATCTTTCTCATCTTCAGGAGGTGGGCTCTACTGTTACCTGCTTGCTCTGATTGGATCAATGGATCGATGCTCACTATTGATTACTTTTAAATCCTTTTAAATATATACATTTCCCCTGTAAAAAAAAAAAATGTTTTTCCTCTCTAGTCAAGCGTTAGGGGCAGAGGATGTTGCAACTAGTGAAGCAATATATGTAGTAGTGGAAGAGTGAAAAGTTCCTGAAAATAAATCTACCTATAAGTACAAATACATGAAACACGCACTTCAATACATCTCACCACAACTTAAACGTCATGAGGAGGCTACAGTACCTGGGGTTCAATCTAAACATTTGTCGTAATTTCATCTGCTGCTAATTTACATCCTGTAGATAAACATTACTTGTCACAGCTACACGTTGACTTATGTTGTGTACTACAATGTAACACCTGTACATGTTGTGTTACTTATATGTTGAGTCTACTTATATGTTTACACAGGGTATCAGAGAGAAACAGCATTTCAATCCTGTCTATGTCCTGTGCATGAGGCAGAACGGACAATAAAGTTGACCGTGACCGTGCAGCTGAATACCCCTCACCTCCCCCTCCCCTTCCACATAAAAAAAAGAGAACCTGTGGCAGGCTTCAGTTGTCATAAAAACTCAAAAGGTGTTTAGTTTGTCCAGTTTGGGCTACTGTAAAAAACATGGCGGCCTCCTTAAAGATGGAGGACCCGCTCCTGATGTAAATATAAAGTATTTAGGAAAACTATTCATACAATTTAGATGATTACACACTAGTGAAAACTTCACTTGGATTATTTCATATTCAATTTCTGCCAATAGATACTTTTCACCTACATCTTACACACTGAACCTTTAAAGTGGACGTCCATAAAAAGAAAACAGACTTCTCTAATGTGGAAATCAAAGCTTTCCTGCTGTTCAAACTATTTGTTTTTCTCTTCAACAGTTGTAAATCTACCTGCACAAAGAATGTCGGTGGGATTTCCGAGCCCAGAACCTGTGGGGAGAAGGATTTCAGGGCTCGGTGTTGCTCCACGTGACTCAAGAGTGGGTGTGTTTGTTGGTGACTGGGCCTGGAAGCTGCGGTTAGCTGCACAACTACCAGGCCACGGGCGGGGTTTAAGTTATGAAATCATCACAACCAAAAGGACCGTGAAACCCAAACTCAAAAGCCCGGCTGTGGAGAGGCTGCCCGCTGCCTCCACGCGGCCAGGCGCACGGCTCGGGACGCGCCGGCTGCAGGAGGGACACAGCGGGGCAGCTAATAGCATTAATGAGTCTGTGGAGCGCTAGTTGCTTAACTAACTAACTTACCTCAGAATAATGTGTTTCTTACGGGGCCACTCGGGCCACGCTTGATGGATGGCCTTACAGAAGCCGGGTCAATTAGCCGGGCCGGGTCTCCCTGCGTGCCGGCCGCAGACAGCAGTGGGAGAGCCCCCTCCTCTGTCACCGGGGCCCGGGCTGTAATTAATCACCAGCGTGGGCCTCCTCACCTCACACCGCCGCGCGCGCACGAGCCGCCAACACACGCGCGTTTGGCCCAAATTACATCCCCCCGCTCCTCTAATCTGGCTAATTGTCAATATTGTACCCAGAGGAGGAGGAGGAGGAGAGGGATCAGGATGGAGAGAAACTCCACCAGCAGAGAGACCCGTCCGCAGGTACACTCCACAGTAGATGGAGATAAAACAAAAGTGAGATGGAGATAAATAAAGAGTGAAACCATGAGAAAGAGGGAAGGAGAATTATAAATGTCTAAATTCATAATTGGGAGCCACTGACCAAAGATAGAAAGAAATAAAGAGTGAAACCATGAGAGAGAGAGAAAAGTAAAATGATAAAATCCAAAACAAATGACTTAATAAGGCCAGACCTAATATACAAAATAAATAAAGAGTGAAAGCATAAGAATGAGAGTTATGTACAATTTTAAAAGTCTAAATTAATAAGTGGGTGCCTCTGACACAGAAATAAAGAATGATACCATGAGAGACAGGTGAGTAAAGTGATAAAAGTCTAGATTAATAGTTTGGTGTCACTGACTTCCTATCAAGGCCAGACCTAATATACAAAATAAGAGTGGAAGCATAAGAAAGAGAGTGAAGAAAAATGTATAAAACTCTAAATTAGTAATTGGATGCCACTAACTTGCTTTACTTAATGTTTATTTTGAACCCAACAGGCCACAGTTAGGCCCGGAGTTATGACCTCAGCACCACCACATAAAACCAAAATAATATGAACATGATTAATACTGATTCATGATTATTTCATTTCATCATGTACACTTAACATTTGTTCTATGGTATTATTTATTTAATCATTACTTTTAGTTTAACCGGTCCATTGCACTGCTGTATGTTGCACCATTGTATTGCATTGTGCATTGTGTATTTTATCTATCTATCTTAGTGTATAATGTTTTCTATTGCTTTAATATTTGTTTCACATATGCATATATACCAGTGCTATGTTAAGTTATAATCAGAAACACATTGAGTTTTTATCTGCATTTGCTTGACTTAGATTATTAAGATATAAATGTTTGATCTAAGGTGACATAAATAATGAAAAACTGAAATATTTGTCATTGTAAATCTTGTCAGGTTTTATAAAGTTTTCAATGTAAGATCAAAATCAAGATCTGAATGTTGTGAGAGGAACATAATCACTTTTACAGGGTAATTTGTCTCAGAGGCGTCATTCTAGTTACACCTCTCTACTAAAGCTGTGCAGTTTTGTCCCTCTCTCTCTTTCACACACAAACACTCACACACACACACACACACACAGGTACACAAAGCACAGATTGAGAGGCAGGGACAGAGACATCACTCCGTGTTCACGGAACATACTCCTGAGGTTCGGACAAAAGCAGCAGGCTGACAGATGAGGTTTGTGTTTGGGGGCAGGGGGAGCTATGTGTTGCTGCTGCTGCTGTGCACAGTGTGTGTGTGTGTGTGTGTCTGTGTGTGTGTGTTGCTGCTTATGCATTTGTGCATGCATGCATGTCTGAGTATGTGTGTGTGCACCTATATGTGAATGTGTGTGTTTGCATGTGTCTATGTGTGTGTGTGTGTGTGTGTGTGTGTGTGTGTGCGCGTGTGTTTTGTTGGGGGGTGGTCTCATGGGGCAGCTCTGTGTCTGTCCCATCTGCCACCCCACTCTACTGACACCCAAGGGAACGGCAGAAGGGGTTGGGATTCATTTTGAAAAGAGGAATCGGGGTCCAGTGGTCTAATGGGCAACAATGCAGGTTTTACTGACGGGCCAAAGGCACAGGACACCGGCTGGGTGTGAGGAAACCAACCTACCAATCTATCTGACAAACAGTGGGCCACCCCTGTCAAGCCCTGCCTCTGTCTGCCTAATAACGCACGCACACCCCTGAAATTATTCCTCGGATGAGAAAGGCATCCACTATACACACACACACACACACACACACACACACACACACACACACACACACACACAGACGTTACATACACCCGGGGCTAATGTCAGCCTAATGCATGTCCATGCTGTGGCCGGAGGGCTAATTGGGTATATAAACACAAACACATCCCTGGAGAGGTGAGAGGGGAAGGGTGCATTTTGTGGTCCACGCTCACCCTATTGTAAGGAAGTCCGTATTGTAACTTAAACACGAAGGCTCATCAGCACTTCAGCCGCGTCGATAATGAAGAATGACAAGGTTTTTGCTCTCGTGTGCCCAGCAGCTACATGCTCTATTGAAGTGATGATGTGGAACGGCTCGGTGGCAGGTGGCACCATCTCATCCTGTCTTTATCTAAACTGTGATCAAGTAGACAGTAAATGGCGCCGCCGCAAACCACTACAGCAACAACAGAACAGTCATGTGGAAGAGGAGCATATGGCTCCGGCACCACTGGGCAGAAGGAGCACTGCAGCAAGATGAATGCTGAGGTGCCGGCAACAAAGCTGACTTTAACTTGTCAAATTAACGGCGTATCAAAAAAGAGGTTGAGGGAGGGGGAGGGGGTGAAGAGGAAGAGGCAGCAGCCTCTTTTTTTTTTTTTTAAGTGCTACTGGATAATACAACTACAAAGACGGCACAGACAGAAACAGTGACTTCCTGTTGAGGTCAGGTCACAGACGGACACTGTCACACGTTGGAAGTCCCCGTGTCGCTCACTGTCACCGAGCAGAGTTGTTGATTCACCGTTTGTCCATACATGTACAAATCCACACAGAAGACATGCAGCCACTGGGCGCCATACCCTGCCCGCTCACAGCTTTGAGCGCCATGTTAATGAAACGGTTGCCGTTTCCTGGCATTACATTAATTACCCGATCAAAATAGAGTGGGTAATTAACTGCCCTTCTTTACCAGTGCTAATTACATTAGCAGAGAAGGGGCATTTCAGGGGAGCAAAGGAGAGAGAGAAAGACGGGATGAAGCGGTAACAAACAAAGACTGAAAAACAAGGCAGTATAGTGAGGCTCATGCCTACGTGAGAGAGAGAGAGAGAGAGAGAGAGAGAGAGAGAGAGAGAGAGAGAGAGAGAGACAGAGTAAAGGAGACCACGTTGGCGGGAGACTCATGTGGTTCTCACTCGGGCCCCTGGAGGCTTGGTCCTCAGAGAAAAGTAGGCTTATTGGAGAGGAGAGAGATGTGTGTGTGTTTGTGTGTGTGTGTGTGTGTGTGTGTGTGTGTGTGTGTGTGTGTGTGTGTGTGTGTGTGTGTGTGTGTGTGTGTGTGTGTGTGTGTGTTGGGAGGCTGGGGAGGGGAGTGTTGTTGTTTATCTTGACATGCTCTGCTCAGTCTTTAACGCTTGCATCACAATTAAGATGCTGCGGCTCATCAGCTATGTATACAAAAAAAAAGAAATGTAGCAAACTGCACGAGCACACAGGTGATGGGCGCAGTCAGAAATAGATCCGGCAGAACCCTGAAATGTGGAGCTTTATAAGAAAATGTCCTGGAAATTGTTAGATAATACAATCTGTTGGAAAGTACTTACTTTTCTGCACACATGTCAAAACAGAAAAGCCACCGTGACACTTCAGAATTTAATGCATCGTTACAATTAGAACAACTGAAATCAGCGTCAGGGGTTTTTCTTTTTCTCACTTGTTTTATTTGGAGGACAAAATATAATTACAACTCGAGATATTCAAACCACATTTGCACCATTTTTTTGTACTGTTTCAAAGAAAAATGGCTTCAAAAAACATATTATTAAAATTGCTAATATTTTTTTAAATAAATATAATAAACCAAACTCAAAAAAAATAAGAAAAAATACAATTTGCAAATGTCACCTACTCTTTGTGTTCTTTGTTTTCACGTCCTGAGTATGAAGTTTGTGTTGTAATGACAGAAATCATGGAATAAGAACAGCGTGATATGAATTACTGATCACCGAACACGCCCACGTTCTTTACTACTGAGCAGTTGTGCTTTTGTTTACCGTTTACTGCATAGTGACTAGAGACCTGTACTGGGCTGAGACATTTAAAATGAAACTGTTACATAGGTAAGGTGTTGTCATATACATTTAAATTTGCAACATGGAATGAAATAATAACAGGGCATTGGTGTGACAAAGCATGCATTATAAGTGAAATCAAAAAGGATAAGGCTAACTAACATTTTTCCTTTACACAAGGACAATAACCTTCTTTAACTGTGGGCATAACATTTGGATTTTGTCATGAAAGAACCTGCAGGAGAGTTTTATCTTCTCCCATAAAACAAAACCCATAACCTCGGATCATTTACCGAATTAACTAGCAATTGCTGAGATAACTTCATTTCAGTAACAGTTGGAAAAAGGACCACTTTATAAAAACACATTTATATTATTCCCTAAACTAACTATAATAAGTTAAATTGCTTGTTTTTTTTTAAATAAATCAATATATGAATTCCTTTAGTAATAACCCTTAAGACAAAGAGTTCTCCCTTGTAAAACCGTAGAGATCAGAACAAAAAATAAAGGGTCTATTTTATCTGGAATGTAAATTGTCTTCAAAAAAGTCTACTACAAAACAACCTCTCGCTAACTCACAGACAGTGTACACACACATGCCATTAAAGGTGTCCATACACAGACAAGATAGCACCCTGCTTTTTTTAGAGCTGCCACGTCATGTCAGAGTTGTCCGTCGTCCAACAGCGCTCGCACAACGCACGTCTCTTGGCCGAGGTTCGGGCAGGTGTTAGAAGGATCGAACACTGCACGTGGCAGCAGGCCAGAGGTCGACACGGACACTTTAGAAGCTTGAGGTGAACGTGGGACCAGTTTTCCTTCATTGAACACAGTGCAGTATATATGGTCCAGTCTGGTGCTGGTAGCTAAGGAGCACGGTCTGTCTGTCTGTCTGTAGCTGTGGGTGGAGTAAACTCCTCCGCCTCTGGAGAAGATGGCTGGTCTTTGGACATTTTCATACCCCGTCCTGTTCATCCACATGGATGAGAAAGGGACTAAGAAATGGCGTTGGGGGGGAACGGGGGACTTGGGGAGGGAAGTTATACATGGTAGTGATCAATTTTCCATTCCCCCCCCGCCCTCTCAGTGCCAAAAGAGGGGCTAAGTGAAGCAGTGGTCTGGGGTAGATTGGGGCGGGTGCTTTGCTACATCGGGGGGACAACCAGGCCCGCCATCGCTGGAGAGAAAAAAATATACAAAGTCTATGATTCTAATCACTCAGCTCTTGCATTTAATGTACATCCAGCAACCGCTCTCTCTCTTGTTCAGTCATAGCTTTTCGAGGGGTTAGTACGAGGAGGGGGGGGTTAGACTGCATTCGTGAGTTCAGACAGCGGGGTCAGATAGTGAGATGGGTGGCTACCTCTGAAGCTCCCCCCTGAGGCAGGGCAGGCAGGGGAGGGAGAGCCCTGGGGTCTGAGCACGGGAGCAAAAGCACTCTTCTGTTTAGCAGCAGACGGGAAGGAGGAGAAAGGCAAGAGAGACGATGAGGAGCTGGAGCTTCCTGGGATGGTTGGGCTGGAGGGCATGACTGTGGAACAGAGAGCAACAGTCAGTCTCGAGACAGTCACAACACAACCTGCACTATGAGGTGAAATATCCGCCTGTTTAATGTGACTTTGCACATGACGTAACATCCACATCTGGGTCCAAACCTTCAGGTCTCAAGCAAACAACAATGGCAGAAGCTTTGAATTTATCCATCACGTCATTTTTAGTGAGGCATCAGTTCGATGAAAAAGGAACTTAAATTAATCTACTTTATTTCACACTTCAAACTTGCTTCTGTGCTGCCCAGCTAAGTTTACGTTTGCCTACGCCGGCAAAAAACTAACTTTGTTTTGCGTCGTATTTAATCTATTCCACTATCTGAGACACAGCACTGCAGCATCCTGAATAAGCCTGAGCTTGGACCCAGAAACAGATGTCACACGTCGCAACTTCACAACTGAATTGAGAGACTTACTATATGGAGAGCCTGTGGGGGAGGCACTGCTGAAGCCAGGAGAACCAGGAACTCCTAGGCTGGTCATGGGAACTGTCCCGTAGCCTCCGGTCATCCCGCCGCTGCCGTAGCCTGACTGCTGAGGAGTGGAGGCTGATGGGTAACCCCTGGGAGACAAACTGCTGGAGTTTCGAATGTAACCTGGAGGGGAAATGAAAGTGCTGAGTGAGACTTGAGTTTCATCAGTGACATAAACAGAAGCAGTGATGACCTTCTGTCTCTTTCTGCTCACCTTGGCTGCTCTGCTCCCCGATGCTAACGCCTAGCTGAGAGGGGTAGGAGCCCAGACCCATGACACTGCCGTGGGCCGGGGAACTTGGCAGCGCCTGCAGCTGACTGTGAGGGCGAGGAACGCTGTAGAGAGCCTCGGCGATGTCAGCTGCACGTTTCAGCAGCATGTCCTGCAGGAGAGGAGATGCAGCAGTCAGCGATGGCTCAACGAAAGATTATGCAGTGTGGTTAGATGTTACCACGGTTAACTCACACACTAGATCTTTGGCCCGTTAGAAGGGAATGAACAAGCTATACCCTATAATATATATATAAATATGAACTATGATACTGCTGACATTATTCCAAGTCAGGCTGGTGCATTAAAGTGTTTGTTATAGAATCCAACATCTGAGAACTGAGCGTCAGCTGCCAAAGTCATTTGGCTGCTACAAACTACCAGTGCGGCACAGTGTTTACATACAATGTTTTCATATTGTTTTATCTTATGAGCTTGTGAGTGTTCAGCAGCAGCTGAGTCAAACCTCAGATGGCGAAGCTGCAAATATTTAACTGCTCAGAGTGGACTTTTCAAATCTGGTCGATTTGATTCATTTTCATACTCGACTGAAATTAATAGAAGGCCATCAATCAATCTATAAACCATTGCTCAGTGCTGGAAACACTCAGGTGGCTCCCCAGAAATAAGACATCAATTTTTATCGGTTTCAATTTATTTTCAAATGCATTAGTTAAAACTTTCCTTATTGTTTAAACCATTTTTATACACCAAACTAACTAACTAACGACTGAGAGGCTCTGATCAGAGCATTGTTATTGTCCCCTTTGCATTAAAGGAGGTTGGTTAAAAGGTTTTCATGCTTCATGATCCTTCCGATTGTAATAAGTTTACCTTTAAATATAATTTAGCTTATTCAAAGATGTTTTTTTTTCTCATCTTAAAACAAATTGCTTATGTTTTTAGAAACTAGGTCACCGTTCTGTGATTTTCATGACTTCCTATATTTCCTTCATTCCTGATTTATTTATAGATTGATCTTTTTTTCTCTCTACTGATTGTGTCCGGTCTTAGGTTATGACTTTCGTCTTTAGTCCTAAACTTTGTTCTCTTGTTTGTTGTTATGGTTTGTTTTGTAACTGTTATGTTCCATATTATTGTCGCTTGTACTGTTTTGTTTGTTAGTGTTTGGGCCCCCTTGAAAATGAGATGATACATCTCAAAGGGTTTAATCTCATGACAATAAATTTGGTATAGTTTGGTAATTGGTCGAGATAATAAAGTATGCACAATTTACATTTAATAGGAACAAACCAAATCACAGATGTAGCCTTTTAGACATCTTCATGTTGTATGTGTCGTTTAAGGTGGTAAAAATGTCATCAGTATCATGTATCAAGTATTTGGTTCTGTTTACCTGATTGCTGTGTGGATTTCCATACAGCGCCTCCACAAGATCTGCTGCTCTTTTGAGGAGAATCTCCTGCAAAGAACACAATTTATTACCTTAACATCAATAACATCAAGAGTGGTGTGTGCACAGTTTCTAGAAAAATAATGATGAGAATGGTCAAATCAATAAAAATATTGAAGTATCTCACCTTGGCCAGTTTCTCTGGGTCACCGGGATGTCGGGGGATGACCTTCTGAAGACGCTGGAAGCCATAGTCTATGGTCGGCTCATTAAGGGCTAAAAAAATAAATAAAAAGAGGAATACAGCACATTAAATCTAATTCACAGTTCATTAAAAACTCCTCAAAGTCTATTTGCACTTAAAATGGCGACAACGCATTGTCTCCATACCTGTGTAGATGAAGCGTCCGGGAGCTCCCTTGCAGAACTGTTTGGATTTATAAGACAGTGTGACCTCCACAACTCCGGGGATGTGTCGAGGAGGCGTCTGGACGCGGATAGCGTGCGGTGTGATGAGCTGAGGACGCAGCACAGAAATCGTGTCTTGAAAACAGCAACAAACACTTCCTCCCTGTACCTTGTAAATATTTAGGCTAACACAGTACAGCGGAAAGATTGATTTATATAGCCTTCTCATAAATCATCTACATAATGAGACAAGCCATGTGCTATATATATATGGATATGCTATATTTGTAAATATGCTTAAGATGGTATCTTTAGTGAGATGTTTTGAAGAGAATTCTCACCTCGCTCCACACCAGCATGCTGCCAAACACCACCTGCAGCCCGTCAAAGAAGTTCTCCCCGATGACGATGACCATGGCCCCGCCGGTGGTCCAGCCCTCACTGGGACTGATGGCTTTGATACACGGAGTGGCTACAAGAGGGAGCAAGGCGAGAGTTACTCACAGGGTTTCAACACAGGATGTTCAGGAATAAAAAGAAAAAAAGTGACGATAAAACATGGTGGTAATGAGTGTCGCAGGAGGAGTGTGTTGTAGGTGCTGATCAGTTTAAAGACAAATGTTCTTCACAGCTACATTAACTCAAAACATGAGGAACAAGGTGTTGGATGAGGTCCATAAAGGTCTGTACAAAGTGTCAAGAAGTCACATAACCTGAAGGCAGTTAAATTGGTGTTGAAAGAAGCATTAATCATTTAATTTGGTAAAAGTAACAACACAGTTAAAAAGGGTAAAAATAAAAGCAGTCTTACTTAAGTGAAAATAAAGGTATTAGAAGTTAAACAGGAGGAAAGTGTTATATTCTGTGTAGATCATATTATGGGATTATAAGTGTTAATAGTGCATGCAAAGATTTAATGATGTAGCAACCCAGTATGGAGTTATTTTGAACTACTTTATATTCCTATATTGAGTAATAATAATTATTATTATTTATCTTTTTTATATAGCGCTTTTAACAATGCTCAAAGACAATAAAAGAAAAAAGAGAAAGCAAATAAAGCAAACAACTAAAATTCCAATCCAACTTGTTATTTATATAAAATATCATGAAATGTAACTACAGCTGTCAGATAAATGACAAGCACTAAATTTCCCTAAAAATGTATTGCAAACCAAAATGCTCCACAAAATGGGAATACTCGAGAAAACAGGTAAACAGGTAAATGTAATTTGTATTTCTTATTTTAGAAATAAACACAAGTTATTGACCTATAATTGGTTATGTTTAGTTTTAAATCAGATTTAAGATTATATATTATTACAATTATTTATTAATGCATTAATTAGCTCAGTTAATGAACTCAGTACCATCACCAATAATGTTTGCTGTATCATGGTGATTAGAAATGGAAGTTAGACGACTCGAGTACCTGCTGTTTAGTGCTGGATGAGGATGTCCTATATTTCTGATTGTGAATGACGAAGCAGACATGTAGTATAAAATAAAAAGATATATGTGGAGTGACATGGTGTAACAGTGTCTGTGTCTTACCATATTCCATAGTGTTCTCCGCAGACTCGCCCGGCTCCAGCCTGCGGGCTCTCCGACCGTGTTTTGAGTTGTTGTGCACAAACATGTTGTCAGACACTGCCAGGACGTGGCCGTCTACGCACACGGTGCTGGACAAGACCACCTAACAGAGAGGGAAGATACATGAGTGAAGATGCACGACTTGGACAGCACGCCGCGTGTCACAATATCTGGTTACAACGCCCAAATCCCTGGGCTACAATTTGCTTCAGCGCCCAGGTGACGGTCCTATTTTTCAATATGTAATGTGACATCTCTGGGATCTCCATAATACGTCTGCATTGTGGTGATGACACTGCTCCTGCACCCCTCCACTCCTCCATCAGGTCTCCATATGGCCTCTCCACTGCCTCTTGCCTAACTTTTTGATTCATACGGCATGCAGCAGGCTCATTGTTGTCTCCTCCTGATCCTTCAATGACACCAAACATATGGACCAAATCTCCCATTTTAGCCGCCCGTTAAAGTAGCGGATGATATATGGTGACCCTAATTTGATTTTCTGGCCGCAGCATGTGTGTGTCCCTTCCCACATCTGCCTCACATGGATGACACACAGATAATTAACGAGAGGAAACGTGTAGGTTCTTCGCTGCGGATATTTATGATTGTTGATGTGATAAAATTTCTGAACATGATAATGATTTAAAGTGTGTGTGTGTGTGTGTGTGTGTGTGTGTGTGTGTGTGTGTGTGTGTGTGGGAATAAGTCAGGGAGAAAAAGTATTTTAAATTAAATAGTAAGCCATAAATATCTCATAATGTGTCTCTTTTGGAAATCAGGCAGTAAAGATCTTGAACTCCTAATAATCCATAAACACCTGGCAGTAATTTTTGCAGGTGAAGGAACTTCATGGAGGGAAAAAAGCACATGTGCTATAGGTGGTGGAAAGAAAAGGGGGAACCTCAGGGAAGATAACTGTAAATTATCGATCAAGCAGCAGATTCCTGTCCAGCTCTGATCACCTTTTAACCCAGAGATGAGAGTCCTGCGTGCTCATAACTTCTCAGCATGTGTCAGAGCGCAAGAGTTAAAGCAAACACGGCTGAAGGCCGGGGGAGCACAAAGACGAGGAGAAGGACAGAGGGGTTCTCAGGGAGAAGGCGAATGCCAGACAGGGGCCGCTGGTGCTGAAAGACGGCAGAGGAAGTGAGGCGGGAGCGTCCCCTGTGACCACTTCCTGGGTCACGGAGCATGACCTCCTCCATCTGGAGCCAATCACTCAATTCTTGACAACTTCCTGAAACACCTCAACCTATTTCCTGCACCCCAACGGCCGGGGCTCCCACATATCTGACTCCTTGCGTTTGTCTTTCCATCTCTCTGACTTCTCATGGATTTTTTACTTTCACCTCTGACTCCTTCCACTATGTCTTCCATTTGAATAAACTTTTTTTCCAGAGCGTCACTATATGAGAATTTGTGACTATAAGGCTATAAGGAACTAATTGTTAAATTAATCTGTTAGGAGGGTGGGGGGCATGAAGAGAAGGTGTTTGCATGACTGTAAAATAATTTTAGTTTACAATGCCAGTTTCCCACCTTCTGCTCACAAACACATTTTTTCTACATCTTCATACCTGAAATCTCCTCATATCCCTCGGGTTTCCTGCCGTCTTCAGACAATTCTGGTTACATTTCAGGAAGAACTTCAAGAAAAACCTGCAAAGGTAAATAAGAGGACACGTGTTTGTACATCAGCAACTGAAATCACATGAAAGAAACACGTATCTGATTATTTGCAACCCTTCATCACACTAGTCGGCGAGGAGGACATTCATTATTTTTCAGAGACAGGTCTTTTGGATGGTGAATGTGTGTGTACGTGTGTACGTGTGTACGTGTGTGTGTCAGCATGGCGATATGATTACAGCTCTGACATCAATCCCAGCTGTTTAGCTTAGCATTAAAGTCAATGTTATTACACTTTAAATCAAGTGATGAGAATATGAAGCACAGTCCAGTGAAAAGCGCTTCTGTGTTTCAAAGTAAACTGGAGACAGTGATGTATGCCAGAGGACTCAGGGGAGCACGGTATCCCGCAATGCTGTATTTGAACCCCCACATGGGAATGGAGTGGGAAACGAAGTAGAGACAACTACAGAGAAAGTGAAATGAGGAGGTGGAAAGAGGAAGGTAGTGACAGAGGCACAGGCGTTGGTATGGACATGAATTTTGTTTTCAAGTGTATGTGTCTCATTACGTATGTGTGCTTATACTTTTGAATGTGATAGACTTTGGAGGAGATGGAGAGAGAGAGGGAGAGAGGGGTGCTGATAGCCCCTGCCACACCAAAGAAAATCTGAGAGAAAGGTGGAATAAATAGGAGTGAGGGAGACTATGGAGAGAGACTCCAAATCCCAGGTGTACGCAGTTCGGCAACACGGCCCGCTGCCATGGCAACAAAGCTCTGCCGCAATCCCAAAGTCCCCATGCTGAGAGGCAAAGACAGCGATGGGAAAGAGAAGGCAACAACAAGAACACATTCCATCACTGAAATACAGCGAGGAGGGAGGAGGGAGACTTGGCGAGGTGAGATGCAGGAAAGTATATCAAGAGTGCAGGTGCAGGACGCGGGCGAGAGGATCCACACAAATCTCACGGAGGAGAGAATTTGGACAGAGGACATGTGATAAAGCGAAAGAAAAGAAAAAAAATGAGCATGAGAATGGTGCAGGGTTGGGATTTGATCATGGCGAATATTCAGGACGCAAACCAGATGTCCACTTCTTCACAGTCGACACAACTCTGTCCAACATGAAAAACATCACTAACTGATTAAACAAACAACAATAGTGCTGAAGAAAAATGCTGCAGAGGGAGGCGGTGGGCTGCATGTGTCGCTCCAATCCCACCCACACTGTGATCCCTGCGCATATAAGTCAACTTAATAGAGAGCTGTTGCGTGGAGAGGAACTTCATATTGGCCTCCAAAGCCCCGAACCCTCCCATCAAACGTTAACCTCTCCCTCATTCTGTCAGCCTCTGCTCGCCGTTCTTCCATCACTCGCTCCAGCTTCCTCCCTGGCGAAAAGGACCTGGCCTACACGAGCAGCTCTCGGTTCCAACAGTGCGTCCAATATTTCTTGATTTGAGCCGTTTCGTCACTTGGACAATCAATATTGTTGTTGGCAGTGAGTGATTATAATTTATCAGCGAGAGCTTATGGACCTTCAACCTCGAAGCTGCACTAGACCTCAGGGCGGAGTGGAAACATGTAGACTAGCACATCTGCGCCTCTCCCACTTCCTCCTTCCATTTCTTTCCTCATCGACGTCTGACTTTGTCCAGAAGTTGAGCAGGATTTAAATCGCTATATATTCGGTAAAAGTGAAAGTTACAGTTTGTTACTTGAGTCTGAAATAAGAAATCAAAAGTGTTCAGTTTCATTTTACTGCCTCCTTTGAGGGTGATACAATATGTAAATTATATCCTGGGCAATGATTTTTTATATTATGGGACATATGTAGCAGTCGTACATAAGGGACTAACTCATAACAACACGGGAAGCATATTTTTGGTTTAATAACCATGCACTCTGCAGTTTGGCTGTGGTTTGGTGACTCCACTTTCCTTTCCATTTGCATTTTTGGCCACTCAGAGTTCATATACCCAGCCGTCATCACTCATTTGACTGACAGACACGATGAATCTAAGCGGTGACGACGCCTCCGATAGTGAAATCACAACCCTAATTGAGAGATTGACTACATCCATGCAGCACTTTCTGAGGGTTCTTGACCTTGTTTGTTGACTTCTCCTCATCACTCCCTGTTTGTATGACACCAGATGCCTCACACACACACACACACACACACACACGCGCAGAAACACACATTCACATGCATGCATGCACACTCTAATACACTGACACCCCCACCTTTGCCCCCTCCCAAAAACCCATTGAGTCAACTTTTCACCCCCCTCAGTTCGGACGCACACAGCTGCAAATGCTGAAATTAAAGCGAGACATTGACGCATATATTAGCATGCATTAGCCGCTTCCCCCTGCCCACTTAACATGCAAATCTCCCAGCCCCGTCGCCTCGCACCTTCTGCCACACATTCATTTGCTGAATTATAATTAGACTAATCTTGCATAATTAATAAGAAGTCGAGGGCCCTCTGTTTTTTATCCCCTCCTCTATTGTGGTTGCAAAAGTTTAATATTGCTGTTGTTTGTTTTTGTTTTGGTAATGTAATACACCCACACGCCTCCCCACCCACAGGGAAGAGATGAGGAGAACACGCAAAGAATCGGAGGTGATCTTCATGTCATGGGGAAATCGCAGAGAAAGGCTATTTTCAAAGAGCTCCGGCAGCTTTTTATACGTTTATCCTTGATGTGTGCCTTGTTCTGTGCATTGACAAGATGTTACATTCTGTGAGGCAGGTGTAAAAGGGCCTTTCTGTTTGATTAGAAGTGGAATAAAACTAACAGGAGACGCGTTTCAACTTTTGTTTATAATTGCTAGCAAGTACATTTTGTAAAACTGGACAAGAATTAAAAAGGTTTTATTCTCTTAAAAAGAAAAAGAGAAGTGGCATTGATTTCTAATAAATATTAGATTAAAACTTAATAAGAGCAATTTAGTTGTGATTTTTTTTCTCCATATTGAATATAAATGAAATAATTAAATTTAAAATACATCTGTTAAGGTCAGCCCCAGACACCAAGCTTTCGAACACTGAAACTTCACAGACGCACTTAAAACAGGAAACACAAACAAAACATAGACCCAGGTCTTAAACCTCGGGATCATTTTCCACTCCGGCACCGCGGGGAGTCTGTTTTTTTTCCCCCTTTTCTGTCTTCACTTCTGCATCTCTGTCAAGGCCTCCGATCCCTTTTGTCTGCATCTGCTTCAGTTCCCAAGACTAAACACAGGCCTCACAACACGAGGCGGCCGTCCCAGTGGTGACAACTTGCTTAACTAAAATTGGTTCAGCAGCCAAACCGCAAGTCATGGCGCTAAAAACAATAAAAGTTATGGATTTATTTAATTTGTTTGCTTTGCTCAATTTTTACTCCTCACGGTGGATGCTCAGTTTCACATTTCTCCGTCCACGGGGCATCTGTTACACATAAGTGTTACTCACTATGTTTTACATATGGATTTAATCATGGAGCGAGCACCTAAGCAGCACAGGCCCTCTAACAAAAATGTTCATAGGCATTCATCAGCACTAATCACTGTTGACATAAATTGCATTTTCACATAGACATAAAACACATCGCCCTCTGTGCTCATTGTAAATGAAGGTTTACTGGTAGCAGCAGCTCTTGAAGCAAGTGAGCGAAAGGTTTAAAACCAGATTTCAAGTCATTCAGTTGCGCAGCTAGAAAAACTTTCACTGCTCCTCTCCTCCTCTGGAGTTGCCTTCGGCCTTCCAATTTTGAGTTAGTGCATCACAGAAGACAAATGTATTCTTTGATAGAAAAATATGGAAGAAAAAAGAAATATGGAGTAGGAGATTGTCATCGTTTTTCACTAGACGGAGATGCCCTGCTGCTCAGAGAGACGTGAGGAGGAGTGAAGACGAAGAGGTGGAGACAGAGAAAAGAGCTTCTCTTCTTCATCCTCTTAATACATGTAACCCCTGATCTATTCTGTGAAGCCTAATAGCTGGTGGGTGTAGGAAATACTGAGAGACTGCACAACAGAGACAGAGAAGGAGACGGGGAATGTTGTCGTCCTGTATTCACGGCCATCACTCATCAGACATCCCCTCCATCACCCGCCTCCCCTCCACCACCATCACCCCTGAAAAAACAAAACAGTGTCCTGACATCGCAGCCGAGGGGAGCGGAGGGGAGGGCAGGGGTTGAGGGAGGGAGGGAAGCAGGGAGGAAAATTAGGAAACCAGATGTGAAGCATTAAAACATACTGACATGCTGAGGGCCTTCCTCTGCCACACTCACACACTGAGAGCACTAACTCATACAGCAGGCCCAGATTCATGCACGTATGCGTGCATGTGACTCACACACAGGCCGTGCAGGCCACACACACATGCATGACTTCACAGGAAAATACACAAAGACCAACAGCGACTTGCGAGCAACCATGTGTGCACAATCAATCATGCAAAATCATACACATTAGCAAAAACGACGCCTTAAAGACAAACGACTGAAAGTCACACGAATGTAAGCGAGAGCTGATTTTTAATAAAACATTAAGGTAATTGGCCAAAAACACGCTGTAGCTCATGGCTATGGACAAGGATTCGGATAAACCACTGTTGACCTAAGAATGCTTCACGCCAAGGCAGAGATCTACAGATGGGTCATCATGCATCAATGTATGGATATGCATCCAATTAGTACATGTACTCGGGCCGAGGAGCGGCTGGGGGGGAGGGATGGAGGTGTTTTGTTTTCCTCCATGGGGAGCGCCGTGTTTGGGGGATGGAGTGGGGATGTGAGGGGGGGTTGGTAATAAATACCCCCGGACCTGGGTCCCCTGGCAGACTGGAAGCTAGACTGGTCACCAGGGTTAACACCCGGGGCACATGACCTTTGACACTGCTAATGGGGCACAGAAAACCCTCCACGAACTGATACCCCCTTTGTCGCATACCACCACAGGACCTTTCACACCAGCCTTCCCTGTACGACCCCCCCATCCTAAAATACAGGGAAATCTCTGGCATCAGCTGCACTCGCCTTTCACTATAACAAACGTCACGGAGGCAAACTGACTGTGTATTTTTGTAACAGCTTTTAAAATACTCCAGTCAATAAAAACCTCCGGTTTGCTAGATCTCTACACGTTTATATTACATTTTAAACCTCCGCTGTCTCCACTATCAGCAAGTGACTGGTCATCACATTACCCTGATGTCTGAACGTCTCTCAGTTATATCAGCACTTGTAATCTGGGTAGTAAAAGTTTAAACATCCCACATGCAAGCATGCACCTCAAAACAACCAAGTTTATAGTATTCATATAGTTTACTTGAGTAAAAGTACAAACGCAAGCGTAGCACTACTACACTAGTAATACTCCACTACAAGTAAAAATCCTTCATTCAAAATCTCCCTCAAAAGCACAGAAGTATTATCAGACCAAGCACTCTTGCAAAGTTACAAAGATAACATGCGTCAAATTATTAGATTATAATTTTAGATACATGTGCAATAACCAATTTCATGTTCAGTTCATCTGAATTACTTTCTATAATGTTGATTCAGGCACAGTCACAAATAAGCAAGTGTACTTTCCGTTCACTTCTAATCTGTACAAGCACGGAGGTTAATAAAACATTCACTTCCTGAGGCGAAGCAAATCTGCAGCATATGTGACTTTTAATCTATAAAAGCTGAAAAAGTTTTATCAAGTGATTTTGTATTTTGAATGTAAAACTATGTGTAACTCTCGCTTTCAAATTAAGTCCTTAAGCAGCCTAGTAAATGAGTTACTTTACCCCACTATTGAGATATCTCTGGTCACCTTTTACTTCTCTGAACACTTTCTTGTTCTCTCATTCTTAAATCAGATCATTTCTGATTTACATAATATATTTTTACCTTATTTTAAACTTCATTATAATCAGGTAAAGTTATTTTATTGTGGTTTGTTTGTAGAAAAAATAACATTTGAGAAGAAAGAAATCCAACACCTACATCGAATCGATCAGTGGTGAGAGAATCAGTGAGTCAATCATCTCCAGGTAATTTCAGGGAGACAGTAAACACATGGGGGGGGACTGGGCTCTTTATGGATTTGCCTGGTGAATTGGCCGTGCCCCTCTTGGCCCCGTGTTCATTGCCTCCCAGGCTGGCTTCACCCCTGCAACCTCGGCCCTGGCCCGTCCCGCCTCTAAACTTGAGAACTGTGACAAAGCCAAACATTTAAACCACTAGTGCTGATTTATAGAGCTTGGTCGTGCTGTAAAACCCTCCAGGCTTGCCACCGCAAAAACAGGGACTGAGGAGAGGAGGTGCTGGGCGGAGGAGAGGGGAATGATGGGAAGGGTACACCAGAGGCCCTTGAGTGTTTCGGCGAGGTTTCTCCTGGGTGCTGAAGGGTTTTACTGCATAACCTCTTGCTTTAGCTGCTAAATGTGTATTCCAACTATTTAGAATGAATGAATGTTTCAGTCTCCCAAGCTTAGCTCAGCCATAGATACATGCATACAAAGCTGGGCCACATGGGACGGTGGTCAGCCTGCCAAATAGATGGATATGGAGAGATATTCAGAGGCTGGAGAGCATGAATTCACAACCAGGACAGGGAATAGAAGTCCCATCAGTGGCCTGACCTCTCCCAGCATGCTCGGTGTGTCCTGAGGGACGAGGATTCAAAATATACTCTCATAACTGTCAAATGGAGACGCAAAGCACCCTCTACAACCGAATAGATTTCAAACATACCAGGAGGTCATCTGCAATACAACATCCCCGGGTTTCAAAACTCTTCAATCAATCAGCCACGAATCAGAATTATCAATAACGTAGCGAATATCAAAGCTTTAGAACTTGAACCTTTTCTCAGAGAAGAACAATGAATCTGGGATGGATGCCACGGAGAGGCAGGGAGAGGGAAGAGAAGCAACAACAGAAGGAGAAGAGATATCTTCTTAATTAGCCAGTAATGATAAGATCTGACAAACAACATCTGTTTCCAGAAAGGCAGAGAAGAGGGGGGCGCAGAAAGGGGGAGAGAAGAGGGCGAGATAGAGGGATGAGAAGGAGGACGAGAGAGAGAGAGAGAGAGAGAGAGAGAGAGAGAGAGAGAGAGAGAGAGAGAGAGAGGGAGATGCCGCTGAGAAACCTGTGAAGCCTAGACTACAGGGACCTGCGTGTAAGAAAGTAAAGGGGGAGTGAAGGGGATGTGTAAGGGAGGGAACGCTGTGTAGCGTGACACAATGGAGGAACGGAGGATGAGAAGTATAACAGAAGTGAGAGAAAGACAGACAGGGGAGAGAAATCTGACAGGGTTGAGGGAGTCGAAGAGCCAGGACGGATATGACAGACAGAGGAGGGAGGAGAGCGGATCAAAATGAGAGAAAGGAGGGAGACAGACAGACGCAGAGAAGGTGAGCTGGATAATGGTGCTGCAGGGAGAGAGGGAGAGGGAGAGGAACGTGGAACGTGCGAAGGGATGAGAATGGAATTGCTCAGAGGTCCAGGGTGCTGTAATTTACTATCCATGGCTAATACACAGCAAATGTGCGGAGCTGAGGACTGGGAGAGGAGAAGGGGAGCCGGGTTGATAGGGGGCCGAGGGGAGGGCACGCAGACGGTTGGGGCTCTCAGCAGGCATGCTGGGAGCCTGTCAGCAGTCACATCACCCCCTGCCCTCAGCCCTGACAGATTCATCAGGACCATTACACACACTCATACACACTCACTCACACAAACACACAATATGGTGACACTAAAATTGTTAAATTGCTGCTCCCATTTTTCTTTACTTCCACCATGAAGGAAAGAAAACAACGATTCAGGCAGCAGAACACCACAGAGACAGCCATGATTTCCGCTTCTCTTGAAGTTTATATCTGAGCAGCGTTCTGATGCTTAAGTGACCAAAGTGGTGCAGTCCAACTGAGACAGCTCATTACAGAAGATCATCCCTTTCTCTTACACACTTGGTTATCCCTGCTTTTATCTTGTCCAGGCTCAACTACTGCACTGCACTTTACTCTGGTATCAGCAAGAGAAACATGCAAAGATTATGACTTATACAAAACGCCGCTGCCAGGCTTTCACGCGCTAAGAGAAGTGACCGCATCACACCAATCCTTCACTGGCTACGTGTGAGATTTAGAATTGATTCTAAGATTTTACCTGATTACTGCCTGAGATCCTATATATACTCCTACTTCCTGCCTGGAGATCTCAGACAGGCAAGCTCAGTATCTTCTTTAAATCTCTTTTTTGTGGCATATTCTTAACTATTGGCTGGTAATTTCTGGTGCGCTTGGGTTTCACTGTAAAATGGTAAGGTCTAGAACTTATATGTAAAGTGCCTTAAGAAAATGTATGTTGTGATTGGACGCTATACAAATTAAAGAAATGTATTGAAACTAGTAATTTATCTTGTCTCAACTTGTGTTTTGGATTTAATTACTTGCATCATCTGTTTTATTGTTAAATACTATGTAACTTTATATTGAAAGGTCTAACCCTAAGCCATAAATACATTATATGAATATTAGCATTAATAGTATTATTGTTATTAATATATATTGCAGTTCAGTACATATACCTCTGTTAGTAATTAAACCGTAAAAAATATATCTACACAATGTTATAGATATGTTTCTTTTAGGCCGCAGGAGGAAGAAGGATTGCCTCAAGCGTAAGCCAGTGGGGATATATCATCAAATTTAACTTAATACCACAAATGTGTAAATATTAGTGATAGGAAATGTTCTCAGAAAGTGAAAGAACTTTAAGAGAAATCTAACTCCTGGGAAAAAGTACTACACATTAGTACTGTGTGTGTCCAGATTCCAGATAAACAGACAGACAAACAAACAAGGTGGCTCCTGGGGCCGACCCAGCACCAGGGGGCATTGTTAAGTCATTAGTGAAATTTAAGACCTTAACAGGGGAGGATGACCAGGACCAGTCTCACACACACACACACACACACACACACAAACACAGTCACACACACCCAGATCCACGGCAGCAGCACCCAGCCAAGGAAAACAGTCCCAGTTCCTGAATACCAATAATGCTAACTGGCCTCTGACTCCGCACAACCCACACACACATACACACAGGACCCTGATTACACTGATACAAGATCCTCTTCCCAAATATAAATGCCAAATGAATTTCACATGGAAAACAAATCATACAAGCAAACACAAAGTCACACACCCAAAAACCACACATCTCTCACTTGCTTGCAATTTGAAGTGGCTCTAAATCACACTAATCTGCCCCCTCCTGATCCTCTGAGTGGCCCTACTTAATCTCTAAACTGCTCAACCAAAGGTGAACCCTATTAGCGGCTGGACAAATGAGAGGGTTTGCCCCGGCTATACTCTGGGAGTGCGAGGCCTTTCAGTGCGCCATTGAGCTGCAACTCAAAACTTTTACCCCCTCCCCATCCCCTCTGCATCCCACCCACTCACACAAGTCCCCCTGCTGTTCCTCCACATTAGCCCATTGGTAGTCCGTTCCCATTTCCTGTCAAAACATTTCTTTGCTTTACTCCGTTTCCGACTGCCCCCTCCATAGGCTCTCAAAGAAAACAAACCAGGCCTACTTCTGGTGTCAAGGGTTCAAGCCACAACAGCCAACACCGGCCGAAGCGGAGCAAAGGTGACCAAACACAAACTCGACTCATAACCCACCACTCATTATACACTTCCTGTGCAAACTACAGAGTCCTGGATCTTCCCAGTTCACATGAGACCACATCACTGGGAGCTCGAGGCTCACCAAAAGGTCCCATGAACTCATTTTCACCAGTCCAACTCCTGAGTGTGGCTCTCGCTGTTTAAAGCAGTACCTGTCAGTGAATTTGATATTCGAGACATAGCATTGTCTCTCCCTGTCTGTCTTTGTGTCATTTTCCCGCTCGCATCGCCCCAAGGGAGGAGCCATCCCTACAGTCCTGTGCCAGCTGCTCAGTGGTCCAGCCTGTGTGAGGTGGTGTGCACTGGAGCCTCAGGGCTGTGTCGCCACGCTGCCTGGCCCCCTGCCTGAGGGGCTCACTGACAGGGGGTCTGGAGGGACTGGACATTGCTCGCCCACCAGGGAGAGACCTGTGACAGCAGACTGAGGGGACCAGTGTCTCTGAGTTTGTCGCATGTATGTATGTGTGTGACAGACAGGTAATTTTTGCATATTAATATCTGCATCAATGTGATGTGGATCATTGTGAGTGTGAACCAGCAACTCTCCGACCTGTGCCGTGTTTTTCTCTCCGCCGTCGCTGAGTGATCATTGTGGGAACTGTTGGGTTTCTCTCAACCTTACGATGTAAAGTGCCTTGTTGTGGTTCGGTGCTCTACAAATGAAACTGAGTTGAACTGATCAGTGTCTTTAGAGTTAGCTAATGATATGGATAAGTGTACACAAAACCCAATATACATTTCTGATGTTTGAAACAAAGTGAGTATATTACACTATATTACACAGAATACATATATATCAGCACATGTTGAAAAGCTTTAGTATGTACTTCACAAACAGTCACACATTCTGAGACATTTCTTCCCCCAAACATCACTGTGTGTGTTGTTTTCCTTTTGCAAAGATATGCAAAAGTTAACCACTTTACTTTCTTTAATGTCTGGGTTCCTGATCATAAGGATTATTTAAAGATCTATCTAACTCTAATGGTTTTGGTCTATATCTCTCTGTGGAGATGAGACCCTCGCCAACCAGTCGTCTTCTTTGGTTATTTAGCTTTTCTCAACATTTTGTATTACTTCCTACTACAGTAGGACCTACAGAACTACTTCTGCAGTATAGTATTGCCGTAACAATGCAACAGACACTGCCCTCATACAGACAGAGGGATTTAAAGTCATTAACAGAAGTTAGGGCACCTGTAGAAATTGTGTGCGTTAACTTTCAAAGCTTCATTTATTTCCATTGACGCAGGAAAACTGAGTTAAGCAACATCCCAATCCATGAATAAGTCTGTTTTCTATTAAATAAGTTTTCAGTTTTTGGTGACCTTAACCTTTTTAATTTTTTGGGCCACACAGTTTATTTTCAGTCCCTTCTCAAGTAAAAGCATATATCCATTTATATCCATCTCTATTTGATTTGGAGGCTTCCCTGCAACAGACCAGCTCTTCAGTCTGCATCAACTTTGCCAAAATCATCGGCAGATCATTCTGCAGCCAAACCAAGGGAAGAAAATGTTATCCTTCACATCTTTGTTAAGTTGAATAATAAAGGAGAGGAGTGATACACAATTTACAGAGACCCTTTTGCTGCCAGTTCCGTTTGGGGTCGAACATCAAGTCCTTGCTGATCATTTGTTTCAGGAAGAAAGACTAAAGCTGGATTTTTATTTATTGACAAGGGCTGGTCTTATGATATATAATTAAAGTGTAATTGTGTAAATGAGAAATCCTCCAATCACAGCACTGCTCCTTAGGATTTTTACCTCTTGACTAACCTTCAGAAAATCTATCTTGAAATAATGTGACAGAAAAGGTAACTGCAGTACAACACACCAGTATCAACAGAGAGAGAGAGAGAGAGGAATCTACCTCACAGCTACAGGAGAATATAATATGGAGAGAATGAGCAACAATCTCCTAAAATGACAATGTTGTCTCACACATAAAACTCTCAAGTTCATATATGACGACCCAGTAGAGCGCGTTGGCGGCAGAGTTTGAGTATGCATCTGGGAGAGGGGAGGAATTCGACCCCTGACACAATACAAAAAATGTTGCTGCATTTATTCTTTGGCTGATAGTTTAATGTTCTTTTCCCAAAGACTTTTTTTCAGTTGGGGCTGAAGAATGAGGGGGCTGACATTCCCCAAATGCAAGGAAAAACGTTTTTTTCCCGCTGTATAAGAACAGGTTGACAGCAGTGAAACATGTCGTTCAGGAAGCGTCTAGGGAAACGGCCTCACTCGTCATTTCTTGTAATGTTTTGAGTTAGTTGAAAATGAGCAGGAATAAGCAGGTGTATGGACTAACATGTAACAGATGGTCGGACTGCTTCTCAGAGACATCACAGTGGCTCAGACCAGACATACATGCAGAAACAAATGATATCTGAATAGTTTCTTGTCAAGCTGTCCAGACAGTTAAACCGTAAAGAACTATTAAAAAGGAGTTTTACTGCACTGCAGAATTGAGTCTGTTTATGTCATTTCACAGGAAAATAGGATTTAGAATTGATATCAGCATAAAGAACTAAAAACTAATGACTGCATTATATGACAGTTTTTTCTTATAAATCTATTACAATATCCCAAAAAAGAGGAATAATAATTTTCAAATATAAGAAACAAACAAACCGCTGCACTGACTTGTTGAGAACAAACCTGTGATACATGCACATAACTAGAACCAAGACTACAAACAGATCAATACAACCCACAACCTAAGATTAAGAGTAATGGATTCCACTTGGAGCCAAGCATCTGAAGTCAAGCAATTGGCCGGGACAACTAATCATTGTTTAGATAGTGAAACTCAAGAAGCAGAATTAACTCTTTAAAAATAAAAGCAAAACACATAAAAGGATGTGCATTTGTGATAGATAGAATCTTGTTTTTTAACAAAATAAAAGCTGAGTGTGCCTGAGTCTTTGCGAGTTGTTCTTTTGAGTCTGGGGGAGGGAAGAGCCATATTGACAAGATTGGAAAATTCCTATTGATTATTCTTCTTTTCTCTGAGCGTCGGCTTGTTAAAAAAGACCCCTCTTGGAAACACAATCAATTAGCAAGATAGTGCTTGCCATTGATCACCCCAACCCCCACCCACCGCCTCATAAGGCTCAGGCCTTACGATGGATCCCTCCACAACATGCCTTATGACCAACTATTGATCTCAGCTTCCCAGCCAAATATAAAAGCACACATATACGCTCACACACTGAGAGTTGACCCCCTCACATCCAAACCACATAGTCTAATACTAATACTGACATCTGCTTGTCTCCATTGTAAACCCATGGTTCACTCATAAATGCAGAGGCCAGCTTTGGCCCAGAACCAATATAGTTTCTCAGAGGTCGGAGGTCAGCGTGGCAATAATGCTGCCATTAAAAGATCTGCCTGGGTTAATACTGAGAACACTCAGAGTCACAGTGAAAGCAGCATATCAGTATTGTACATGGGGGTGGTTAGATATATATATATATATATATATTTCATTATGTTGATTTCTGATAGGGAACAAGGACTAAACCCAGATGTGTGAAACTGAGGGAAGCAGCAAATCAAGATTTTTGTCATTTATAAGCAACTAACCAACTGATCAACTGATCATTCCTGTGAAAAAACATCACACAATTAGAAAATCTTGTGGCTGAAACATGAAACACAGCATGAGTTTGAAGAGTTAGTGAAGATTTATAGTAGTGAGCCGGGAGGAATCAATCCACCTATCTGTCTGTTGATCAATCATCTAACCAATCAGTGCACAGGCCAGTCCATCAGTCAAAGATAAGTGACGTTCTCCACACAGAGGAGTCACATCAGGACCGCGAGGGAAACGCTTCACCAGTGTTACAACCTTAAAGCTATTAGACACAGCGGGCGGATAGAGAGGCAGACAATTCTCTCCCAACTTTAGATATCTTTGTCAACGGCTGCCCTTGCCCTCTTCATCCCTCGGTCCCTCCACCCTTTACCGCTTCTCCCCTCCCTGTGGATCAGCTGTGATCTCCTCTCTCTCCTTGCACTCAAATCAGGATTAGGGAGAAGGGGAGATGAGGGAGGGGCTCACAGCAGCAGCAGCAGGAGCGGGGGGGGGTAGAGAAAACTGAAACAATATGGAAAGGAGATTAGAAAAGAGGGGGTTTGGGCCGTTTGGGGAATTGCAAACTCCCTTGTGCTTGGGTAGGTGTCCTAATGACACCGCCTAATTATGGCAAAATTAGACAGGCTAAAGGGAAGCTGGGGGGCGGCGGTGGAGGAGATGGTAAACGTGAAGGAAAAAGAAGCAGAGCAAGGGAATTAAGAAACGGGGAGCGGAGAAGTGCACAGGAGGAGCATGTGGGAGCAAATGTAAAAGAGCGAGAGAGGTGCGCAGAAGTACAGACACAAGTTGAGGCGGGGGGGAGGAAGGGAGCATGGGGCTGAGAGTGAGAGAAAAAAAGGAGGAAAAGAGGAAGAAAAAGGAGTAGAAAGCGGCGGCTGGGCGACTGGGGCGGGTGGGCCCCAGCACGCTGCATGTTAATTGGAGAACAGGTGTTGGGGCTGGGAGCAGGAGGCTGATTATTGGAGCCACAGAAACAGACCGTCTCCTCCACACACACACACACACACACACACACACACACACACACACACACACACACACACACACACACACACACACACACACACACAACACCAAACACACAATTGGACATAGGCTGCACACACACACATATATCCACGCATACACATGAATTATTTAAGAGCCAAACAGTGACTAGGGAAAAAGGTCAGAGTAGGGGTCATGCAGACACACAGACAATTGCACATACATCCATATACATACATAAATAAACGTGCAAGGATGCTAACACACACACACACACACACGAAAATATACATCCGTTTGTATGCACACAAGCATTGAAAAACATACTCAGAACATACACACACATCTTGGCCTGTCAATCTTTCTGCTCTCGCTCTTGTTTTCAGTGTATGTTGTATGTACACACACACACACACACAAACACACACACAAATGAGAGAGTGCACATAAGGTGGGATAAAAGGGCACAGGGCCATGCAAAATTCCATTGGCTTATCAGAAATTAACTGGCTGCTAATAGGCTGCTCCCTGAGGAGAGGATTTCGCAGTCCAGTCAAGAGGGAGAACCCCCATCAGGACAGAAGCCCCTATCGGGATATGCCTGGTGTGATTAGAGAGTACAGTAGGTCAATGATTCCAGTTATATCAATCCTCTCTCTCTCTCTCTCTCTCTCTCACACACACACACAAACAGAGTCAAACCAAGATTGACATCGTTCTTTCCACACCAGCACGCTGCCCAGCCACTTACAAACACATTTCATAGAGGTTTAGCCATGTTAGGAGGAAGTATAAAAAGAGCGCAGAGGGGTTATTGGATGAGAAATGTGCTACAGTAAACGAGAAAAGCAGCTGCTCCGAAGGTATTCTGGGAAAATTCAGAAGACAACAGCCCGATTTTTCCATTATATGAAAACTATCTTCAGCTGAGATCCTCTGAGACACACTGTCAACGGCCAGCCAGCTTGAACTGAGGAGGGGAAAGAAAAGGGTCCTTGACGTATATGAAGTGAATGTTTTCTAGACAGACAATCATAGGGAAAGACAGAAGGAAGTAAAGGGGGAGAGGAAAGCAGGGATTGAGGGAGGGAAAGGTGAAGAAGGTTGCATCCATGACATCACAGAGAAAGTATTTCACATGCGGTCCGCTTATGAGCATTCATCACACTAGTTAATGCCAGGCAGACACGCGAGACCTCCGAAATCCCTCGGACGTGAAGGCCCTCACACACGCTGATTATGGCGGTGGTCATCCGCCTTTAAGCCAGATAACTGGCTTTCAGGGTGAACATTCACTACATGTGTGAGCCTGTCTGATGGTATGAAAGATCCACATGCTTCGGATAAAAAGAAAATATATGCCCCTGACAGGTTTCAGGTGCAATGTCGGCTGTTAAACGTAATGAGAGGCCAAACTGAGACAGATCCCTGAAGGCCGAGGATAGATCAACAGATAAACATAAAGCTGAAGAGAGAGGAACACATGGGAGACAGACACATACTGTAAAGCTGCTTTCAGACAAGCACTGAACTCCACAGTCTGTGTGAACGCAAATGTCTGAGTGAGAGGCTCTGCAGTTTTCGCGGACTTTATCCACCTGGCCTCCTAGTATAATGTCCAGGAGAAGTCGATGTGAGAACACAGCAGGGGACGCAAAAATGAAAAAACAAAAACAAAACAAAAATTTCCCAGTGAAAAAGCATCTGTACACATGTAAAAGACACCCATGAAGATGTCTAGAGAGTTTGTGGTGATAAGAGGTGACAACGGTGTCAGGGTGCTGTAAACATGATCATGTGATCTCCGCAGCAGAGTTAATAGGTCACTTCCTGTCTCTGTGTACTGCACCTGGCGGGTAAAATCCATAGCAAATTCTCCAGATTTTACCCGGAGGTGATATCTGAAAATGTTTTATGTTACAGCCTGACGCTGTTCTCAGTGATTGGTAAGATCTCAGCACAAGAGGCTTCATGATCACTGGCACTGTGTGTGAGTGAGTGTGTGGGTGCATATACACAAAGGAAGGACAATGATGTTTGAGGTGACGGCCACTGTGAGGGGGCATGGGTTTGATCTCATTACCTGTCAATGATGACGGGGTCGGAGGGCGTCTCGTTTCGGTTGCCGCAGCTTTTTTTCTCACAACAGCGGCTGAGTGGACAGATAAAGAGACACAAAAGAGGAATGAAATAAGTTAGTGTTGGAGAAACAAACAAATTAAACAAGAGGAGCCATCATTTGTCTGGCCCATCCACATCCTCGGGCCCAGACTGCACTGTGCCTCGCAGTCGGCCAAGATCCAGCAGCACACAAAGGAGGCATGAGAGGGGAGGGGAAGGAGAGACAAAAGAATAGAAGAGGAAGAAAAGGTACAACAACACACCCTACAAACAGTGAGAGACCATTCAAAAGTGAAAAGCCAGCCAGGCAATCTGTCACATTGATTTCAAAATCAAACTCAACCCCCACACAGCCTTATTGCGTGCGCACAGATACACACACACACACACACACACAACATCCTACCATTCGTCAGCAGTCCTGTCCGAGGAGCCTGCTGGCCGCCCTCCCCAAAGTCCCCTTCACTGCATAACAAAAGTGCCCCCACCCCTAACCATCTGCCACCCCTACACCTCGCCTCACCCTCTCGTGTCCCAGCTTGGCCCTGCCCTGCCCCCCTCCGCCCCCCTGTCAGACGGCCTCACTCCCCAGCTGTGACGCTTGCCCTCTGCCTCCTCGGCTCTGTTATTAGCCAGCTGTGAGTCACATTCGGGCATCTGCTGGCTACACAATGGCAAGGCCCACTCCGTCTAAGCCCATTTCGCCCCGTCCCAGCCCCCTATCCTTTCCCCCTGCTGCCCCCGAATCCTGGGTCACTGCCCCACTTCCACACCACTCTCCTCAACTTCTTCTCCATCCATATTGGCAAAATTAGACCCATATTCTAACCCAAAACCCCTTTGGTCCTTAAACCATGATTACACTTCTTAAATTTGCTCTGCTAATAAAGGGACTTTCTGACAATGGCTGCACCAACACACTTGTTCAAAAGATGCAGCCTCGACTGGAGAGAGGTGCTACAGAATTGATGAGGAAAAGGTGGATTATTCCTCTTAAGTGTGTCTGCTGCCAGTCAGCTGAGGTCTATCTGAAAAACTCTGAAAAGCCAAAGAGAAAGAGAAAGATGGTCTGGGAAGAAACAGGAGCTGGATGGGAACACGCTGCGTTACAGCAGAAACCAGCAGGGGCCCACCACTGTAACAAGGATGATGACGGACAGCCTTGACTTAAGGTTCAACCACAGTCTAGTTTTCAAAAACCTACAGAGCCCCAAGCGTCATCCCAAAACCACATTTCAAGCTGACTGAGACAGAGCAGAGTGAAGGAGAGTAATGGATATTTGGATTTGGTCCCTCAGGGTTGAAGTTTCAATGAGTGTGCGTGTGTTTCCTCTGCGTGTGTAACACTCACCTGCACATAACCTCGTGTGTGAGCAGAACTCGGCACATTTCTGGATTCTTGTTTTGTCCCTCGTACGCTATAGGCTGAGAAGAGAGGGAGCAATGGGACAGATTCAATTTCATGTAGAGACGATAACACGTCTATTTATGTAGCTGGAGGTGGAGTCCACGTCAAGAAGACTTAAGGAAAGTTTACTAACCTGTTTAGTGACAGAGTCGATGAGTCGTGCATAAAGATCTTGCTCCGTTCGAACCCCTGCACAAAGAAAACACAGAAATGAGTTGCTAATAAGGGCTCAAACTGTTTAGTATGGGCACGAGTACGTTTTTTAATGTCAAATTATTATCTTTAATTAATTTTCCAAAGAAATGTAATATATGCACTCAGTGAGTAGATGTGAATTCAAGTTAAAAAAAGACATTTTTATTGTGCAGATAAGCTTCACATCATTGAACCATAGTAAATTAATGCTGAGTGGCTTAAATCCAATCTGCAAAACACAAGTTGTTTCAGTCATGATAAAGTATCACCATAAAAGAAGCAGACGTATTTGTGTCTAAACTTGTTAACCCACTCAAATAAAGAGAAGTCCAATGCGCTGAATATTCTCAAAATGAAGTGGAAAGATTTATGATATAAAAAATTTTTTAGGACAAGCGCTCAGAAAAAGCACTGAACTCTGTCCAGCAAACATGGAGGAATAAGATTGGCATGCAGTTCATATTTTCTCTCTGATGGTTTCTGAGGGGATTGAGAGTTATTTGATGTTTGATGATTATTACTCATGTTCTGCTTTGAGGACAGAATTTACAACCAGATTCTCACGATTTGTCAGACTTGTTATTTTTGTGGTTATTTCTGTGTAAACGTTTGCTTTATTGTCAGGTTCCATTGACCGATGTGAGACCAGTTGTGCACCAACAGGTAAAATAGCAAACGAGCAGTGTGTTGAGGGATTACATTTCTTAATTTATACTTTTTATGCTTGTTTCTGACGTCTATGTGATCAGTGAGTGAGATTCCTAGAATCACCTGAACCTCTGGATGCTCTGGAACTTCCAACGTAAATCACACCGGAGAGGGAAACGACATGTAATGAATTGCTTCTTGAGAGAGGAGCGCATTACTCAAGGAATTTTTATAGAGACTTTGTAGAGTATTGCTTTTAAAAATGTGTTCTCCTCATCAAAGTCTCGATTGAGATGCCTTTGATATTGCTTGGGGGAAGGGGATGAGAGGAGGGGATGTAGAGAAAGTGCTTTTGGTGCATGTGCTTGTATGTACGGGCATGTGTGTGTATGTATGTGTATGGAGAGTGTATGAGGGGGTTGCTCTAGAACATGTCTTTTATCTTCTCTCCCATGGGTGCCAATGCGATGGCAGAGTAGGGGCAGCAGTGGCTCATGGGAACCAAATTTCTCTGTGTATCCCCCCCGATCTGATGTTGAAGCACCATGGGGGGTTGGAGGAGTTGGGCGGCTGAGGAGGGGAGCGGGGTAGCAACATGTACCTCATTTCTCCGTGTACGTGCGAGCCTGGAAGCGGCTCCTCGCACAGCTGAGCATTGAATTGTACAAACCCCAGTGATCATGAGCGGAAGGAGCTCGGAGAAAATAGTTAAGGAAGGAGAGGATGCAGAGGAAGATTACTTCGGAACGATGTGTGTTGGGTTGGCGCACCAGGGTCATTGGTGAACTGTATGTATATGTATGAATTTAGACACTTCAGAGGCCAAAGAATCGACCTGCAACCCATGAGCTCGTGATTGACTCTACTCACCGTTGCTGTAGAGGAGCTGCAGCTTGTAGTGCGTACCGTTGTTTGTCTTCTCTCCTGTCTGCTCCTTGATAGAGAGAATGGGGCGGACAGACAAAACGCAGGGCATACAGTTAGGCACATCTGTGGCACAGATAAGTACAGCTGGGCATCCCCATGCAGTGTTAAGCACATTGAGTCTCTCCTAATCCTGCAGCTCGTCCCTTCCCCGGGAGCAGCATCGAGATCAGAGGGTTGTCGGCTCAAAGCCTGTGTGGGACGCTGCGTTGTGCTCACAAGCTGCGTGTTTAACCTTGAGTGGGATGTTCTTTGTAGAGGTTGAACTATCATGTCTCACAAGAACTCCTAAAACCTTGTGTTTAAATTCAGGGGTCCTCAGAGCAACAAGGTAGTATAGGCAGGGTTACATGTGCATGTGAGTGTATGTGTGTGTGTGTGTGAGTGCCAAGTGTGTTCTAGTGTGGAAAGTACTGTATGTGAGACTGAGCAGCAGTCGAGCTTGACAGAAAAACTTCCTTTCTGCTATCCCTCCTTCCCCGCAGGCTCTCCACTAGCCATTCGCTTCTTCCTTCTCTCCCCCCTCTCTGTCTCTTGTTCCCCCTCTTTCTTTCTCCTCCTCTACCTCTCCTGGTCTTTCTAAGTGGTCTCAAAGGAATGCTCTCTGGTCCAATAACCCAGGAGGCTGGCATCGCAGAGACGAGAGCGAGAGAGCAGCAGCGAGAACGAGTATGTTGGTGGAGGAGGAGGAGGAACCAGGAGAAGGAGACAGTTGCAAGACGAAGGGGAAGGCGTGAGGGAATTAAGATGCAAGGAGTTGGAAAGTAGCAGAGCTCAAAACTTAATATCAGAAGCGAGAGTGAGACACATCAGGAGATAAATGGATGCCTGGCTTCATAAGTTTTTGTAAATATACACAGAGGAACATTTATTTCGCCTTGCCATCACTCTACCTCGCCATAATTACAAAGCAAAAACAGATGCCAGGGTAACCATGCAGAAAATGAACTCCTCCGCTGCCGCCATATCACTCTGCTCTGGCCTGTGTGGCACTGAGGGGAGCCCACTGACAGCTTTCAGGCCTGGCATTAGCACTTCCATTTACCCTCCTTCAGAGTGGAACTATATTTGAACTTTCGGGGTTGGCGAACTCTTGTCTTTCTCACGGGGGAGAGATGTTGCCGCTTTAGGAGGGGTCCTCTCCGCTCACCACAAGGCAAAAACATCCATCAACACTGGGCATAAGGCTCCCTCTCCAGGCTGCCTCCCCTCTCCACTCTCTTTCTACCTCAACACTTCACCCCTTCCTTATTTTAGTCTTGTCCAACCTGAGGAATCCAGTTCCCCCCACAGCAGTATTTAGAGTACGGGAGGGGGGGGGAGGAAAAGACACTTTGATGATTAGTTCACTGTATAACTAAACAGGAGCGAGCACAATTTGCATTTTAAAAAGTAGTGATGTCCTCCTAATGAGGCAAGCTGCTAATTAGTCATTAGATATTCTTTTTCAATCCCACATCATCAGCTCATCGAGGGTAAAGCTTGTGTAAACATGTAGCCGTCAGCTGTTCGATATGCTTGGCTTTTCTGGGGATGGGGAAGAACAAGTCGAGCACCTGGGTGCAGCTGAAATATCGCGTCTATCACCAACACGTCCCGTTGTTATTCACAGTTTTTCCTCATCATGTTTAAAACTGTGGAGATGACAGCTGTGTAGTGGGCTAATAAGATCCTGAGGTAAACACTGAGAGACACATTCACACACCTTGTCATGCTCAACAAAGTCCACAAACGCGGTCCTCTCCACCTCCACAGGTTGGCCGTGCCTGTCGTAGAGCGCCAGCACAAAGTGGAAGAAGTTGGACTTGCGCAGATTGGAGGGTGGCTGCTTCTCAAAGTGAGCTCTGGACAGAGCCACTCCACTGAAAACACAACAGAGAGAGAAAGACAGTCAGCTCACATGCACCTTCATGATATCAAAAACCATTCATGTAGTCTTATATAAACTACACTGCTGAATATAAAGGATGTCTTTGACTAAATTAGCATCTATCAATGCAGAGGCCTGCAATCTGTTGGCGGTTGAATATATTTAATCTAGATTAAACTAATTTAACTGAAGACCAGACATTTTCCTCTTCTGCATTAAATGATTAAAACTAAATTAACATGCATTTCAATTATGTTTGATTTACTGGCACTGTAAAGCCACTTATTGAAATATATAAATGATTTTAAAATCACATTGTTTCTAATTAATTCCAAAGTTTTCTCTCTCAAACTAATTATTAAAACATTTATCCATGCAATATTGTACTTAAAAAATACATTATTTATGAATACTTTGTTTTCTTATAACTTGAAGGCCTTTTTATCCCATCTATATAACAGCTTAATATGAACCAGGAAATTACACAAAGACCAGGAGGAAAAAGGGGAAAAAATAAGGAAAAGCAAAACTAAAGATTTAGCTAAAAAAAGAAGAAGAAAGGTTGAAGGTTGAATTAGCTCTTTGGATTGAGACAGATGTTGCAGCATCTTGTTTGAAAAGTGGGACACTGACTGTTGAATTAAAAAAAACACATTTAATCAGTGTTTTACGTCAGATTAACATGAAAGAACATGATTAAATCTAAAGGAGAGTCTTTCTGTAAATATAATTTAGGGTTTTATATTTTTTAGATCATTCATAGTTGAGTACATTATTGATTTTGTTGAGACAGCCACATTTCTTTTAAGAAAAAAAAACGCATGGATTTTATTTTTTCATATAGAAACTGCAACAATTTACCTTTGTCAAATTACCTTAAATTATAACGTTAAGTAGAATCGTTTATATCAAATAAACGTCTTACAGTGCGAATTACGCCATAATAACGTTCTGTCATTAATTGCTATTTTATTATCATTAGTATTTATTATGATTAACTTGTTGCCATTTTTATTTCTCCTCATCATGCAGCGTTTTTATGGCCGATTTCTACACTTCGGTTTGTAGAATGAAAACACTGATGAATGTTTGCTGTAGAAATTAAAAATGTGAAGAGGATGATCGAACATCGAGTGAAATGTGAGAAACAGGATGAAGAAGAAGATTGATTCACATCTGCTGATGAGAAGAGATGTTAAGTGGCCGATGTTTTATTTTAGCTGGAAAACATCAGCAACATCAGCTGAGATCGCTGCTCCTAGGAAAATATACTGTGATGCTGTCACATATACCGAGACATTGGGAATTATCTTAAATGTAATTGTATAAACTAAAAGTGTTAAACTGAGCTTTTGCACATCAGGAGATTCACAGATCCCATGACTTTAAATCAAAGTCAAAAGTTCTGATTATTAGTTTTACGTTTTGCAACATGGGTCAACTTTCTTTATGTTCACAAAACCAGAGCTTTCTTTAAAAAATTTAAATAATAATAACAATAATAGAGACATGTTCTTCCATTCAATATCAAGCAGTTTAATTAAAGAGGACTCGTGTCATCTTTTGCAACAAGTAGTTTACGGTTCTTTTCTGACGCATGTTCACACGTTAAATATTCAAATAATATGAACTATATTGTGATGATGAAAATAACGCTTGTCAGGTTTGTGAAGAGCTTGAGTCTAAATGATGAGCCGCTGACATGTCAACAGATGAGCTGGTTTGTACTGTACCTTTGCGCCGCGACGTTCGCGTCCACAACCCCGACATTACGCACCCACGACCGGATCGGATCCATCTCCTCTCCAAGACTTCTCTCTTTTAATCCGCTCACTTCTCGTATCAGATGCTCCTGAATCCCGAACATTTAAACCCCGTCCGATGGCGTGGTGCACTTTTTATGAACTTATAGGGGGAAATGTAAAAACTGTGTTTGGAGAGCTGAAGCACTTTGGCAAACAACAGAAGGTCCACCCCAAGAATCTGCGCTCCTCCAGAGCGCCACAACAAAAACAGAGAGTGCACGCAGCTTTGAGGGATAAATGACCGGTGCTGTGGGATGTTTCACAGGGCGTCTCAAAGAAAAAAGAATCCACACAGAGTTTCTTTTAAGGCTCAAACAATGATAATAAATACACTCCCCCACTGATTGCGAGCATTGTCCACGCGCAAATCTCCTGCGTCAGTTGGAGCGCAAACGATCACCTGCTCGGTTGGATGAACTCCTCGCACAGTCTCCAGCTCCGTCTCAGGATAATGTTTAAATATCAGTGTGCAGAAAGTCTCCCTTTGTCAAGAGGCCGGACCGGATCAAAACAGTTGATCCGAGGGCCAGGAAGCTTCGCAGTGAACCGCTGTCTTGAAGCATGAATGAGACCCTCTGCCGGGATAGAGCGTGGAGGAGGGGCCTTAGTGCCATATGGGGAACCGATTGTTGAAATGGATGCTCTCATTGGTGTAAAGTGCATCCGTTGTTTGGACTTTTGCCACATTCAGCATCCAACCGGTGACTCCTTCTGCAAACTTTTCACACACGTTAACTTCGAGCAGGGTGACCAGGCAGGGGGAAAACAATTGTTGACGTTTATATAGAGAAAGTGTAAACCCCAGATAGTCATTTAAGGAAGAAATATATATTAAAAGTACAACTATTATTGTTATTGTTATTATTGAAATTTAAATGTGAATAATGGGTGTGCATGTCAAGAGATGGGTTAAGCCTCTGAGATCAATAATATTCTCATTATTCAACATCACAATCAATGCGTAAAGCTCATAACGTGTGTATTTCAATCACTAATTGTTTTGTATTTACATCTATTTATTAATCCCAAAGCCACTTGTTAATTGTGGTTTTCATTCATTGCTCACCCAACCGGTCGAGGCAGGTGGCCGCCCACTTTGAGTCTGGCTCTAATAAAGGTTTCCTCCAGTTAAGAAGAAGTCTTTTTTCTCTATGTGTTTGCCCATTGGTGGAAACGTTGCTCTATAACTTTTAAGGTCTCAGCCTCACTACATATAAAGTGCCTTGACATAATGTACGTTATGATTTGGCGCTTATATGCACATAAAATTGAACTGAATTGTCCTCGGCTCCGAACAGTGTCCGCAGCAGCAGCAGATCCTGTTTGGTCTTTTCACTCCAGTCAAGCATTCAACACAAGTGCGCTCTCGACGGGCGCGCATTCAGCAGCCCTGCCGTCTGCCGCTTTGAACGCACTGATTCCGCTGAGGAGGCATCGCATCAGTGTCAGCGGCAACAATGGACGTCTGGTTGCTCCATCAATCTCCGCCAGCAGCGCGCAGGGCCCCGCTCTGATTGGCGTCCGGAGCGCAGCCTGACAGTGGGCCCGAAATGAGCTCTTAATCAATACAGGAGAAGCGTCTCCTCAAATCCACACTGCTCATGAATTCAGTCAAGGGGCCACATATAAAATGTAATATATATATATATATTTATGGGAAGTGCTGTATTTGGATATAAAAGTAATCATTTGTGACAAAGTTAATCGAGCTGCTGATTTGGATCATTTCATGGAAAAGGTCTTGGAAAAATAATAAAATAAACTGCACTAACTAACTAAAAGTGTTTGCTACACAACCTCAATGTTTTCTTTTTTCAATAATGTAAATAAATAAAAACTCAATTTCAGACTTTTGTTCTCTAACTTTCTGTGGTTTCTTTTCAGCCTCAACAAAACGAAATTAAAGCTCCACCATGTTCTGGAGCATTTTTTTGCTGCCCAGAAATTAATTTCCGCTCCCGTTCGTTTGGTGTTGAAAAGGAAAGTTTTTTTTCTTCTCCATCCTTGGTTCCTCGCCCCTCACCGAGACCATTGTCTCTGTGTGGAGTTTGTGCTCCCGGACAATGAATGTAAATCTCCCCCCTTTGGATCCCGCCCCAACCCACCATCTGCCAGCTCGGGACAAAGTCAGATGTTCCCCCAATTATGAGAGCAGTCTTGGGGAATCCATGCTCCCGAGTCCCCGCCCTGTCTCCGTCCCTCACACACTTCCCCAAAAACATGATTGACAGCTCCATTTAACCGTGAAAAATCTAAATATGATGACACACACTTAAATATGAAATTCCTCCAGACGCTGCTAATCTTCTGCCGGTCGGGCGTGCGCTCTCAAATTGCGCACATGGATGTGTTGGTTCTTTAACAGGAGGAGCACCTCTTGAACGGTGCAGACAGCGCAAGGTTCGTTTAATGCCTTGTTGAAAAACACTCATCAATTGACGCAGAGTGGACGGACGTGTGCGCAAAATTGAAGCTTCCCCTGCAAAATAAAAGTTGCAGAAATTGAAGAGAATAGATTTAAAGCTGGAATTGAGCGGAATGCACCATTGCGCAGCGGTGGAGGCTTTAGAAACAGTTTTTCCAGCGTGTAAAACACAACTGATATTAGTGAGGTCATGGTGGTGAAATCCTGAGTCAGTTTGAAATAAGTCATTAATAAGTCGATAAGAAAGGTTTCTGAGATTGTTTTCTATCAAGAAGCCATTTGGACTTATCCCATTTCAGAAAAGGTGTATTCATCCATATATCCACTTTGGTTATTTATTTGTATTAACCAGGCTATGAATTAAATAAATTATAATTATAATTTAATTTGTCTAAAGACAAAGAGAGGGTTATAGCATTATGGCTGCAATCCATCTCAAGCTCAGACTCACAGAAAGTTTTAGATTTGGCAGAAAAAACTGGTCGTGCAGCAAAAGTGAACAGAAGAAATCCTTCTCTCCTCTACAGTGTTGTGTGATTTGCAGTGGATGACAGTCTGTGGGCAGTCCACGTGTCTCTCCACAGGTGCGAGGGAGACACAGAGAGGATGCGTGCGCCCTGATCATCCACACAACCCGCCAGGACCTGTCCAATAAAAGTGTGTGGTTTTGTCTCATTTGGCGAAGCTGTGAGCAGCAAGGGGCGAAAATTAGGGGGGGGGGGATTAGTCAAACCACAAACGTCTTTCTAATCAATTTAACCCGTTGAGTCGGTCAGCCCGTGCGCTTCAGGGTGGAGGAGGTGGAGGAGGGAGGGAGAGGATCAGTGACTGCTTAACCAAACAATGGGGTATCGTGTGCCGCTCGTCCTCTCCAGCATTCCCCTGCTCCCATGGGACACCCGGAGCCACTCTCTGAGGATGGCACGGTGTCCACGGAGGTCAGAGGGGGGCGTGGCGTGTGTGTGTGTGTGTGTGTGTGTGTGTGTGTGTGTGTGTGTGTGTGTGTGTGTGTGTGTGTGTGTGTGTGTGTGTGTGTGTGTGTGTGTGTGTGTGTGTGTGTGTGTCTGTGCTTGCAGGGGGATGCTCTGGGGGCGCAGCAGCTGGTCCCCGTCCCTCCTCTCCTCCGCTGAATACAACAGAGCTGCTGCGGCCCACCACCCTCCCAATCGATCGCCATATATTGCTCTTGTTTTTGTTTTGTTTACTTACTTAGGCAAGGGATTCGGATCCCCTGGGGGAGCGACCACATTTAGCCTCATTCCTCAATACCAAAAAAACTAAAATCCACAAAACTCTTAACACACATTTGGATCCATCTCAATACAAGAGCTGCACTTAAATCAATTCCTCCAAGGGAAATACACAAGGCAGCTACATGAGAGGAGCCTGAAGAGGATTTGGTCAGAGTTATTGATGTATGATAAAACTTTCACTGTTGTACTTCTGAATATCACACGCTGTAAGACCTGCATTACTATTACAAGTGTGTAATGATTTTTAAGTTTTATAAAGTGAGACATTTTTGGTTTTCTGGAGAATTGGGTGAACATATTTTTTACCTCTAGCATCTGCTCGGCACATTATTCCAAACTTTGATATGCTGAACCTCTCACACCACACACTCCGTCTCATCACATAACATTAAAAGCACATGTGCAGTTAAAGACATTTATGATGTTTCCCCTTTTACTGAAGTGAGTTAAGTTATTCATTGTGTCATGCAAGTGCCCACTTGAATGTGCAAGACTCCAGAAGTACTGTCGAGAGGTGGTTCAGCATTTGTCTGACAGGAAACGAACTTCTTACCAATAAGCGTAATGTTATTGTCTACATAGTGTCCCAGTTAATACCAAGGCAGTGTTTTGCTACTAGGCTGCGTGTCATCTTGATTTTACTTGATGTGATTCAAGAGATGAGTAGTGCTGTTGCTTGTGAGTGAAGCAGCAACAAATGGGTTTATCGTCCTTATGCAGGTTTTTTATTACCAGGGTTTGGGTGCACACAATGGTCTGGTTTTTTACATTTCAGCATTTTTCTGTGGCAGATATCAATAGTTTGGATTGACGGTCAGATTTAAGTCTAACAATAATCATTTTGAGATTTTGCCCTGTTACGTTCTGGTCTTTGTTGTCCAAAACAACAAGTGACTCCATGTAAATCAGTCTGCGTTGTGAAGTGAGCATTTGTTTTAAGAGGAAAAGCCAGTGTGTGGAGTTTGTCTGGAGAGACCCTATTGCATTTTTACGTTACCTAAAGGCCACTGTAGATTCTTCTACACACTTGGAAGGAGAGAAACACTGAACCTTTAAATACACATTCACAAAGTATTCATTTCTACACCTGCAAAAGCCTTTTACGCATGTGCAATTATTTCTCTGTTATAGATTCTCTATTATATCTCTCAAGTATGCAGAAGACTTTTTCACACATGCACAAAATATTACCTTTATTTGATATTCAACAGTGCTTACACTACAGTTTACATACATTCAAACTCTTAAAACAACTTCAACTGCCTCTTCACACATATCCAGGACATCATCAAAGTTTAGCTTCAGGTTTTACAAAAGGCAACAAACCCACTGCAGTTCCTTCAGAATTGGTATTTCCTACTAATTATTTTGTAATTAATTCATATCCTAGTTTGTAGCAACACAGATGTACTGCAGGTCAAATCCACCTATACTCATTATCATTATCATTTTGCTAAACTTTTCACCCACTTTCTGGCTGGCAAATACAGTAAATCCGTAAAACAGTTCTTCTTGACCATTTGTATACAGTGCAGCTTTAAATGATGCTTGTGCCAGCCTTGCTGTCCTTGTTAAGTTGTACGCCACTGCCATCTGCTGGTCTGCCTACAGACATCGTCAGCTGGGCCTGCTTACAAACATGATCTTCCATTTGTTCTGTATCATCATAATTGTCTTTCAGATGCAGAAGTTAATCTCTACAACAAGAATGAATAATGTCCGGAATAAAGTGACTCAAAGTCATACACTTACTTTTGGAAGAAATAAAAGAGTGCCCCGAAAGATCAGCAAAAAATACAGCCTTTTGCAGTTTTAGCTTAATTAACTTATTAGATTCACTTTTCAGATGTAACACATATCAAGTCAGATAATGTCCTGTCTTTTTTCACATTTTTCCACAGACAAATAAACAAAGTAGTTATCACACATAAACAAATGTGTGATAACTACTGACCTCTTTTTTTTTTACATTTGACCATTCCATATAAAGCTTTTAAACTGTCTTAAACTTAAGCTTTTTTAGACACTTTGCTTTCTGTCAACAAAGTTCCGAACAGAAATTTGCGACTTCAACAAACTCAGCGTTGCTCTACTACACTCGAAGGTGCAGTCTTTTGAGGATGTCAAGGAGAAGCAGTTGTGTCAGCAGTCTCTGACTCGGTGAACAGCAGATGCCCTGAAAAGAAGCTGTCACTGGTCAGACCATTGCCATCATGGTTGGCCAACAGACAGACCTTGTCTCCCTTCTGAAGCTTAATATACGCGTTGCCACTTGCTGTGATGTAGCCGCTATGCCGGGTGGTGAATGAGTGCACAATCAGTTTTCCGTTATGAATCAGATCCACGCTCGCAGCTTTCTGGAAGATTGTGCAGTGGAACTGGAACTCATAGACACCTGGTTGCGCACAGGTGAAATACCCTGTCGATACATCATAGCTATTCTGTCCATTGTAGATTACCTCATGAAATGAAATTGGCATGCCAGCTTCAGGAAAATTGTTGCCCAGTCGCACAGAGAAGGCAACTTTGTTGTCAATGTGAGGGTGTTTAGTGGGTTTCGGGGTGGCTGGGACTCCTGTGAATAAAGAAATGGGTACAATCAAACCACAGAACTATTCCATTTTAAAATAAGGCATCTAGTATATCAATTTCAATATTTTTGGATTATCAAACAGGGAGTGGCAGATTTATTTGGTAATCAATGTGAATCTAAAGAAAATTCAAGGGAAGAAATCTGTTATCTCCAAAATACTTCATGTTGCCTTCGATGATCCTCTGTCAACTGTGACAGAGAGGACTCAACTCACCATCCTCATTCCATGGGCTGAGGTCAAAGGCAGGGATGTCCTTACACTGAGTGTATCCTGACCCACGAGGTCGGTACTGGAAGGGTCTTTTAGGTACCTCAGTGATACCAGTGTTGTCACAGATGATGCGGGCAAGTGATGTTTCCCTCAGGGACGCCCTCTGAGCGTCAGTGAAGACTCCGTTGTTCTCCCACCAAAGTCTGAAATTGGACACTTTGTTATCATTTTGAGTCTCTGGTTGTATAAATGACTATAAAGGTGCAGTTAGGTGAAGTTATGTCTACATAATTAGAAACATGAGTTAGATAATATACCGGTCTCCCTGGCGGATCTTCTGGAACTGAGTGGCAATTAGGCAGGCAAAGAGGGGTCCCACTCTACCACCACGGACAAACGGCTCAGCCACTCCTCCCATCCACACGTCGATGTTGTCAGGTGTGTGATAGAGATCCAGAAGTTTCTTGGCCATATCTGTGTTGTTCAAAACACTTGCCAGCTCTGTCAGATTTTTGGGTTGCGAGAGCCCGCAGTGCTTGCGCCATTTGTTGTATCCTAAAAAGAGCCACATGTTCAATTTGACACATAAGCCTTTACAAAGATGAAGGATACAAACTGTATAAAAAAACAATAAATACCTGGGAGTCCATGGTCTCTGCCTCTCTGCAAATTAAGAGCGGCCAGATCAAGCGCCAAATCACTGGAGAACTTGAACAACTTGTTCCTGAGCTCCTCAGGCATCATGTGTTTCTGTGAAGACAGCTTGGCCTGGTGGCCTATTAGCCCCCGCAGGATTGGGTCCAAACCACCTAAGGAACGTGGACAATCATTTCATGATCAGTTGAATCTCACCTCTCTTCAGGGAACAACTAAGAAGTCATGATCCATGAGTAGTGCACTGTAGATGACTGGTTGCAGCAGTTGAAGCCGATTGTTTCCACAAAGGCAGTAAAGTGGTTAAAGGCTGATTTTCCATTGAGCTGAATCATAAAAATTAGGGATCGTGGCCATACCTTCAAAGATCAGCCTCCATGGTGTGAAGAAGGCTTTGTGCAGTAGCGGGCTGGGATAATCACGGTGCTCCTGGTATTTCTCATCAAAACGGTAAATAAATGGCTGAATCATCAGGTGAGCAAATCTGTAGGCAGCTGTGGCAAACACATTGGAGATGCTGGGGTCCACTTGTTCATCATAACCAGGGTAGGTGGACAGCTGCTTCGCAATTAAGTCTGGACCGACAATGTGGAGCAAGTAGTCTCTGTAGGTGAGAACCTGAAAAACAAAAGAGAAACTGAGTCAGTTGAAGCAGACATAAATGCAAGACTTGTGCTGCTCATGCCGCTAAGCTGTGACAACCCTCTCTAAGCTGGTGGCAGTCAGCAGCATTACATTTTGATATTGATATTGGTAATTGTAGTCACTATTTAAATTTCCTTTTTCATTTCTTTAAAATAAAATTATTTTTTAGTAACAATTCATGTGTGGTCTTCCCTCCTTTGTGCAGCCTTGTGCTGGGTTGTGACTAAGCACCTGAAAGTATGCTCCCATGATCTTGCGGGCCTCCTGGTAGAGTCTCTCTCCGTCCCAGTGAGGGTTGGGTTTTGCCAGGGCACGTACCAGACGGTTGTGCTCACGCATGAACAGTGTGTGCAGAGAGGTCAGAGCGATGTTCTCATTGGTGCGTTCATCGCCTGGGAGACAAAGCATAGGAAAATGTTTTAATAATTACAACCACAATGTGTGATTGAAGCTTGCAATGCACTTTGTATGTCAACGTTTTTGCTTCCACTCACCAGCCACAAAGCAGGGCACCTCCTCAGCATTGACGTTTTGAGTAATGCGGGCTCGTGTCGCGCAGATGTTGGCACCTGTGACGAAGAACGGCAGGAGCTCGCGGCCATTGTCTTTGTACTTTGTGTTGACCCTTAAAAGGCCGCTCTTTTTGGAAAGGTTACGGAGGAAGCGAGCTTTGGTATGATCTGAACCGTACACCTGGCCCACGTCAATGACAGCTGTGATAGCGTTCATTTGCTGACGAACATTGCTGGCACCGAAGAGGTGACCTGTGTTGCCAGAACCACAACCGGCTGCTGAGCGGAAGAAGGGCATGCATTCTTCTGAGTGATTGACGAAGCGTTGGTCTCCACTGGGGATCTGTTTTGATGACAAGAGGCCGCTATCATTTAGTGTGTGTGTGTGTGTGTGTGTGTGTGTGTGTGTGTGTGTGTGTGTGTGTGTGTGTGTGTGTGTGTGTGTGTGTGTGTGTGTGTGTGTGTGTGTGTGTGTGTGTGTGTGTGTGTGTGTGTGTGTGTGTGTGTGTGTGTGTGTGTGTGTGTACTTTTGGGATAACTTGTCTCTTGTTCTGTACTGTAATGATACTGACCTTGATGGGGAAACAGGGTTCTGTGCGTTCGCAGCTCTTGTCACAGTTGATACCATTACTGAATGAGCTGATGGCAGGAGAATGAGGAGTGAAGGTCAGGTCGTGGTCGATCCATTGGCCGTACATTGTCACCATGAAAGTGTACAATGGGTCACTCTCCACATCAGCATTAGCTGTGCTAATAATACGGTTGGACACGTCCCTCACCTGCGGATTTGATGCAGACAATCAGCACCTTGGTGAAAATTTGTGACAACCTCTCATTTTTGAAAATACATTAAGCATCACTACAGATGTGATTACATTTTCAGTTTCTGCTTCCTTTCTTTACAGGAGCACTGGTCATCTCTGTACTTTCTACTACTTACTATTTATTTACATTTAAAATATATATTTAACCACAGTACCAATGGCAGCAAATGATTGTTGATCTTCTGCTTAGGGTCCCATCCTTTGGGCAGAGAGATATTATCCTGGTACTCAGCAGGAAGCCAGCGGGTGAAAGGTGTGTTAGCAGACCCCCAGCGAGGGTGTTTTCTGAGAAAAAATAAATCCTTCGTTGTCTTTTTGTCTTTTACATGATTGTACCATATTTGACATGTAGGCTACCGGTCTTTGACATTACTGGTGCTATTTTTCAAAAGGAATGTTACTGCTCCAATTATACACAATCATTTTAATATCTGGATTTGGTAAATGAATTGAAGAAAAGGACAGAACTGGGAAGAAAGTTACAAATTGGCCCCAGGGGCAGAAACTAAGCAGTCAATTAGCTGAGAACATGTCTGTGATTTGCTCTCCCTGGGTCCTCCATGAACTACTCAGCAGCTGCCTCACCTGTTGTTGCAGACATTGCTCGCAGTGCGAAACTTGTCTAAGTTTGGAGTGGTGCTGCAGGAAGGGGCACGATCCCGGGGAGAGCAGCCTGTCAGTTTAGCAATGACCTGCAGATCCTCTTCAGAGATCAGATCTAATTCAACGGGCAGAGAAATGGCAACTCAGCTCTCTCCGAATGGCAAATATTTGTAGGTGAAGTTGGAGAATGTGTGAAAGGTTACACACCTGTGGTGTTGATGGAGCGTTTTTGGCGTCTTTGCAGAGATCCCTTGAGCAGTGACACAGTGATGTCCATATAGTCTGCAGCCCGCACAGCATTGCGGGTCAGCCCAGCAGGCTGCTTCAGCAACCGCAGTATGTCCGAAGGATTTGCTGTATTCCTCCTCACACGTGCGATGCTCCTGTATATATTTCATTCAGAATATCGTCAGTGTCATTTTATAAAACTGATCGATGTTTATCTAATTTTTCAATTAGCGAATAATTGACAATACACAAGTCCAGCCAGTTTTTACACCTACTCTTTTCGGGAGGTCAGATAAGTATTGTCCACAGTGGCCTTGGCCGCAACCACAGCTTTCTCAATAACACTCCTGCTCAAACGAGATTCTGCAAAATAATAATGATGAGAAATGAATATAACAATAAATGAACAAATAAATAAAATACATTTTAAATATTAATGATAATGATTTAGTTACCATTATCACTGGCGTTTTAACATTTCATTCATGTCACAAAGTCATAGTATTTTACAAAACATTTATAGAAACAACTGAAGAACAAAACATTTGTGTTCAAGACAAAAATGAAGGAATAAATTGAGAATATTTAGATCAATAATGCATTTTTTTAGCTGTTCTGTGATAATAGAGGTAAAACTCACCTGCATTTACGTGACATTGCATGTACAGGTAAAGACCCGCAGCCAGCACACACAGAAAGTGATTCATCTGAAGAAAAAGAAAATAAAAAGCAAAAGTATTCACCACATTATGCAGTCACTCGTCAAATTATAAAAAATAATTATTCAGTTATATACATATGTTTATATATAAGTATAATTTTCAGAATTAACGTTAAACAGCTTGAAAAATATAATGGAAAACACGTTTAATTCAATCTAATAAATTACAGCACATTTACTGTAGGCTATGAAAATAAACAACATATGTAAAAACAAATAAATAATAACCTTTGTAGTCAAGTTGAAGCTTGGGTCCTCTAATGGTGTGTGTATCATCCAGCTTGAGTGTCAGATGTCAGAGGTGTCTGTTTCTTTATAGTGGCTGAGTTTGACGTGACATCTCAGGTTCCTCCTCCTGAAATCCTTTTCTTCTTCCTCATTCCTCCTCTGGAGAAGAGACTGCAGTTCAATTGAGTAATGTGTTCATTACGGGAACAGGGCTGTGGTTGTGGCTGTAAAAAACATCAAAGTTATTAATACATCAATGATAATTACACCAAGCAAGCACGACTCCATTGTGTTGCACAAAGCTTTTCATAAGGAGCACTTGTTTCTTATGTTACACTAAATCTTTTATGTTAATTATTATGAAGAAAATGGGAATGGAACCACAGAGCTTTTGATTAGTCGACGACCTGTGTACCCTTTACCTGTACCCTGAGCCATATTGTACCAGGAAATCTGTTTTTGTTCTCTAAAACCTCATGTCAGGAAAAGGCCTAGAATCAGACTAATGAAGCTAAGTCAAAGATCAGTCAGGAACCCTGTCTTCATGAGCAGGCCTCCATAGTCACATGCACAGTTCCCACTATTTCTAGGTTCCACCAATCTTGTTCTCAGTTTTTTTATCATATCACAATTTGACATGCTTGCCGTGAGCCAATCACCTGTATGCTGTTGCTGGGGCCTATTAACCAAAGTCCTCAGTTCACATCACAATACACTTAATTTCATCCAATTTAGTCATTTTTATTTGTTTTCCGTAAGTCTTTGCTGATGAAATATACACAGGGCTGCTGAATGCATGCGGTTGAAGGGCATCTTTTAATCACAGAAGCTAAAAAAAGAAATTTTGGTTGGAGGACTTCTCAATAAAGCATGGAGCACTTTAATGCTCCCCACCCAAAAGGGCAGAGTTGATACAGCAGTCTGAGAGAAAAAAGTATAGCCATATATTTTTTTTAATAATTGTTCCTATAAAAAAAAATTTGAACTATGGGAGAATGCCACTTCAGTTCTATGAAATTACTTTTTTGACTTTTCTATAGGTCAAGACTAAAACCTAAAGTGAAGCAGCTTTTAGTTCTTCTGCTCTGAGCTGTTTGAACAACCTGCCCAAGGATCCAGACGTCAACATCTTTAAATTTGACCTTTTACTCTTGGTAATTTCCAAACTCTGCATATGAGTTTCATTACAAGTTACCTTGTTCCTCCAGCCTTTCATTAAACCCAGTGGGTAGAACCTGGTATGTGGCCTCTCTGGTTTTCTTTACTGGAAGTTAGTGATTAGATTGACAGCTTGCGTGTTTATTAAACATCAGACATAAAAACATTGGACGGGAGGTTCCCAAACTTAGATGAACAGTGTATCTTCATGTAAAAAGTATTGTTGTTGTTTAGGCTCAGAAAAACTAATGCAGAATAATGATTGTCAGTGGTAATAATATATAATTATTATTATTAACAGATTTCATTCCCATAAATTTGTTCAGATAACCTTCTTAATTCAATTAAAATGCTGTTGTCTTGTCAGTGATTGTTTACAGTGTTAAGATGATATTGTGCCATTGTCTGTCACAAAGATTAGTAATATGAGAACAAAATTTTGTGACGAGTGGTTTCCACGTGTAATAATTACAGGGTGTAAATAAGACAGTGAAGTATGTAGGTGAAAATGTGTGCTATTGACAGCTCCTTAAAAGTTGTTGAGCATTAAATACTTTGTGGATTAAAATTGGACATGCACATTATCCCTGGAAAATAAAAATTGAATACAACATGCTGTAATATTTCCCCTGCATAGTTTAACATTCCAATTGATTTCACATGCCCCTGGGTCTGAAATATTGAATTTCTCATTGAATATAATAATGAGACATCAAATAATGACAATAACCAGCAGCTCCTCCTTACGTATTCAATGCAACATTCATATAATTGTAGAATTTAGCATATGATGTCTTGTATTACATCAGCTTAATTACTTATATAATGTATGTTATGGTTCTCTTCATATTTCATTCTGCATCAAGACTTCTCAGGTCTGGCAACAAAATAATTTAAAGGTTCCCCGGTTCTCGCCAAAGACAAACAGGGGTTTAGCTCCAACACTGCAGAACCTTCTCACTCTCAATAGCACATGTCAGCTGAGTCTGTACTATTTACACCTACCTGTGTACACCTACCACCACCTACTATCATTTCTATGAAGAATTGTTACTGTGATTGTTTTATGTTGCTAAATTATGACGACATATCTTTTGCACAGATGATGAAATATGGCTGAATTTCGAATTGGTGTTCACACCGGTGAATACAATTATTCACTCGAGGAGCCTCAGCTTTCCCTGCTGGAAAATTTGAGCTTATTGCAACATACAGTAGATCTGTGGACAGAAGATTCTTGGTCCGACATTCATTCAAACAGTCAAAAAAAAAACCGTGAAGTAAAATAGAAACATCTCAGTTCTGCCCCTCGGGTGGAGAGAAGAGAGAGAGAGAGAAAAGAATGAAGACTGTTTCAAGGTAAAACATCCTAATGTCATGCATTACAATTTTTAAGGTTTGTCAAACACAATATTATAGGCATCAAAAGACGTATTCAATTCAAATAATATTTTAATCAATCTGAGCTCGTATAAGGCCACAGAGGGTGAAAGGGGACATCAGCTTTTGCTTCTTTGTTTTCATCACGTTGCCTTGCCCAGGAAGTGGCTTTGAATAATATTTCCCAGAAAGCTAATTAGTCATTCTTGTAAATGATCGACCATTCAATAGAAAAGATTGCAGAAATTCCAAACTGCAAATGTGGCTTGATCTGCATCCAGATTACAGGAGCAAAAACATTCCACAAATGCCATCAAATGAGGGCCTCATCTGATCGAATGTGGCAAACGGTGCGCGTCGCCTTGCTGCAGGGTTTGTGCAATTTGGTGGGGCCAAAGCTTTTAATGTGACACCAATGATATGATGATTGTTGAAAGAAATAATCCTGTGTTAAAACTTTTCAATATTAATATTGACCAAAAACTACAATCTACGTTGCCTGTTCGCAGTGAAATACATTTAGTTTAGGAGATTTCAAAGGGGGAAAGGCTGCTTGGACCAGACATTGGTGTGACAAAAAGTGTGTGTTTAAAAAATGTGTTACATCTAAAAAAAAAAAAAGGTCGTAAACCTTATAAAGTCATTGGAGCATTTTATACTTGTAGATTTGGAGATCATTTTTGCACTATGGTTATGTGCTTTTTCAGCGTGAATGCTCTCATGCATCCTGTTTGTTAACCGGTTGACTCTGTCACACCTTTCCCTCATTGTACTTTCTTCTATTGTCTTGCTTCAATCTTAAACACAATAGATGGAATGGGAGCTTTGCAGTGTCCACTTATACGTAGACCGACCTGCCAATTGCCAAATGCCCTGCTGTGGTATTTTCATTGAAAGGACTCGTTTTCAAATAACAAAATGAATTTGCAGGCAGGAGGCCAAGCTGACATCGCAGCTGTTCAGACTTGTCATGCCAAGGAACTCCCGAGAATTAGCCCAGGACTTTCTGCCTTTCACACACGCACACATACTCAAAGAGCTTCATGTGGACACAGCCATGGAAATCTGAGTGGAGATATAGAGTGCCGCTTAAAGCTGTTCACATCTCACCAGTGTCTTTATTTGTCATAAAGTGCTGAAATGAATTTTCAGCCTAGATGATGTTAATATGAATACTAGATGTTCAGTTTCCTCCTCTTAGTGGCATGGCGTTGCAGGAGACATGAACTTCATAAAATTGTATTAGTTCAGTTGAATATAGTTTATTGGTTTGAGTGTGGCTTAGGAAATGCACCACACACACACTGACTCGATTCGGTTGGCAGTGCGCATGAGAATGGGAGAGCCATACCCTGCCCCTACCCACTAAGAGGAGGGGACTGGCTAAGGGTGAAATGGGATTGGGCCTTAGTGTTGAGAGTTTCGCCAAGTACAAATTCAACCAAGCCCTGGTATAATATTAATAATAACAATCGTTTATTTTTATATTCTAAACGTGCCACACACAGACCAGCGCACACAGAAGCTGTAACCAGACGATGCTGAAGATACTTTTTAATGATACGTACATGTGCCATCAATGTAAAATATTTTTTAAAACAAGTTCAACAACCCGGTTTGCTTTGGTAGAATAACAAACAGAACACCTGGTGACTTTGGCTTTCGGACAACACCTGTAGGCAGCACCAAAAACGAAACTTACTTGGTTGCTAAGAATAACTCCTGCATGGCTCCCTGGGTGTCTGCGCCATTGACTCGCCATTCTTCTGACTCCACCCTGATCAGAAATGAGCTTGGTCTGATCACATTCCAGAGGGGAGTCACCCGGTCTTGCTCCTAAACAATTAAATCTAAAAAGAAAATGATCAGTGTGCAGGACTGTGGGCAAGTACAAGATCTAGTTAAAGGCTGAAGCAAAGAGAAGTGTTGTAAGTTTTCTTTTTAAGACATTCACTGAACTAGCTTCTCTGATATGTAGTGTCAGTCTGTTCCACATCTTTAGAGAGTAATCTACAAAAGCTGAATCTTAAATTTTCTTTCTAACAACTTGCTGCAGATGATCTCAGTGTTCTTGAGGGAACATACTGTAGTTAACTAGAGAGTCAGCTGTGTAGGCCCAGCCCATTCAGAGCCTTATGTGTAAGGAGGAGAACCTTAAAGTCAGTCCTGTGTGTTTCACGCAACCAGTGCAGAGCAGCTAGAACTGGACTAATGTGTTTTCTCTTCTTGGCTCTAAACAGCCAAAATGCTGTATTGCTATATAATTTTGGGGAAGGGCTGCTTAAAATGACTACAGAGCCCAGGTTGTCATGCATACTGTTGGTCTCCAAAGACTGTCTCACCTCACCGGCTTTTGGACGATCTTTTATGGCCTTGTGGCTCTTCCGGCCGTCAGCAGACAGAGTTCACCAAATCTGGAAGTGAAGTGCCTCACCTGTGTGTCAGTGTAAATCACATGTTGACAATTTTGAAGTCAAACGTTGAACGTTTTCTCCCAGGATATTATATTTGACCATACAGTTCCTCAAGGTGCAAGCTTAACTTATTACAGCTCTGCCCACAGCCTCCTGTCGTCCCAGGAAATAAATACAAATGGACACTGGAATAATGGAATAGGTATCCTCACTACAGTATACCGTAAGATCTTTGTAAGATCCTTACTGTTACCCCCTTATTCCACAACTCTTTCCCCAGAAACTACATAGAAGTACTGTAACATACTGTATTAGTATTAGTACAAAAACTATTCCATGAATCCAGAATATTTACACTGTAGGCCTACATTCTGTGGTGTAGCGTGTTACCCTACAATCTTAAGTGACTTCGCCTTGTTGCTCCTTTTTTGATGATGTTGGACAACATTTTGAATTTGAAAGCAGCATTTACAGGATGTACAAGTATTTTTGCCTTTTTGAATTCTTCTCCACATTTGTATGACAGTAAACAAAGCAAGGTTTGCTTGGAAGGCAGTTATGTGACTACATTGTTTGTGATTATATGGTTTGGAAACCTTTCAGCTCTGATACGGTAAGTCTATAGTTAGTAGTCCCATCCATCACTGAAAAATGTTTGAAATGTGCGTGACTCTGTGTGATTTTAAGGTTGCACAGCCAGGGTGCAATGTAAACTATGAGGAACTGTTGGGTGCTGCTTTTTTGTCTCTTAACCCTTCCTTATGAGCGATGCTACAGTATATGTCTAGGGAAAAACTGGACATATACTGTAGCATAAATTTGCCTTCTTAACATATTTTATCCTAATTTGAAGATCCACATATGTACACATAAGATTTGCAATAGCTCGAGCTCTGGCAGAACAAGATCCAACAGGTTATCAGTCAACTTATTTAGATTTTACTTTTACTGAAAACATGATGATGATGACTGAATATATTATTTCAGAGTTTAGACATTGCAGATCTACGGTATGTCAAGAATTTCTCCATGGACTGAGGTCAAAGGCAGGGATGTTCCTGCATTTAGTGTAACCGGACCCTGTGGGCCGGGACTGGAAGGGCTGCTCTGGTAGTTCAGTGATACCAGTGTTGTCACAGATGATGCGAGCAAGTGATGTTGTATTGTCATTCAGGTCTGCTTACCCCCTGGCAAATCCTTTGGAACTGAGAGGAAACCAGGCAGGCAAACAGGGGTCCCACTCTCCCTCCTTTGACCAATGGCTCAGCCACTCCCTCCCATCCACACGTCGATGTTTTTTTTGTTTTTCAGCATTCCTGCCAGTTGTTTCTGATTTCCAGGTTGGGACAGCCCACAACTTACGGCATGTGTTGTAACCTAAAAGGAAGCACGCAGTGTGAAAAGTAGGACAATGTTCTTGTTGTCAAAAGCCAGAAAATGCTCAGATGGAACAACATCCTGGAGATACAAGCACCAGGCACTCCATGGTCTCTGCCTCTCTGCATGTTGAGAGCGGCCAGATCGAACGCCAGCTCAGTGGAGAATTTAAACAACCGGTCCCTCAGCTCATCAGTCATCATGTGATCCTATGTGTTCAGCTTGGCCTGGCGACCCACCAGTCCCCTCAGGATTGGGTCCAAACCCCCTAAGGAACACAAGAGATAGGAACAATTTAATATGGACTATTTTAAAGCTTTAGTTACATTTGTGATAAATATTTGAGAATCTTGGCCGCATGTCATTACAGGTTGTTTTTTTAGTTTGTTGTTTTTTTCAATACTTCCATCAAGGAACTTAATGAGCACTTAATTCTTGGAAGTCATGATCCATGAGTAGTGCACTGTAGATGACTGGTTGCAGCAGTTGAAGCCGATTGTTTCCACAAAGGCAGTAAAGTGGTTAAAGGCTGATTTTCCATTGAGCTGAATAATAAAAATGAAGGATCGTGGCCATACCTTCAAAGATCAGCCTCCATGGTGTGAAGAAGGCTTTGTGCAGTAGCGGGCTGGGATAATCACGGTGCTCCTGGTATTTCTCATCAAGACGGTAAATAAATGGCTGAACCATCAGGTGAGCAAATCTGTAGGCAGCTGTGGCAAACACATTGGAGATGCTGGGGTCCACTTGTTCATCATAACCAGGGTAGGTGGACAGCTGCTTCGCAATTAAGTCTGGACCGACAATAGGGAGCAAGTAGTCTCTGTAGGTGAGAACCTGAAAAACAAAACGGAAAACTGAACCACACAGGATACTACTCTTTCAACCGTTATCCAAGACTTGTGCTGTTCATACGGCAAAGCTTATCTCTTACCTGAAAGTATGCTCCCATGATCTTGCGGGCCTCCTGGTAGAGTCTCTCTCCGTCCCAGTGAGGGTAGAGTTTTGCCAGGGCCCTAATCTTTCCTGCACACTTAATTTTCTCACTGCCTTGTTTTAAACTATGGGAGAAGGCCACTTCAGTTCTCCTGAAGTGAAGCAGCTTTTAGTTCTTTTGCTCTAAGCTGTTTGAACAACCTGCCCGAGGATCCTGATGTCGACATCTTTACATTTAAATTTGACCTATCGCTGTCTTTCTGGCTTGTGCTTCATACCTTTCTGTTCCTTAAATGTTCTTACCCTTCTTTGTTTCAAGTAATTCTTGGTAATTTCCAAACTCTGCATAAGAGTATTATTACAAGTACAAGTTTCCTCAAAACCAATGGGTGGAACCTTGCATGTGACCTCTCTGGTTTTCTTTACTGGAAGTTAGTGATCAGATCGACAGCTTGCTTGTTTATCAAACATGGGAGTTCCTCATTGTGCTGTCAGATTCCTCGGACTCAGACTTATCTCATGCAATACTTTTTTATTTTCAAAGAGGCACACCCAGCTCTGTTTGCTGGTAGGAAGCAAAGGTGGGTATAAATGGGTCGAGCACAGGACTTAAACTCAGAGCACTTACAGACAGGTCTCCTGTCCCACAGCTCAAAAACATCTGTGAAACTACGACTGATGTGAAACTACGACGTTTTAAGAAAATGAAGTGGAAACAAAATAACAAAAAGAAACATACATAGGATACAGTTAAACAACAAGTGAAAGCTGTATCAGGAGAGAGTCACAAAGTTGAAGTAAAAAATTAATTTGTTTTTCAGAATTAACAGGCTACAATTGGACAGAACATTTTAAGGAAAACTGTGGAACATGTGACACGTTTAACACATTTAACACAACCAGCGTGTAAAACCTAATGATGGCTGACTACTTTTGTGAATGAGTGTTCTCTTTTTCAACATATTCATGTATATAAAATCTCTGACAGTTAAAGAAATTAATAAAAACTTGCAGAAATAGAAATATGCATTGAAACCGGCCTGTCGCTTTTAGTATAAAAATTATCCAATATTATTGTAGCCTGATTAAAAACTCATCATAAAACTGTAGATTAAAGAAAACAGATTATTTGGAGTGTGCATAGATTCTGTTCTTACCTAAGAACAAATCCCAGATAAGGAAACATTGATGAGTGTCAGACATCGGTGCTGTTGATGTCACACCAACTCAAAAAGTCTGCTGTGATAGCGGCTTACCAACTTACAGCTTCTTGTGGCTAATGCTGCCCTTATATCAGAGATATATTGTAGCAGTCAGGAGAAAGCATGAGTGACCAATCAGAGAGGATATGAGACTTTTTTCAGGTCGTGTTTGGTTATATAATATTTCACTCATAATCAGATTAAGACCAAAAACTCAACTCAATTCAAATACAAACTTCTTTACAAAATTTATTGCATTAGTATAAATCTCTAATACACCTGGGTGAACGCTCCTTGCACAAATCTTCCATCAGAAATTGGGGGTTAGGGTTAAAGTCTTTGTCATAAAATGTGCAACCTCCATTTTGCCCTTGGCAAGCATGGATCAAAGACGCTTTCTTTTATTCATTATTTATATTTCAATCCATGCGGTTCATTTTTTTTCTTTACTGTAATGCTTATTATTATTTACTGTATTCTGCCTCTTTGAGTTTGAAAAGATTTTGAGCACTTGGTGAAGAGAGACTCCTGAACTGTTGGTCTTACATGTCAAAGACAGTGCATTGACATATAAACACCTGCATACAAGAATCAAATGGTTGAAATTATATTGGAAAAATGTCCTTTTCACTAAGTTGAAAGGGTATCTCAAAAAAGTGTAAAAAGGGCAGAGTGCAGTAGCGTCATGTTCAGGCCCGGATCTAGACTGCTCAGATTGGGGGGGCAATAAGAAATTTGATGTGGGCACCTTTTCCCACAGTGAACTTAGAGTTGAGAGTTTTTCCAAGTTTCAAAGAATGCGTCGCAAAAGGAAATTCAACCAAGCCGTGGTGTAATGATAATTACAAAAATAACGATAATAATATTTAATTATTATTTTTTACACATGCCACACACAGACTAGCACCACTGAACGTTTTTGTGGGCAATGCCCACCCAAATTTCTACTCTGCCCACCCAATGGTCCGCTTTATTCTGTGCCATTTGAATCGTGTATCGAATAAGTCTTGTTTTTGGTGCTGCCTTCAGGTGCTGTCAAATAAAAAAAACACTACACAGAGGAAAACCAAGTCAGAGTGTCCAGGTGTTCACAGTTTGTTCTTTTACCAAAGCAAACCGGGCAGTTCAACATGTTTGTTTTAACATATTTTAAATCAAAGTCACCTGTGTCATCAAAACAATATTCAGTGCGGTTTCATTGTAGCTTGCTTACTGGAACTCATCACCTGCATGTGTGCTTCTGTGCAGGCGTTAAAAATGTGCAGTGGCGCTAGTCTGTGCATGGCACATCTAAAAAATAAAAAATAATTAATATTAATGATTATTATTATTATTGTTATTATTATTATACCAAGGCCTGGTTGAATTTACTAATGTGACGCGATCCTTAAAATTAGAAAAAACGCTCAACACCAAGTTCACTGTGTGAAATGTTGCCCACCCCAAATTTCTAATTGGCCCCCCAAACCTGAGTGGTCTAGATCCAGGCCTGAGTGAGGTGTTTTTCTGGTCCTGTCAGCATTCAGGCTCCAGAGCTCAGAGTCAGCTGATCCATCAGGTTGTTGGGTGGACCAGATTGTAGAGCATCCCAGTGAAACCTGCTCCACATAAAAGCATGCGTCAGTGATGTAGGGAGCAAACTAGGTTAATGCCCTGTGTGTGACCTCTGCTCTGCTGCCCTCTACTGGTCAGAGGTCTGCGTGAAATGTTATTTTCACTTCACATATGAGTTGTGGACTCGAATTCAGTATTTATTACAAATTAGTTATCATATAGACAACGTGTAATGGTTGGTTTAGACATACAGCACAGGTCTTACCAAATTCCCGCCTGGTGATCTTTGGAATGTTCCATCCTTTGCAATTATACAACTGGATAGAAAGCTTTTTTATTCACAAGTGCCTTCAACTTATTTTACAAGGTCATGCCATTATTGAATTTCATTGTATTTTTTAATTTTGCACATTTCTATCTACTTTATTTGTTTTAACTTTCACCCTCAACTTATAGTTAAATCCTTATACAGATGTACCCTGTTATAATTCTTTAACCACTTTTAATCTCTTTACCTCTTTTATTCTCTTTTATTTTGCTTGTGTTTCAAACTGGGCGTCTGAATTTAAATAATTTCTTTTGAATCTTGTCTCTGTCATGTTTAATGTCCATGTGTCATTTCAGTTTTTATGTTTTTTATTTGTATTTTTTTTATATTTAGAATAGTATGAATATCATCAGATCACAGTGAGGATTAGTTTAAATGTATATTTATTTATTCATTCATTGAAATCTTTGTTAGTATTTTTTGTTTGTTTGTTTGTTTTATTTAGAATGGGACAAACCTCACCTGATCACCTGATAAATGTATATGTATTTGTTTATTTATTTATTTAGTTGTTGTTTTGTTTGCTCCATGGCGCCTGCGCTTCACAGCTCCGGCTCTGATTGGCTGAGACGATGGACCTGTATTTCCGGTACCACCCACACAGCCGCACTGATGTTTTTACCGTGACCAGAAACTGTCAATCGTGTCTTGCTCCCGTTCACAATGACCTCACCTGGGCTCGTGCTGGTGATACTCGCGCTGTCTCTTTGTCCAGGTAAGATATTTACGTCATCGTCCCGCATCATCAGAGGAGCGGCCTCCGCTCACATTCTTCGGTCATGATCAGATTCGTATCGCATTTTCTGATTGATGCTGAGATATGTGACTGTTTGTCCTGATTTCTCTGTGTGTGTGTTTTAAAGGAGACTGCAGGTTCATCACAGACACTTTGTCTCTCATCAGACAGGAAGCTCTGGTAATCTTCCTTATTTCCCGTATCTCTCAACATTAATTTCAAAATAATACATACAGGCTCCTCCTCTTACAATCTCTCTCAAAGACATATTTTTATAGGTGGGCTTGCTCATAGCTCTGATCTTACAATCTACTTTGATCTTATTATGTTTTATTTTGTCTTGATTTTACTCTTTTCTCGTGTGTTGAATTTTGTATTTCTGTTTTCTTATTGTTTGTTTTTTGTAACCGTTTCCATTTTATATTTAGAATTTTTAACTTGTAAAGCACCTTGTGACTGTGTTATGAAAGGTGCAGTATAAATAAAGTGTATTTCTACTATTACAGTCCTCTGAAACAGAAAAATGTCAGTCTCACTACATTCTCCTGTTTTGCATGTATGTGTTTATTTCTTTTTAAATAGCAAAACTGTTAGAGATGGGGTTTTTTTATATTTACAGTCTGTCTGCTTTAGCAGCAAATATTTTGGTGGGCTCCTATTAAAATGTGCACGCGGTGACACGGACAATCTCATGCTTTGTTTGGAATTTAATTGTTTTAACATGACTGTACTTGGCCTGAACAATCTTCTCCCTGTGGCCTCTCCTCACCAGACACTGGACACATGTTCAGAATGCAGACAGGTCGTCCAGCTGTCCGCTAACATGATCTCCAGCAGGGACACTAAGGTGAGGACGTCTGTGATTCACTTTAACTTTACTGATGATCACATGCGTTTGATTTGAAAGAATGGCAGCCACATCCAGCAGCTGGGGTCCCTGTAATGTCCTGTATCCTATCTACTGTGCTTTTGCAGGAAACTGTGTATGAAGGCTTGCATGCTCTCTGCCAGCGCTTCCCGCGTGAACAGGCATCACAGTGCGACTCACAGGTGAAGACGTATTTGCCCAAAGTGCTGCATCAAACACCTGGTCACCTGGTGAGTTTAGCCTCTAGTCACGCTTCTTTTTAGATACATGGAAAAACAACAACCACAAATGCCTTCAGTGATACGACTATGACTTTTTGAATGTCATATTGTGTGTGTGTGTGTTTTTGTAGAAGCCAGTCGAGACTTGTGTGGCTCTTGGACTTTGTGCTGCCCACAAGGAGGAGGAGCTGCTGAAACTTCCCCACCATGCCGCTGATAAAGACATTTCCAGCTCTGCGCTTGGCACAGCCATCAGCAGCTATGTCAGTATGAGTCAGTAGAAGTGGGACACAAAAAGTATAAAAGTGAAACGTGTGTAAATGGCCCACTCACCAGCTAATCCTCTCTCTCTAGGAGCAGTTCAACCCAGCTTGCTCCCTGTGTCTGTTTGTCATCAAGAAACTGGAGACCCTTTTGCCTAAAAACATGACTGAGGTGACTTTTTCCCCATGTTGCAGTGTATTGACTACGGCGCGTGTCCCTCACTATGCATCACATGATGTAAATGTCACTGTCTGACCTGTCTCGCCCTGCAGGAAGCTTTAATGAAGCTGATGGGAGAGGTCTGTGACCTTCTACCTGAGAGCTACAAGGACCAATGTGATGAGTTCATCAGTAAATACGGCGTAGAGATAGTAGAGTTCCTCCTGTCGTCTGCTGCCCCTCAGACTATATGTACTCTTCTGCACCTGTGTTTGTTTGAGGAGCAGCTTCCTCCAGGTCAGTCCCCAAAAAAAACACACTCACTCATAGTTTGTTTACAGGTTAATGTGTGTGGAACCATACACTTCCTCACTGTCACTAATTTAACACTCTACTGGTTTCACAGGGACGTTCCTCCCCTCGGACTGCGAGTCGTGCCGCACGCTGGCTGTGCTGAGCCGACTGCACCTGGCTCCTAACTCCACCGAACCTCAGACCTCGTCTTTCCTGCAGTCTGTGTGTGTCCTTCACCCCAATGCCATCCAAAAGGTTTGGCCCTTAACTTATACTCCCAATACTCTTTATACTCTAACAACAAAATTCACAAATCACTACAACATTAAAACAGGTTCAGCCAGTCAACATGTTTTATCTGTGTCCACACTGGTATCTTATGTAGTTACCCAGCCTATAGTGCCTCTACATATCCTGTTACTTCTTCTTTTGTCTTTCTGCAATAAAAACGATTTCCTCTCGTGCTCTTTTCAGTGCCAAGCTTTCACCCAAATCTATGGCTCCCGACTGCAGAAGGTTTTGGGAAACCAGAAGGAGGCTCCACATGCTTGTGAAGTAAGAACAAGCTTTTGTAAGGATAGAATAAAATAGAATAGAATGGAATAAAATTGAAAGCCGTTACCGACAGTGCTATACCTGGTTAGTGCATACAATTTAAAAAATAATAAACAAGTCAATAAAGTAAAAAAGATATAGATATAAATTAGATTAAAAAATCGTCAGCAGATTGCTCAGTCCAGAATAGTTGTAGTGTTTTTTCATATTTATTTAGAGTTTGAATAGCTGTTGGGGGGGGAAATGATTACTAAGTTTTAAAAAGCGCCTCCCTGAGGGCAGAGGGTCAAACAGGTGGCGGCCAGGGGACAGGACGGATATGTACAATGGCCTACGTCAATGAAGGGAAGAAAATGAAACATGGCCAAAGAAGTATTATTGATGTGGTTTTGTAATAGTATAAGAGACTTCTTCGCCAGAGGTGAAATGACTATGAACAATCTTTATTTGACTTACTAACTTAATGTGTCACAGAATGATGAGCCCACATCCACGCAACACTAGTCACAAAGAGTGTAACCTCTTAAATGCTCACACACTCAAATTGTCTCTTCTGATCTGCAGAGAGCTGATCTGTGTGTTGCCTTGAAGAAGACGGAGCCGCTGGGGAAGCGTCGTTGCACTGAAGGACCATATTGTTAGTTTAACCGATAACAGTGATGCACAGGTCAGTCCCATTTTCTGAAAATTGCAGTGAAATACAGCTGAAACACATGCATGTTGTTCAGCAGCCAGAAGCTGCACTGGTCACACATACAACTGCACTACCTGATGCAGTTTTAAGTAGAATTGGGATTTTGTGAATAATTTGTTTCCCATATTTTATGTCTGTGTACTTTTGTCTTTACAGGTTTTCTGTGACAACACATGAAAGATGATTAAACCAAACTGTAGTTACATGTACACAAAGAATCACTTTCTTGTATCAAATGATTCCACTTAAAAGTTTTGCACTTTACTTTTTATTACTTTTGGGTAAATTATTCATCCCACTATTTCAATCAGCCATAAATATTCATCATGAACTATTCTGGTTTGCATGCTTGTGTCGTGAGACCAGGGCCGGGATTCAGTCTGAAACGGCAGTTTAGTCAAATGTAATGCACAGTACAATATGTATGTCACTATGAATGTGAAAATGCTTAGCTGTAAGCTGAACCCTCAATATGTATTAAAGACAGTTTGGACAATTGATTTCTACTTATCCTTTTCTCTCACTGCTGTTCCATGACGCCTGGTGCAAATGTCCAAATACATACTCCTTAAATTAAAGCAAAGGTTTGTCATTAAAGGGGCTGCGTGTATTATTTGTTGGCTGCTGCTAAATGGCCAGCTTAGCATTAATCAGCCGCTTACTTAACCTATAATCATTAATTGCAAGTTAGAGATCGAACTTCATGTCTTCACTCGCTAAGAGCGGTCTCCAGCGGTGGAAAACAAACCAATGCTAACCTGTTTTGTTTCTGCTGAAGTAAGCATGCTTCCATGCGAACTAAAACCAGTTTGGACATTCCCAACGCGTCACTTTCCAATAGTGAGTCACTAGCTTCCAGGCTTCCCTGAAGAAGTATTGCTGTTCAGAGTCATTATTATAAACTCTTGTCCTGTAAACACTTATGTCTGAATCTCTTGGCCAGCGACTGCCACCACTAACAACAAAGGAGCCACGTTTTTCTTCAAATTTAGTTTTTAAAATTCAAAAGACAGAGACGCATGTTCTGGAGCTTGTTTATTTAGAAACTTCCACATAGTAAAAAGATAAAACAGTGAAAAAAACATGGAAACATTTACATGTATTCGCTTTTTTGTGACTATAAACACAAAGTCTTGATGCTCTCTTGCCACTCTTTTTCTATTTTGTTAAATTCAATCACTTAAATACCCAGTTCATCTCATAATGGTGACATCACTTCAGGCCAATCACAGTGAAAAAGAAAATCCTGGCTCGCTTACGCCTCTTTGTGGTTGTTTGTGTCATCGGCACACTCTTGTCTCTTCCAGATCTAGAAACGGTTAAAATTAAACAATTAGTACCAAAAGGAGCACAAAACAAATCTGCAATCTAAGCTTCCTTGTTAAATTCAAAGACTATTTTTGATTCATAATCATTTAAAAACTTTGAAATAAGATTCAGATAAAAACCAGTTGCTATCAACATCTTTCTAGTGACACTAACAAAATGCATCATCACAAGTTTCACCAAGAAATTCTAAGTATTTCTCCCCACACTAACTTTATTGTTGTCAGAGGCTCTGAAATCACCAAGTTCATGGCTGAAACACCAGATTAAATAAATTCTATTGTTTATGTATACATTTTTTATTTGTATCTTTACAAAAGGGATGATTTCACAACAGTAAATTCATACAGATGAGGATGAATGAGTAAAGGCCTTATTTTTCATATTACATAGAATTACATCCTAAATAGCCAAAACTATATTCTGCAACCGTCTGTTCTCTACAAATTGAAAGACATACAAGTGTGATACTGTGAATGCCATCGGATTAAAGGGGATACCTGTTGCATAGAGAATTATGGAGTCACGGCACTGTACCATTTACATTCTCCAACACAAAACCACAATGAGTGGGAGGACTTGCCTGGATGTAGGCTTCCGACAACGTGATCATCTGGGGGAGAATGTCGATCACCTGAAGGTCCTGCATCTCGTACCACTTCCCAGTTCCCTGATTAAACAAAAAGACACTTCAGAACAGATGATCAGCAAAACGATGATCAAATCTAATGCTTTTCTTAGATTGTTTGTGGTTATTGTAACAAAGAAAAAAATTATAATATATCTCCTTGCGACCTACATGATGCAGAACATGTATTCTGTAGGCTCCCTCAGTGGGTTTCCCATCATGCACTACGTTGGCGACGAGGTCATAAGTTGTGCACTTCTCTGTAACTTGAGCTTCTTCTGTCAAGTACTCACGAAGGTCTACATTCCTGTTGAAGAAATTGAAAAGTGATAACATAAACAAGTGCATATTTATACATGAAGACAAAATACACACAACCTATACATCACTTTTTACAAGAGTTTATTCAAAGACAACCGCTGTACATCATAGTTACAGCAGTCACTTTTAATTAGAGCCTACAAACACCACCTGACAGTATATGTGCAGCACTTACGTGATGGGGAAGTTGACAATTGTTGGGTTCTTTTCCACAAAGAAGTTGTTCTTGGTGAATCTTTTGATGCAGAAAATGAGGTACGGAGGAAGTTTGGTCAACTGGAACCTTTTGAGAAAATTCTCTTTGTAGGTTTTGTATTCCTGAATATAAAGAAGAAAGGAACGTGTGTAGATTATAATTTATAGGTGTAATATCTAAATTACAATCCAGTCTTAGCTCAGAATATCTTTTAGTAAAGACAACTGCATGGTCACATTGTAGCATTTACAATAGTCTGTACCTTCTCTGTGCTGCCAGTGAACTTGCCCAAGATGTGGAAGAGGGGGACCTGGGGGATGATAAGCTGCTCTTTCTCATCCTTGTACAGTGGAGCTGTTGGGAGGTCAAGTGTCAGAAACAGGAAGGTGGACTCAGACATCTGTTCCTGGTATTCCTCCGTCACAAGTAATGCCTCTTTCTCCTCGGGTGGCTGGGAAATAATTACAGTTACAATTAAATTGTATCAAAAAAATATATATAAATTAAATATTCACAGGAAGGTGGCAGGTGAAAAAGAATATTCTCTCTGCCCCATGTCTTATATCTGCGCTTCAAAACTGAAGAACAATTTTGACTGGGCCTCTAATTTTGACAATAAGAGAAATAAATCTTTTTAATTTTGGTCAAGCACTTTGTTTAAGTAGTATATACATTACACACACACACACACACACATATATAAATAATCTGACTTCATTGATAACATGATTCATATGACAGTTAATTAGTTCAAATAATAGCAAACTTACTAAATCTGGGTGTGGAAGTTTCTTGGAGAAGATCCTCATGGAGCCTTGAAATGCTTGCGTAATGATTGCTATGAAGGAAGAAAGACAAAAGGCAGCGTTTTCCACAGAATTAATTACATTTATGATGGAAATGGGGTGCACGCATACGTGCCCAAAGGTTGCTCTCACGTGCAATAGATTCCAAGTAACAGGTACACAGACAAAAGGGTGTGATGGAAATCTGGATATACAAGAGGCTGGAAACACCAGAGTTATCCACGTGTATTTTAATAGGGGCTTTCTGCAGAAAGGATCAACACAGAGAGTCACAAGGATCTCAGAGTGAAGATGCAGGACACTCAAATGCAAGCATCTTATATAGGAGAACTAAGGGCTGTCTCTCTGAACCAGTTCAGACTGGTTCTGTAGGCGCAGGAGAGAGAGGAATCTAAACATAAACAACTGATTTACATGTGTTTCCTAAGGAGATAAGCAGACATACATTCCGTTCTTTGGAGGGTAAATAAGTGGCAAAAGGGTCTGGCAGTTTTCAGGTCATCAACAGTTCAGACCATAAAACAGCTCAGGTCATAAAAGTCTTTAGACAAGGCTGCAAAAACTTACTTTCTAAATACAAATAGTTTGTCAACCATACTTAGTTAATTTTTCCACTACAAGGGGCACCGACAAGTTCACGTGTAAGAGAAATAAATGCATTGATGCCACATCTGCAGCGATCGCCGAACACAGCAGCAGAACAGCACGACCAAGCACACAGCAAATAGCGCTACACACACCAACTTAGAGATCTCTAATGTTATTATGAGAGATGTAGAACATGTTTTGGCACATTATGAAACTGTGGCTGGACCAATTAGAATATGTATGTACACAAAGTGTAGATAATAAATTGGAAACACTACATGAGGACAAATTAGCTCCCATAGCAAAAAAAGAAATAAACTAATTCAATAGAAAATTGTATTTGAGTTTGTTCTTCCACTCCTAACAATTTACTATTAACATGACAAAAAACAGTTCATGTACATGAAACGTCTTTAATTCTCCTACTCACATGGCTTTTTCTTTGTGCCTCCAAGAGCCCCATGCAGAGCATTCAAGAACCACGTCATAAAGTCCACAGCATCTCCTGCAGAAACGAAAACAAACAATCAGAGCCACAACCTACCGTACTTCACTGTACTGGGATGCGTTGTGACACAAATCTTACCTTGCTTGGTAATTTGGAAGTTCTTCTTGCTGCACAGCACCACGGCCTGCAGCATCTCATGGGGAGACACGTGGGCCTTGAAGTTTCTCGGATTCCAAAGTTTGCGCATCAGCTCCCCGAACCTCTGCACCAAGAGGAACATGATGTCCCCCGGTGGCCTGCGGATTCCTTTGTAGTTCTCCTCCTCCAGGAAGTAGTTTCGCAAAGGTGGAACGTTGGAAAAAGCCTAAGAAGAAGAAGCACATAAAAAAAGGATGGGTTATTTTTAAGTTTATGACTATGCCCAGATAATGTCCACTGTGGCAGTTTTGTCATACCTGTAACACCACGTTGGCATAGTCATTAGCTTTGATGTTGTTGAGCCCAACAATGCCTGGTAGGTACGTCGTACCATCATAGGCTCGGTACAGTTTTCCTTGCTTGTCCAGTCCTGAAATGTGCTGCTTGGTGAAAGTAGGCTTGAGCACATACTGTAGAAAAAGACGTGCCAACAAATTAGTGACACAAAACTGAAGTTTGAAAACGATAAAATGATAAAACGTGCCAGTATTGACAATGTTATATTTTGAGAGAGACATGTTACAGTAACATTAATAGTGCTTTAAAATAATCTTTGATCAATGCTCTAACAGATATTAAAGCATGAGTGTCACAGCATTACATACATATACCAATCAGGTGAACTCATTTGACAAAAGACGCTCGACTGATTTCAGTGGAATCTGCCTTCATCTGACGAAAAATTGCCCCCCTCTGGGGGCAACGGCCGATATTTTGGGACTTCCGGAGAAGACAGTAGATATCTGGACCAAGACTTCATCTTCCATTTGCTAAACACTGTTTAGCAAACAGCTATCTACATTATGCAGATGAAATAAAAAGCTGATAGCCAGTGCATTTTGGTCAATGTGTTTCGCCTCTTTTGCTCTCCACACAAACTTGCAGACAACCAAAGCCTGCTTAAACGTGATTGGTCAGACAAGAAACAGGAACCTGAAGGCTTCTAACCCCCAAATCGTGTCCCTCACCTACAGATTCTGCATATTCACATGCAGACTCTGTTTACAGAGATTCATTTTGGTGTGACCTTGATGTGATGTAACCTTTCACACGAGACAATGGCAATATTTAAGCTGTATCCAAATATATAATGTATACATACCCAATCTCACAAATATACCCATTCATAGCATAATATCAGCAATGCACTATTTCATTTCTCCACTCCACAGTCAGTCTTTTTCACTGCAAAGTTTGCTTTAACTAAAAAATGTGCTCAATCATAAATGCAATTCAAGTTCAAGTAAAGAAAGCATCATCACTTGTGGTTGTACTTACAGTGATGTCCTCCAGTGAAGAGTCAATGATCTCATAGTTGTCTGGCAGACAGTAAAACTTGAGTGTGTGCAGATTGAGGAACACATGGTGGGTAAACTGGACGCTGTGAGTGTAGGCATGGGACTTCAGTCCTCTACCTGCAGTGAAGCACACATGAGTTAAGTCAGTCCCCGCACAACCAAGCGTTTCAATGTGGTGGACTCTCAGATCATTCACTCACCCTGGAAGTATTTCCCACATATGAGGCAGGCGTAGACGTTGATGTGGGACAGAGAGATGGAGCAGAGCTTCTCAAAGTCAAAGTCCAACACGCTCCTGTAGGATCAACAGGCAGAAGGGGAGATCAGCTGCAGGGCAATGGAGCAGGACTGAGCTAACTAGCATTTAGCACTAACATAAACAGTGAACAGTCAAGTGAACTTTCTCTTGCCTGTTTATGGTGTCGAGATACGGGCAGTGGCGACTTCTCCGGTCTTCTGCTACACGTGTTCGGCCTATTTTAACTGCCGCTGCAACACAAAAGCAAACAGTCAATACAGTTAATGCCCAATCAGCTGGGTGAACGCTAGCTAAACATGCTAAGCTAACCCAGGAGAGCGTGTAATATTTATGGGTATGGTGCTTTTGATACACGGGGTGCACTGAAAGGGCGGTGTTAAAAACGACAACGAAGAGATATCAAGCGAGCCGTCTCTGATGCTGGGTGAGCGAGTGTTAAAAATCCAACGCATGTTTAGCTAACTGTGCGTAAAGTAGCCACCTGCTAATCAAACGACGTGCAGACGTTAGCAGTAAATATATTTACCTCCGTCATCGCTGTCGTCTTCTTCGTCGTCGTCGTCCACCTCAGCTTCTCTTTCTCGTTTCAGAGAAACCATCATCACTGTAATCTTGCGAATGTAAAGTCAAACTAACAGAGAAAGGCTCAACTTTGAGTGGGTCAGATGAATGAGTCGCACAACGTGTGCGTCGACGCTCGCGGTGTTTGTGCGTCGCCGTTCGAAAATAACAAAATTAACTATCCCGGAGTTTAGAGCTACATCGATCTTTGAGCTGCTCAGGGGCCAAAACCAACGTGACAACTCGTATAATGTTAAATATGTAGTATTCGTTTTTATTAGAACCAATTTCAATGTTTTAATGTTGTGATGCGTTTGTAAAATTCAATGTAAAACAATGTTTTTGGTTAGGCTAGATTTACAAACTCCGGGAGTGTTGCGGTCGGCCAACGAATTACCGTTGGCTAGCATGTAGCTTTTTGTCAGTGCTCTGATTGAGACTTGAAGCAAACATTAGCGCCATTAGCTCCTAAATACTGTCCCCGTCTCAGGGCTGCTGGTTGAAATGGATATTCTGAGAGACGACGAAGAGGATGAGCTGAAATACAAACGCGCGGGGCGCTTGGACATGAGCCACGGCTTCCTGCACCATATCCGGAGGAACCAGATTGCTAGGTGATTTCCTTACCTGCTGTTAGCTTGTGTTAGCAGAGAGCATGCTAGCCAGCTCACAGCATCCAGCCACAGTATCTGGAGCTGAAGCTACTTTTATCGGATTTTAAATAGAAGTTGATGTGATCGCGAAGAAAGATTCATATGTTTAAGTTGCATCATTGTTAAAACACGTCAAAAGTGAAAGTGCATGCAAAGGTCGCACAGGCCTATTGATCCAAGTTATGTTTAGTTTAAAATTCTGAAGTTAAAACAACATGAAACAGTTTAACTTGAAGAGCAGCTTGTTTTTAAAACAGTTATCATTATGTAATGTAACACTAGAGCATGACCTGCTCGTGTTTAACCAGGTTAGAAGGTGACATGTGTCTTTCTCAGAGCAATAACAAAATGTTGATCCCCTGCCTCTTCCAGGGATGACTATGATAAGAAGGTGAAGGAAGCCAAAGAGCTGCAGCTGCGGAGGCACACCACAACCCCCAGACGACCCCGTCGACCTGACATCCAAGTGTACCATCCACGGCGAAGACGTAAGATCCAGCTGCCCATGACCTGGGTTCCTGCTGTTGATGGTGCAGCCACTGAATACGAGTGAAGAGAGGGTTTGTGTGTGCTTGTTTTGCAGATGGATCAGAACCAGGGGCTGGTGCTGAGGCTGAGGAGTGGAACGAGAGTGGGTCGAGCACAGAGACTGAAACGCACGGGACTGAACTCTTCTGGCTCGACTATCAGGCAGACTCCGGTGCCATTACGTCCTTCCTTGTGCACAAGGTACCCACACATCCCCTTTTTATCTATTGTTTCTTGCCTTTTGTGTGATTTCTTCCTCTAAAGTTTTGTTGGTTCAACATTTTTCCCTGTTTTTTTCTGTTTGTTAAGGATGATAAGCCTGAGATGGTAGTGGAAAGTGTTGCGGAAAAGAACAGCTTGGATTCAGCCATGAGGGCAGCTCTGGTGGCTCGGATTCGAAAGGAAATGGACAAAAGACGGGACAAACGCTGAGTGATATCAAAAGCAAGAATGTGATGTCAAAGGCACTACAGGCAAAGCCCTGTGGAATAATATTTCGTTCACAGTTCTGTGCTCTTCCGTGAGCGCTGTTCACATTGTTGGAGGAATAATGAGGAACTGGGTCCTGTGCAGCCGCTGTCAGCAGAGATCCCAATGTGTTCTCCAACAAAGTTTTCTGTTATTAAAGGAGAAGGAACCACAGTTGGTACAGACAGTGAGGTGTGGAGAGGTCACGTTCACTGCATTTTACACATCTTATACCGTTACCTCATACAAGGACTGAACACATTGTTGACTGGACCTATACATGTTTGTTTCAGAAAGGACTTTGACAGAACACTGTTAACCTTGATCCTCCACTGAACATGTTTGTGTTTCCTCTGTTTACAAAAATCTAGGTTTTGTATTGAAACTGTTTCTGGTAAAAAGTTAAGATCAGAATAGCAGCCTGTCACCGATCCTATGTTGTGAATGTGAGAGTTCAGTTTTGGTTCGTATTGAGTTGAAGAGTTTAGTGGATGTTGCCATGATGCTGTGTTTGTGTGGCAACTGTGTTTTGTTGTTTTCAGTATTATAATTTATTCAGGGTTGTTGAAAGACTTATTTTTGATACTGTAATATATTTGACAACAAATCTTTAAATGTACAGTGACATAAAAATCATTATTTACTGTCTAAATGTGACTGTGTCTTTTTCTCAATGTATCGCTGGCATATTTAATGTTAGAAGGAAAAATAACAGAGCAACACATTGTAAAACACTGATATTACACACCACGTTTTCAGCAGGTGGCGCTATGAATCCATTTTCAACTGCACATTCCTGTATAGCCTGTATTTTACATGAGCCTGACCTGCTGTTCTCATACTTTCAGATTAGATTGTATTGTCTCTAGGTGCATAGTAGCACTTTATCTGTATAAACATGACTATACAATGTCATTTCCATGTTATTTTGTGAAAGAAGGCAGTTCATAAAATATAACTTCAAACTTTTTCTTGTTAAGAATGTAAGGAAAAGACTCCAGATCTGAGGAGCTCTGATGGTCTGGTGCTGAACATGAACCATTACATCCCTGATCTGCGCATTTGTTGCATGTCAGTTCTCATCTGCCCCCTTATTTCCTGTCATTTCTCCACCATCAGTTAATTAACAGAGATAAAAGTGGTGAAAGGGTCACATTCCCCTTCAAAACTTCTCTAAGTTTTTACATGACGGTGTTTGTTGCATCAAACATGTTTTCATGCCTGTGTCGAAAGGTAGATACGTCACACCTCTCTCCTGGCTGTGGAAAAAAAGGTTGACTTGACATTTGGACGGATTAGCTGTTGATCCAGTCTTTAGTAAGAGATTAGTTCATTGTTTTCGTAAATGCATAAACAGTTTGCACACATCACCCTCTGGCCACATGGCAGGCCAAATCCCCAGTGTTATGCAAAGGCTTGTCAAGGAGGAGCAGGTTCTGCCGGCCTATTGGTGGAGCAGAGACACTCCCCAGCAGATTGTCAACGCCTTGCTCCAGCTCACTTTACATTCCCCAATCTGCATGTGACTGACGTTTATGAGCAGAGAAATACACGGTCACCTACTCGGCTGTTTCACCAGCTCTCAATTGGCTCAGTGTGAACCAATCACAGCCCACACCTTCCCCTTTACCCCCTTTACTGTAGTATCACATTAACGAATTACATAATCTGAAACTGTACTTCTGTCAGTCACACAACAAATGTTTTGTATGATTTAAATGTGCAGTTTAATGAAGTACCTTTTGTGACTGGGAGTATTTCAGTTACTGTTTAATTAGAAAGACAGATTTTTTATCATTTTCTGCCAAACTGCATCTTAAAAAGTGTGTTACCATTGTTAAGCATCTATTGCTGTGCATTTGTATTAAAACTGTGTCTCACATTTGTAGATAATCATATACTCGTATAGAACAGGATAGAATAGAATAGAACTTTCGAAAATCGTATTCGACTCACCACAAGTCTTCACCGTTTGAAATTCCATTCACAAAGTCTGCCCTTTTTATTTATTGAGGTACTTAACTTTTCAGTACTTATGTAAATGTTGCAAACAAAGTTCCATTGTTAAACACAGAAGTGCAAAATATCGGCCACCCCTCTGTCTGTTTGGTTTGTGGCATTCTGGTTACTTTGATGGCAGAAAAATATTTATATTTATCCATTGTTTTCTCTTTTATTTATTAAGGTTATTTAAATGAGGCTCCAGGCTTCCTGCATTGTCTTCTATTGTCTCTTGAATTCTCTCTTTTTTTTTACTTGCTTGTGTGATTATTTTCTTTCTTAAATGCATCAGTAACCTACTGCCCCTTGACATGCTCATGATATTCAAATCATTTCGTAGTTTCCAATAGTATCAGCACGTCTACTTCTTTTTCACACTCCTGTTTTTGAATGTTTCACCTGCTTTGACTTTTCTCAACCTTTGAAAGTGATTTCAGAGACGGCTGTTACATAACCTGCTGTGGAATCTAGACAGGGTTGGGCATATTGACAAATTGGGTCTTATACAGCTTTGTCAAAAGTTAGGATAGAATTTTGGCCCATCTCCAGAGCTACTGAGAACGATGTTGCATAACAGTGATGGTAATCGAGACGCAGGTAGACAAAAAGGTATGTGTGTCCTTGGATGCACATTTGTGACCTTCATAATATGGCAGATTGTTATAAGGATAAGGCCTTTTATTACTCCGCAAACCCAAAACACACATATACATTGCAAAGAAACTCACAACTACCATCCACACAAAAACAACACACTTGCATTCCATTCTGCTGTGGTATCAATGTACTCAAATAATTGTGAAAAAAAAACTAATATATGCACGGCTTATATCCTACATATAAATACAATGCACTGCAAGACAAATAGTGGGAAACATTTGAAGCAAAAACATCTTTAGTTTCTTTCTGTATGGTGAGATTCAGATTGTTCACTCTCCTTGTGAATCCGAATCAGTTTGAAGTGCACTAACATTTTGAAAGGAAATGGAGTCGATTATCACATGAGCAAAATGCTGAAGGAGCAATTCGTGGATTTCCCTTCCTGCAAGAGTGCAACAGCAAGCTCGTACATATATTGCATCAGCTGCCACCCAATCCAAAGAAGAAATCCCACTGCCCTCACTGTGAGAAAGACCTTATCTGACAGTCGACCAATAATATTTGGTCTTGACATTTTGTTTAAGAAATCCCTCGTGCATTGTTTGGTCTCGTGTGTGAGCTGCTGCACAGTTGGTGACCTCGGAGATCGTTGTAGTCTGAAGAATCAGCCCAGAGCCCAAATGCTCCAAAAAGCTAAAAGACCGCAGTGATGCAGTGCTCGAGGTGCCTCAGAAATGTGCAGGGAATGTGTTGCTATGCTGTCGAGGCACAGTCTCACACTTATATTATTGCTGCCCAGTGCCCTTCAGTATCCAGCAGTAGTGGTGCAGGGGTGAGGGATCTTGCCCATTCAAGGCTGTGGGACATAATCCTCAGCACAACCTGATCCCACCATTCAGAGATAAATATAGATGTTGGACTGAGCCAGTGTGGCAGAGGAAACGCACAGCTGCTGTGTCACTTCAACTGACTTAAGGTCCAAATATGATGACTTAGTAGAAATGAGTATCCATATCGTGATTTACAGGTTCTAATTACGGTTACGTAATTAGTTACATGAGGTACATGAGACGAGCTTTCAGAGACAAGGACTGCTTCCAGACATTAAGGTCATATAATACCAGCTTCAAGGAGAGAGAGATCTTAAAAAGTAAACTCTCATGACCCTCAGAGGATGGGCAGTGTAGATCATGGATGTGTATTTTGATATTTGTGATATAATAATTCTAGAAATCCACAGAGCACTTTATTTTTACTCTTTCTTGACATGTATTTCTTGTGCATAATGATAAAAAACTGAAAGTGGTGGGCAACACCACAGACTGCTCAGGTTTGATGGTATTATCTCCAATGCAGTTATTTCATTTTCCGCAATCCTAGTGCAACGATCACATGAACAACCCACAAATCAACTCATTCACTCACAAAGCTGTCTGAGTCAATGTGGCAAATCCAGTTATACAGAAAAGGTTTGTTGGGTTCGCACTTCAGCCCTGAGCTGCCTCCACAGATTCTCTGCAACAACAGGATTTGATGCGAGAAACTCTGAAACTTGAGGAGTTTCAGTCAAGATCTAAAGTAAAGATAATTCAGGAACAAAGCAGTTCACCGATATTCCACTGTAAAAGACAGAATAAGGTTTGATTCGTTTTCACAGTTCCACGAAGCCCACAAATGCCAAGAAATACATCTGTAACTCTACTGGTCTAATTTACCATGCTCATACAGAGATTTGTTCTGATTTACACATCATGTCTCTTCTTCTTGTCACTTTAAAAAAAATCCATTAAGACACAATATCCGTCATTGTTGTAAGGTTTTGTTTTTTTCATTATTCAACACTGAATAGCTGACAAACATAGAATACAACAAAAATAGAAACGTGAGGGCATCACAACAGGGGAAGTATAATGTAAAGAAAATAAATTAGTATAACTCATCGAAATCTAATGGAAAATTTGCCAAAATAAAACCCAATAAAAGATAATAGGAAAAAATAATAATAACTTAACAAAAAGTTAGGCAATGACACATTATCTAAAAAGATGTTCAATCATACCAGTCATGTCGGTTTTGATAATTTTTGTTTTGAGGTTTTATTTAACGAGAAGATTTCTTTGTAAATTACCAGTTACCCTGAAGCATCAGAAAGCTCCCGCAGAAAACAACTTCATTCATGTTCTTCAACTTGAATATTATCAATTCGGTGTTGAGCCTGAATGACGGATTTAAGAGTGAGTCGTGAAGTGAGATTTTAACCCGAAGACATTTTCCCAAAGATGATTCCAGGCTCAGAGATAATGATTCAAAACTGGACTCACTATGTGAATGAGCAGGAAAAGATGAATAAGTTATTGATCTTTGTGATAAATGAGCCAAGGTGACATGAGGCTTCACTCCATGTGATTCCCATGGATTAGACACGTCTTTGTTCATATTGTCCGTGACAAATTTTGTCCCTTAAGGACATGGAATACATCAGTTCAAGGTTTACACACACAGATAGAATATTCTAGTGAAGTCCTCCATGTTTGGTTTTCTATCGTCACACTTTCCAATCACTGTGTCAACATCAGAAGCATTGCTATCATGTGTTTTTGTAGCCACTGTGTTGGGAGACCTTCACAAATATTATTTACTTCTATATTACATTTTAGACTCATTTTTATTAATAGTTGAAGTTGTTTGGTGGTTATCATTTAATTACTGAATTATGCTGTGTTAACTGGTAATAACCGTGTCGTGATAATGAAATTCTTGCACGTCCTCAGATGAAATTGATCATTGCCCTATTCCTGACTGTCTCTGTATATATATTCCGTACTGGGTAATGTAATGGTTACTGGCTGTTGTAACTGTTTATCTTACACTCTCTACCTGGGCTTTTGTAGCATTACCAAACCAACATGATACAGAACGTCAAACACCTAATAACAAAAGCACAATAAAACATGAAAGCACTTTGAAATGCACCTTAAAAGGAAACATTTTCATCCCTCGCTATTTGATCCTTAAACCGCATCTACATTTACATTGTTATTGTTTTGATACATGAACGCTTGCTTACAGCCAAACCAAGGCCTTGGAGATTCACCATCTCTTTGTGCTTGGGTTACAATGCCAATATGTCAAAGTTCAACGCGAGCTGCAAATGACCAGTCAAAGAGCGAGCGTGTTTATTCTGTAATGTCTAACCTCTGCTACTGATCCAAGGTCCGCTCTGACATGCGAATTCCTCTGGTAATCTAAAAAGGTCATTCAGATGCTGTCAGAGTAACCTTTTGAACATGACGGTCTTATTGACAAACAGTAAGTTAAAGCTCTTGTTAAAAGACACAGAATGTAGGTGCTGTTACTATTAACTGCTGTTACTATCTGAAAACCCTTTCACCGCTTTTAAAATAAATGCTTTTGTTAACTTGGGCTTCAGGATTCTCCATTTACTAACTTTTTAAACACTGGACTCTGATTATTGAAGAAAAGAATGATCATTGATGTAAATGCATGATGATTAAATACTTACAGTTCTGCTATAACCTCACCCAAGGTCCGTGTTATTGACATGACACAGAAGAAAAAAACAAGTACTTAAAACCTAACTTTACAATGAGCTCAATAAAAAGTAAAACCAGAATGACACTAAGTAAAATGCATTTACCTCCACCCAGGCCCAACAGTCCCCTTATGAAGCCACATTTAAATTCACTAAATGTGTCTTTTTTTAGTTGGATCTGCATCAAATTGCGCACACACACAAATATAAATTCCATAAGTCTGTTTTTCTACATTGAGATCGTTTAATTAAGGAACATGTTGAAAAACAATCCTATCTCATAATCTTAATCACTCCACAATGTCATGGAGCAGCGGAGTAGTTTTTCCTGTGTAACAACATTTTTTTTTCAATGAATAAATAAATAATGTGTGAGCCAAATGGCGTGTGTTGATCGAGGGTGTTTTGGCCTCTGGGCTGTTGCTGGGATCAGGTTGAACACCTACAACTTTCACAATGCCAGCACCATGACAAATTTCATTCCTTGCACCAGCAGATTTGACCTGTTTTCAGGCTGCTGCCCGGGACAGTTGTCTGTGCCAGTCATCCCAGAGCCATGACACCTGTCAAACCAGAATTAAACAGACCCTTTTATTAGGTGCAGGCAGCTGTCGAAGGTTAAACTCTTGACGTCAGCATTGCTTAAAACTGCAGCAGATTGAGGAAGATGTTCAACCCACCTACATCCTGCAAAATCTTCAGATACTTCAATTGTCTTACATCCAGCACAGGGGAAATAAATGTTTTGACTGACTTTTAGAAGCACAATCATTTCAAAGTAGACTTGCAGTGGCTTTGTTGTATTCAATGCCTCCCAGCACTTTTCTACTGTTACATGTCAAAATATATTTAGTAAAAAAAACGCAAATAGGATTTATTTATAGTGGTATTTGACTATGGTGATAAGAATTGGTTAAAAACAGACTCATCACGACAATACCAGTTATTCACAAGAAAATATACGGAGCCACAGACACTTTTAAGGAGTAGTTGTTTATTACAGAGCATAAAGAAACTACCCATTTGACATGAAGCATAACAGTATGAGCTACTTGTTCCTCTGGAAGTTTAACGCATGTTGGTGGGAGGAGAAAAAAAGCAAATAAGGAGTAGAGGAAATAGAAAAGGCACTCTTAACTTACTGTAGCCAACAGGATGCTCTCGAGTGGTAAGAGGGAACAAAAAACCAACTCTATCCAACACACGGGGATGGCCATGTAAACAAGGCTGGTTTCTCTGTACTACACCAACCAAATGTTGCCATCCCGTTCGTGAGGATAGGCCAGAGCCAGAGAATTGCACCAGACATTCAGGGGATTTTAAACTAACCCACCTAAAAACAACATCTGTAGTCTAAAAAATAAAATGGTTGTAAAATCGTCATCAATGGTAGCCAGTGACCCTTTCTCTTGAGGCAGACCAAAGCTTTTCTGTAGTACACTCTGGGGCCTCAAGCAAAACACTGAAAATTGATCAAGTCAGGAGGAATTCAAGATTCAATGTTTTTAAAGCTGCCTTCTGAAATATCGGCTTCTCTGTATCCACGCCGCGTTTCAGAGAACAAATAAATAGACGAGGTTTGATTCCTAGCCAATAAGATCAATAACAACACACCCCTTTAAGGATACAGATGGGAGCCAGGTTTCTCTGTAGCTACACCTGCCATCTATATACATAGAGGGGTAAAAGGGGCTTTCAGTCAAACCATAAAAAAAGCTTGTGAAACTACATTTTAAAAAGGGCTCACTTAAAATTGAATTTCAATGCATAAACAATCCAATTTTACCATCGTCAAGTATAATCAATACCTCTGCAGACCAGAGCAGTGACATAGCAGCTTCTGACTTTTCTGTATTACGTCAGAAAACAGCAACGGTCTGTAGGGGCATCTGAGGTTTTAGGCTCATGTAAGAGCTTATATAATTACAATTTGGCGCACCCCATAGCCTGCAATGCATAGCATTTTTAGTGACAACAAGCAACAACCCTTTAATTTTAATTGTGCCATTCTAACATCCTCCACAAAGACGAGGGAATAAAGCCAACAAAAAAAAAGGAAAACGAATAGTGGGTCAGGAAATTATTGTATCAGACTGACGAGGAGGAATGTTTAGAAAAAAGCTAAACTTGTTTGGGAAGATGCCAAATAACAGGATCTCCAACTTTCAAATTCTGCTTCTAAATGGACGAGAACATTTTAAGATGCAGATTAATTTTGTAGCACCAGTATATTACATGGGGTGTTGCATATTGCCCAATATGCTCCCGCCGTGACACTGATTAAAAGGCTGACACTATTGACGAGTGTGGAATGCCAAAAGAGCAAAAGAACACAGCTATTCAGGGCCTATCACAACGAGAAGCGAGGGAACCTCAAGACGTGGGAGAACATTAAGTACTACAGTGCATGGGTTCATGGAACCCATCCAATAGTTTAACAGATTCTGAGGCATGCCTCCTAGGACCCAGCAAGATACTGCGACCAGCAGAAAACAGAAACAAGACAAGGGAGGGAGGGAAGTGGAGTGAGAGGAAGGAGTCATGTGTTAAATGATACCATTATTATGAGAGATAAGGGCTTTTCACCCCCTGGAACCTTGGAGGCTTCTCTGTAGTATACACCAACAAGCCTGGGGGGGAAAAGCTTAACAGGTTTAGCATTTTAGTTTTTTGGGCACCTCCCATGGGAAGGAGTCTCGGCCAAAGTGGCCATACGCTGCGGTCTTCTGATACAAGGGCTTCTTCAGATCCAGCTCCCTGGAATACATAATCAACATATTTAGCAGCAGTCAGTGGGAAACAGCAGATGCACACGTTCATACTCACACAGGCATTACACTCACATTAGCCAGTGGGGAGTGTCAAGAGCCACCAAAACAAAAACCAGGGTTTACTAAAGCGGCTGGTAAAGTGGGAAACATGTGAAGCTTCGACACTTACCCTGCCAACCAAACTGGACACTGTAGCTTGCAGATGGAAACCGCCCTCAACGGAGAAAATGCTTATTTAACTAGAAGCTAGAAGGCTTCTTTAAGTCAGGCAACATTTGTATCTGCCCCAAATAATTAGACTTTAGCCCAAACTAATACCCATGTGAGTAACCTACTTTGCCATGTATTTAAGTAGAAAGGAATATGGCAAACTCAGCTTTCAATCAGAGGTGAAAGCACCGGCTGTAGCAAAGGAAAACATCAGCTGGGCAGTTTTTCACAATAAATCTATCTGAATTTTAAATCAACTACCTAAGTAAAACTACATAAAAAAGGCAAATTCAAGGAACGGGAGAAAGTAGCGAGCCAGAAGCTGAGGTAGCAGCTGGTGTCGGGGGGTTATACATTACCTGACGATGACTCCAGGACGGAGATCAAAGTTCTTCTTCACAATGTCAAGCAGCTCCCTCTCACTCTTGTTGGATGTCCCGTAGTGAAAGATAGAAATGGAGAGGGGATGGGCAACTCCAATGGCATAGGACACCTAATACAGCACATATTTATTATATATATATATCAAGCCTATACAAAAATTGAAGAACTCAGACAGAAACTCTTGCAGCCCAACTCTCTAATATGAAGACAGGTGAACGGTGACAACCTCTTACCTGGACCAAAACTCTTCTGCAGAGCTCAGCCTTCACTAGAGACTTGGCCACCCAGCGTGCGGCATAAGCAGCAGAGCGGTCAACCTTAGTGTAATCCTTCCCAGAGAAGGCTCCACCACCATGAGCTCCCCAGCCTCCATAAGTGTCAACAATGATTTTACGTCCAGTGAGGCCAGCATCACCCTGTAATGGAGGGAACGGGGGTTAAGCAGGTAACTAACAGAGTATAAGCACTTTCTGAAAGACACACCCCTCTGACATTTACCTGCGGACCCCCTATGACAAATCGTCCACTAGGCTGCAGGTGATAGATGGTGTCGTCATCCAAATAGATGCAGGGCACAACAGCTTTGACGACTTTCTCCTTCAGGGCATCTCTCATCTCCTCCAGGCAAATGTCCTCATCGTGCTGCACAGAGACAACAACCGTATGCACACGCACCGGGAGCATGGCGCCGCGGTCCTGGCGGTACTGCACAGTAACCTGGGAAGGATGCAAAAATGGAAATGAGCAAAATTTCCCAGACAAGATAATTTGCAGTAGTTCAGCACAAGAGTGACAGCTCCACCTGTGTCTTTGAGTCTGGCCGGAGCCACGGAAGAGTGCCATCACGGCGCAGTTCAGCCATCTTAGCGTTCAGCTTGTGGGCAAGGACAATTGTGAGAGGCATGCACTCCTCAGTCTCATCAGTGGCATATCCAAACATCAAGCCCTGTAGAGCAAGCATCAAATACCCAGTGTTTAATGAACAAGACAGTTAACTCAAGAACAAACACGGCAGATCAAGATGTTTATGTCTCCGCTGACCTGGTCACCAGCTCCAATGTCCTCCTCATTGCGGTCAACGTGGACACCCTGAGCGATGTCAGGAGACTGCTGCTCCAAAGCCACAAGAACATTGCAGGTCTTATAGTCAAAGCCTGTGCAAAGAGACAGCAGCCGATCAAGACACCAGTCATTAAGATAAATAATTATGCATCTTTAAATCTTAAAAAAAACAGAAAACATGCCATACCTTTGGATGAGTCATCATATCCAATTTGGCGGATGGTGTCCCGGACAACTTTCTGATAGTCTACAGTGGCACGAGATGTCACCTCACCAGCCAAAAGGATCATCCCAGTCTTGGCAACAGTCTCTGCCAGAAGAGAAAAATGTGAGAAAACATAAGCAAGAGACAAACCCCCACATGTAAACACCCGAGGTGAGCCAACAAACACAGGACGGACAGAATCGAACTTACCACATGCAACTTTGGCATCAGGATCCTGCTTGAGGTGGGCGTCCAGAACCGCATCGCTGATCTGATCGCAGATCTTGTCTGAAAAGAGCGAACACACATGACTGAACACCGGCGTCAATAACAGACGGCCACAAAAGACCCGATCACGAGGTGTGGAGATGAACTACGGCAGATTAGCGCCACCGGCTCGGTTCGAGCTCGGTGGGAGTGGCCCGAGCCCCTCCACAGTCGCCATTTCGGCATGTGCACGTGTGTGGAGGACGGAGGGAGCGCGGGCAACTAACCGGGAAACAGGACGGAAACGTGAAACGTCATTACGTTGAATTAATCACATAAAGCGATGTTAAAACATTAAGTCACCGAGTTCCATGTGCAGGATGATGTCTCGCCAGTCACCGGGCTGGATACGACACTTTTAAGATTACGTTCATTAAGCAATCAAATATAACGCGATGTGACAAAGCAGTAAATGTCGGGAACACACACACACACACACGGTGGTGTGTTTATCACCGGTGGACCGGACACGCGGTAGCATCATCCAAGATTAGCTAGCTTACGTTAGCAAGCGGCGCGTGCTCCTCGGACCGAGCCAGCTACATTTTACGTAGCGGGAAAGGCCGTAACTCTCGACTGTGAATAGCGTGAACAGCGTTTCCCTCAGCCTGCAGTGAAATAACACGAGGGACAAACAGCGGTGAACGCGGCACATTTCGCCCGGACAGGCTCGCGTGAGGCCGGCGACTTACCGGGGTGTCCTTCCCCGACCGACTCTGAGGTGAACAAGAAGCAGTCCTCGTCAATGAGGGAGTTGTGGAAACCGTTCATCTGTCCGTTCATCATGGTTGACGGCGGCTTCTGGGCGCGTAGTGTGAATAGTGATATGACGCTGATATGCAGCTGCTTTGGTTCAAGTTTAATACGGACGAGTGTGTTTTTCTTTCCTCACTAGACGCACAACGACCTCACCGCGTTGATCCTGGTGCCTGTGCCTCATGGCGCAGAGCCCCTGTATTTATAACACTGCTCTGACGTCACGGCAAGGTGGCCCGTACCATCGAGTCCATCGGGGGGGGAGCTAAAATACTGTAACCATAGACTGTATATACAAAAAAAAACTGTAACCCAGAGGGAAAGATTGGGCGATGAATAATAATAATTAATTTGTGTAGCACTATTCATTACAAGTGACAAAGGGCTTTACAACCAGCTCTATTAATATTGATAAAAAGCAATTTGTGTATTTGGATTTATGTACTGAGATATGTGCTTTATCAACAGGCTACATTTTAATACATTCTAATGACCATGTTGTGCCCAAAGTACGTGTTATTATAGTATTATTATAAGGAGGGGAGAGGATGGTTTTGTTGCCACAGTCGTGAACATCCTTCTTATTTACTGATATTAGATCCACGTGATACTTCCTTCTGCCATCACTGTGTTTAATGACCACAGAACACATAGTTTGGACCAACAGTTCAACTCTTTGATGAAATAGTGGAGGACACTAACTTCAATCCCAGTGACACTAATATTGATCTTCAAAAATGAGGTGGACTGCATGTTGGCCCTGCGATACACAGGCGACCTGTCCAGGCTGTACCCCACCTCTCGCCCAAAGTCCACTAGGATTGGCTCCAGCTGGAAGAATGTCAATCAGATGTAGTATTATCAGAATCAATACATTGAGAAAGACCCCCCAGGAGTGTGCTACAGTGCAGAGTGGTGACCTTATGCGCTTACAATATTGCGCTGACTTGACACTCCTGTTGTTCAATCTGCATCTTTTATCTTAGCAATTACCTCACCGCCTCTGAAGAGTATGTCAGTGTTTGACGGTGGAATTGAATAATATTGTCATAAATCAGTAAAGGTGTTTGGACCTTGTGCTGTGTTGTGATTTATCATCTGATGCCCAGGCTATAAACCCTACCATTCTTAAATCATAAAAGTTGTTATGAATGATTTTCATTTTCCTCGATGGCATCAGACGTCCACACTCATCCGTCTTGTATTTCTTCATTCTGTAGCTTTAATGTTTCATTGCTCTTTACAACGTCATATGACAAACACCTAATGTATTTGTGTGTGATGTGTTTTTGTATCACAGGTCTAAGTACCAGACTACAAATAAATGTTTCCCTGAAACCATCGTTAGAGTTTGTTATAAGCCAATACCGGTAAAACTAATCTGATCAGTTGTATTAATTTGAGCTATCACAGGAACATCAGAACATGTGCTCCCCTGGTGAAACAAGCAGATAGACCTGGAGATACATTTGCAACAAAGTGAAATGCAGAGAGTTGAGAGTAGGAGCAGGGGCTGGGGATATGAATTTGATTACACTTTACTCAAAAAGCTTGAATCCTCCTCTTCTGCTTCAAGCCCTGTTGTGCAATATAATCAAAATCTCTGATTGTGAACATGTTGTTCCTTTGTAGGCTGCAGATGGGTTTAATTTATGTCACTACAAGTACTGGTCTACCTGGGTTTTAGGACCATTTTAAACATCTAAGAAGACTTAACGTCTGAAAGTAAGATGATTATTTTTATTTTATATATTTTATTTTTCTATCTTCAGCTTAGGAATGCTGTTTTCACTAAAAGCACACGTTGGCTGTGTATTAGTCAATAAATATAGATTTCTCCAAAACTTAGAGCGTGTGTGACTCACACTGCTCCACCAACACAGCTTTTCTGCGTTAGAATATCTGACATCCAACATCTATTAATTATAACACTTTTTGAAATTATCTCTAATCTGCATTTATGGGGTTAAAATCAAAGTGCAATGTTACATCATGAGGCACAAGGACCTGAGGTTCAGTGTGACCCCGAGGGAGGAGACAGAATACAAAGGTCTGATACTGTACCCAACAGAGGCTTTAAGGGGAATGTTTATAGTCTTCATATAAGATAAAAAGCAAAGGCGGCATTGATATCAAACACGTACACACACAGCGCATAGGTCAAAAATCAAAGGTTGCCCTCAGAAAACAGTCAATTTTGACTTTGTTTTGTAATTTTGATGGAAAAATAAACATGACTGTTCACACTAACAGCTCATTTATATTATCAACCTGCACCATTATAGTCACTTCACTCACCAGTTTGTATTCTTGGGCTCATGGTGTTTAGTGTCAGTTAACCAAGCAACTCAATCCCTGACCAGTGTTGCCTCAGAATGGTACAGTCAGCTTGAATTTGCATGGTGGACAATTTCTTTTCAAAGGGCAAAAGCATGATGCAAGATGCACCTGCTGTTGCCTTCTATAGGAGGTTTTGTCATGTTCACTGCCCACATTTATTCACAAAATAGCAAACTGCATCCACTGTATGCAATAATGTAGCACACCAATCTGACTGATAATAGACTAGAGGGACAATCGAATACAGGTAATATATGAGTGAAGTCAAATTAAAAATAATTAAATAATACTGTGGCTGATGAAATATTACCTCACAAACCCACATTATACAAAAGACACTCACAGTTTCCGTCTCTGTGTCAAGGAACACACACACACACACACACACACACACACACACACACACACACACACACACCACACACACACACACACACACACACACACACACACACACACACACACACACACACACACACACACACACACACACACACACACAGGAAACAGAAGAGACTCAAGAAACAGACAGACCACAGTTTGAAGGGGAGTATATATTTTTTCTTTGGACAGTGTTGCACTACTTCAGGGGTTGAAGAACAAAGCAAGCAACCCTTAAAAATCCTCCTCACCGATCAGATGATTTCACAGAGATGAACCATCCTCATGTGCCAACAATCGATACCTCACACCTCGCTTGCTGTATTTTTTAAAAATGTATTCACGATACAAACACCTGTAGACTTAACAATCTACATTTCAGACATTAAAAGCAACATTTGATCTAAACTCTTCATAGTTCCAAATACAAAATTAATCAATATTTTTGTAATATCATTTTGACATTTCCGTTGAAATAATGCTCCCTCACTGGCCAGCAGAATTCAGGCTCATTGAACAGTTAAATAAGAAAATAAATACATAATTTAAGTAAAAATAAACTTTGTGGCATAGATTGTCTCCTATATAATGTTTTTTTTACCATACTTCATATGTTCATATATGTTTTCCTCTATTCCTCTAGCCACATAATTACATAACAATAACATTCTGTTGACAGAGCTTTTTTTTCATAAACGTTTCACAATATATAATCACGGGTCAGAGCTGCAGGACTGATCATACTTATCTAAATGACCTTAAGTAGGACAAGGTTCTTACAATCTTAATCTTTTTAAAACTTTACTCTAAACAAACGTAGATTATCCCTATTCAAAATTAATAAAATACATGAATGCACCATGAAATGATTCAAACAGCTTCAGATTTATGGGAGCATTAACTATCCTGCATTTTCTTTTACCTACATTTACACTGATGTTAAATGTTTATACTGTCCTTAACATGTTTCTCTAACAAGTGTCACAGCCACGTTTATAACAAAGAGGAGTCAAAAACAGCACTTTACGGCACAAAAATCACAGTACCGGAATGTACAGTATGTCCAGCAGCAAACCATGCCAACACAGTCGCACCCCATTCACTGCCAAGGCTACACACACGCGCACACGCACACGCACATCCATAAAAACACATACACACACTGAGGTTACAGCTACAACAGTAAACACTGTCCTACGCTAACAGCCCAAAGGTACGAAGTGTCTACGATGGTGTATAAGAGGTCACACGGTAACATATCAACACAACTGTTGTGACTGTTGTCGCTGTCAGCTAATCACCAGGATCCATAAGAAAGGATCTGAGCAAGAGAGACGAAGAACTAAAAAGTCAAAATTATACAAAAAGTAAAAGAAGTAAGGACCATTTCATAAACTTGTGATATTTCATGATAGTGGAACATGTCAGTTTTGTATTATACTACTCACAGTATAATACAAAGCCCTGTGGTAGCTCTACATAGTAGAGTTCATGTTCACATTTGTCAGAGACATCCAGATTGAAAATCAAGTCTTCCTCATGTTGAAATCATCACAGACAAAGTCAAAAATATGATTAAATATGCGAAATGGTATCAAAAGAAAAAACTACTAAAATGATTTTGGTGTCGTGGGTAAACTCATCTAAACAAAGTAACTTAACCTCCTCCCTGCCTTGGATGAGGCCCACTAACTCACAGAAAAGGTATTGTTGTCAAAAGCAATACATGTTGGAGCAGATATTGCTATAATTATCACTGGAGCAGGCCCAGCAGAGTTAGTGGCCAATAATTTATCAACTGATTCTGACGAGACAGCACCGTTCTGTCAGCTGACAGCGAGCTTCTCACACCAAACCACATCCACTTTAAGGCGCTTACGCCCACACTCCCTCTGGATGCTGACATGTGATCTGCTGCTGAGGCTGGTGGCCGAGCCCCCGAGACTCGTTCTCCACCTACATTGGCTCTCCTCTGTTTAGATACAGGCCAGAGCCACTTCTATCCCATTGGTGGATCATTTGTAATGCTCCCCGTATGTAATATCATGCAGAATTTCCAAAATAGTGAATATACACAAGAGTCAAACTGCATGCCCATATGCAGATTTATACAAACTAACAATACAAGTGATTGGTGATGCTGATCTTTCCCTCTTTCTTTGTGGTCCTTTCGGGTTTGAGCAGATTTGTTTCTTAAAAATATTTGTTCTGCAACTGAAGCAAACTGAGTTATCCGTGAGTTATCTCTGCATCAAATATGTTTATCTTCTGTTGCTTGTTTGCAGCCTGCTGACATGACTGCAAAGGTAAGTGCAGAATTGAAATCCACTGTTGAAATAAAGGGAGGAAGGTTTCTAAAGAGTATGATGTAACCACTCTTATATTTTACATAACCAGAACTCCTTGAGTAGTTCCTAAAGCAAGGTGTCAGCTCCCTGTACTGTCCACACCTGAGAACGGACAAAGATACAAGAAACACAGAACAAAGTGAAAGGTTTCAAAAATAAAAAAATATACATACAATATGTGCACAGCTTAATAAAACAACTGAAGGCAAAGTGAGCCTTCTGGACGAGCCAGAGGGCCGTTCCTGAAAAAGGATGGCATCACAAACTGTATATTTTCACGACAGAAAACATACGGCGAAGTGGATGTATCAAATAAAACACACAACAGTTGGTTATGTGACCTGTGACAACAGAAGGACCTGGTGCATCACACTCCTGAATCCACTGGGTTTTGGTCTTTCTCAGCAGGAGCGGACGCCGGGCTGCTGCTGCCCTCTGCTGGACGCCCTGCGGACTCACTCTCAGCTTTGGTGCCGGACTTTGGACCACTCTTGGTGTGTCGCTCTTTCACTTTGACCTGTGCAGGACTGCCAGAGCGGCTGCGGCTGTGGGCGCCGCTGTGGGCGCCGCTGCGATGCCGGCGGTGTTTGCCCTTGCGTGGACTGGGACTGCGGGACCTCGTCTTCATGTGGACGACAGTGCCGTCTTCTTCTGAGCTGAAGTCAGAGCTGTCTGAAGAGCTGGCGTCAAGGCCTGAAGTGGGAAGCTGGATCTGAGGAGAGATGGAAAAAAAGAGGATAAGAGTGGGAAGGAAATGAGGAAGTAGAGCAGCAAAACGTCAGGAGAAGGAAAGAAAGAAAGTGTGAAGATGCAGATGGGAACATCAGAAATAACAGCATTCAACGCTTTTAATGTCGTCACAGTTTTGATTACCTGAAATGGTTCTGTCACACCCACAATGGTGCTCATGTTGTTGCTATAGTAACCTATGATAAAATCCCCTGAGCCTTTGGGCAGTTCCTCCTCGGTAAAGGTTACCTGGAAAACAGTTTGTCCGACATTGATTAAATGTGAAATAAAGTCATCTGAGGAGAATTCAGCACGTATCCAGGTTACCTGTTGTTCCTGTCGTTGGAAATCAGTCTCCTCTTGCTTGGCCCACACGTATCCCACATAGTCCTTGTGGTGTTTGAAACCCACCTGTGAAGGCAGCAGCAAAATTACTAACTGTAACTACTTGATTAAAACTTGTTAATGCACAGAAATATTTGTTACACCTCATGGTTTTACACGGTAGACGTTACCTTGTACAGTCCGATCCAGTCCCAGGAGCTGCGTGCGAAGTTGGCCGTCAGCTTGAATTTGACTATTGCATCAGCAATGCAATTCCACTCATCCTCCACAAAGAGCGTGACCAGGGGAACATCCACCTTGTAAGGGAACTGCACAGAACATTTCTCATAAACATTCACAAAGTGCAAAAATATTGCAAAAATGACGAGGGCTTGGTATCGGACCTCAGAGTCTTTGAGTAAAATGTGTCCAGAGTGTCGATCATCAAAACCCGAACTGAAGTATGGAAAGTTGGCACATAAGTTTGGTCGAATCGGCTTGTAAATTAGCAGGATTACTGAAATATGAATTACTACAAAACTTGGTGGAAAGATGCGGTAGGGGTCTGGGTAGGAGCCAATTAATTTAGGTGCAGATCAGAATCAAGGGGTGGGTCCGGGTATTTATTACAGCAGTTTTTTTTATATTTTCTTTGAGAATAATTTGTGGTTTTTGATGAAACAATCTGACATGTTTAGGAGGCTGATGTTTTTGAGTTGGTGCAATCTGCTCAATTTCCAGATAAAAATCTGGATCTAGTGAGTTTAAATGTGGTTTCATAAAGGAGGTGTTGGGCCTTGGTGGAGATGTGCGCTCCACTGAGTGCAATAAAATACTTAATAAATCAAGACATAAAACTAGAAGTTTAGATTAACTCTACAGACAAAGACCTTTAACAATATCTTATTGACTTTACTACATATGATATTATCACATTAGTACAGAGATGGAAGCCCTCGTTATGGTTGATGGGTCTCAGTCGTCTTCACGTTGTACTCTGGTTTCTCACCTGCAGAGTAAAAATGGAAGAGACTGGTTTGTGGTCGCTGACGGTGAATTCCATGTGACTTCGGTAGCAGTGCTGCATCACTTTGGCCCCGCTGCTCAGCCCTGAAATGGAGGCGCGCTTCCCCTCGCCAGGTGCGGCAATGGCAGGCGCGGTGGCTCTCAGACGCCACAGAATCCGATCAGTCCAAGCCGGCTTGCGTTTCTTTCCACTGGGACATGGACAGAAAGACAGAGATGGAGCAAGAGAGAGAAATTCCCTGAAAAACATTTCGTTTAAAAAAATAAAATGAAAAAAAGAGGCCCTTTCATGTGTCCCTGGGCAAGTGAGGACCTTTCAGAGAGTCAAGTTTACTGAGCACTGAGATATCTGGCCTAGAATTCACAACATCACCCTTGGCAACACCAACCTTGTGTCGTATGTGTTTGTTCCAACATCGAACTTGTATGTGGGAGGGAATTTCAGCGGCCCCTCCTGGAAACCCTCCAACACCGTCTCACTGTCTTTGGCCATGTTCAGCTGAAACAATAACAATCAACACACATCACTGAGGAGTTTGGTTTGAAAAGGACTAACAGCTCTTGTGAGGAGGTTTCTCTTATGCCCTCTAGTGCACACACCGACACAGTGCATGGTCCACCAGAGGAAAAGACATATATATATATATATATATATATATATATATATATATATATATATATATATATATATATATATATATATATATATATATATATATATATATATATATATATATATATATATATATATATATATATATATATATATATATATATATATATATATATATATATATATATATATATATATATATATATATATATATATATATATATATATATATATATATATATATATATATCATAGAGAATTGACAAGATTTCACAACCATTCTGACCTAAATTTTAGGGGTTTTGGGAAAATTTTAAACCTCGATTGAAAATTAACCAAACTGTTATGGAAATGGATGAGGTGACAGAGGATTTGTAACCGTACGCAGAGGAATCACATTCATTTTCACAGTCCTCCATATTGATACACAACCATTATTCTTACCTGATCCTTTTCCAACAGCATGGAATACTTGTTGTTGTCAATGGCTGATTTCACCACTTGCATATCCAGGTCATTAATGCGGAAATTGAGATCTCCCAACCAGAACACCACACTGTACACAAAGGAGTAACTTCATGAACTCTAAGTACTTTCTCAATTCAATGTTCAGACAGAATTTACCTGAGAAACCAGAAATACAAAATATAAGTCTTCTCACAGTGAAACACAGACTGTTTGTAAAGATGGGTGACATGACAGCTCCCCAAAAGTGAAGCCAAAGCGTCTTGAGCCGACCCTGGTGGCTGACTGCAGTATAGGTCATTAACCTCACCTCCTCTAAGTTAGTGGATGGGACATCATTCATCATTATTCAAGGCCTCTTTTTTTCCCAGTACGTTTGGTTTTGATTAGTTATTTGACGCTATAAAAACAGGTTGAAAAGTCGACTCCCTCCCCAATCACTACTTTAACAGTCGTCATCGGCACAAGATTGCAGGTTAGTTTACGTGGTATTTTGGCTTCATTTCTGGATAGTTGGTGGAAGTGGAGACATGTCGTCCATCTGTGTGTACAGTCGCATATTTTTCTTCTTATCCAGCAGATACAAACTATATGTGTGCCACTGTGCGTGTGTTTATAAACTGCTGACATACTCGTGGTCGAGAACCCCGGTGGCAGCCTGGCCCTCAAACTGCTGCTGCTGCAGGATGCTCTCGAAGTCCTCCATGCGCTGCTCAGAGTTTTCCATGTGAGCCGGCAGGTGGCAGTTCAGGAAGCAGATGGTGTGACCGAACACTGACATGCGGGCGCTCACTCCACCTTTATTCCCCTGTGACACAGACCAAAACCAAGTTAAACATTATGAGAGCGACGGAGGCACTAACTGCTGTGAAGAGAGGGAAAGGTGACATTTTCTCTGAAGCAGAACTGGACAAATGAAGGAATGAATAAAATATGGTCTGTGATGGAGAGCGTCAGTGGTATGTCAGGTCTCACTGTGTTGAGTGCTGTGTTTCTGCCACAGACAGGAAGTTTACTCATTAAGGACCAATGAAAAAAACACCATCAATATTTAATGGTAAAAGACAAGTGCACAGTGGGGGGGACAGGATGTCTGTGGATTTCTTCCCACTCTTCTCACGACAGCTGTGACCCACTAAAACACAATCTCTTGTGTGTAAAATATGAAGAATGTGTGTTTATGTCTCGATATTCTTCAGGGAGGATAGAAGCAGGATTTCCCTTAAAACATGGAACCACAGAACCTTTCAGAAATCCCCCTCTGTCGTCTTACTTCTCTCTTGAATCCCGACATTTTAACATGTTGCAATTTGAGCTATTTCCAACATGTGAATGTTGGAGTTAAAATGAGTTAAAATAAGTGAATATGAGAATTTCCCCTCAGTCTGCAGGTTGCCCCTGGTTCACTTTTGTTATGCTTGACTTTCCAAGCATTACTAACCGCTCGCTGAGAGATGCAAAAATCCATCTCTTTATCATAAAACCAGATGGAACATCATTTGAATAAGAAAAGCTGATAACACGCACTAGATATCTAAAATACAGTTTGCATATTCAACAACCGCCACATCATCAACTGTTCACAAACCAAGCATTGTGTAAAAGCTCTGTCAGGTCGTCTGTTAAAGTCATGCAACAGTACACCTGGACACTCCCACAGAGAGGTACAGCGAAGCTTCCACAACACAGTGCTGATCACAGAGCGGGTGTCATGGCCGTCTCACCCAGTATCCCCCCAGGCCAGTGCGGGTGGTCTCGGTCTGGACGCCGCGGAGGAACGGCAGATGGAAATACTTGGCGAAGACCAGCAGTAGCAATCCCTGCATCCGCTGGGAGGTCACCTGAGACAGGTGAGGAGAAAGGGACAAGAGGACGAAGGCAGAAGATAGAAAAGATCAAGATAGGGAAACATTAATAGATTAAACAAATGAGGAGAAAGAAAGACCATATAAGTCTGGCTTTGCTGCATTAATTTCTGCTGCTCTGCTCTGCTTCCTCTCCTCCTCCTCTTTCACTCTTCATCTTTCTACCTCCTAACATTTTCACTCTGCCCTGTGGCTCAGCTCTGCCACTACTTTACATGAAGCACTGCACATTAAAGAGGTCAAAGCTCGTGGTCTGCCCTCACAGTGGAAACAAACCGCTTTATAGTGGAAACCTTCATGCTCAGACTTTTCCCTTCCCTGCGACCTCCGCCATCATGCTGCTTGTGATGTTACTTAACAACAAGCTGATTGTGACAACTGTGGACTATTTTTGTACTTCACAAGAGGAGCAGGAACGTGAAGTGCATTTGTGAGTGGAGAAAGACGAGGCATTTGCATGCCGTATCAAGCCCCTCACCAGATATTTATGTTCACCCCTCCCTCTCTCCACTGGGCCACACATCCCAACCCCCAACCGCAGGCCGAAGAAGCACGATAACACCCTGCCTGAAATGTCCTGAGGGCAGTAATGGAGGCACACGTCTGCACGTGACAATAGACCCTCTTGCTTGTATACTAAATTGGTATTTAAACCAGTTTGTTGCGTAATAGATTCTACTGAACCGTGAAGTGGACCGAGTATATTTGTGGTACGTGTGCGGAAGCAATTCGTTTCTGTGTGAGCGCTCGGCTGAAGTCTGAGAGAATGTACCTTGGCCTGTGTCCTGTGGTCGAAAAGCATTTCTTATCAACATGAGTGAACACGGGAAGAGATCCTGAAGGCTGCCGAGCTACATTTAGGCTGGGAACGAAAAAAGACATTTAAGCTCTAGACAAGTGTGTGTGTGTGTGTGTGTGTGTGTGTGTGTGTGTGTGTGTGTGTGTGTGTGTGTGTGTGTGTGTGTGTGTGTGTGTGTGTGTGTGTGAGAGAGTATGTGTGCAGCAGTGTATATTTGACCTCGTGGTACACACAACTGAGGAAATAAGCTGTGAGTAACAAGTGTGATGTTACTAAAGCAGCCATGGATTTTAGAGTTCAGGGCAAAACCACAGCTTATTTATTCAAGTCTCTGATACTGAAAAACACAAAAACACCAACATCCTCTTCTTCTTATGACACAGCATGTATATGGGACATCGTTTTCTGGATCAATTGATTTATTGACATACAGAATGTATTTAAACGAAACATACTTAACTCTGCCCACTAGGGGTCTCTCAATCAAAATCCTAATAAAAGATTGGGGGTGCGGTCGAATAGTCCAGTTTGCTTAGGAACCTTCCTAACTAAATGAAATGACCTTGAAGTATTTCAGTGGCTGCCATTATGAGACTTGTTCGAATTCTCAAAAGGAGAAGGAGATTAGGAAAGGAGCTTCAATGCTTCCTAACTTATCTCCTTTAACATAGGTGACATCGGACCAACCTTTATGAAAGGATAATTTGTGCATCTAAAGCTGTAGCTTACTCCAACATAAATTAAGGTGACAATCAGGAAGTGTGGGGTGATTAGCCAGAAAATGTGTCAGCTACAATATGTTGCTAGAGTGAAGCGCTGATTTGAGAAAGCAGCATGTTACAGAATGAATCTGACGAGTATCTCTGAGCGGAAAGAAAGCGCGTCGTGTCTTTTAACTACGTGTCCGTCCACCATGTCATGTCTGCTCAGATTCTCACTGACACCAGCGTCTATCTCCTTCTACTTCAGCTCTTGACACCCACTCCGACCAACACATTCCCCCCCAACATGCTCACCGCATCCATATCCACATGAAGTCCACTGAAAGGTCACATTGAGATGATTTTAACGAGGACTTCAGCTAGCGTAGCAGACCGCAAGATAACCGGGGGACAGCATCAGTCTCACTGTCAGAGGCCCATCAACACTGACAACAACGCCATCCAAAAATAAAACAGCACCCTGGGAGACATTTGTCTAGCTCCCTCAGCTCGACAGCTGATTCACGCTCTCTGGCTCACCATGCCGACCGAGCCAAGCATCGTTTTCACATGCAACCATTCACACCACGCAGTTTATTAAGAAAACAAACATTTTGTATGGCGTGCTTCAAATGTCTTATTTGAAGGGATATTTATCTGCTGTTTTTGAATGTATCCTCTCTGATTTCTTGGTGTACTACCTCTCCACACTGGGTATGTGTGTAGGCGTTGTGAAATAGAAAGATGGAGAAAAAGGGGACGACATTGCGGGCGTGAAGCCACACAGAGGGAGACTATAAGTGTGTGCTTTGCTTGACTTTGCATTATAAACTTGGCAGCAGAGGAAAGCAGATACGCCGACATTACACGCCTGTTATAAATTATCACCCCATCCGTTGCTCAGGGAACAAGAAGAGACGAAACAGCGGCAGGAAGCAGAGAATCATCAGCGATCACGTAATCCCAATGAATCTGAGTTGTTTAGCATTTTACTGAGTGCGTGCATATGTGTTTATAATAAGAGCCATTACTGACCAGCACATAACCAAAGGGGCTGAGTCTCTCCATGCAGACCTCGCTCCACTGGTCTGTGAAGAGGACATCTTTCAGCCTTTTGTTAATCATAGAGTTCACTTCCTGCAGCCTTGAAGAAAAAGATGACACACAACGAGGCACACGGGTCAACAGCAGACACAGATGTGAAGAGGAGCTCGGGAAATGTAATGGTGGGTTAATAAATGAAACGACAATCGTCGGCATAGGGAGGGGGAAACATTCAAAGCCGAGCACGGACGGCTCATTAGTGATATTGTGTGCAGCGTTAATGTGAGAGGAGAGAGCATAATGGGACACTTCAGCCTTTCTGTGGAAGAAACTGGATGACTACCGCACCGCAAGAACACACTCACCCGATAATGTACATGTCTGTGTTTCCGTCGCCCACGTTCAGCCCCAGCAAGGCGGTGATGTCATCAGGTGGAGTGGCCGAACCCACGTTCCAAGTGATGATGTGCACCCTGTTGGAACAAGGCGTTATATAATGTCTCCTTCACACCTCAGAGACAAAACCTCCAGACCTCTATGTTTTCATTGAAGAGATTATGTTTTTCGCCCCTGTCAGTTTGTTTAGTTTGTTGGTGTGTTTGTTTGTAAGAAGGATTATGCAAAAAAAAAACTGGTTTCCATGGAATTTTGTGGAGGGGTGAGACATGAGCGATGGAATAAGCCTTTACGTTTTTGTGAAGATCAGGATGAGGGGGTAGATGCAGTGTTTTCTTTTTTCACTTTCTTTAACATCGTGAGATGGAGCATTTTTCAATATCTTCCTTTATTTCTCAGAGAATAATTGATGGATCGTGATGAATAAAATCAGACATGTTTAAGGGACTGATATTTATGAGTGTGTGTCATTTGGTGCAGATCCAAATAAAAATGAAGATCTCGTGAATTTAAATGTGGTTTCATAAGGAGACTGTTGGGCCGTGGTGAAGGTGAGGTGAGGTGAGGTGAGGTGTATTAAACAGCCTGAAAGCTCAGTTGTTCACAATGTGCCGATCCAATCCAAAGAGAAACCAAGCAGTTTAGACAATTATTAAAACAACATTACATCCCAGCCTGTCCAATGAATATGTCACACATAACACAAAATTAATACAGTATTTGCTGTGTCAAATTAAAAAGCCAGTGTAATTATATTTTCCATGGAGAATGAACATTTACGACACAAATCATGATAACACAGGATTATTTAGGACATTTAGGCTGCATCAAATGTCTCTCATGTGTCTGTCAGCTATTTTCAAAGTTTTGCTGTAAATATTCAGCTCCCGAGTAAATTCCAAGAATGTTGTATAAAACATGGAGCGCTCACTATGCTCACTTACGGGCTGTGTAAAGATTAAACATTCCCTTGTTTGAACATCCAACAGACCCACCTCACAGTAGATACTATAATTAGAGAAGCATGAGGTTTATTTAAGTTGTGAGCAGCTAGTTGTCTTATTCAGTAAATGATTTAAATCAGTTTTTAAACCATTTTATTACTAATACACTGTAATTTTCTATGACGGGGCCCTGACTTTGAAAATGATTCCGTCAGAACCAAATCTATATAATCTGTATATACCAGCACAATATTTTAATTTGCCCATATCATTTATATCTCTTTATGTTTAATGTCTTATTTTTTTGTATCTGAGTTTGTATTTTGGAGAGAAGACATCATGATAATATTCTGGCCCAAAATTGTGTTGAAAGTCAGTGTACAAGGATCCACTACCAGCTGAACAGGAAACAAAAATAAATTTGAACCTGGAAGAGTAAAGGTAACACTTTACTTCCTCATCATTTATAAGCAGTACACAAACATTTCATACATAATTTATAACACACTAAAATGTAGCTGTTAATAGCTCTGAGGGATTTTTAATGGATGTTAATGTGAGTATTTGTCAATATTTATGATGTCTGTTTGAAGACATTTTATATTCGTACAACTGTGCTTAACTATTTTTTATTACCCCTGCCAAGTAGGTTAGGTTTTCCTCTGTGTTTTAATGATATTTAGCAAGTTTACGCAAAAACCACAGGATGGATTTCCACAAACTGTGGTGGGCGGATGTGGTAAGGGTAAGGGAAGGAGCCATTCAATTTTGGTGCAGATCCAGATCAGGGGATTTTAATTGTTTTTCAATTTCATTAACATTGTGAGATTGGGTGTTTTTGACATTTTCACAGGGTATAATTCTTGGATCTTAAATATAAACTCTATATAAACTATGTTTAGGCAATTGATATCTATGAGTGTGTGAAATTTGGTGCAGCTTGATCGCTTATGGGTCAGGAGTTACACTTGTTACATTGGCTATATTATAGTCTGTTATAAACTAAATTATATTAATTGATAAATGTTGGGTTGTGTAAACTTTGAAGTTAAAAACATAAATATTCCTGACACTAAAACAAATAACTGTGCTACATGTTTGCAGTAATCATGCAGCCGTGCTCTCAATGGTGTGATACATATGAATAAGTACTACATGTGCCAGGGCTAATCTTCCTCAGCTCTCTGGAAACAAGACGCCCAATGAGACATGCTGAGACATGAACGTCACACACACACACATCAGGACACTTGCCTGAAGTCTTCCAGAGTCTGGGCCTGAGTGTCAGCTGTACCTGCGACAGAGAAGGCTCTCTGTGCATGAGGGTTCATGTGAGGAGGCACAGGCCTGCTCACAGGTGGGTGGGGGACAGAGACGGCCCTGACTGGGTGGTGCCCTGGGCCTTTGGGGCCAGTTTTGCGCTCTCCTAAGGGTTTGACTGCTGCAGAGCGGAAGGGTTTCGGGCGACTCTGCACAGCGCCGTCAGGGGTGCTCTCGTCCTGTTGAGCCTCGGGAGCGGGTTCAGCTTTGGGCTCAGCTTTAGGCTCGGCGATGTCAACAGAGCCCTCCACTCTGGCACTTCTCTGGGGTCGCCGAGGGCGGGCAGCGGCCGGGGCCGGGGCCCGGGGCGGGCCGGTAGGCAGATCTGAGGGTGGAGCCGCTGGATTTGATGCCGGAGCTGGAGTTGTTGTTGTTTTTGTCGTTGAAGCTTCTGCTCCTACATTTGGGTTTTCGTCTTGAGTCGGACATTGGCTCTGATTATCTTGGTCCATTTTTTAAGATTTCTGTGATAAAGGAAAGGAAAAATGTTGGAATGGTTCCACTTGCAAGAGGCACACTTGTATTTCAGGATTTTTAACTCATACTCTAGTGAAGCATCACATGGAGGCATTTATATAACAACTACAGCTGAAGCACAGTCTCTGATATGATGATAAAATGTGATAAAGATAACAAATAATAAAAAAAAAAAAAGGCACAGTGAGGATTTCTACCACTGAAACTGCAAAACATGCAGCCTCTGTCACAAAATGACGAGTCAACAGAGCCGATGAGTGTCGGACTGTCGTGCGACCCAGCAGAAAAACCGAGTGAGTCAGGCTCCCACCATCGTGACTGTTCAATTAACCTGTCTTCTCTCGGCCTTGAACGCAGCTGCATGTACTGACAGGAGAAGACATTTGGAAAAAAAGAAACAACATACAAACAACTGAGAGAGGAGGACGAGACAAGAAGAGACATATTCTCCTGCTGTCCTCAACTCATAGAGCTTTTGAATGGAGCTTTGGTGGAGACGAAAAAAAATAATAATCCTGGAACACGGTTGATCATCTCCTCTAGTTCCGCCTGAGCCTTCCTCCAGTTACCAGGGAGATGCTCAGTCAGTTCATATCAGCTCAGAGCACCTGCCATACACTGAAATGAGGAACCGCTGCACGGTCCAGAGCAGCAACACACAGAATAAACAACAACGCAGAGAGAGAGGGAGCGGCAGAGATCAGAGCAACAGCAGCGAGAATAGAGGAGGAAGATAAACCGACTGATTCAATATCCATTTAACTACCTCGTGAATAAATATCTACTTTACGTTCCCCTATGACTGACTGATAACACAACAGAGATCAAGCTGAGGATTTTGAAAAGCAAAATGCGTGAAACGTTTTACATCAAAGGCAACTGCTTCAGTGACTGGATGAAAACTTTATCCATAGTAGATTAAAACTTGGATATGAGCCTTTGACAAACATTTGTATCAGCGTTTGTCAGTGCAGAAAAGATTCAAGTTCTATGTATTTTGCCGTATTTGTGTTTTCTTTTTATTTATAGTTATTCATGGTAAAGTTTATAGTTAAAATGTAAAATATCAATCCTCAGTTTGGCCATATATCGGGTTTTTGACATTTTCTACTTCCTAATATCAGTATTGGCATAAATCCCCAAAATCTGTATTTGTTGTCTAATACGCGGCTGAGTGGTTATGGTGAGATCTAACAGAGCTAAATAGAAAACTAGAAATTCAAACTGCTAAAATACCGAGTCACAAATCAAATGAAAGAACATATTTGGATCACTGTAGTTCACCAAGACAAAAACTGTCTCACTCGTCAACATGCTGACAAGGCGAGAACTCAGACGTCTTTATAACATCATTACAGGACTACACACCACACCCATCTACAATCTCTGCTCGACTTTGACCTCAACTACACACTTGATTGAGTCCACGGACAGGACTTAATCGGCTGCAGTTGGTAACAAACAAAGATTTCTCAGATGTTAAATCTCCAAAATGAAAAAAATGCCACACCTCACAATCTATGTTGCTTGTGTACATTTGTCTGATCCTTAAAAGAGCAGATTTTAGGCAGAAAACTGTGGCAGCCTGACCCATCAATCTAATCAGTCAGTGGCTGAAGATGTGAGCGATGACCAGAAATGTCAATGTCTTATTTTTTTTTTGAGTAAGAGTAAAACTAACCTTGTGCACAGTCACCAATCTTTATCATATTTTATAGCTGAAATCATGTCCTGTACAATATGGACATATATTTAGTCGGTGAGGAGACTGGGTTAACACGTTAGGGACAGAGAAACAACAGAGCTCTCTCACCATTATTTCTCATGACCTTGAAGAGACGGAGACCATGACTTTCACGCGGAGACGATAGCTGCATCCGTGCTTCACATGTGCCATGAAACATGCTCGTCTCTCAGGCCACCAATACCCTGGCTGGGCATAATGTGTTCCTGGGGTCCATATATAGCACTTAGTATTTAGAGTGTATATGTGTGTGTGTGTGTGTGTGGACTGGGTTTGGCCACACATGGGATTGTGTTGGTGCAAAATGAGCTGAGAGGGAGCTGAGTGAGACAGCCCATTCAGTGACAACACTGTCTCTCCGCAGAACGTCTCTAAATTGATCCTCTCACACTTCCCTCTGGCACTATCTATTTTTCCAAGCTTTAATCCGTCTCCTCTGTCTTTCTCTTTCTCTCTCTCTCTCTCTCACATCGTCCCATTTCTATAATCCTCCCTCTCTCCCCATCTTCTCCCAGACTCTGTTGTTCCATCAAACCCACCTCCACTGCACGCCAATTGAAGCGCTCATCCCTCCTCCAGTGCAGTTTTCCCCTCTCGTGCATTTTTCCTTTCACGTTAAGCTGACCTCAAATTTTCTCCTCTCCTTGCCTCAGTTATTCCCCCTGCGCTCTGAGGTGACACTCCTCCTCCGACATGCAGGGTATTGTTTCCTTCAGCCAACCACCTCACAGTCGATGACGTCAACGTGCCTCCATCACAACAACCAGACGTGGATCATGATCAGCCACATAATATGCTGCCTCCGTGCTCAGTAACATGGAACAAACGTGACAATTAAATAGGATGTGAACATGAGAGCATCATCTTGTAAGAGAAAATGCACAATAGCTGTGAACAGGGAGATTCAGTGTGAAGGATTTTGTGAGCGTGACAACACACATGAATGCCGAAACCTAAGCAAAGTGCAGTTAATTGGATAAAAGTTCAGTTTTTTTATATATGACTGAGCAAGAGCCAAAAATTAGCCTTTCCGGGAACCGTTAAAGCCGACAACCTCTTCTTATTCCTCTCACGTCCGCAGAGGACAGAGTGGAATGATTTGATAATAACTAGTGTGTCATGGTGTTTACATGCACCCTCCTGAGGGGTGAGAGCCGAGAGAGCCAGGGAGGATGTAGTTTAACCCAAACAGCAGCAGACAGGAGCCAACCTTCTTGGATCCTGTGATGGAGGCGTTTAACAACACAGATTACTGAGTCGGACATATTTCATGTCTCATCTCTTTAGGGGACGCCATAAAGAAAAGTCGTCCACATCCTCAAACTGGATTTTCTTTCATCTCAAACCAACAGCTCTGCACAGCTGCATTCTGTTGAGATTCCAGCCACAGTGTTGATCACAGTCTCTTCACCTCTTCAGTGTTTAATGTTAAAATTACAGCCCCGCAGAGTGTTGGTGTCCGAGGCCTCCAGGGCCATATGCCCCTGTGACAGGGATACTAATGATGACCCGGACAGAAATGCCACTGCTGCCACAGCTGTAAATGGCTCCTCCAGGTCCTAGTGCCACCGCCCGTCTCTCCCCGTGTCCAGAGGCCCTCATCTTTCTGATCAGGTCACAGCCGAGGCTAGAGGACGTTAAAATGATTCTGCTTTACAGTCTCAACATGTGCTGACAACCCACAGCGTAATGTCGGCGCTGCAACATTATGCAGCAAGTTGCAATTTCAGATTCTGTCAATTAACGATTACATAAATCGGCCAAACAGAAACATTCGTGGAGGAAAACAGTCGCCCTGTGGTTATCAGATGCGAGAGCAGCATCTAGTTTAGCAAATAATTCACATGCATACACACTGCACAGTGTCATGTTATGAAGATAAACACTTTCAGTCCAACGTTATTTGTAGGAAGCAGAAGTGAATTTAAAAACTCACAGAGCTTGGACTAAACGAAAACAGGCCCAGTGCCCAGTTGTGTACTGTAGACTCCCTGTAGTGAAGAGTCAGTTAATCGTCCACATGTTCCTTCCTGCCCTGTTACCGGTTTTCACATCGAAATTAGACTTAAGAAATACCCACAATGCTGTGTGTCCGCCACAGAGCTGCCACAAGTTGCAAAAGCAGAAGAGGTTGTGACTCCAGTAACAACAGAGAAAACCTGTTAGGGGAGTGAACATCAATGTTTCTGCAAGAAAATGAAATTACAATTTACAAGATTCATTTGTGAATTCAACGTAAACGCTACGAGATGCTAAATCCTCTCACTGTGCATCTATCATGCTACATTGTATGAGCAGAGAATCGGAATACTGCCGAGCAATGACATGTATGGCACTGTGAGGGTAAAGCTCTTATGGTTATTTATTCTGCACTATATGTTAGATGACAAATTTACAGCATGAGCTAGTGAGCCTGAAGCCGCCTCTGACAACCAAGGGGAGGCTTTTTGACAGGATGTGTCCTACGATATCTGACCCGGTCTGTTATGTAAACAGTGGCATACAAGTTGGGGCAGTAGACACCAGTATTTATTGATATATATATATGGGCTAATTACACTCCAGCTTCTTCAAGGACAATCATTTTTGTCCTGAAAAAGAGAGGATGAAGGTCGTTTTCATCAGATACTATGCACACACACACACACACACACACACACACACACACACACACACACACACACACACACACACACAGTTGCATGTGGTTGTGTGTGCGTGTGTGTGCATTTCTAATGTGTGACTATGTGAAAATGAATCATCAGCATGGTTTCTGGCAAAGACAAAAAGGTGAGAAACGGTCTAATCATGGTGGTTTCACGTTACAAATGAACACTGTAACACACTGTATAAACATCCCTGCTCGTGTAAACCCATCCACAGCAGGAGGATCGTGTGTCAGGGATGTTTACAGCTGTGGCAACAACAGTAAACAACAACGTGATTTACCTTTTTGGTGATGTGTTGTGCTGAAGCTGTAACGAGGATTGACAGGAGCTGTCCTGATTCACACACCGATAAATGCTAAGAATAACGCATGCGTGCAGCAGAAGAGTGATCACCTGTACCTGGGTTGGTTGGTCAGTGCTGGGGATGTGAACAGCAGGTGGATCTGGTTTCTGCAGAGGTAGAGCTCGGTCAGCGCGGAGCCTCGGTGCACGATGGGACTGTACCATTAACTAAAAACACGCGCAACTTTCCTCTCCAGTCGCCTCCCAGTTGAAACCATCGGCATCCCAGCGCCTTCCTTCCGTCCTCCCTCTCTCCCTCCCTCCTTCCTTCTCCCCCTCCCTTCCTTGCTCCCTTCCTTCCTCAGCGGGGAGATGTGACAGAGATCCGGGGCAGGTTGCTTCAGCAGGGAAGCAGGAGACAGATGCACCGGGCAGACGTCTACATCTCAGTGAAACACCAAACGTCTCCTGGTGCGTTCAAAGACACGGGCTGCAGCGGGTCCTTCGGATTTAACGCCGCGTCCACTGCCCTTCCGTGAAGCGAGAAGCCAGGACTGACAGCGAGAGGCTGTGCTGCTGATTACACTCAGCAGGCAGAGCTGAAACACATAGACACCGCACACCATGACACACGAACATGGCGGCCGTTCACTGCGATCAAAGCACAGATCAAAGCTCCACACTCCACAATTGCTTACATTTTTTTTTCTACACGATTTTATCAAATTATGTGTCTTCATCAAGCATAAGACTGAATGAATTAAACTGTAGATTTCAAAGTGAACAGCTGTTCTATGTGGTTTAAAGCTATGACGAAACACTACTGCCGCCTAGTGGTTAGTAGGGTGAAGTACGTGGTATAATTAGAGAACAGCTGCCAGGGTTAAATGGCCTCACCTAATTACATAGAGGACTTTAAATATTATATACGTGTGTGTGTGTGTGTGTGTGTGTGTGTGTGTGTGTGTGTGTGTGTGTGTGTGTGTGTGTGTGTGTGTGTGTGTGTGTGTGTGTGTGTGGTCGTCTTTGTTGCCTTTTCCAGTTGACCTCATGGGGACCAAAGCCTGGCCCTATTGAGGCAAAACCTCATTCCTGGGCTCCTGGTCAAGGTTAGGGGTAAGATATGGATTGTGGTTAGGTTAAGATTTGGGTTAGGCTTGTATTGGTTAAGGTTAGGGAGAAGGTTTTGGTCGGGGGTGTCCACAATGAATAAGAGTCAACACAAAGTCCGAATAAGGATAGCTGCAAACCTGTATGTGCGTGTATATATGGGTTATATTTTTATATTATTAAGTTAACCTTAATTTATATGTATATTTAATATTTTAATAAAGACTTATTTTCATTTGTACAGCTACAGAATATAAATCACGTGGCAATGTATTTGTAATTAGTAACGTAATCCACTGGATTACAAAAATATAATCGCATCTGAATACTTTTGTTTTACTTTTGCTATGTATGCTGGCTAATGCAGATTACAGGTAGATATAATCTGGGTTGATTGTATATTTATTTCTAATCTGATTATGTAATCCCAAGAACATGTAATCGGTCATAACCAAACCCTGCCAACCAAAAATAAATAAATAGAAGCACCTGCATCTATTGAATAACCCTTTTTAGTAACATTTACTTAATGTAGTACACAAATGAAATTTAGTCAACCATCCCACGGATGAATGACCAAGTGGGTTAACTACTGCCATAAATGCAAGTGGCCCCCTGAGCTCTCAGCTTCCTGGGCCTCTCTATGAAGTGACTGTTAATGATTCTTGTTTGGAAGCCATAGAGCTCAGTTAAAGGTCAGAACACAAAGAGAAGCAAAATGATCCAAAGGAGACACGAACAACCCTAAAGAGACACAAAAAAACCTACTACATTATTATGTGTCTGGGGTCCATTACTAAATGTAATATAGCTGATAAAAGCAGATTATTTATATCCCAGTTGTTATATTTTCAGCACACTTATAAATATCAAATGAAAAACATAGCAATTTAAAATCTTTGTTGTTCTTTGACACCACTTTATGTCCAGAAGCTAAAGCACCTCTACACTGAGCCAAAGCATGTTGCCGTGGCAACACCTGAGGGCACCTCGTCACTCTCCATGACCTCTTTAATGCCTACGGCCTTTTCTAAAATGAATGAGACAAAACTGTATCCCTGTGTGTGTGTGTGTGTGTGTGCCCTTCGCTGTGTATTACAGCAAATGTGATGAAAAAGAGGGTTTCCTGAAGCTACTGGTGATACACAGAAGTAAATGAAATACTGCAGGATGCTGTGAATGTTTACTGCACAGTGCACACACACCCTGTAGCTGACAGATTTGCACGTGTTAAAGAAAAAAGGAGCACCAGCTGCTACACGACCTTAGATCATAAATTAGTTATATTGATCGGTTAGAAACAAGAAAACTGCTAATTCTGATTCTAAGGATCTCTGCTCTCGACCCCGAAAGGAACATACAGGCAACAACTGGGTCAACATAAAAGAAGATCTATTAACTAATCTCAAGATGCACATTGGAATAAATGAACAATATGAAGTAAGTGATGAAAATACATTCACACTGTTCCCTTACATGCATATCTGTAGTATATGTAGTGTACAATGACTGGAACCAACTATATATTTATAGTTAGTTTTTTTTAATTTATAAACAACAGTGAGACTTTTCCAAAACTGGTATATAATAAAGTGAATGTATATAATATATAGAAAGCAAATAGGGAACAAATGCATATGCGCAACTTCCAAAGATGCTGTTTTTATCCAATTACTGGTAAGAAGTAGCTTATCGGGTGAATTTTGGGCAATCTGGGACATTGGGGAATGTGGGACACCTCAAGCTTCAGTCTGTTTATTCCCTGTTCATACAAAATTTAGTTGTCCCACTTCATATGATTGTTAATGTGGGACAGCATGTTTTGTCTCAGGAGACAGTCATTTAGGTTCTCTCTAAATGGGGGAAATACACATCAAGGGACTTCCTGAAGTAAAAAAAAAGATAGACTAAAGAGATGTAGCATATGATCTGCAGTTGTCAGTCAGAAGTTAATGGTAGTTAATTTGTCACCCCAATAGAATGGCAAATTACCAAATTAATTAACTGTTATTCTTACTGTTGATTGAATTTTAATTGATTTAAAAAAAAATGTGATAGCCCTTTAATAGAATGTTTTAAATTAATTAACATTTTCTTTAAAATAGGACTTTTATATGTATTATTTATATGAATTAATGATATTTACATGAATAATATACATTTTCTTATTCAGCTTTCTGTCCTTTTTGTATAATGCTTTTTAAAAATTGGCCACATTGAGCTTGACATGAATAGAGCAGGGTGATTCAGGCTTTTTAAAAAGTCTGATACAAGTGTCCCAGATTACAAAGGGACTTGTCCCAGATCATCGAACTCAGGCAGGCAATTTTCTTCATTGGCACAAAGGACAGTAAAAGCTGTGCCATGTCTCCTCTGAGTATGATACCTCCATTCTTTCTCCTGGTGTGGTTAGAAAACATCAATATGTTCATCTAATGTGTAAAACACAGACCTGAATAAGTCGCAGAATTAAAAACAATGCCCCACATTAACCGAATTATATAACTAGAGGTTTACTAACCATAGTAACAATTATTCTTATCATTCTTATCATTTTTATCATTCTTATCATTTTTATCATTCTTATCATTCTTCTTATTATTATTATAACATGAATAAGAAAAATCTATTTTAACATTTATAAGGATTAAATCTTTAAATCCTTCCTCTCTCTCTCTCTCTCTCTCTCCGCACTGAGAGAAGTGTTTGACGTGGCGAGAGATCCGGACGTGACATAAGAGCGCATCACCTCTCCCCCTCCTCCTCCTCCTCTTCCTCCTGCTCCTCGAGCTTCGTCCCCGTCACACTTCCACAGGTCCTGGGTCGTGAAGAAAGACTAAAGAGACCTGGTCCAGGAGCTGAACCGGGTCCGAGATGACGTGGCTGCTCGTGTTGGCCACTCTCCTCCAGTTATCCTCGGCCTATGACGTGGATGTGAAGAAACTGGACGGACTGGCTAAAGCGAGGGTGGAGGTACGTTCATCCTCCTTCATATTACCCTGAATACGTGCAGGCAGGCTGGGACACATCCACAGTGACGCCGGGCACAGGTTTATAAGTGACCGGTTCCGGAATCAATCGTGCGTAAAAGTGTGAATGGATCAGGAATGGATGCGTGTTTTTCCCCCTTAAATGTCCGTGTTGGGCGCATGCGTCAGTGCCTCTAATGGGGACGCGGATGGAGCTGTAGTAACCTGAGTGCTTCTCCGTCTGTTTATGCCACACAGCACAAATTCAAATGTTATTATTGTGATTATTATATTTTAAAAAATGACTATAAATTGGTGTGGTGTCTATTTAAGGTGTAAAATTCGCTCGGGGGTGGGTTTCAGGAGGTTGCACAAAAGTTTCTGAAACTCAACCCCCTCTTTTTTGGTGAGAAACCATGCAGTTCTCCCTCAGGGTGTCACCCAGTCACCAACATGCCAGCATCACTGAAAGGGAAAAGACATGCTATCTGCTGCCTTTTGTTGTGTTCGTGAAAACCTGCTACTTTACTGTAACGGCTCAGATTCCTGCATAAATTAGTTAGGCATCATTCCCAGAGAGGCCTGCTTTAACCTGTGCACGGTGCAAACATGAGTTTAATCCAAATGAGCTGCCATAAAGGGAGAAATGCTGAAGGACAGATCACAGAAGCCACAACATGTCAGTTAAATAATCATTTTCTTACTTCAGGTGATGCCTTCTTTTCTAAATATGACTCATGGGTGTAATGATGTCTCATCTCTCTGCAGACATGTGGTGGATGACAGCTGAACCGGCTCAGGGAGGTAAGTGCCCCTGCGTTATGTCATCAACAGGAACAAACAGAAAACAGCCAGTGTCGGATGCAGCCTGAAGCTTAATCCCCGTCTAAAAGTGTTTGCTGTCAGAGAGACATTTTTACATCTAGTGTTTCACATAATCCCAGACAGATCTGTCACTGAAACCAGCCCTGAGTGAAACAACCATTAATCCCCCTGTCTGCAGGTCAAAGCCTTTGTGACCCAGGATATTCCTCTTTAGTATCCTTCCATTCATCGCTGTTACTTGTTCTTAAATGTCTGTTTATTTAATGGTTCAAAAGAAATCCAGCATTTTTGTCTGTGGGCCGATCCTTGACCATGACCCTCTCAGCCATAACCTGGTGATGAAGCACATTCCTGGGGCCGACCCTGAGCTTGTCCTCCTGAACCACTACTTTGAAGAGCTGGATGTAAGTGTTGTTTTCATTTTGTTATATTCAGTGTTTGCTTCAATAGAAGAAAACCCCTGTGTTAAAATGTAAACTATGCTGTCTATGAAATCAGCTTTTTTTTGGAGGGTTTTAGGTTTTGCAGAAACTTGATCACTTCCCACAAATGAAATAAGATAAGACTATTGTATCAGAATATTGAACTAAAAGAAGAATATTGTAATTCAAAGCTACATTAATCCACCTGACCTGGAGGCAGACAATGATCCACATGTGCCATCACCTCTATTAAAGGTTGAAATGCCTGAATGTCTCTTTTCAGATGAAAGAGTTTTCATTTAGAGGCATAATATTCACTATTGTTTAGCTCTGGTTTGGTCTTAAACAGTTCCTGGAGGAAATATCTGGCTCTGTAGTTGATGAGAGAAGTTAAGGGTGAACCAAAACAGGAAGCTAAAAGACGCTAAAGCGCTCTGCAGAGCTGAGAGGAACTGTAGCATCAGGTGGTAATTTATTGTTAGTTAATCAAAAACAACCCACACCTTCACATAAAAATACTAAATTGTTCAGCTTTAACCTTTTTATATAATGTTTAATATACTATCATTTTAAACTCCTTATTAAAGAATTCACAGTCACATGATGCACTGACATCTATCATGTTTAATGTACTTTATATTTTCATGCAGCACTAACAGTGACATTGAAGTTCATTTACAGTGGAATTATCCTTTAACCCGGTTTCCTCCACAGCGGATCGCCCTCTCCGACATGACCCGCTCCGAGATTAACGAGCTCCTGGGGGAACTGGGTTTCTACATGAAGGCTCAACTCGAGGACGAGGTGCCGGAGGAGTTTCGCTTCTCTCCCGCCAAAGACAGCCCGTTCAAAGAGGAGCTGGCTGATAAACCCGCCACTGAGAACGCCTCCTCAGAGAGCAACACAAAAGTCGAGCACACTGACCTATAACCCATCGGGAGTGACCAAAAGTAGGAATGTAACAGAACCACTCTTCCCCAGAGCTGCTCCACGACCAGGTGGTCACCGCAGAAATGATTCACTTCTGAAGGCGGCGGCCAGCGGATCATGGATCAGCCCTCGGGGAAGGACACAATCTTAGCATCAGCAAAAAGGCCTTTAAAGGTCCACAGTCTGAATTTGCACATATTGTTCTTGCTGTGTGTCTGTAGTGATAGAAACACGACAGACGCTTGGTGAGTTACTCTCCACACAAACTGGAAGTGTGCTTGTTATATTTAGTTTTTTGTTCATCGTGTTTCATCTCTCTCGAGTTCTCTTGTGTGTTTGATTTGCTTCCGACCTGCTGTGAAACTGAATGAAGCTTCAGGCTGAAAATTGTCAGTGGCCTGAGGTTGATGCTACATGTTCAGGTGGGTTGGACTGATACACACAAGAGGATTCTAGTAAAAGGTTGGCAAAAGAAGAAAATAAAGAAATGTGAGAAAAATTATCATCTCAGGGTTTTTTTTGTGGTCGGTGTATATTTCTAAAGGTTCTAAATTTCTCATAGGTATGAATACAGATGTGACACCTCATTGGAATAAATAGGTGTGGGGAAACTAAAATGTTTTACAAGACAATTCATCCATTATTTATACAGCAGAAAGCTGAGGCCAATCCAAGGCGGGACAGGTTGACAGCCTATTTTACAAGATATTCAGAGCAATAATCCCCCACAAACACTTTCATTTCTCAAATTGGTTTAATTGTTAATTCACATTTAACTGTGGTGCACAGAAACATGAAATTATAAAGTGTTGAAGCTCTTTATATACAACGCTCACTGCTCGGTGGTAGATCATTTTGTTTTTCAGTTGGCAGCAGTGGAAACTTGAAAAAAACCTTAATTTCTTTATATCTACTGAAATAAAATTGAACCAAAATCAACTCTGAAACCAAATTTTAGACATCTTCTCCAAAAGGAAAATTTATTTTACAAGCGGAATAAAAATCCTTGGCTTCATGTCGTGAAATATACACTTGGCAGAAAAGTTCAGTCTTGATTACTCATGTTGAAATTGAAAGCCGGCTTTCATCAGGCCTGTGAACCAAAAAGTGATGCCAATATTGTTTCACAAAACATGGTCATAGCTTAAGATTACTGACTTTACTTAAAACCATTTCTTTTAAGTAAAATGTACACACTAACAAAATTTAAAAAAGATATATATATATATAAAAAAAAAAAATCTATCCAAGCATAAATAAGGAGCCCTCTGAACGAGCTGAGTGTGAATGTGTTTGGTTAAGTGTGGCAGTGATGCTGGTAGATGATGGAAACAACAGTTTCACCCGCTGCCAGTCGAGCAGAATGAAACATCAAGTAACGATACAGTTCAGTTCTATGACATCAGCTTGAAACCCACTCCTCCTGTCTTCCTCGATTAAATTAAATAAACATGTTGAACTGCGAGCATTTAGAATAATCTGATGATGGTACAGTACAGGAGGGACGAAATGTTCAAAAAACTTAAACACGTTCTCAGTAGCACTACAGAGTTCAGAAATGTACGAAAACTCGGCACTGAACTCAAACACAACAACAGAAAGACAATGTTGGATCCGTTAGAACAAAGAAGAGAAAACATCCCTGTGCTCATGCATTAAATAGTTCTATGATAATTGGTTATGTCAACGTAAGAATAATAACAACAATAATTAAAATACTTCAAGCAACCAGACTTTGGTAAAAATTTGAAAGTACCAAAATGAAAACCAAATAATGCATCGTATATTGGACTGGGTGTATTTTTCGTCTTCAGTGGAATAACCAACAGCAATGCTAACAAATGACCATTATTACAAAAGTGTAGCAGAGAAACATGTCGCTTAAAATAATTTAAATGGTAAATGTTAAAAATATATAATAAATATTACATATTATATATACTGTATATATATATAATATGGAATATGAAATATTCTTTTTTTCTCTTGGTGTTTTAAAGTACACTAGCGTAGTGACACAGCTACTGTATGTTAAATATCACCTGACACAAAGCTGTGTTTCAGTACAAAAGGTTTTCAACATTTTAAAGCTTTAAAAGGTTGTCGTCTAACTCATAAAAACTTTAGCGCCCTCTAGTGTGAGGGAGATGTGTCCAGAGGAGAACAGAAAGATTGAATACACATCACCTCTGCCAACATAGATAAACCGACACACAAAAACACTCAAACACACACACACACACGTATTTACACACACACATTATCCCCAACTTGTCCAATTGGAGATGTACAAACTCTGTGACCCAGCCCAGAGTGGAGACGGCCATCAGGTGGGGGTGGGACAACACTCGCTCACTGAACACACAGGTCAGAGGGCCGACCCATGGACATCTCGTATCTGCGCAGGTGGTTGACCAGAGACTGAACGTAGGTGAAGACGCACTTGGAGTCGGGTTTGTTGCCCATGATCATCATGTCCTCCACTTCCAGCAAAGGCATGCAGTTGACCCATGTCCTGAGGAAGAGGGACACGAGACAGTGAGTGCGAGACAGGGGAGGGTGAACAGAGGGGAGAGGACCACAGATGGAGGAGGGAGAGGGACACACATTTCTAAACCATCTCGTTCATGGCTTTGTCAAAGAAAAACACAAACGTACGCACACGCACACAAACACTCACCCTATTAATGTTCACATTTTTTACTATCCTTTTTGTCTACATTAAACCCCAGAGTGCAGTCTATAGATTCTGTCAATAAAAAATGGGAATGAAATGGAAACAAGTGTTTAAGTAAATAAACAATTAAAGTAAATAAATGACTTTTTGTGTTTATTGTTTTTGTCTGTTCTTTGGTGAGTTATGTTAAGTCACTGTTGTTATTAAAATTAAATAGTGAAAGTGGAACACTCTAAAAGGTTTGTAGGAATAAATGTCACCGTCACTGTGTATTTCAATGAACCCATTAAAGGACAAAGACCTCACATGAGATTCCAGCAGAGGGTGACCACAGGGTGGCGTTATCTCCCCATACTGTAAACCTTCTGTGACAGTGTACACAAACCAAGAGAACAGTGACAGAAACGACTCAAGGTCAAAGGCCTAGCATGAGAAAAGAAATGTCAACAATATAAAATCTGTGTTGTTATTCGAGGAAAGAGGTCATTGTGCACTTTAGCGTTCTTTAAAAGGCTTTAAGAGCCAAGAGCATAAACACCTGTAAACTCACACTTGATAAAAAGGACAATATTCCATCCTCTGCTTTGTTTCTTAAGTCGTGTGTTTGAAACACTGTGATAGGGCAGATCCTTTTAAAGTGCTGAGCTGCAGATGCTCCTGGCTCTCGTCCTGGCTATGCAGAAATGCACACACACATGCACACAAACATACCATGTTTGGTACTTTAAAGGCCGGGGGCTTCAGAATAACATGAAGGATCAAATATTCAAAAGCAGCCAATAAATTGGTCTTATGAAACCACTACGTTTGACATAAATCCTATCTCTCACACACACACACACACACACACACACACACACACACACACACACACACACACACGCACTCACTCACTCTCTCTCACACACACACACACACTCTCACACACTCTCACACTCTCACACACTCACACACTTCGTCTGTCAGAACCAGAGTGAGGTTCCGCAGCACATTCGTCCCCTCTCTCACCATGGGTTCAGTTTTAGGCGGGGTGCGACTCTAGGATGAGTTTTTGGTTTTAACCAGGCCCTTCGTCACCAGACCTCTGTAGAACTCCTGCAGGTACGTGTACACACATTTCCAATCCGGCTCTCGCATCTTCACCATGTCGTCCACATCCAACAGCTGAGGACAGTCCACTAGTTTCCTGCGCCCACGCCCGGCAGGGGGGAGATAAAAAAGGGGGAGGGTGGAGGATGGAGAGAGGAAGGAAAGGAAGACACAAACAGAGAGACACAAAGAAGAGGACAGGAGGGATCAAGATAGAAGTACAGATAAAAGAGACAGAAGGAACAGGAGAGAGATAGTGGACAAAGTGTAGGAAAATAAAGAAAGAAAGGAAGGAAAGGAGGAAGGAGGAGCAGAGAAAAAAAAACAGATAAAGCAGTGAGCAGCCAAATGTAAAAAGTTCATGGTGAGACGACAGAGAGAGAGAGAAAGGACACAAAAAGAAACAATGACATTACATTCTCTGTGTTCACAAATACATCCATGAGTTGACATGCTTCATGAACATCGTCTGTACAGTATGTGGCACAAACACACTCATACACACACAAACGAGTCAAAACAAAAAGTTAAATGAGCGCCAGGCGATGCTCATTCAGCCTTTTTGTTTGTTGTTGTTTTTTTCTGTGCTGGAGGACAAGAGACAATTTCAATACAACTACGCTGAAGACACGACGAAAAAAACAACAAGGTTTCTGCATTTAAACACAAGATTCAACAACCATATGGTGACTAAAGAAACACACTGGTGCACAGGATGGAGCGTCTGTGAACGTGTGTGTGTGTGTGTGCGTTGGGATTCCAGATAACAGCAAACTGTTGGAAGGGTCGGGAGAGGTGAGTGATGGGAGAGTGCAACAACACAAATGTGGGCAGACAGGGACTGTGGTTGGGTGATGGTCCAGTGATGAGAACATAAATCACAACTAATAACACCAGCATGGGCGTCATCCTACTGGGAGCAAGTGAACACACACACAGTATGAGTGGTGGGGGGGGGGGCATCACAAGTGAGAATGCCGTGATGCAGGAGGGATGAGAACGAGAAGAAAAAAGTAGAGAAGAGATATTAGGAATAAAGAAAAGAGGGATGAAGCGACAGCTCTTCTGTTGTTATAACCTGGTGGTTGTTTGAGGGACGGTTTTTGCTCATGGGTCTCTGGTTTACAGCAGACGTGGACAGATGGCGAGTGGAGGTTTAGAGGTGGAGTTATTAGAGTGGAAACGAGGCCCACTCAGCCTCTCGGGGCATGTGATACACCTGCGAGAGATCTGGGAGAGAGAGTTAACCCACGGACATGAGTCGAGGAGCTTCCACGTGGTTCTGGGTTTGTCTCTGAACGTCTAGCTCAAGTAAAAGTTGGTAAAGAGGAACATTGAGTAAAAGCTATTTGTGGATTTTAAAGAGAAATTAAAGAATGATGGGAAATTCTGCACAGCACAATGAAAACCACCAGAAAAACTGGCTTGGACTGTTTTTGTTGAATTTCATTGTGCGTTCACACCATGGCAGCCTTCGTTGGACAGTAATGTTGATATCTTCAATCCATGGAGGAAAAACGAAGCCCGCACGAGCTTCTTCCGCTGGTTTCTCTGCATATTCTTCAAAAGATTTCTCCGCTTTTCTCCACAAAAATGAAGTTGGTTTCCCCAACAGAGTCCGCTGCGGCTCTCATTTGCAGTAAAAACTGAACAACATCCAAAACGATGTGGTTAGTGCACATGTTACGAGAACAAACATGTCTGTAAATTGTACTCACTCTGCAGCGTTGAAGGACACCTCAAAGTTTTGCCTGCGGTTGCTGGGGCTCAGCGAGTCGTAGTCAAAGGCATCGGGGAAGAAATTGTGCACCAGGGCACAGAACGCCATGCCGTTGCTCCAGCTGGATGAAAAGTTTTGAATATCCACGTGCTGAGGGAGAAGACATGCAGAATAGACAGAAAGGCATTGATAGATCAGTGATGGAAACATTTACAAAGTAGGAAAACATTATCTCAGCCCATCTTGTCTTCATCAGGCTCCGCTCCGGCGTCGTTGGCTGACATTAACAAAAAGCACAACACGCGGCCGGTTGCTGTGGCGAGTTGGCTAACCTCATATGAGCGTGTCTTGGCACGGCACCAGTCGAGCAGCATCTGCTTGATGGAGTTTGCGTTGGGCACACCAAAGCTGGTGGAACGCTGCACCTTGTTTACCTTGGCGACCGCCTGGTTTCCCGGACTGAAAGAAAAGTCAGGTTTGTGTTAATATTTACATGCTTTGATCTGCTCCTTTTCCTTTCTTTGGTATCGCTACATCTCTGTTTATCCTTACCTGCTTCCCTCCTTCTCCAGCTTCTCTATCATGGCTTTGCGGGCCTGCATGGCAGAAGTCTTGGGCAGAGTCTGTGCCCTCATCAGCTCCTTGCGTCTCTCCGCCTGCCGTCGCTCCACGGCGGCTAACCCTCCGCTGCCGCTGCGGGCCGATGTGTCATCCTCGCGGTCGAAGACACTGAGAGGAGGTCATGAACAACAATTGAATTTGTGAAGGTGCTTGGATTTTAAATTTTGAGCAATTATGTCGCTGATGTTTCGAGACCCACCTGCCCACTTTTTTGCTTGTGTTGGAGGAGGAAGAGGAAGAGGAGAAGCTGTATGATTTTGACTGGACCGTCCCTCCTGAGATGTAGACAGATTGTGTCACGATAAATAAACACACGATAAAGTGAGATGATTATATGAAGAAAAATAAAGTAATGACTCACTGTCTGTTTTCTGCACATAACTGGCCTCGACGACAGTGCTGCGTGACGACCTGCTCCCATCATCTGACACACACACACACACACGGTTGCTGTCATTTTAACATAGTCATTGTATTTCTATTTTACATTCTGTCCTGTTTTCTCTCCAACATTGTTCAACTGTGACTTGGGAGGATGAAGAAATGAAAGAACAAAGTACCAGACTGGGCAAAGCGGTTCGTCTTCGTGACTTGACTCAGAGTGGAGCCATCTGCAGACTTCTCCACCTTCTTCATCACCACCTCTCCTGCTCCGACCCCGGCGCGACCTTTCTGTGAACGCTCCTCTCTCTGCTGCCGGAGGTCTTGCAGACGGGTCTCACGCTCCTTTTCTCTTTGGTCTGAGGTGGAGGAGAAAAAAAGAGGTTAGAGGCGAGGAGGGATGGACGTGTGGATGGGAAAGTGGAGCGATGATGTCAGTGGAAAAAGAGGAGGAGGAGGAGGACACGAGGTCCTAAACAAACTGACACCTCCTCTGACTGCCGCAAAGATGGATTCAAACAGGGCTGCCAAATTTGAGGCGATACATTTCAGGATTCTTTCCACAGTACTGTAAAATTTGTCAGAACTCACAAACACAAAAACACACACACACACACACACACACACACACACACACACACACACACACAGGTGGGAGACTCACTGCTGAGCCAAAGCTTTCAAGTGATGTGTAACGCACAAACAACACAGATCAAAAAGAGCGAGCACATGTTCAGCTAGGCCCAGAATGACTTCACACAATGCACTGTCACCTCCAGTACCTGAGGTGTACGTGTATTTTAACACAACGTAAATGGACTGTATTTATATAGAATGTTTTTCTAGTGTGATCAATCACTAGAAGCTCTTTACAGTCACATTCACACAATGCAACCATATGCTGCACTTTTTCTATCACCCACGCTGCTGGTGCCGCCGACAGGGGAAATTTGGATTTCGGTGGGCTACAGCCTGGAGTAGCCGGGGATCGAACCTCCTACTGGTTAGTGGATGACCCTCTCTACCTCCTGAGCAACAGCAGCCTCTGTATTACACTATAACCACACTATACTATATCCAACTGTACTCTTCTATACCATACTGTACTTTATTGTAGCATACTGTACTATACTACACCAGACTATACTACAAATTTCTGTACTACACCATACAACACTATATCACACTGTACTCTTCTATACCATACTGTACTATACTACACCACACCATATTATTACCTTACTACACTATATTATACTACACTACAAACAGCGTAGCCTCAGATCTGGGAATCAGGAGGTTTAACTGTCAGCTCAGTGCAGACAGCTGGTGAAACCACGTGGCGAGTGCTCACTGCAAGACGTCAACACACTCAACGTGGTAGATGTTTCAGTCATTATGTTGGGGCACACTGATGAACGGGATTCATGCACATTAAAAAAACATGTCAAACATATCATCCACTGCAGAGATACACTGAATAAAAATGCTAGTGGTCTGACAGTGACAGGATGGTGCTCATCAAAAGTCAAACGCAGGCAAGTATCAGTTGTCTATGCACACCGCACACCAACCTGCCCTACCTATTTCCTCCTGAGTGCATCCCAGCATGGCCTCTGAGGGCAGAATGGATCGTTTAAATTTGGAAAAATAAAACAGATTTAAAAAGGCATGTGGTTGGTGTCAGATATTTTTGTTTCTTTTTGCAGTTACCTCTCTTTTTCTTGCGAAGGTCCCGCATGGCTGCACGGATCATCTTCCTCTCCTCAAAGTCTTTTGACTCATCGAGCTGTGGAAGGAAAAAAAAACAAGCAAGCACACACGCGCACACACACAAACACACACAAACGGAAACAATGAGCGGTCATTCCCCACAAAGAGGCAAAGTGGCAGGGCTCCATTTATGTAAGCAATTCTAACATTGTGCATACACACACAAAACACTGAGCTGTGACTTTTACAAATAAACCGTCACATAGCTGCTGAGATTTAGTGTCGATACACAAACATTCTGCACGACTGAGGCTGCTGTAGTCCTTACAAAGAGGTGCTCATCCAGAATTGTAACTTGGGCGTGAAGTACCATTTTGTCAAGGAGCTCTTCATCCTCGATGGCAGCCAGCTGTTCGGCTGTCAGCTTTCCGGAGCGCTCGACGGGTTTGGCCTGAGTGCTGGAGCCGTTGGGGATGGCTGGGACTTCACACGGCACCTGGACAGACGGTCCAGATGAAAACACCGGCTCAGAGGCCATAACAGGCTCCGTCTCGATCTGCACAAAACACAAACCCACACACACACACACATACATCGTGAGCGAGAGAATACATATGCAGACATGCAGGAGGACACAGACTTTGGAGGAACTGTGTGTATTAATCTTAAAAAATAAACATTGCATTGTCATCTGAGCGCTCCAGAATCCAAGTTTCATATTTATGAAACCAGGAGAGGGATTAAGAAAAAATAAAACACAATTGATGCTTGCTGACATATATGACTTAATAGGCACAAGAGGATTTTAGGTTGAAACACACTGCAGCCATAATAGGTCTGAGTTCACATCTTTCCTCCCTTCTAGTAATCTCTTTCTGTACTAAGACTGCTCATTCACCACATCTCATCATTTCTTCCATCCCCTCCACCTTCCAGCCGTGCAAGAGACGCGGCGAACAAATGAGAGCGAGAGAAACGCTGCCAAGTTACTGTGCACTCAGTTCATGGAGTGTGACTGACACAGGGTCTAAGTGATACCGAGCCGCTGCGAACCACGACTTTATGTGACAGGTTTGGTACACCGCTGCAGCTGCAAGACGGGAACAATGCATTAGCAGATATAAACTCTGAGGGGAAAACATTCGGAGCCATCCTCTCTGGTACGTGCACAACAGAGGGACTGGTGAGCATGCGAGCAGGAGTAAAGACGACGTAGAGCACCATGAGAACATTATGTGCCGGAAAACGGTTTACACTGCTTATTCCGAGTGACCATAAATCCTAGAGAAAACACCACTCCAGATATAGCTCAGACAGCTGGCCCCGTCCCTATACACACCATCTCCCCTGTCGACCCTCCTCTCTGCAGGCCCCCGGGCCAGGACAGGTCTCACCGGGGAGGGATGCTGCCCGGCACAGCCACAGAGCTGTGGGATCACGGGTGGCCCCCGGTTTAAGGGCTTTTCTGGACACAGACATCTGACCCATGGGACAGACTGGACTGAGAGACACTTGACCGACCAGGAATGTTTTGGGACACAACACAGCCAAACAAGGGATGTAAGTCGGCAGGGAACCGGGGAATGTGTGTGGGGTGAGAAAATCCCAGTTAACCATAGTGCTCCAGTTGTGTTTAATTCCGATTCAGAATATCACTGTGACAAAATAAACATTGTGTCAAGGAAGTTAGGTCGGTCTGCCTTTTTTAGTTAGTAGAGATAAGCAAAAACTATTGGATGGATTTCCATGAAACCTGGTGAAAGGATGCGTTGTGGATCATTTTGGTGCAGATTCAGATCAGGTAGTGGATGCAGAATTTTATGATTAAATGTGGTTTCCTAAGGGAACAGTCCCTTCCCTCTTGCTTGTTTGTTTGTTAGTTAGCAAGAATACACAAAAACTGCTGAACCCATTTCCATCAGAATCCAAGGAAGAACCCACCAAATTTTGGAGCGGATCCAGATAAATGGATGCTGGAATTTGTTTTAATCACTTTCTTTAACAATGTCAGATAAGGTGTTTTTAGTATTGGATCTTGATGAAAATAAAATTAGACCTGATATCTATGAGTGTGGTAAATTTGGTGCAGCTTGATTGCATTTAAGGGGACTGTTAGGCCTCGCCAGTGGTTTGCACTTTACTAGATTAGATTACTACATTCTAGTTACGTGTTTCTTGTAATGAGAGCAGGGCAACAACCCTTTTGATTCACTGCTTAGACGTGTACAATGAATAGATGTCAGGAGAGAAAGAGCTAATGCTGCAAAAAGACAAAGGTAAAAGTGATCAAATAGGATCACTCCTCATTATCACAGTCATTGAAGAGAGGTCAGTGACTTTTACCAGAGCAGCTGACTGGCAGACGCAGCTGTCGTTGAAGGATTAGACAGGAATATGAACTCTAACCAGTGGAATAACTGAAGATAATGCTGCAAATACTCATTATCCCTCAGAATGTCACCAGAGCACGAGCACACACATGGAAAAGCAAACAATCCTACAGATGAGCGCATGTGCATTGATCTCTACAACAGGAACGTAAGACCTTAAATCCCCTTTTCTTGTTCTGAGGCCAGACAAGTAAAAACCTTTTCATTTATGGCTCCGTTTTTGAAAAAAAACCTCATGCTAACTTCACATTCCTGCCAAAGCTAATATCAGGGATGGTAAAATATAGGCCAGGGCCACAGTTACTGTTGAGCTGTGGTATTTTTTTTTCCTCCACCGGGATGTGTAGCCACCCGACGTAACACTTGTATGCAGACACACAGAAGTAAGTGCTCGCCAGGAGACAATCAGAAACACATGCTGCTGCAGGATTGAAATATCTCCGTGACAGATTGCAGTGAAGACCTTCACATAAACACAATGTGATTGACAGCTGAGCTTTTTGAACAATGAAACGAGGACATAATGCAAGATTGAAACCAATGGACAACTATGAAAGAACACCAGATGAAGGTGAGTGAGTAGAACATCTCGTCACTGACATGGCTTAGTCAGGTAGGGAAGGTAATATCAACACTAGAACATAAGATTTATCTGAATTAAAAGAGGTCATGATCAGGACCATGAACAGAGAACAGTACCTTACTGTCGTGACAAGTTATGTTTGCCATCAGAGAGGGAGCAGAGAGGGAACGGCGGCTTGCAAAGGTGGGTGGGTGAGAAATTGGTGAAGGGTCTGAATTCTGAGGTATGCTTATCTCTGCAGAGTCTTGGGGGCATGATATACTATTTTCCTGGGGTATGCCTGATTGAGTATCCTGGAGAGGGCTGGTTGGAGAGTCCTGGGGTGCACTGGATGGAGAATCTCTGGGATTACAAGATGAAGTATCAACTAGTGCTTCAAATGAGGTATCCTGCGGAGTGCAAGCCGGAGCATCACTGGATGAAGTTTTGGTTTCACAAAGAACAGAAGGTGGGCTTTCTTTGCTAGACAGTTCATGGGACGGGGGATCAGGTAGCCCCATCACCCGGCACAGGGCCTCCACTTGAGTCACCAGCCTTTCTTGCTGAACCCTCAGCCTCAGGTTTTCCTCCTGCAGCCTGACAATGGCCTCAGCCAGAGGAGTCACCTGAGCGGCTGCCTCCTCCAGACGGCCATTCACTCGCTTCCCAAAAGCCTGCAGGTCAGTGTGGATCTCCCCAACTGCACACCGCAGCGTTAATTCAAAGTCCCTTTGGCAAAACTGCTCCCCTTCTTTCTCAGCCTCCTCCTGAGCGAGCAGATCACCGATCACCTCCTCCAGGCCAGACTCGGCACAAGCACTGTCGGGGCTGTCCAACGCCTCTGGAGCCTGCGAGGCGGGGAGGAAGTCCAGGTTCACTCCAGGCATGGTTCGACCAGCTACACTCAGTTTTACAGTGGTCAAAGTTTGGATTCAGTTCAATCCACTGTCTCAAAACTGTAGTTGGGTTGTTAGACCAGAGAGGGTTTGTGGCCTTCGCCTCAGAGGAGTGGGTAGAGGGTGCCTCCCTGTCTGTCTGTCACAGACCTTTCAAAACAATGCCTGGTCTTTATACCCCCAGCAAATCTCCCCTCTATACCAGCAAACACCCGGACAGCCAATGAGCATGCAAGGAATCCTGTTTCCCAGGCAGCAGTGGCTCCACCCCCTTATTTCCAGGTGCTGTGGACATGTCTATTTATCTCCTGCCCTGCTATTATTCCACTGAGACAGTCAGTCCTGGGACACTGGTTGAGGCCAGAGGGGGAACGGGTGGTGGCAACAATTTAAAAAACTCAGCCCTCCCTCTTTCAACTTTCCTTTTATTTAGAGCCCTTGTCCTTCACACCTCCACTGGCAGGATACACTGGGTGTAGATCTGGCTCTGGACCAGGGCAGAGTTGAGACTTGCACATTAGTTTCACTCCTCTTAATATTGTCTCTTTTAAGTCCTGACTAATCAGGTCAGATGTGCTGCATGGCTGTGGTTCAAGGCAGACGTCCAGAGGGAAGATCCGTCCATGAAGGGCAGATTGTTTAGGGCAGTCTGGGTGGCCAGCGAGGACGAGCAGGCTCCAGGTCGTCACCAGCTGTGGGCGAGGATGTTTGGAGGCACATTGTATTCCATCCAAGATTTTGTTTAAGGTTTACTGACAAAGCAGCAGGTGTTTAAAGTCCTGTTGTTTTAAATTAAGAGCTTGTCACGAGTGTTGACAGATGTCTGTGTGTGTGGTTCATATTGCAAGATGGTCGACTTCATCTTTTAAATGCCTACTTGAGATTTACTGGCGTATTGTAAATACTGCACATACTTTATCTTGATACATTTTAATTAGAAGCATGAGGCTTCAAATGACACACTCTTCCACTGAGTTTCAACTTCTGCAGTTGGTAAGTGTGTCCCATATTCCCCTCTGGATCAATCAATCATCTAGAACTGTCCATGAATCCCTGTATCTCAAACAGGATTTTAATCAATACAGACAAATTCAAAGTAAATATCTTCACCTTAAATTGAACGAATGAATGCAGAGACTCTAAAACCCTTCTTTGCATGACTCTAAACACAGAGTGCATGAATCAGGAAAGGCATTCACTGGAGAACAATGTGACAAAGGGCAACAGGTGAATCAGTTTCTTGGGGAAGAACCTGGCCTCAGTGCAGAGGGGAGAGAAACATGAGTGGCAGCAGGGAAAGTGGGTCAAACCCCAAGAAGGACATGACTCTGGTCTTATCATGCATCGCAGCTCTAAAGCTTCTTCTTCTTCAGTAAAGCAAAGAGATGTAGAAGACCAAAGTACGTACACACACTATTATGTTTGTGTATAGTTCTGTATTATTATGGCAGAATCTGATGTTAATTAGATGGAATTTGATCTCCTTTCTCTCTTATATCAGTTTGCAACCAAACTTAAATCTGTGACCCATGTGAACTGGTTGGGTAACCAGCATGTGTCACGAATCAGCCGCATGTTTACAATAGGGTCCTTGTTCCTCCGTGTGACATTAAGACGATCTGTCACTGACTGTGGGCCCGTGCGACCACGCTCATGCAGCAGCGGTGCGACCCGTGGCCTGGCCTCTGCGACCACAGGGAAGAGATTAACTGTCATGTCATCGCCCTGGTTATGAAGCTAAAACATAATTTGTATTTGTGTTCAAGGCCGAGCTCAGTGGAACCAACAGCTGAGATGAGCGGGAGCAGCTGATGATCAGTCGGAGGAGGAAGCATCAATAATCAGCTGCTGTTCTCACCTGTCTGAAACTAGCTCTCATCACTGCGCTGAAACACAACATCATCCAACCTTGATCTTCATTGTTTGACTCTTTCCACTGTTAGTTCCAACTTCAAGGTTTGTTTCTGTTGATTCTCAGAGTGAGATTTACAGTACAATTTACAGGCAAGACTGTGCAAGAGCTGATACCATCAGCATCAACATGTTTTATTAGAATAAAAAAAAAAAGGGGAACGTTTTGAAGCTAGACCACCAACCTGGACCACCCAACCAGATCAGAGTCACAGACAGGAACCACTGTGGTCAATAAACAACAATCAACAACGCTAAATAGCAATAGCTACAGTCACATTAATGCCACATGTTGCACACTCGCCATGCTATAATGAACATGTAGTGTAGACTAATATGAGGGTCCTCGCAGCTGATGCTCACATCAATGTCTGTTTTTACATTCTCATTAACCAAATCACTCCGGTTTTGTCTGGCAAACCTGGCAGAAGACTATCAGAGTGAAGAAAAGAGAGAATGAGGTTTGTAGCCTTGTGGTTTATCAATTAAGTTATTCAGGTTAAACCTACATAACGATGACGATGTGGTGTTTGTTACAGAGTCTAGTGGTGCAGTCACACAGGTATTCATTTTGCACCCGGTGATAAAACCTGTGGTATGACCCTTATTCCCGGTAGTAATGAATGACAACATAGTTAACAATAACAATTTAAAGATACAACTAGTGATTTATTGGCTTTAATCCATACTGTGCTGCTCAGATTGAAAAGAAACTATTTCAAATTGAGATGCAGGTCTATTCTTAGCATGATTTAAAATGCATAATATCATAACACATGTTAGCACTCACACAGAGACATTACCTGCATGTCGTTAAGGTGATGCTGTAACAGTCAGTCAAATATGAACTTCATCTCCTCCACGATCTTTGCCTTTTTTTGTGCAAAATCACTTTCTTCTCTGGAAGACTCTGCTGCAGTGTCTTAGTTTGTAATTGGCCCTGTGCTTCTACGTCTCAACGAGGATCCTAACTGATGGAAACGGTCTCATTCCAACACCCTAAATCCTCCCCGCAGCAACTTGGTGCCTCCTCCCAGCCCTAATTAACCAGCTCCCTGATCGCATTACCACGTTGCCGCTGTGCTCGACACGGGGGGGGATACTCAGCCGGTAAAGAGTAAACAAGACAGCAACTCTCTTCACCCTCCAAATCCCCTGCTCTCCATTCGTGAGGCCACTTCCTTTCTTGGAGGAGCAAGTAGGCTAAGGAATGAGGCAGATGGGAGTGGAGATGTTCTTCTCAACCCTCAGAGCAAAGACAGCCCTCACCAAATCAGAGTGCACTTGGCGAAGTGACGAAGTGAGGAAGCACTTGCGTAAACATGCGTTTTAATGCAGCTGGACAGTAGCTGGGGTAGATAAGGAGAGACAGGTGTGATTTGGGAAACATTTCTCTGATAGGTCTCAGCGGGCATGGTCTGCTGAGAGAAAAGGAGGACTGCCCGGAGCACCTCCCTCCCTCTCCCTCTCTCCTTCACATACCCTACAAGGACAGATGTGACTGGCTACCCACTCTGTGTTTGATAAACACCGCGCTTCCCTCCTCTCACTCCGTTTCTCACACTCCGTCTGCCTTTCATTGTCCCGACTCGCATGCTTTTCAGGCCTTTATAGGTGATCGCACGGATAGAGACGCAGCAAAAACACGGACGGAATTCAACTCGGGGATTCAGTGGGAAATGAAACAGTAGATGAAAACAAAGCATTTATCTCTAATTGGAAGGGACTGGAAACGGCTTATGTTTAAAGTGTGTTTGACAAATTCTGTCAAGTTTGGGATCTTTGCCCAAGAAATCCTTCCTGAGGGTGAATGTACCTTGATGGAGGATCCAGAGGAGAGGCCGGAAGAGGAGATCTTGAATGGCGTTGCTCTGAGTCCAAGGGTCAACTCTGAAACAGACACAGAAAAGATATAGGATTTATTGGATTTGAAATATTACACATTTCTTCCAAAAATAATGGTATTGATTCAATCCACAGCAACAGGATGATTTAGAACAAACTCCAACGGCCAAGAAAGGTCCTAGGGGCCCATATGCATGTGTACGGTTGATTTGTGTGCATGGCTTGGTACTATGTTGGTGGTAGCCATAACTCAATTACATAAGCCTCCATAGTGTCATAAACATCAGGTACTCATGTCTAATGAGAGACAAGTGAGAAAATATATCACTTGTCTCACTTCCTTTGCCTCTAAGAGTACGCTCGTGCATTTTCCTGTGTAAAATCCAGGAGTTGTGCACAGTATAATTTAGGAGTCTTGCTAGGTGCAGGCAGGTTCCCAAAAAGGGAGCCCAAAACTATTAAAGCAAATTGAGCTGAAAAGAAAGTGTGTGACTCTCGCGGAGGAGCCCAGTGGAGCTGCCAGAATCTGGCCTGGAAGGGGAAGGGGGGCTGGGGTGGTTGTAAGAGGTGAGGAGGCTATAATCGCACAGGTTCAGCTCGAGTCTTAAATAAACAGTTTGGGTTGGAGGTCCCGGTTGCTGGGAAGAGCTGAAACCTAAGACGTCTTGTTTGGACAGACCGTAACAGCAGCTGTAGCAGCTTTGCTTCTGAAAGATTCACGTGATTCATGCAATTAATGAGTCCCTGCTGGTACTGTTTGCACTCTGAGTATGTTCTGTACAGAGTATGTACATTACGTTACAAGAACAGTATGTGATTGTGAGACTGGCCGACTGCTCAATATGTAGATGAAGATTTTAGAATATTGAAACTGAGACCATCTATTGATGACCCACTCAATACTTGTTCTCAGACATGTATATAAACTCTAAATATGAGTGGGTTTTTTTTTAATCTAATTGGTCGTGACATGACATGTGGATTTACTAGGGCTTTGTGATATGGGCAAAAATTATATCAAGATAAAATGTTCATATCCATTGGTTTATAAATACAGGAGTGTGCTTAGCCACTAGAAGAACCGTACACCACTCTATATTCATTTTGGTTAACACTAATTGTTACTCACTTTTTAGACAATACTTGTCAGATCCTATCGCTGAACATTGGGTTGCATGGAGCATCAGGTTAACTATTCTTTGTTTCTGTCAGGTAGACATCCTGACAGAAACGAACAAACGAGAGAATAACCTGCAGCAAAGGTCACTTGGGCTAATCCATCTATGGGCGTGACTGATGTAACAGTGTGTTTAATCACAGAACCACTGGGTCATCCATGACTGGTAGTTTCTATTCTCTCATCTTTCAACAGCTCAAACTGACCAATGGAATGAATTCCCAAAATGTTTGTCTTCCTTTACGAGCATCTAACAAAATAAAGTAAACTGCTGCTTGTTCGTATAAAAGAAGCAGCACGTCTGACACATCATCTACTGTGTGGGTTCACAGGCTTATTCAGCTCTACTGTAACAGTGATACTATTCAGCTTGGTCTGAGACTGTTCTTTTGTCCTGATAAACTCTCTGCTGTTGACTACTGACCCCCCCTCTCCACACTGCAACAACTTGCCCACGATATAACAAATCCCCTTCAGTGTACAACCATGCTGCTTCATACAGCTATCCCCACTCATCCATGGTGCTTTGATTCGGATCACTGAAACCATTGTCATCATCCCACTTCTGACCGAGTCATTGTCTCAGCCGTCTCCCACAGCGACTGGGATTCCATCATGATCCAAGTGTTGATATTAGCAAGGAAAGACATAAAGTAGCTTAACTAGGATTCATAGCTCCAGGAACAAGCTGCAGCTTCACATACTCTACCAGCTCCATAAAAAGCTTAAAAGTCAATGGAATTAAATTTGAACGAAAAAACTTTCGAGTTTTGAAGCTCAAACTAAAGAAATGACATTTAAATGTGCTTCAAATGTTAAACTGGTTATTTCAGCACTTCCTGCTGCAATAAGGTTGATTCTCCTACCTGGTCTCTGCCCCAATGCATTAGGGGCAATGCGTGGGGTCATGTTGGTGATGGGGACGATGTTGCCCCCGGGGGAGGATGTAGAGGAGGTGGTGGTGCGCCCATCCTTGATCTCAATGGTGAGGAAAGTCTTCATGTCCGGGTCTTCCTCTCCCTGGGTGACCTGCTGTCCGGCTGCTCTCCCTTGGGTGCTGTCGTCCTTTGAGTTACTGTAGGCTTGCACATCTTTTTCAGCTGGATGCCTCGTCCCACCCACGGAGTTCTGCGATTGGTCAGCTGCAGACAGAGGTTTGCTAGCCCCTCCTCTTGGCTGAGGTGCAGCCTGACTTTGAGATGCGACAGATGTGTGAGATGTGGAGTCTCCAGATGTGAGGGATGCTGCTGTGTGTGTGAAGCGCTCAGTGGCTCTGGAGAAGTTCGTCTGGCCGCTGCTGCCGGAGGTGGTGCCGTTCCTCAGAGGAGCTCTCTTCAAAGGTGTGACGTTCGGGCTCTGGCCGGACTCTGTGAACTTGCGCATTCGATCACGTACGGAGTTGGTCTTGTTGAAATGTTCCAATACGGCTTCTTTCTTCTCAGGTGCTGCAAAGACATCACACAAATAAGGAGTTTAAGATACAGGAAAACACTCAAAAGATTTAAATACATCACATACACAAAAAGCCTAGATCCACTCCACCATCTCCTTATTCTTTCTCCTCCTCCACCTGAAAAGCCCCCAAAGAAATCCCTTTCCTCTTTTCATCCTCTTTCCAGGGTTTGTTCCAGACCCTTTATTTTGGTTGACCAACCCCCTCCCCCCCCATTTCACTGTCTTACAGTTGCTAGTTTTTGGACTTTTCAGGACATGTTTTTTCCACTCATGGAAATTTCTTTCATTCTCTGATCCTTAATACTGTCAGATACCGTGAACAAAGCTCAGGATTTGGCACGGACCATCCAATGGAAAAAAAAAAAAACCCCAAGTGATTAGAGGAGAAGATATTCACTGAGGTCATCCTAACAAAGAGGAAAACCGCAGTTTATAGTAGAGGTCCACTCTAGCACAGAGCGCTGTCTCGTAGAAAGAGAGAAAATGGTGTAGATTACAAAATGCTCTTTCCGCAGACCTATCTCTTGTGAGTGGCCCTACATGGTCACACTGATGACTGTGACTGTCTCTATATACTGGGTTACTACAGACTGTGAATCAACTGGTCTGACACTTACTAGAAAATAGAAAAAAATCCTCATACTTTAGAAGCTGGTGTTTTCCTTGATAAATGTCTTTACGGATTATCTAAATCATGTTGATTGAATCAGTTCAGGCTGAATAGAGTCGGACTAGTTTCTTACCAGAATCCTTTGCTTTGTCATGAGTGAGAGGAAGATCCCTGTTATCTGTTATCTATAAAAGGAAGAAACAAAGAAACATGGCAACACAGTGATTAGAGAGGTGGAGAAGATTAAGGGTCAACGTGCACTGAGCCTGGATTGACGAGCACAGAGCTGCTCCATATTTGACAGGGCAGCAATGCACATTCATGAGGGGTAAGAGACTACATGGATGGCCATTGGGACACACACACACACACACACACACACACACACACACACACACACACACACACACACACACACACACACACACACACACACACACACACACACACACACACACACACACACACACACACACACACACACACACACACTCCTAAATACAGAACCGGCCAGTGGTGTTTTCATTATGTAACATTTGTGTATAGAGTGAAGCAGTGGGCCTCTGTTCTTTTTTTTGGCAGCTGGGGCCATGATGGGCCCCAGAGTGTTTACATTACTCTCAGGAGACTGAGCATCGGCATATCTTGCAGGGAACAATAAAAGAAGTCCAGGGCCTGCCTTGGGTAAACACATTTAGATGAGCGACAAGATGGCGTCATGGTGAACCCTCACACCCCCCCTCTCACCCCCCAACACAGTTGACAGTCAGCGCAGAGACGGCCGCTCTGTGCGTTTGTGGGGGCGGTGAGGAGAGACAGACCCTCTGGCCCATAATGCTGTCTATCCCTCCCTGACAGCAGGTGAGGTTAACGTGCCGCTGAGGTTAAGCAGTTTGTTTGTGTCGCCAAGTAACAAAAGTTAAACAGGTCCAAACAGCAGCTGAGTGGGGTTTGTTTGTGGATGCTGATGTGACCTGTGTTTCACTGAAGAATGGAGTGACGGGGTTTCCTTGTCAGGAACTATGAAGTGGAAAAATAAAGGGGAGCGCATGGACTGTTGCTGCACGTGACTCAGGGCTGTGAAGCTCAACAACACACTCTAGTGGTGTAGTTGTGATAAAGGCTGTGTATCGTTGTTACAGCTGGCTCTGTGTGTCCTGAGGTATAGTGTGCTCTAGACTCAAATACAGACATTCATCTCATACAAGGACAGCATATGCTTACCTTCTGTTTCTTGAAGTCGTTTAGCCCCTTCATGCTGTCACTGGGGAGCCCATTTGCAGGATTGCTCCGAGATAAATTGGCCCCATCTGGCTGCTCCTCATCATTGTTGCTATCCTGGCTGGACGGCGCGTTGAGGCTGGCGGGTTCCTGGCTTCTGCCCTCGCTTTCTGAATCTGTGCTGTCGGTTGAACCACTCATGGCTACCTCCACCTCCTCCCCTGGACCCCTCTCCTCAGACGACATACTCACACTCAGGTCAGACGTCCTGGAGTCAGTCCGTTCCCTTGACAAAGGACCAATACTGTCAGAAGCCCCAGAGCCCAGACGGGGTCGGACGCCGGAGTCGGAGACATCTGAACCAAGTCTCTGTCTGACGTGGGACAGGGAGCTGACACTTTGCTCTGATGCCCCAGAGTCCAGCCGGGCACGCTGGGAGGAACCCAGGCTCCTGTCGGAGGCTCCAGAGTCCAGCCGGGCTCTGTAGGCTGAGCCCAGACTGTTCTCTGAGGCCACAGAATCCTGGTTGGACCTGGACAGCACCGAGGCCACGCTGCGATCTGAAGCCGAGGAGTCTGACCTCTGACGGTGAGACAGAACCAGGTCTGGCTCTGCGGCCATAGCCTCTCTCTGAGGCTGGATCAGCAGAGGTCCAGGGCTGTCATCCTTCACCAGGTGATCGAGAACCAACACCATGCCTGAGTTGGAGCCTGCAACAGAAAACATCAATGAAAGATGGGCAATGAATACCTCCCTGTACCACGTGCCTTTTCTGAATTCATAAAAACGGATTCTTCCTCTTACATGGGTAGTAAACTAAAGCAAGGAGGATGAATGTGAGCAAAGAAAGTTGGAGGTGGTGAAGTAAACGACTGAACCGATGGAAATGAAATACTTCCGCAGCTCTGGGGCCCCATGAGAGGCTAGTGCTAGAAAATATCACTCGGGATCACACAGCAGGCACGTGGAGACTTGAGAGGATGTAGGCATTTCCTCCAGACTGGCCTCAGTTCCTGAGCGAGATTACTTAGATTGTGTTGGTGGATGTGCATGAAGGAGGAGGAAAGGCCATGCGGTGTAGCCATAGTCATTGGGACAGAGTCCAAGGAGTCAAGGAGGAAGTAGGGTGAAATAGAGACCAGGAGAAGTACTTCCCCTTTCCCTCTGTCCAAGCTCCTTAACTACTCCTTCTCACCCCAGGAAACCACACTCCAAACAACACAGCGGTGCCCACATCCTCAGTCTGTGATCGTGTCTACCTCCAGCTCCCCATGGTGATATATCTGAGACCGTGTATGCAGCACAGATAATGAAATCAGAAGTTTATCAGATTCCCACATAACCTGTAGAGACGCAGACGCATGAAAGCACGTCCGTGTGACCCTTGTCTGCACCAACTCTTACTCTGCAACCAAGCGGAGGTTCACCAAGCGTGCATGGCTTTCATTTACAAAACCAAATCAAAGAGGAACTCCCGTCTGAGCGGCAGCCACGGCAAATTCTTTCAACTCTGAGCTGAACGGGATCAAGGCTACGCTTTCTCGGCTTCATTTAAAGCAGCTGATATTTTTCTGGTGGTTTTTTTTTTTTTTATTCGTTATTGTGTAACACCTCCCCAAAAAAGACACATTGTGCCAAATTGTGCACAGTCAATTTATAGATGGCAGCGAGTTGTTGATTAGACAGACCAAGATGATTATGTAATATGGTCTGAATAGGAAACATGATTAAGAGAAACAATAAACTGCTGCTCTGTGTGTCACATGTGACACTGAATGGTTCACCAGCAGCAGCGTCTACATCCAATGATGCACTCAACCCAAACTCAATTACTGGTCAACTGTAACTGAAGTGAGAGCCAAAACACAGCTTCTCCTACAAACTCATGTTATTGTTCATATCTCTTTTCTTTGCCATTCACTAACTGTAATGTCCATTGTGTAGCAATTTCTGGGAAAATCCCCCCACTGCTGCTGGACTATAATGAGAGGTTTGCTTTTGGCTCCAGAAGAGCAACAAATGCTGAACTTTTAATATATAGAGAACAAACAAAGGACAAGGGTTTTCTTTATATATCTTTAAACTCAAGCAGTGACCAGAGAAAGCTCATGTTTGATCTCACTGCCAACGGATCAACACTTTGATCATGTGTCATGTGATAGTGACCTTTTGGTGCAGATCCAGTATTTAAGTCACTTTCTTGAACATTTTCACTTATTTCAAGTTGAATAATTGAATGGATTGATGGGGGGAGAAATCTGACAGATTTCTGTGTGTGTGCAGAATAATGCAAAAAATCCAGAATAGATTACCACAAAACTGGGTGGAAGGATGGGACATGGGTCAAGAAAGTTCCCATTCCAAATAGGCTTTGGTGGAGGTATACTTTCTACTAGTTATTGTTATGCAACCTCAGGTTTTATATGAAATATTGAAATATTTTTCAGTCGTTATTTAATGACATCAGTGGAGAGTGGTTGAGTAATTAGATTTTACGTTTTACACTGGGACAATAAAAGGTCTCCTACAGCTGAATGGTTTTACAGCTGCACACCAGGGTGTTCTGATTTATATGCATGACAAGCGGCCTGATATTTATGGTAATGCACAAGATGCTCTTGTGCTCGGTCCTGCGTAAATTTTGAATTTGTATTATTGTCCAACTCGAGCAAGATTCTGTTATGGGAACTTGAGGCGCGTAGCACATTCCACTGAGAGTCTCTGCAAACACTTCATTTCCTAAATCATAGCCCTACCTGTTACAGTTTGCACAAGAACCCAGTACAGCTGGACATATGGTCATTGAGGTAAAGAATGTTAATGTGAGCCTTTTTTGTCCGAGAGGAAGAGGTACGCGTTCAATTTTCTGCTACTTTCCCTCTGCTGAAAACACATGAACCACGGGCCCACCCCGGCTACACTGTCCTGTCCCGACCACAAACGTCCTGTGTCTTGCTCAATTCGTGTCCTCCTTTGCTTTTCTACGGTGGTCTTTTTCTGGTCACCCCAGCTTCACCCTGGTTTAAATTGTAAGGCAGGGATAAATCAGGAACACTGGGAAGTTTCTGCGCCACGTCAAACCAACCTCAGCTCTGTTCTGGTATCAGCTTTATTTAGCAGAGGTGTGGCTGTTGGGTTTCCCTCCGTTGCTTCCCATAACCTCAAAGCCAACAGTCCAGGGTAAAACCAGGCCACACAGAATGACATTATCATGGCCGTCAACCTTCGGGCCTAATCAAGGTCAGCCCGGGCCAGAGCTTAGCTTAAAAGAGCTTAATTTTGTGTCCTATATGAAGGGGGTTGTCCAATTAATACTGAGGCAATTGAAATGTTACAAATTTCTGTCACCACATTTATGACTCGTCAACAATGCGTGTTTGTCATTTTACAAGCCATTCATCATCAGCTCTGGTTCATGCGCCTGCAAAGCTTCAAGGATTCCGGTGAAGGAAGCACATTCATTCCCTCCTGAAGGACTGCATTCATGCTACGTTATTAATGGTTGGTCTAACAGAGTGGTTAATGAAATTACCTCACACTTAGGAAGCCAAAGTCATTAAGCCTGTGGCTGTAAGTGACTCCAAACAGTTAATGAAGTCAGATGAAGGAGCTCAAAGATTCTGAGCTAATATGACCTCTTGACCGACACCTCGGGAGAATGGCTCCTTTAGGCTGAATATTTTAACAGGCAGCGAGGAGGAAATTGCATCAAGACGGATGTATGCAGACGCAGGTACACGCAACAGAGGTGGTCAGTGTTGGCTTCACGTCTGCAGTGCCGCTTAACCAGATTAAATCTTTAGGCGACTGTTTACAGTATATACAAGCTTTTGTTGATCATTGATCCAGAAAGAGTAGCATGTCCAAACATGCTCTAAATGTCACGTGCAGACACATTAAGTATCAACGCAGCCAGTGGGAGGATGGAACAACTGCTCCAGGAGACGTCCCGTGCAGTTTGGTGCCGAGTGAGTGTTTCTCACCTCTTCTCTGCAACTCTCTGCTCTGCTGCGTCTGCTGGCCGTGCTGCAACTCCCGGATCTGAGATCTGACACGCTCTCGATCACTGTGATTCTCCGTCTCCTGTGAGGACAAAACAGAAAAAACAGTCCAAAATCAGACATGCTGAGTGAACCTCAATTCAGCTGAAAAAGTTGACCATGTCTTTTGTATATCATGCACATATTCTCATATTTTCTGTATATATTCTCTGTATTCTTTATTTAATTGTATTGTTAATATTCTATTTTAAGGCCTATTTTATACTTTCACTTGTCTTATCTCAGATCACAAATGTCTTAAGCTATGTCTTAGGACAGCATCCAGCCACTTCCAAACTGCCAGCCCATTTCTCCAGAGTAAAGAAAATCATCTCTATGATCCTCTGTTTGAGGTCAGCTGGTGATAACAACAGGTTTCATGTTGGAGGTCGAGGTCACATGCTCCAGCCATGATGAGCAACAGGTTTGGCCAGCTGGAAAAGTAAAGATCCGTTTTATTTGTCATTGTATATGTCTGAGAGAGACGCCCTGGCAGTCAGAAGAGTCAACATAGATTCAACACATGGCTCAATGCTGGTATATCTTTGATTTATGATCTGAGTCGACTTGGGTAATTCCTTATTTCAAAATAAACTGCAGTCTAACAAAGTACTTCAGATGAAACAATGTATAATAATACATTTATTCCAAATGATATTCACCATATCAAATGTGCAACATTAACATTGAAGAAGGAAACCTTGCTAAAGAAGTCATTTCAGAACATCTTGATAATTCTGACGAGGGTAAATTAAATGTCAGTGTTTTCCAATGTTCAGTTACGGCTGACAGCACCTCCTGATAACTGGAATAAATCTTTAGCTCTGACACCACCTGCTGCTCCTTCCTCCACATTTTTACAACACACAACAAATGCTTGTTGCCCGCTGCGCTTTCTCTTGGAGAATTGCTTACTCTGCTAGCTTTGGTCCACCATGGTAATTATGTTGATTAAATAACTGAAAGGGCACAACTAACCACTGGAAACTGACTGATAAATGTTTCATTCCTATTCTTTTACTATGCAGTAAAAAAAGAAAGAACCTTTTCTGCAGCATCTCGGTGCCACTCTGCTCTGATAGTCACAGCGGGAGGGAGACCTCAGAGGACAGGCAGCAGTATTTTGGCATATGGAGAGGAAACGGGTGAGGTGCGGTGGGGGAGGACGGAGAGGGTAAGATGAAGAACTGCTATTGGGCCTCTGGTGTCTGACCTTGAGCTGCTCCACAGGAGAATCAGCTGCACAAATAATTCTCCTCCGAGCACGTGTGCACACACTCTTTAAATCACTCCCCCACATATTCTTAATCCACAACACCCTGAGGACTTAGAAACTTTTCTATTAAAGGGCAAAAAACTTGTGCGGAGCTTTAAGTGGTATGCATCATTCTGAACCGTATCACGGCACATAATCTGCTTAGAGGTGTTTTACAAGAGGCATCTGAGTTAAGAATAGACCAGCACACGTTTGGGTGGATCCTGGGAAAACAGACGGGCCGTGACCTTACACAATGAAAATATAATTATACTTAGACCAGATTTACAGCCTGACATTAATGCAAAAAGCTTCTGAAAACACATTCACAATCTCTCAAGCAAGCAAAGAAAGCACACACCCACACCACGCAATCAGTTCTCCATGTGTCAACAAGGTTATCCTCAACAAGAGACTGGTACAGTTGTCAGCAGCAGCGTGAAAATCTTATAAATTGCACCTTTGTGTTTTAAAGGCTTCTAATCAATGCAGTGTGTGATCAGAGAGAGGCAGAGAGTCAACGTGGAGACCAAGCACAAAGCCTGTTCCAACTTTAAACACAAGCGAGAGGTGTAAAATGAGACAAGGCTTTCTGCTCCACTGACTGTGACCTTCCCCACCTTGAGCAGATTACAGGGCAAAGCAGCTCAATCACCGAGGAGAAAATGTAATCAGACACGGTCGCAGGAGACGGCAGCACAAAAAGGAAAAGGTGAAACTGCTCGGGTTAACAAAGACACATGATTAAACTTTCAAAAATATTTATTTAGTAAAATAAGGTAAGTTGTTTTGCTAAAATTTTCCAAGAGAGAACAAGTTTCCTAAAAGGCACGATAGAGAAAACAAAAATCTAAATATGTAGGATAAGGTGCTCCACAGTGTCACTTTTCTTTCCTTCAAGATCCATGAATGAATGAATCTCTGGGAAATCAGAGAAAATGTCAAAAATGCTCTATCTCACAATGTTCTTCCCTGATCCCTCAGGAATAGATAAAATCGGCATTCACTACAGGTCAAAGGAGAAATGAGTAGACATGGGTTTTTAGTGGCTCTGATGGCAGTGATGGAAAAGTGACGCCCAAGTGAACGAGCTAAATGACAAGACAGCGAGGTGAAAGAGAGCACCTCAGTTTTTGGAGCGTTTGTGACATTGAACACAATGTACCGGTAGAAGAAAAATCACAGGAAGGCAAACTCCTCTGCTGGCAACGGGAAAGGAGTCAATCGACTTTTTAGCGGTTTACCAAAGTTTAAAAATCCTGTATATACCCACTTATTTTAGTGTGAAAGAAGTATAGAAGCCAGAGAGTGGTGCTAGAGATCAGACACTGGCAGATACAATGTCATGTCCTCAGACCAAATATTGCCCTAAGATGACACCGCCTGGAAAATGCAAACAAGGTCGGCCCAAAACAACAGAGCGGCGGACAGTGACGGCCGAGCTGAAAGAGATGGGTCTGACATGGGGACAGGCCCTGCACGATGCCCAGGACAGACCCAGATTCAGGCAGGTAGTCGATGCCTTATGCCCCTCAAGGGACATGGAGGATTCCTGACCCATACCGACACTGTCCTTCCACCAGGTTTCATGGAAAACAATCCAGTAGATTTAGTTTCATCTTGTTAACAAACAAACAAACAAATGGACAGGGGTGAAACCTAACCTCCTAGGGAGAGGTAGAAAAAAAAGAGGGCAGCACAGATTTAAGGGTATAAAAATGTCATTTCAGCTTTTCAAGACAATGGTAAAAGTTGCTGATGCAGTCTTGGAGACCGCAGGGGAAAGCGAAAACTTTTGTGGAATGCTCCTTTAATGAGTGATCCCAGTGTCTGATGAGGACACAGACAGTCCTCTGCAACAGCACCAAAGACTGGAGGCACTTCAGTGTTATAATGTGAGGAGGTCACACACTGAGGACACTTCTTTAGTGGAGTCACTCAAAGAGTCACCAGGAGATAATTGCGCTTCGGCCATAAACACAATTAGAGAGAACGAGTCTTTCCTCACCCGCTGCTCCTCTCCCTCTGCAGACCAGGAGTCAGACAGACAGCCGTCATTTCACAGCTCCCACCAAACCACAGGGAACATATTTCTCACAGACAGTGAGGCAGAGGGAAAAAAGGGAAGATAAAGTGGAACTGGAGACGCAGACCAGAACGCGGGACCTGCTGCCAGCCACCGAGCTGTCATTAGCGGCTTCGCCCTGGCCCCAACGTTCGGGGACCTGACAGAGTGGAACACCGACGCCGTCCCACTCCGACGCTCGCCTTAACCACTTGCCCCCATCTGGCATCAGGGGGCCTCTTTGTGTTGAGCTATAATTGCTAAATCTAAAACTCATAAACACAAAAACAACTGTCCTCTCTCTCGTGACCACAGCGAGGCGTGGGCCATCTGGACTCCTCTGAACCCTCAAAAATATAAAACAACAATGAGGCAGAGGCTGAGCCAGCGGTGAGGTTGCACACCTCCTCCACCATCGGTTCAGAGAGCAGAGATTAACAGCACATCAGAGTTTTAATGCTCCATTTTTCCATGAAAGGTAAATTCATCAGTCCCCATCACTGGTGAGGTCAGAATCATCTGAGGGTCTTCCACCATCCCTCCACGTGGAAGAGAGAAGACGAAACCTGGCAGCTCACTTTCCATTACTGCAGCCGGAGGAACCACACGCTCGGCTCACCTCCAATAATTGAAATAAAGTAGCTGGAATGAAGTAGCAATCATCTGGGTATCTCTCACACACACACACACACACACACACACACACACTTACACACACACAAACACACACACAGAGTCTGGAGTGAGGAAACCCACAGAAGAAGTCAGCACTGAGCCTCAGTCCCATCTTTACTTACTGCAAATCACCACATGCCACTCTCAGCTTTTCAAAGTGGATCTACTGTACTTTTTCCAAAGTCCGACCTATTGCAACGGCTTTAAGACAATTCAAGCTTTGCTCTTTCCACAGGTCTCGTCTTGCAACACGTTTATGATGAGATCAGGGAACAAACAAAAGTCTGTCTGGAGCTGAAACACACGCCCAGCACGCAGCCTACCTGTGCTCTCCCAGAACACCCAGATGACATGCAGACCTGCAGCCTCCAAGAGACAAGTTACCAAAATACATTTAAATCCAAAAAATATAAAAAATACTCATTAGTTATCTCATTTTGTTTTACATTCTTTCACTGCATTATTTTCTGTAAAGTTGTCCAATGAGCCAGTTTATTATCATGCATCATTAAGGTCAGCTGAAATGAATAAAAGGTGAATTAACAAAAAAAAAAAATGTACATTATGTACACAAACCTGAGAGTTAAACAGAGAGGCAGGCACGTCCCATTATTCTTCAAACAGACAGAAACAGATGTAGACAGATGTGGAATTATGTCTAACTGTTCTTTTAGTTGGAATAAAAAGAAGAAGAAAGTCAGAGAGGAGCTTTACGCCTGTGACACACAAGAGCAGGAAAATCAAAGTGACATTTACCTTCTCCTCACTGGACTGACTGCCTCTCTCTCTTCTCTCTCTTCTCTCTCTTCTCTCTCTTCTCTCTCTCTCTCTCCTCCCTCTCTCTCTAAGCAGTTACCCTATCGGAGTCAGGACGTTCACTATTCTGCCACTCTACTCCCTCAGCCACATCATACATACTCATACACACACACACAAAATACCAACAAGCCACTCCCTTGACTTCCCCTCCCTCCCATTCTGTCTCCACAGGGACCTGACCCCCACCACACACACACCCGCACACACACCCGCACACACACACACACACACACACACAGGTTAAAAGGGTTGCCTGGTTGACTCATTAACTTCTGACAAACTGCCATTACTGTGACCAAATTTGTCTTTATTTCTCTAACTGCTCTTGTTAAGACAAAGATATGTTAAGGCATCAAATCCTCATTAAAATCATCCGATATTTATTTTTTTTACACGGTTTTATCCTGAAATAATTAAAAAAAGATCCCTTACTCCTATTGGCATTTCTTTCCGCTCTATACGTATAATTAAATTCTTTATAAGCCGCTAGAGTACAGTTTCCCCGAAAGAGCAAAAGGAAACTTTTACCGTACCTCAGCTATGACATGTCAACCATGCCTATTAATAACAGTTCTTAAATTCTAATGGGAGTTGGATTCTGGTAAAATTCCACATGAATAACTACATTAGTACGTTAATAAACAGGCGCATACGCGATAAAGTTTCCCTCCTAAACGTACAATACGTAACTTCGGCTGTTTGGCGTCTCTCAATCAAAATAATTTGATGACATTGTGAAGCAGCATGGGATCATGAGAGTTGTTGTCTTTACCATCATTGCCAATCAAAATCTACCTGATGCGATTCAGGCACAAATCATGTTCTCAGATGAGGTAATGACGTTAATAACGACGATGAATAATCAGGATCCATTAAGACAGCCGACTGGCTAACAGTGTGTTTTTCCTTCGCCATGCATCATTTGCCCGGACGTTACAGCAGAGACAAGGAAAACCATGGGTAAAGAGGATATGACGCAATTTAAGGCGGCCAAACTGAAACGTACTATTGTTAAAAATATTTTCGATACTGTAAGTACACAAGTAGAGTGGCTCTTGGACATTTTAATGAAGAATTGTGACGTATAATAGCTTTAACTTTTTGTCACACAAGCTCTTGAGCTGGGGTTTGTCTCAGGCTGCCGTCATATTGCATGTTGTGTGTTTGGCTTTTGTGTGTTTGGCTGTTGTGTGTTCGGCTGTTGTGTGTTCGGCTGCTGTGGAAGCCTATCAGGGACCTCCATCTGCAGAGAGACAATCGCTCTCAGCTCAAAGAGATCCGCTGCTGTGATGTGAGTGGAAGGAGCCCTGCTGCTGCTGCGGGCCGATGTTGTTTTTGGCCACGTACCCACTCCAGTGCAGACTAGACTGCTGAGACACAGCTGGTGGGGTGCCTGTCTGTCCAACCCCCCCACACACACACACACACACACACACACACTATCCAGATCTTCAACACCCACCCTCTCATCCATCACACCACCTGTGGTTCACAAACCCACCACCGTACGACTCGGCCGTCTGACAGGAAGTGAGGTAAAAGGCTTGAATGCCAGAGCATCCTGTGACGTCAACATCCTATCATCACTTCCCATCTGAGGAGAAAACACAAACACACCCGGGAATGCACGCAAGCGAAGCATACGAAAAAATACTATGGCGAAAAAAACGGTTTCTTACGCATGAACAACCAGAACATGGAGCACTGATAAAGCAACTGATTGTATTTTCTCTCAAAGCGTAGACACAGTGTTGTAAGCGTTTCTTCACTTTAATCACTCAGAGGCTTGGTTACAACAGCGGTGCACGCACACAGTAAGAATTAACTTTGTTTTTTTCTCCATAGAGATCTCATCGACTGGAAACAGAGCATTCATTTAATAAAAAAGGAGAAATAAAGCTCAGTGATCAAACACAGCCGATAAGATAACACCAGGCAGTCAAGTCTCTTCACATCATGATCTCTGCAACAACCATATAATTCAATCTGTTGCACTGGAAGAGACAGAAGAAAACACAGTCTTGTTTGTCCTCCTCTAGAGGGACAATCAGCTGTGAGGAGGACGTCTGGCGTTACAGAGCGACTGCGGAGGGATTCACAGAGATGGTCGTCAAAATGTAATTACCTCCGACAAGGAGGTTAGGTTTTTGTCTGCATTTGTTTGGTAGTTAGCAGGAATATCCAAAAACTGCTCAGGCGATTTCCATCAAATTCTCTGGAGAGGTGGAGCATGAACCGAGGAAGAGCTCATTAAATTTTGGAATCTGACTGGGTGGGGGGATACAAGATTTTTTAAAAAACCTTTTATAACATTGTGAAATGTTTTTCAACATCTTGGTTGATTTCTCAGAAAATAATTTATTGATCTTGATGAAAAATATCAGACACGTTTGTGGGGGTTGATATTTTTGAGTGTGGGTAATTTGGTTTAGTTTAGACAACATAAATACGAACTAAATATGTAAAATCAAAAGATGCATGTGGGGTGTAGTAGAAATCAGTGATGTCATTTATGGAAACTACACTGAAATATATCAATAAGATAAAACGCAAAACAACCTCAATACGCGTAGAATACAAATTTGACTTATTTTAGTATGACGGAAAAAAATGCAGAGAGGGGAGAAAATATTCTTTATAGAATGAATAACAGACATAACATCTAAATAAAAATCCAGCACTAGTAAATTTAAATGTGGTTTCATAAGGAGACTTTTTAACCATTGATTAAACCCAATCACTGTCAATGCTTAAAGTAAAAGCCTGTGCTGACAGATGCAAGATGACAACGGCAGAGAAGCTTCCTGTCAGAAGCTTTTCACTGCCTTCACTAAACTCCAGGCAGGTCAGAGTCAATTTTATCTCTCTCCACATACTCGTCCAGAAACCAGGATAAGGACGTTGAAACAAAACGCATTCCTTGCCTCGTGGTATAGCCTCTGCATGTATTTTCCTGTGTGTCTGTGTGTGCGAGTTGCAGCCGCATTAATGACACACTGTGTGACTCAAGTCACAATGCTTGTTGTTGTTTGCTGCATTCCTGGTTGTGGCAGCAGAGAAACCTCGGCGGTCTGCGTTACCATGCAAACAGACTCAGCACCCACAAATTGCTCCCTGCTCAGTTCATTCTTGCAAATGGAAGCTGACAGGAGTGCACGTTAAATCTGAGATAGTTTACCCATCAGCTGTAATGGTGGTGATGAACATAATGCATTTGTTTCTTGCTGTGACATTCAATTATCTCTACAATGATTACTTTATTAAACTCTGCTGTACTCACTCCAATTCCCATGATGCCCTGGGGCTCCGAGCTCTCAGGATCCAGGCAGCGACTGGGAGCTTTAACCCTCTCCACAGTCCCTAAAACACAGGCAGCATTGCTCAGACAATAATCAGAATTGAATAGATGACAAACAAATAGACTATACAGGGTGGACGTGGCTCACATATTTGTGTGTGTGTCACCGTGTCAGTGCATCACAGTGTTTCAGACTGACAGGGGCCTCACACAGACCAGACAGGGCTGAGGAATGAAAGGAATCCACTATCTGATCCAGTATCATAGGTAGATCTACCACAGAGACGATGGCCACACCAGACAGGCTGCTATCTGTCCCTTGTGATATATGCACACACGCTCAGTAACAATGTGTATTTATCCCCAGAGTTAAAAAAAAAAACTATATGTATATATTTATTTTGGAATAACTTCAAACCAGCCGTTAAAAAGTTTTGGCAGTTCACAGTAATTTCATCAGGCCAATCAGAGACAGACTTTGGTGCCAAAATAAATATAATCCCTGAGTTTAATGCACTCTGAAGCAGTGACATCTAGAATATCGCAACATATTAGGAATGTTTTTTTTTCCTTGTGGTGACACATTCTTAAATAAAAATCTAGTTATGGCCCATTTAATTCTGACATTGTGACCTTTAACTTTATTTTTAAAGCTTCATCTTCGGGCTTATTATTTTAAGTGTCAAAATGAATTGTCCTTAAAGTGGGGTCACATCCAAGTCAAAACATTTTGTCCTAATCAGTGAAAAGACTCATGAAGTGCGCCAACCCTCACATCAATGTTCTGGACATTTTCCTATTGTTGTGACACGGAGAATCTCCTGCTGCGTTCTTAATATGTGAAAATGCACACTGGAAAATGTCTGAACTCAATTTCCCATAGTTCATGTCTAAAAACGGTGATAATGTCACAGCTTGACTCGGCTTTCTCAAACAGCTGGACTCACCTTGCTGCTGTTCATCTCGGATCTGTCGGATGGCTGCTCTAATCATCTTCCTCTCCTCGTATTCGCCGGCGGCACGGAGCTTCATGCAAAACACACACAAGATCTCAGTCTACAGAGCACGAGGCTGCAGTGTCACCATGTGTTACTATTTTAGTTCATCAACACTCACCATTTTCGTGAGCTCGTCAATGTCCTGGATCGACTGGAGTTTTCGTGACAGTATGTCCAAGTTTTCATTAGATTCTGACCTGAGAGAAAGAGACGGTCAAGTGGTTAAATGTTTTTTATTATGAATGACCATAACTGGACAAGTGATAAGTTGGTTGTCATAGTATCTTAAAATAGCAGACTCCGATCTGAGGCTTCAGTGTATGTGTGAAAGGCAGCAGGAGACAGATTCAAGATAACACAGTTTTCTTGGCCAGAAGAAAAACCATCAGAGGAAAAACAGTGTGGAAAAAGTGATGCCGAGCCATAAGAGATTTGACAGCAGTGACACACAGCGCCTGAAAAAGGCTTCTCTCATCCATCCTCCATTCTTTCAGTCTCGTATTTCACCAGTTTCACTACTTGCTTTAATGTTGGTTTCTATTACTAATACACTCCTCCAGTTCTCTCATTATCCTCGCTTCCCTCCACTCGTTGTAAACGGATGTGTGGCATGCTGGAATGGAATCTTTCACATTCCTCCACGGGAAAGGAGAGGCACGGGGTAATGCAACTTTCAGATGGGTCCGTAAGACTGTGTGTGTATTAACGTGTGTGCACGTGCATGCATTTGCTGCAGCAGGTAGGCCTCCTGTTGCAGCTCCAGTGAGGCTTCGCCTTTGTTATTGTAACACAAGTCATCCGAGAGCAGCGATGGATGGAAATGATTAGGCCTCTGTATTAATTCAGCCCAACCCAGCCACTGGTCTTAATAAGATTCAGTTACGGAGAAAGACGACTGCAGGAGGTCGGGTCTCCTCTTCATAACCAGTAGTGTTAAATCTTGACTGTGCTCCACACCAGATGTTGGGATTGTTCCACAGCTTTGAACTGGAGCCAGGTTTAAATTAACACCTGTAAAGTTACTCGGGCCGTCCCATTGTGAGGAGCTCAGGATTTCATACCCACAGAGAGGAAACTTAAGACCATCAAAAGGTTCAAATTCCCATACCATATAATTTATGTGATTTTGTTGTTAACTATGTCTCAGGAGAGCCAAATGTTTTTTGCAAATTAACTGTTAAATAGGCATTTATATAATGAAGCTAGGAGAGACTGTTAAATGTTTTTAATGTTACTCCCATGACATGAATGCTGACTGATAATCTGACATAAGGATACAATTACTGTAAATTGTAAACATAAGATGTGTGAGTGTTTTCTAAGCATCTACAGTTCTACTCACTGTGTGCCGTTTGTCATTAGGACAGGTCTTAGTGTGTGTGTACATGGACTAGTACTCCCATTAGGGGAGGTCTGAATTATAGACCTTGTGCAGTTTGGACATTTTGGTCAGTCATCACATCTTTAACGGGCTGTTTGAGAGTTAAAACTTGGCTTTAAAGGTTCCGGTTAGATTTAGGTTTTATCTTAGGGTCATGATAATGGTTGGGGTTTGACATTTAGGGATTGCGCCATGTCAGTGAGTGTCGCAGAGACAGAAGTAGGTATAGAAGTTAAAGACAGGAAAATATTCGGAATATTGGGTCTAGATGTTTTGCCGTTCACATATGACATTTTCCTCCTGTATTCTCACGTGGACTCACTCGGACACTTTACTAGGGGGTTGGCAGGGAAATTTCAGGAAAGGGTCCAGACTCGAGTGCATGTCTGAAAGCAGCTCATGTGTATCTGTGCGTTTGTGTGTGCTCTTACCTGTGCTGGTTCTCCTTGTCCTCCTGCTGTTTGAGGCGTGTGGGTCGAAATCTCTTGCTGGCCAGAGCGGCTTCCATGTCCTCGATCTCCCTCGTCCTCAGCTCCCGGATGGCTGAACGGATGAGTCGTCTCTCGTCCAGATCCACGGTTCCATCCAGCTGCACGCAAAACACAAAGATAGACAAACACAAAACAGGACGTGAGACGAATACAAGTGTGCTATCACAGCAGGACGCCTCACAGAGAGCGAAAGATTTGGCTTGCTAATATGAGGTACTTGTCATTCTTATATTTGCATCCATGAGTGAGTGCACCACAAGAATCTGCTCCTAAAGGGTCACAGGCTTGTTCTCAGTGTAAGTACAGGGCGGTCAATAAGCTGAGCTGCAGGGTTCTTGGGTCAAAATACAAGTCGCAGCGAAGGCTTCTTTCAGATGCCCTCTGTAATTAACCCTGCCAAACAAGGACAGCAAGGCACTGGTTCACAAGCGGGGGCAGACTTTATCCAATGTGGCCTCACAAACACACACACAGCTGTCAAATAGAAAAACAGTGTCCTGAAAAGTTCAGGGATCCACCTTCACGTGAACTCCATTTGTCATTTTTAATTATGCCAGCTTAATCCGAGTCACTTCTGACAGATGATAAATGCGAACAGCAGTAAAGCATGTAGGACAAATCTCGGCTGAACCTCTCTGGCTTACTTTTAAATGTGAGTTACAGGTACAGCAGGGCCAGCGGACAGCTTATAGACAGGTGATGACATGTGATCCGACTGCGCTTATGTGAAAAGACGGGACCACCTGAGCGAGGAGCCGAGGATGAGAAACAGCTGGTGCTCGGCTACAAGAGAGAAGCGCGTTCTGCTCTCTAAGGTCGACTTATCAGCCAGGTGTCTTCTTCTCTGGCTGTTTTTCATCCTGGTGGAACAGTAGCTTTGTCGCAGGAGGCCTCAGAGACACAGACATTGAAGTGGCTCACTTTAAACACTCACTAAACCATGTCATCGCTCGAGTGACTATTACTTAAAGGGTTTACATTTTGTCAAGGAAAAAGAGGAGTAATTAAGGCTTGTGAGTGTGTGTGTAAAGCACGCCTGCAGACAGACACATGGATGCTTTCAAGTGGGCAGCTGCTGTGAACATATGAGGGTAGAGGGAGTCCTCTGCTGTCAAATGGGAGACGTCTCTCTCCTTTGGTCAACAGCGGGAACCTGTCATCACATGCAGAGATGAGCCGCTCTGCTGGCAGGCTTCTCTTATAAACCTCACCCTCAAACACACACACCCACACCCACACACACACACGTTAAGGTTCCCTGCTGCACCAGTTAAAACCTGCCGAGTTAAGACACAAACCTTTGTAATGCCTACCGCCTTCAAATAAAAGGAAGCTGGATGTGGTTGCTAAGCTGAGCCGTACACCCTGGTGAGGTGAAAAACTGGGTTGATGTGCTCCCCCTGCTGGGCCCAGAGGATGAGGAAGAGAAGGGAGGAAGGAGGGGGGTCTTACAACACATGAGGAGGGCCAGTGGTTTTTAAAGTCTTGCTGTGGTTTGTCAAAATATGCAGCCCAAGCTGCACTCGCTCAGAGGGGCTCTCCTATATACTGTAATTTGTGGAAATTTAAAGTGCTGAGCTGACTGAAAAGAATGAGTAAGAGGAGAAAGTGCTCAGGGGAAAAAAAGGCCCAAAGAAAAGGATATGAGAAAGGAGGAGGGGAGGGGAGAGCAGACAAAGTGAAAGAGGGGAAAAATGAAAATGAGTAGCTAGACCTCGGTATGCCTAAAAATGGGCAGATGAGAAATGGGTGGGAAAGGTCCGGGCCGCACTCAGGTCATTCCTCACATTCCTGCTGACTCACAAGGAAAGGAGTTGGAAGTGTAATCATCGTCTGACTTTGGGTCCAACCCAGCAGTGATGAGGTGATACGACGGCCACGAGCCACAGTGTCAGGTTTTGATTGTGATGCAAGAAGGTAACGAGAGGAGAGAGGAAATGTTCAGTCCGATCACTGTCTCTCTCACACATACACACACACAAACACACACACTAAACAAACACTTAGGGAGCCGTCTGTTATCACACTCCCAGGCCCACTACTGAACCAACGTCATGGTGCGATTACACTCCCCAAATGCTGCCAAGTTTTAGGACGGACTGATTTATGTATTTATACATTATTGAGATGTAAGAGAACAGCCTCAGGCCTGGGCCTCAGTTCAAAAACAGTAACTTCTGCTTGGCATTTAATAACAGGCTGTGTTTTGCTGCACATATCAGATATATCCGATAAAAGCCAAAAGGAAAATGTTTTTTTTTTTAAATAAATGGACAAACTCAGAGCATGTGACAGATGGCAGAACTGTCCAGATCAGTTTCACTAATCTTTTCAAACAGAAGCAATTAGTCATGATGTGGTGATAAGAGATGAAAAACATTTAGCAGCACTTTGAAGCTTGCCTGCTCTAACAACTCAACCAGCAGCAGTTCATGTTTACATGTTTTTTTAAACGGACCAATCAGCGGACACATGGCTGCACCATGCATGTTGAATTGATTGGCTGCAGGATTCATACACTAGATCCAACGGGCCAATCCGGCTGGCACAAGGCCAGCGGCTGTAACTGACTTTTCCTTTACGTGTTTGAAAAGGACCAATGACCACTAGCTCCACAGGAAAGTAACGAGCGGGTGTGACTCAAGCTAATAAACCACACCTTGAAGTTGGGCGCCTGCCAAAGAAAACAGAAGAACTGTTAAAGAGCCAGAGACGGAAACACACGGTCACCCGGAAACGGTGCGTTTGACAAAAGTCCCACATGACAGTGGCCTTTACAGTGAGTGATCTGTGCTCAGAGGAGGAGGAGGAGGAGGGGGGCAGTAAAAATCAATGAAGTTACTCAGTGACAGCACCGTTCACCAAGGGCCGTTGCCCCAAAGGCATTTTTCAAACCAGCCCACAGGCGTCTGAGTATCCGAGTGCCACGGTGGCTCCAAATAACAACACCGTGACCCAGAGAGCAGCCGTTGTACCTAGACAGAAGCAGCTTTTCACACAGTGTTGCTTTAGCTGCTAACAGACGTATGAGTCAGAAATCACACACATACACACAAGTGTTATGTTTTACAGTAAATACGCCGTCACTGAGACTTCGGCGAACTGTCAGCACCTGTAATGACGGCAGGGGAATGGTCATATCACGCTCTGCTCCGCTGACTGAAGACTCGTCACCGTCACACCTGTCGACTTCTGCAAAGTCACCTGACGCACTGAGACAGGACGGAGGAAGTGGATAAGATTGACGGGGTGAGGACAGATGAGGCAATCCTGTATAGAAACTGGGGAGGTCGCTTAAGAGGGGTATTACTTACTTACTGAATCAAGAGATGACCTTATTTGGCATGAATTCTACTGTGGTGAAAAGCAGGATACAAACTAAATTAAATGTTTTTGATGCATCACGGGCAGGCTTGCTAAGGCATGTGCCATGCCGTAGCTCCATTTGACTCACGTCCTGCCCAGCAGAGGCTTCCTATGAAGTCCAACCCACAAACCTATCTTAAGGCATTCGACGAAGAAGCAGCTCAATCAATCACGGCCAATTAGAGAGTGTTCGTGGTTTAGCAGTAATCCGACCAGCTGGCGGCGGACGCACTTCTGAGGACAGCAACTCTCTCTGAACTCCTCCGCCACACATGAGAGATGCAGTTTACAGATGCAGAGAGTTTAAAAAGGTTCAGTGTATTGTGCCTCAGAGGGAAACGTGGTAAGAATACAGCAGGAACTCAAAAGATCCTCCTCAAAACATACTGAGTCAGTATGATTGGGTCCACACAACACGCACACTGTACCTGTGGGTGCAGCACTGTAACAGGATTATGTTAAAGCTGTGGGAGTGAAATAAGACAGAGCACTCAGCTAAAGTGGCGTGCAAATAGAAAGAAAATACTGCACAAGCTCAGATTTGAATAAATCACACCCCTCTATACCGACTGATTCATTAGAGCATTAGTCATGGCAATACATAGCATTACAGATTCTTTCTGAGCCGCTCAAACATGGATTATTGGTAATGAGACGATTATAACGTCCAGGCTCTGTCTTCTGCTTTTTATATGTGTCTGTGCACTATAGGCTGAGTAGTTAAACATGTTAGTTTACATGATATATGATCTGACTTTAACATCTAGTTTTTGTTTTACAAAAGATACACTCGTCACCGAGGATCACAAAGAGGATCACTGAACGCCCAGCCAGATTCTTTAATCGGGTGTTTTTGGATTTAACTTAATCTAATCTAAATCACGGTTGTGTAACCACCAAAGGCTGTGATCTAATTCAATCAAAATTGTGCGTGTGTGAGTGCGACAACCTATTCTTTGTTTGTGTGCAATCTGCTCATTATCCAGGGCCATAATAAAAGAGATGACCTATCAGTCTCTGTTTAGGCAGTGAAGCGTGTGCAGTGGTCAAATGACCGTCCGGTGAGCAGACCAGACCGACACGGATGCCACCAAGCAAGCTGACGCTGAACTGAAAAAGAAAAACACTACAAAACAATACCTCTGATAAAAACAATAAGTGATATTTCCAGTTAAGAAAGACAGTGAAGAGAAAACTGAAAACAAGCCTGTGAGCCAAAGAAAACAAATCAGCTGGGTTAGGCCAAGTCCTCTCAGAGAAAAAAAGAAATCAATGACTCCATAAAGTACCGCTAAGTTATAAATAAAACAGTACTGTATGAATTTGGCCTTTGGAGTTTGTATGTCCGAGTTGAGACATTTCAAAATTCAAACTGTCTTTGATAAATAAACAAGTGGTCTCATGAGACCACTTGTTTATTATATCACATCAAATTGTGCTATTATCAAATAAAAATATTTTTCCTGTATTGCCATGACTTGAGTTTGTTTCAGTTTTTTTTTTCTACAACCACGTGATGTATATTTAGAAATTTAACATTTAAAAAGTTTAGCTTCATTTGTTTGATGACAAAAAGGGTTTGAAACATGAATATTCCTCAGACAGGTTTTTAGGAAAATCATACAAACAAACTAAGATGAATATCACAAAATTTCAAATAATAGCCCTACATTCTAGAGTGTCCCTGCCTTATGTTGTGTATGGTGTTTGACAAAGGTCATCACAGCCTTGTGTGCAGAAGACCGTCACCCCCCCCTCACACGCCCCGGGAGCACAACGACCCCTCAGACCAAGCCCCGACCTTTTGACTCCCGGTGGGTGCACATGTGCTCCGTGTCGTTTTCTGTTTTTGCACTTAACCCTTTCTTCTTTGTGTCAAGTAAATTTCCTGGCATAAATGGATTACATATACTTTGGGCAAGAATGTGTGCGCGCGCGTGCGTCCATGTGTATGGTAATGAGTGAGGGATGAGGGGGGGTAGCGCGTGTTAAAGCATGAAACCGGGGCTACAGTAATAATTTCCAGAGCGGGCTGACGTTAGAGTGCAACACGGCAGCATCGGATCAGTGCTTCAAACTCTCTTGTGTCAGGCCTACAAGGGAGTTTGCCCTTATAAGGACACGTGGGACACTCCTTTCAGAAGAGCTGAAGTGGATTACCAGCTGCCACTGAGGAAGGCAGACGAGTACAGACAGTGAGAGACACACAAATAAACAATTGAGAAGGACTATAAAAGGTTGAGAAAGTCCCACAAAAACGTTTCAAATCTCTTTATTGCATTTCTGTGGGGGGAGGGGGGGGGCAACTCCAATCAGAATCAGGTGGAAGGCTGTAAATCATTTCCCAACACCTGAGGAAAACAATGCATGCGTACACTAGACCCGGCACACAGACACACCACACCCACTGAAAAATGGAAATATAATCAGGATACACGAGAGCCCTGCAAGACAGGGGACTGCTTGTTTCTCAGAAGAGGGAGTTTCAGTGACCTCTTGGCGGAGAAATTAACAAAGAAATGAAGCGGAACAGAGGTGAAAACTCTTTGTGCTGCGGCTTTTATTGTCTGGTATCAAAAAAAGGGAAACGGTTCCAGCTAAATATACAAGCGAGCGAGGGAGAAACACAGATTACTGCGCCTGTGGCAACGTGCTCTGCGAGCGCGGCTCCACGTGTAGGAAAGCTAAACCTTTACTAATAACTGGAAGGTAGGACAAAGGCCGGGAGCAGACCTGAAAACAGTGTGCCCCTTTACACTTGAGGTAGCAGGCATAAAGAACAGACGCACTGGAGGAATGCATGTGGGTCAGAGGGGGGTATAAGCTTCAAAAATGTTGTATAGGAATTTAATGATGCACTGAACCCACACATGTGCCGCATGCTGACAGATTATTCAGCACTTGCATTTTATGATGGTCCACACTCTGATCTGAATCGTATAATATTGGCCTTTCGCTTCTGTGCAGGACCTGAAAAATGATTTGTAATCTCTACTCCTTTGTTGCATATCGCTCCATCACAAACAACCCTACACATCATCAGTGATATAACCCTGCCTGGCTTCATTGACCTGGCTCTGCTAGACATTTTGGCCCATTCCACTTGTCTGGCTTCACACTCTGTGTCCCTCATGAATGGGTTTCTCTTCAGAGAGGCAGTTCAGGTCACAGAGAGGGATCCAGGTCAGTCACAGCCCTGTTGGGACAAGCGTGCTTCACATTTTGGGAGCTGCTGCCTCATCAAAAGGTTTCGTATCCTCCGACAAAGGCAGGAGCTGTGCACTGTCCAGAGCCATTGTGATACAACCAGATGTACATGCAAAACCAATCCATTCACTTTGACAACAGTGTCTGCAGCTCCTGATTTCACTCCAGTATATTTCCCCTGAGAGTGAACAGGAATGTGGGTCAAATGTTTGTTTGACAAGTTTTGTTTCAGGTTGAGTGTTCGATTTCCATAAACTCCAGTGTTTTTGCACAAAGAAAATCCCTATATTCAGGAAAATCAATGCAGAAACATTCTTTCTCATTCCACACTTTCTTCTGTGCTTGTGAGATGACAGATGTTTTTTGACATTTTCAACAACTTCTCTGGGAATAGTTAATGGATCTTGATGACTTAGGGAAATGATAGCGATGAATGTGTGAAATTTGGTGCAGCTTGGTTGAATTTAAGGGGACTGTGGGGCTTTGGTGGAGATATGAACTCTAGTAAATACTATTCTAGTATTTCATGTATTTGGATGCCAGGATCTTCACTTCCTCTAGTGCTGCTGCTTTGGATCTCTGAGTTTAACATCACACCAAATCATGCCTTTCCTCAAAAGCAGTTTTTGGACATTAATCAAAGGAAACCGACAGAGGAAAGGAGCTGTCCGCACCTTGTTGGTTTTTTGCCATTTTCCAATCGTGGTCATAAGAAGGTCTGATAAAGCATTCCGGAGAAGGAAGCCTTTAGAAATAGAGATTAAAAAAGACCTCATCTGTTGGCCTCACCCTGTGAGGAGAGGAGAGATAAAGCATGGTGGGTTTTCTCCAGATATGGGGGATTGCTGCTAAAAAGCACGACCAGCACTTTTGATTTAATGAGTTAAGAGTAACGGGACGTCCCACGGGAGGAAACAAACCAGGGGTCCTAGCACTTTGGGAGGCTGCAGCGCACAAACAGTTTGTTCTAATGGGTCCATGAGAGCCAGCCACGCTGACTCCGACAATCCACACTGACTATGACAATGGGAGTGAGAGTCACACACTGACAGACAGACAGAGCCAAACTAAATCCAACAGATCAGCTGTGTGGATCTCAAGAATGCCGTAACATTAACAACAGTGAGCTGGAAAGAAAAACATCAACATCCGCACGATTTTCTTTTTTGCAGATCTCAGGAAATGACATTCCTCCGAGAGTCCCTATAGAAAAGGCTTAAATCATAGTGTGTATGTTTGACGTGGACGATGTATTTATGTTTATCGCTCTCTCTTTCATCTGATATTTTTTTATTTTAAACCACACCGTGCTTTCCCAAGCTGGCAAGATGTGATATATTTATACATTAATACTGGTGTAATTCAGTGTGTTACTTGGCAGAAACCCTACATTTCTGATCCCACACAGCACTGTATGCGGCTTCCTGTATGCTCTTTTCCTCTATATATAGAGCTAAATCAATATAGAGCCGGAGATTGAGAAAGCTGTACCAAGGACCTGCTACGGTACCTTGAAGAAAACTTCAACTTGAGAATCTGAGTTGCGTAAACAAAGAAGGCTTCTGAAAATCAAAGCCATCTGTCAGTCATCTTCATAATGACGACGGCAACAATTTTCCTTTACCATGAGAGAAAACACAGTTCCCCCTTTTCTTCCTTTTTAAGTGTCATAATTTTGCACAAACTAAAACACACAGACACACCTCTTCAGTGCGATGAGGTCTTATGAGGGTGAAAAATACTGTAAAGTGTCTGCTTGTATTGGGAAATAATAGATTAGACCACTGAACATTTAAAGCATTGTAAGTCAAACTGGGATTTCACCAGTCAGAGATACCTGGTGGTGGTGAAGGAGACAGAAGACAAAAAAAAAAACCCAAATCCCTTAACCAGACCTTTTCCTTTTGGCAGGGTCATGATGCAGACAGATCAGCCACAACAACCCTCTCTGTTGGATCACTTACCAGACAGACTTAAACACCAGAGCAACTTGGATGGCAAATTGGTTCACCCCTCGGTTAACAGACCCATTTGTCAACAGGGAATACACTGCATTAACCTAGTTACTCTATACTGCACAGATATTTGATCTTGAAGTTACAACTCTTTTGTCTCCCTCTTAGTCCTGCTAGTCTGTCACATTATCAGATATATGTATATAAGCTCTTTCTATCAATGATATCCAAATACTGCGTAACTAAACTCGAATGGAACCCTGTGGACTATTTGAATGTTTTTGACATGATTCACATCCTGCCCTCCTACTCTGCTAGACATATAAAAGTTACAAGAAAAGAAAAAGTGCCGGGAAAAAGCGAGCTAAAGTATGTCCACATTGCATGATCTCAACTTTTATTTTAAAATCAGGTTTAATGCTGAAGCAGATGCATTCAACACTTTCCTTAGAACTCAAGGATACACACAATGTGTTTGCTGAATGTACACATTTGTTGTTTGTTTGCAAAATATACAAAGAACCTTGGTGAATCACATTCCCCCATTTTAAGCTAGATTAAAATGATAGCGAGCAGCCTATAGGGGGCGCCATGTTTGTGAGTGGTCACTGTACATCGCACACTGTCAAATACAGCGTCTTTAATCCATAGACTGAACATAAAGATGGGCGACATGGCGGCTCTCCAAAAGTGAAGCCAAAGCGTCTCAATCACCCCCTGGTGGCGGACTGTAGTATAGGGACTGTAGATGGGACATGGACCAAACTAAAAAAGTCACGTCAAATTATTTTTTCTCAAAGACTATGTTCAAGTGTTAATATTTCCGGCAAGTTTTTGATGCTTGAGACTGGCTTGCAATTGGTCGAGTGTGTCTTGTATTGGCAGGACCTTGTCACCCTCGTTTCATCTCCCAGTCACTTATTACTGACTACTGCAGATTCTGGTTCCAAACAATGTCTTTGGCTCAAGATGGAAGGTTTCGTATGAGGGATATTTTGGCTTCGTTTCTCGATAGTGGGAGGAAGTGGAGATGCGTCATCCATCTTTGTAAACAGTCTTTTAATCCTCAAATACATCTGGACGATTTCCTGACTGAACTTACTGTCACAATATTCTATTCTCTTTAATAATCAAAATAAAATACTGCTCCTCATAATCAAATGGTAGCTTACGTTTCTAAAGTACCCAACTTCACAAAATGACAAAACAATACCAAGTATCCACTTTACTGAGGAAGTTGGTCACAATGAACTCAATTTCAACTTTATACATGGAGTAAATGTTTGTTCAAGTAAATCTGAAGTTGTGTTCAATTCAATCTGAATTATTGTTCCACAAAAACAATCGACTTTATGGCCACAGACTAAAAATAGACTTTGGTGGACTTTGCATGCGAATGATCTCAAAGTTGAGTCCTTTCAGAGCCAAAATAGGGCGGGATATTTATAGCACTGTCCACCAACACATGTTTCCTGTTTTATCAAACAAACAAGAGGCCTCTTTTCTTATCTCTTTGCTCCCTGGCCGTGTAGTTGGATATTCAGAGGGTAAAGTCTGCTCTCGTTCGCTGTGATGGGCTCAGTCCTGTCACTGCAACAGTGTAGATAGCTTGTAAGCTCCTTCCAGGCATGCCACTGAAGTTTTGCACATTTTCCTGACATTTTCGGAGGGGCTGTATGTAAGGACGTAAATATTCAAGTTAGTTGCTCTGGACATTTTCCAGAACTGTTCCGGCCAACCCCTTATATATTGTGCAGAAAATGTCTGGAAAATTCCCAGCGAGTGAGTGTTGATGTTTCTAACACGCGACAGATGCGAAACTAGAAGAATAAAAATATCGCAGGATGAAAAAGAGGAGTCATACACGTAAAAGAGCTTTTGATGTTAGGGGCCAACCGCGGTGATGTGTTGTAAACAAAGATTTCTCCGTCCAGTCCGGCCTCCTGCAGGCTCTGCCCAGGCACCACCCCTCACCTGAATGTTGCGGACACTTTACCGTTGTTGTGAACGTGAATGACCCGGACAACCTCCTGCTGCGTTCTTCGTATGTGAAAGTCAAACTCCGAAAAAATGTTGAGACCCACTGTTCATTTTCCTCAGTTCATGTGTGAAAACTACTATCCTGTGTGTTTAGTAAGTGGAAAACTGTACTGAATGTTGAACCGCCCGCAACCTGTTTCTTCATCTTTGAAACTTAATCATACGGGAAGCGCTTTGTGCAAATGTGAAGGGCATAAATACCTGTGAGAATGATGACAGATTACAGGGGGGGAAAAAATCAGGTGTGCACTGTGTGCTTGTAGTTTATGGCCCCGACAACCCTTTTGCACAAACCCAGACGTACCAGGTGTTATTAGCCGTCGGGAGCATAAAACATGTTTTCTTTGCATGTAGCAAGAAGTTGGGGAAGCTTATTAAAAGGGAGATTTGCTGCATGCAGGAGCTTGTATCTGCAGATTCTTAGACAACACAGCAGTCAACTGTCTTTGATGAAAGAAAAATGGTTTTCAAGAATGTTGACAAGGTCTACAGTTTTATCATTTTAACCCTGACAAAATGAGACCAAATCAAAGAAAGAAGGTATTTTCCAACAAATACAGTCTGAGTAGCAGACAGAAGAAAAACACAGCGCATAAATCTAAAAACCTCCCAGACGACAGTTTAATGCATCGTAATTTTTCCGATTTATTCGTTCTTGATGATGAGGCTGACATTTCGGGCCATGCCTCTGGGGGATAAAGAGAACCTGGGGACTGTACTGAGAGACTACAAAACAAATGTATTCTTCCTCTCCAACTGTAACCGTTGAACCCTTGTCAGAGCACAAAGGAGTCCAGAGAGCCATAAAACGAATCCCCAGGGGCCCAATAAATCAAAGAGGCCACGCCACAGAGTGAAATTACCCCATTTTAAACATGTGTGAATGCTTGTTCACCAGGGGAGAGCGGACGGTCACAGAGCTCGCAAGAGAAGTTACAAACTATTATGCAAGACATCCAGCAAGTGAAATCAGCCCAGCAAGCGTAGTGGACAGAAAGTCTGACACCTGTTCAAAAATAAAAGGGCAGACTTTGTGCATAAGCAGACGACAAGCGGTGAAAGACGATGATATCTTTACGCGAACATTGACGTTTTTAGCGATTTGTGAGCTTGTCAGAGTTCACATGTTGCTGCATTCCTCTTGTGATGTAGAGCAGCTGCGGGGGGGACGGTGAGGTGTCCGGAGATGATTAGAAAAGAGATGGTGATGTGGCTGACAGATGCCAGAGTCAAACATTGTACTTAGGCAGGTGCACAAGTGCAACAACAGGAGCCGACACCTGTAGAGCAGGCTCGTCCTGCAGGTTTGACACACTGACTCACAGCAGATTCCGGCCTGTTATAGGTGATAATCATCACGCTGGGCGCGGGCAATGGTCTGTTACAATCAGTTTTTATGTGACAGTGGTTGGAGTGGTTTAGCTGGAAAGAGCTTTTCTCCAACTGGCTTCGGCATCTTCCCCCCGTTCTTTTCGTGTCCACAGACCTTAAGCACCATTCAGACAGACGACCCGCACCAAACGACCTTTCCAAAAGAAACTAGGACACCAACTGATTAGTTTTTTGTGGATATTTGAATAATCGTGGAGGCCGAGAGAAAGGAAAATGCTTTGCCTGGTTGCCATGGAGGGGATTAAATAAGCAATATAAAAGGCAGCCTGGGCTTTGAATAGGAGTGTAGAGATGGGATTAGTGGCGTTAGAGAGGCGGCCATATGACCTTCTGACTGTTGAGTTCATTAAGCGCAGCGGAGGCCTGGAGTTTGTGTTCCTTGTCTAACGGTTGTTGAAGAGCAGCTCCTCCGGCAGTTTAATTAAGCTGCAGTTCTTAAGTCCTAACACCCAAAGCGCCATTCGTGTCTCTGTTGAACAATTTCCATTTGAAATCTATCTATTGCTAAACAATTCTATCATGTCCTCGGAGCCAAGTTCACTGTGGAAAATGCTGACACTCAAGTCACCGCAAACATCATCAGTGCAGATGTGGGATCTTGGTGACCTTATCGCTGGTGGTCACATCTGAGGAGGAGGAGGGAGGCTTCGGTGGAGGGAAGCTTTGGAGGAGACGCTCTGTTCCATGAATCCGGCACAGAGGAGACGACGAGACATTTCAAATTGTGAATCCCATGAATCCCAGTGTTTGCGTGACACTGCTGCAGCTCTCCAGACAAAAGCAGCATTTTGACGGCAGGTTCAGGCAACACAGGAGGATTCAGAGGAGCTTGAGATGGCTTATAACAATGAGCTGAGGTTTGATGATGTTATGAGTGGGAAAACATCTCTGACATGTATTACTGCAGATATAAAAAAGGCAGCTGAGGGACAAAAGACTAAAAGTGGTCCAACAAAAAAGCTCCTCAGTCTTTTTCTCCGCCAATATTTGTGGTGAACTCTGATTCCTTCCTCTGTTGTTTTCAGTTTAACTACGTCTTTCCTACTCTGGCCTTCGATAAACAAAACCTATAAACTGAACGATCAACGCCATCGAGAACTAAAAGTAAGTAATTATAACAATTGATTATCTATGAAACTTATGATTTAAGTGTTGGCAGGAGCTAATCCCAGGTGACATTTGGCAAGAGGCGGCAGTTTATCACATGGCCGACATAAAGAGACAAACAACCACTCACACCTACTGTCAGTTTAGAGTCTACGTTCAACTTAACCCCAATATGCATATGTTCGGACTGTGGGGAACCCACGCAGACACGAGATAGCATGAAAACTCACAGGGAACAGCTGGGATTCGAACCAAAGACCTTCTTGTTGAGTTGCGGACTTCTACCGTGCCGCCCTAGTAAATAATTATAGTCAATAAAAATGTTCTCAGCCTGTTCTCCAACTGTCATAATGTCACTTAAAGATTTGTCCTTTAGCTGATTCATGAGAAGAGAACGACTGTAGCTCGTGGCCAGATAGTTCCAGACTTTAAGGAAATAATGAATTTTGTTTAAATATCATCCCACTGGTCAACAAAACATTCCCAACATTTAATTCTAAGTCTAGATCCAAAGTAAACAATTTTCTTGTCAGGTTTACTGATCTTTAAGAACAGAAAATCAACTTGTGCGTCGGAGACTGTGGGAAGCCCACACAGACACAGGGAGGATATGTAAACTACACACAGAGACACCCCACCCGAATCGAGATTCGAACCAAGAACCTTATTGCTTTGAGTAAACAATGCAGGCAACCCCCGTAAATATTTATGCTCAAGGAAAATCGTATTTCCTCCGTGTACTCCTGTTTGTCATTTAAGTGATTTATGAGGAACGAGTGACTGCAGCTCGTGACCAGATGATTTCAGGGGAAACAATGGATCAGTTTAAATATCATCACACATTTATAACTATGCTTTGAATCCAAAGTAAATATCCTCTTCTATTCGGGTTTATTGATCTTTAAGAACAGAAACCAACTTGTCTGTTTGAAATGGCCTCTTTTAAAAAGGTCTCATTCTCGGGAAAGCAGCTAGTGAGGATAATGACTTTAGAGCTCATTATCATAGAGAGATGTGCAGCAGTGATACCATTGTTTGAAAACCTACCACTTTAAATCAATACACAGCCCCCTGAAACAGCGAAGAGATAAAATAATAGACTTTTAAATGCACAACGTGAGAAAAGAAACAAAAAGTCAAAATTCATGTTCATTTTAGTGCTGTTACTGAGAGCTCTCCCCATTCACTGATCCAAATCTCTTGTTGGTTTCATGTTAGCAATAGATTATATAAAATGAAAAGCTAGTAAACACTTGTCTCAGATATTTCATGTACGACTGTTTCCTGTGTCTAACCGTGATTCAGGAAAACCCCGCATGACGTTGTCTGAATAAGGACAGCGTGACTCATGCATCCTTGTAAAAGTGTCAGTGTTACAGGTGTCATGGTGCGTGTCAGACAGACAGACAGACAGACGGACAGACGGACTGATGATGTCTCACCTTCCTGTGCCTCAGGAAATCACTGGGACATGACTAATACGACTGAGATCCAGAGAGACATGTAATGTAAACCTGTGAATCACCTACAATCAGAATGAATTTTTACGTCCTTCCACTGTTTTGTAGCCAAGTCTGTTGTGTGTAATCATTCACACCGGAACTTCACAACAGTTCTTCAACCAACTATGACTTTCTTCACGGCTCAGTCTATTATTGATTTCTCAATGAATTGTTGAGTGTAAAAAGTGTTTATTTAAAACTAATTTATAAAAGGAACATCTTCCGATAGTTAATTTTACGAGAAACAAGAGCTGAATAAAAACAGGACTTACATTTGCGAAACTTAAAGTCAGACACACCTGTCTGTTAAACCGGCCACTGTCACTTTCACTATCCTTTAATCCGTCTATTTGCCTCAATTTATTGATTGATTATTCAATGAAATATTTAAAAAATGCTTTCCAAAAGTACATTTAGTAAAGTGAGATATAAACATGACATTAAAATGATGGTGGACTGAGAAGAATACAAAAACCCACTATGTTCACTGTGAGTTATAAGAGGGTTAAATTCCTCATAAGGGCTCACACCCATGTGGAGGAATGAACAAGATACAAGTTCAAATAATGCAGAAAGACTCAGACAGACAGAGAGACAGACAGACAGACAGAGACATAGAAGGACAGACAGAGACACAGACAGATAGAGACACAGAGGGACAGACAGACAGGTAGCAGAGCATCTTCATCCAGCTTGTCCCTCACCAGAGCTCGCAGAGAGGACTCATCCAGCGCAGAGTAACTCTCCACCGACATCTTCCTGTTCTCCAAGCCGGCTGAGACGAGCAGGTCCCGGACTGTGAGTGTCTGTGTGTCCGCTTCAACAAACACGAACCACCTGCACGACTTCTTCTCTTCTTCTCTTCTTCTCTTCTTCTTCTTCTTCTTCTTCTTCTTCTCTTCTTCTTCTTCTTCTTCTTCTTCTCTTTGTGTTTGGTTCAGTCTTCAGTCAGAGCAGCCGACTCGGTGTCAGCGGAGGTAAACTGGTGTCCCGCTCGCGGAGGAGATCATGATCCACTGATCGTCTGTGGAGTCGCAGTGAAAACACACCACGCACGCACGCGCTGCTGTGCGGGAACGTTAGCAGCTTTTTGAACCGAGGATTCCCACTCAAAGGTGTAAGCCCCGCCCCCCTCTCGCTATGAACCCCCTCCTCTCCCGGAGGTCATTTAAAGCGCGCCGACGTGCGGAGGCACAGGAAACGACAACCCAGTGTGTGTGTGTGTGTGTGCTGGAATGTCCCCTGAAGTCACGTCGACACAACTCTGTGTTTGTGTGTGTGGCACAAACTGTATATAAAGATGGACGGCGCGTCTCCACTTCCTCTCAATATCCAGAAGTGAAGCCAAAAATACTCCTGATATAAACACTGATGATGTCATTTGTTGCCAGAGTCTGTACAGTAGCAGTCATGGGATGTAAACCCATCACATGTTATGTCTTCTACAATGCTACACATATAAACTTTTTTTAAATGTATTTTTGGGGCTTTTTATTTATTTTTTTATTTGGAGAGGACAAAGAGCAAGCTGTGAGGGGGGCAGACAGAGAGTGGGGGAAGACATGCAGCACAGGGCCGCGGGTCGGAATCGAACCTGGGCCGCTACGGTTGAGGCCCAGCCTCAGTGGGGCAGCAGCTCTTCCAGGTGAGCTACACGCCGCCCCACATATAAACTTTTAAATGTAGATATTTGTGTGTTCTCATCTATGTTTACAGTTTGTCTGTTAGTTAGCAGGATTGCATGAAAACTACAGAACAGATTACAGCTGAACCTGGTTGAATGATGCAGTATGGGTCAAGGAAGAACTCTTCCTGAAGAATTGATAGATCGGTAATTTTTCAACATTTTCGTTAGTTTCTCAAAGAATAATTCATGCATCTCGATGAGGAAAAAACGGGCATGTTTGGTGGACTGATATTAATGAGTGTGAGCAATTTGATGCAGATCCAAATCTAAAGCTGGGTCCAGTGAATTTAAATATGGCTTCGTAAGGGGCCTGTTGGAATCAATTCTATTTTGGTACCAAATCACACCATACATTATCTTTAGGCACTTCACAGAGTAAAGTCGAGACCTTACAATATGAGAGAGAGAAACCCAACAGTTCCCACAATCAGCAAGTACATGTTGATAGTGGAAAAAAAAATCCTTTTTCCATTGTCACAACAAAACCTATGCTGGATCCTGGTGTGACAGGAATCTTCTCTATGCTTCTATGTTGCCACAACAAATACATAAAAATACTGCTCTGTTGTAAAAAATTATTTCCTGCGGCATTCATCACTGCATATGAAAGTTAGCAGATGAGAAAGGAGAAGCTGGTCGAGTGGTGATGTGACTTTAATATATGGGAATGAAACAAATAACACAAAAACTGTAGCGGCATGAAGGAGACACAACAGAATAAAAAACTGGAGCCATGAACGACATTATTAAAACATTTAATAACCGTACAAGACAAAGAGAAGACAGTTGTTCTTTAACAGGTCAGCTGGTCATTTCATTTAATAGCCAACCCACACCGGATGATGTCACTGATTAGTCGCTGCTCTCTACTTGGTCTACTCGATCAGATGTCATTTAACTCTGATGCTGTCTTTCATTAGAGGGGAAGTGTGCAGACTCAACTGTCAATGGCACAAGGTTGCCTATTTGATACGTCTTTCTAAAGAGGACGAATAAAACACATATTATTAATCTTAAATCATAATTAAAGGAACAACACACAACATTTATACAGGCTACTTAAAAGAAGGTGGGACAGGATACATTGCTTCATAAGCCAATCATCATAACACAACGTCTACAGTTCTACAGATATGATTTAAAATATGACTGAAGAGTATTAAAGACAAATCTTTATCAATATAAAAAAAAAAAAAAAGTTAAATAATACAGTTAATGTTTTTTTCTTGGTCAAAGATGCATAATTTTATCAAATCTGTTCCTTAAGCCCTTTTTTAACAAAATAATCTATCAAAGTGCTTCAGGTTACAAAGAGATGCAGACGCCAACAGGAACACAGAGAAATGCCCAGAGAACAGGCCAACACGGGTGGAAACAACATGTCCTTGGCTGAAGTAACAAAGTAAAGATTAAGTCAAACGCACAGCCACAAAGTCATGTGACTATGTTTGATGTCCTCTGTGTTCGTAGAGCTATGACGTTGTACAGTTAAAATCAAATCAAAGTTTACTGTGGGTAAAATTCAGTTTAGCTTAATGTTAGACATACAAACATTTGAAAGAAATTTGGAAATAAAGCAGAATATGCGTGAATAAAACCCAAATTGCTTACTCAGACTTTAATAAAACTACATGATACCAATACTCACACAGGCACTTATCAGATACATATGTTGGATTTTCATAAGTGTGCAAAGAGATTCATGGAAAACAGAGTTGGAGATTTGGTTTTACTCTTTCTCCACATGTTCCTGCTCTCACTCGTCCTGCTGCTCTTCATTCTGCTTCTTGGGCAACTGCAGATGGAAAATAAATCATTTAACAGATGGAAAAAAATATATGTTGGGAAAACCTGCCCTAAGCAGAATTGACACTGTGGTAATTAAATCATTCTGTGAAGAAAGTACATACGGTGGTACAGAAATATAAACTTCAGCTCTGGTCCCAGGAGAGTTTTCCTTAAATGACCAGGCAAAAGCTGTTTATTTAAATATCTGCACTGCAGTTTCTCTCCACCTATCCTCAGCAAGCTTATATTTCTCATGGAAATAGATGAATATGTTTTATAAACTTGTGTGTGTTTATGTCTCCTGAAGAAGAAACTTTCTTTCCCATACAGTCAACCCTCATGGTTGCACATTCAGGGTTTTCAGCAGGTTATAACCAGTTGAATTAAAGACATTTTAAGACCATAATGAATGAAATCTAATACTTAAGTCACAAACAGGATATATGAAGAAATATCGGAGTATCAGATTTACTAACACTTCCCTATAGTTGAAGATAAGGTGAAGTAACCTGGTCGAGAATAACCCTCAAAATTTGACAATATCTCTCAAACTACAGGCAGCGACAGTAGCTATTCGGATTATTTAATTTTAGACTTTAAACCCTGTGGAAACTCTGACATTACCATTTCAAAAGTGAAAGTACTGCCATTGTCACCGCCTTCATGAGGCAAAATCAGGCTCTATTTTTTTGTTTTTATGTTGAAGGTCAAGTAGAAGCAGAGGCGTCTTGCTTTGGTTTGTCTAGCTATTAACTTATGTGTTGCATTCATTACCTTTGTCACTGGATTACTTCTGTTGCCTCTCCCGTCGTTATTTTCTGGTGGAAGAGGTCTGGTGTACAAAATCAAATTATATTATTAATAACAAGTTATAAAATGTAATTACAAAAAAACATTATTTGATGAAGTAAGTCTATTCAGTCAGGTAGAAATAAAGTAATTCAAATTCAATTTTAAAAATGTGTCTCGAAAAGGACTTGATAAGGTTTTTACCCCTTTAGAGATGTAGAGGCTGAAGTGTCAGAGTCACAGAAAGATGATTGAGCCCCTTCTGCTTCCCTGCTCTGCCAAGGTCTGTTCTTCACTGAAGCTTCACTGTTGGACGCTTTGCTTTGACTCGGCAGTCCGATGTAGCCTCTCTGCCAATCCCTTGGTTTGTTTCCCGGTGCGGCATCTCGGTCGAATCCAAAGTCCTCAGCCAAGAAGTCAGCTGTATGTTGACAGTATATAAAGTAAGTATATAAAACAAAACACATACAGACAGACCATAGAGGACCATAAAAAACCCTGCACACGTATCTACAGACCCTCTAAAGTTAATGTAATCAAATTCACATAAATCCCTTTGCAAACATGTGTTGTCTTCACAGATCGAGGTTTTAAACTGGATGCTTATTTGTTACACACACATAAAATAAAAAATATTACACACACACTTTTCATTATAACTTTACAATAAAAGCAGAAAAAAAACTGCCATGTCACAGTCAAATATAAGCTTTAGATTTCCATGGGTAGGATTCATTAGTATTTCTTGCAGGGCAATTGTCTATAAATATTTATCTAGACTGACTATGAGACTGAATCGCCATTCATTTGAATTGATGCACTGATTACTATAGACTGTTCATCGCTTTAAACTGTTTGAAAAGCCGACAGCAATTGGGAGCTCTGGAACAAGGTTAATGGTTTGAAACCTTAAATCCTTTTTTTGGTTCCTACACATTGAGAAGTTATTTCCTGCTGCAACTGGAGACTCATCACCACAGTTTGAATTACACACGGTGTTCACATAAGATGAATAAGTCAAAAACACTCAACACATCTATAGTTTTGTAATGTTTCACTATTCTGGATACATTTTATAAATTACCTTGGTTCTTTACTCTCTGATCTGGAGACGTCTGCCCAAAGGTGTATTTATCAGGGCCCAGTGGTTTTCTGATGGAGGCTTTTGTTGTATTATTCAGGGGATGAGCAGTTTGAGGGCGCATGTCACATTTGTCCTGGAGGCAAAACACACACGAATATCACAAAACATGAGCATTTTAGATGATGACTGTGTATTTTTTTCCTGCTCTTGAATGTTTGATATTGTGCCACCAGCAACATACCTGATGGTGAAAAACGACAGCCTCCTCAAGAACAACGCCACAGAATTCACATGGTATGACCACATCGCCCTCTAGTGGACTGGCTGGAGGGCTGTAAGAGGCAGGGGAGATGGACCGAGGGAAAGTGGGGATGTTTGAAGCGAGCGAGTTTGGGAGGCTGTGAATCAGCCCTGAGGCATTCCTGCTCATCCTGTCCTCTTTGGGCGGAGAGGTGGGATGCTTGCTGAAAGACGCAAAAGCGGAGGCGGGGCTGCAGCCAGTCTGAAACAAGGGAGAGCACAAAAAGTTGTGTGATAGGTTAACTCTGCTTGAGATTAAGGGATTGTGTTCCTCTGAGATGGAGAAGAGAGACACATGTTCAGACAGGAAAAGGCTGCAAAACACGGTGAAGCACAAGTAAAGAAAGGTATTCAAATGTTTGCTCGCCGGTGACATCTGACTGGATCTGAGCACTGACTAGATTTGTGCACACCCAGATACATTTCTTAACCATTTGACTTTGTAGAAACATAATGGGGAGGTAAGCAGCCCATGAACACGTTTTACAGAAAATAGAGCAACACAGAAAAATGTGGGTCAAAGCAAGTGTTTGAGGCATCTCTGCATCCAATAGGACTAAAGGCCTAAAGCTCATATGGGTCAAGAAATAATTAATCATATGGTAGGAATGATGTCATGGTGATGTTAAAATGAAGTCAGACCCGACTGCCGTTGTATGCCTCTGCCATTCAGTGCAGTTTTAGTCTACATTAATTCTCTTTCCAGACTCATATGAGGTCACTGTGACCTTTGAACTTTGACCAATGAAATCTATACATGTTTGAGTCCAAATAACAACAGGCCAAAATATGAAGAAATCATGTTCAAGAGACAACTGTGACCTAGACCTTGACCATCTAGCACCAAACTCTTGTCAGTTCATCCTTGAGTCCATCTGGACTTCTGTACCAAATTTGAAGAGATTCTCTCAAAGCATTCATGTTCACAAGAATGGAACGGACGGATGGAAAGCCCGAAAACATGATGCCTCCAGACACTGGACGTCAAGTAGTGAAGAAAAGTCTTTTGCTACCAATAACATTAGAGACACAATCTACAGCATATATATAGATCATCATTTGTCATCATATGGTATAAATGACGTCATAATGAAATGGCATTTATATATATAAAAAATGTGCATTGCCTGATTAGGGTGTATACAGCGCCCCAGTAATGCTTTTTTGTTGTGGTGTCTTACATGCAGATATGATGCACTGACCTACAATTACAAACTGTCCGCCCTCCTTATCTACAGTTATGTAATGTGGAGTGAGTCAGCTGGGCAAGTTTTCTTTAAACATTATATCTATTATTTACTTGAATATGGACACAAAGACACAATGAGGTCATTGTTTGTTTAACATTTCCACAGTTTTCCTGGAGCAGATGATATGACTAACAAGGAACAACTAGTCAATCTGCACTCCCTTTTAGTCATTGGCCTTCTACCGACATGCAAATGTCAATGGGAACCACAAAAACACAAATTTAAACATTCAACAAACTAATTATTGTGCCCATTGTATTACTTTTTCTTTACTTCAACTTCTCTAGAAGACGATCAGCAGCTCACTTTCCCCAAAATATTTTCTGTGCTGTCCCCATTGCAAAAGAATATTAAAATGTGTCTTTTTGCAGTAATTAAAACAACTTTTAAGCACAGGTGAATATGAAAGTTTAAAAAAAACTAAATTAGTGTGCATTCAAGTTTGTCAACGGAGCAACTGAAAGATTAAAGTTCCATCTCACACCTGATGCAAAATGAGGTCCTCCTCTGGAAACAGCTCCTCACAAAACTCACAAGGCAGCATGGCATCTATAAACAAAATATTTAAAACCATTAATAACGTGACAAAAGAACAACTTTAAAATGTTTTAATCAACGCTAATTTACCTGTTTGATCGTGGTCCTGTACTGTACTTGTGCTCGTCCCTGTAGTGAAGTGCGGGTAGTTGTTGTTGGGCAGAGAGAGTGCAGAGTTCACCGAGGTGTTAGAGGTCTTGTGATCCCAGATATCACTCCACAGGTTGCTGTCCATACCTCCGGCCACTGACTCTCCATCACTCTGCAGGCTGAGAGCCAACATGTAGTCCAGGCCTGATGAGTCCTCGTCACGTGTGTGATCAACATGGTGCCACGTGGAGCTATTCTGAAAAGCCCTCTGCCCCAGCACTAAGAAAAATGTAATGCACATTGTGTTTAAAAAAGGTCGGCATTGCTGGTAAGGCAAAACATTTCAAAGGTTAGGATGACCCTCTACTGAGCAAACTCTCTAAATCAATAAAGACAGTTTTAATATTTACCACACTATTGATATTATATATTTTCCTGGGGCATCTACAACATGTCCTTTGCCAGTAAAATTTTTAAAAGACTTCAGTAGATAAAGGAAAAGCTGACAGTAACAGTCAGATATTTTTGCGTGGTCAAGATGTAAAGATTATCTCGAGCACTTTTGTGGGTCCCTGTTTTGTTTCTATCGTGCGGACACACACAAACACACACACACACACACACACACGCACACACACACACACACACACACACACACACACACACACACACACACACACACGATACCATTCATGCTGCTGGTTTGTGCTATTCCACTCGTGGGTAAAAATAACATGCAAAGTGTAACACGGCCCCCTCAATGGCAGGATAGATTACAGCCAGCAACAGAAGGTGAATGTAAACAAAGCAAGCCTTAAATATTCATTATAACCAGCTTCACAAATATTTTATGGGGGAGGTTACTGGATGTAAACAGAATATTGAATAATGGATGGGTCAGTGATTAAACTCACGTTGACTAAATGTGTTTCTCTGGGAAGCATTCTCCCAGTCTTCTGTGCTTTGAGGTCCCCTCGTAATGTTATGCGCACTGGGATCAAACATACGGGGAAAGGCGTGTTGTTCTGCCGCACTGACGTTGTTATTCTTGGAGCCTTTTTCTTGGGCTTTTATGATGTTTCGGATGGAGTGGGCTTCAAACCATGTCCCTGGAGACGGTGGCTCAAGTGGACTGCGACTCATCCTGCTGTTGTTCCTCTCTTGGGGCGGTGTGAGGCTCCCACATAAGACTGGATGCACAGCTTGCTCCCTCAACATTACATTGCACTTGCAGTTTGGGCAGGGCTCAGTGCGGGTACCGCAATAATCTTCATGCTCTTTGGACTGACTGAAAACGAGCTCCAGTTCACAGTATTGGCACGGGACCAGACGCTGAGAACACTCAGAGCTCTGAAGGAGGCACAAAACAGGAAGAAGCACATTTAAATGATTTAACCACGATTATTTAATAACAAATACACAGGGAAGGCAACTATTCTTAAATACCTGGTGAACGTCAAAACGATTCTTCTCAATCTTCAAACCGCACTTGCATGTTATCTAAAAATGAAAGAGAAAATTATTTTAGAGAGAGATCCAGATTCTTCAGTTTCAGTCTGACATTGTTTCATGTTAGTAATTTCCTTATAGTGATCATTTGAGGTCTGAAGTTTCCTTCAGTTTTGCTGAGGCTACATTAGGGAGCATACAGTTACTATATGTAAGAGAAGACTGCTTAAAGCATTGGTAATAATTGAAAATACATGGTTTGTTCAATCTGCAATATGGCACAATGAGGTGTCCTGAAACAGATCATCCTTATAAGACAGTCTCCCTGTAAGATATTAACCCTGTTGAAACTTTAACACAAATAACTTTGGGCGATCAAAACTGGAAAGTTCATTTGAGAGACATAAAACTCACAAAAGCCAAAGGTTTAATGATGTCATGGTTTGGCAACAGACTCAGTGGATTATCACATTTCTCCAGCTTGAGGCATTCAGCAAACCCTATGAAGTAGCTCCTATTTCAGCCATCACGTTGAAGTCTGCAGTATTTGTGTTGAGATGTTACCTGTGTATGTTCCTGCTGCATGTGATCCTGCAGATCTGCCCGGGGCACTGGCTCCTGACACACCCCACACAGGGCGATGTTTCTCTGACAGTGGATCTCATGGGTGGTAAAATTACCCTCTGGAATGTCGTGTTTGCTATATATAAAGAACAAAAGACGATAAACCCGTTTTCACCACGATAACAAACAGATCGATCCCTTCATGACACTTATTGCTACTCACCAATTGCCGCAGAACTGTGTATTTTCATCTGCCATGGCTGGACCGAAGCCTGAGGACAACGAGTCGCGTTAGATTGATCTGTTATGGTTTTATTTACTGCTCACAAAAGGTAAACATGCTTCGTTCGTAGCGACAGAAAGGAATCCAAGACCGATCGATCATAAGTGAGCGAGTTACGACGCGTTAAGTTAATTCAACTCATGTTAACCGAGCTAAATTATAAATAATCGTCATAAATCACCGTGAACACCAGTGCCGGTGTAAGGAGTACAGGTAGCTATCACTGTCGTAAGCAAGTGAAACTGACAGCTCTTCCGGTTCTCTTACCGTGTATCCAGGCAGGTAGGCTAACGTTAGCTGACAGTGCTAGCTCGGACTAGCAAGGAAATCCCCGTTTAACTTTAATCAGCGAGCATCTCGAGCCGACTCAAAGAAGCTGGGCGATGTCAGACGTGTTGGCCTCAGCTAACCGTGTAGCTTAGCATCAGATCCGCGGCACAGCAACCACCACGTAGCGCCGCTAACTTGATGCTAGCTAACTTTAACTTTATGTTATTAAGTGGCTACAGCGCCGGGAAGCTAACGTAGCGACGGGTTTCTGGTCTCCTGCCGCTCGGTGCAGGCCGGATGAAGACAGCTCACCGTCTATCAGCTGATTCCTCTCAGTATATGAGACTAAAGTGAAACTCGCAGAGGACAACTCACAATTTGACGCTAGCCTGAAAAAAAAATACTTCGGTATTTCCTCCTTGCCCTGTGCACACGGACCGAGAAGTGTGTCCCGGGTGATGTCTCGCAGGAGCTCTACGTAGATCCCACTGCGACTCCTTCAACATTGGAACAATCGAGTCGAAGACTACAACAGTTTATTATCCTGCATCTGAGTTGAATGCACTAAATCAAGGGGTGATGGCGGGGGTCGCGAGGGGAGAACACAAGAAAGAGGTTATGGGTTAAAAGTCACTGCAAGTCCAAACTCGGGGCACTCATTTTCCAAACATCGCCAGGCTGGAATTTGATTGGTTGAATATTCAGGGTGTGCTCGTAAAAAAGCTCCGGGTGATACCACCGCTTTTACCTTCCACCCGAAATGTGATATTTAAATGTCCTTTATTATTGTGATAAATGTATAAAAATATACATATTAGATATAAATACATTTGAGTACTATAGAAACTATCAATATACGTTTTCTATTATTACAGGTGTGACCTGAAAATGCAGTTCAAAGCTTATTTCACATTTGTTCACTCAGTATGTAATACAAATACATCTTAAATTCAGTGTGTAATACAAATATAATAATGATAATAATATACGTACCATTTTCAAAAACGTCTAAATTGTCTTAAAAAGGTATTTTGTTTGCAAAAAGAATAAAATGAATGAATAATAATAACCCAAGGCCGCTTTACAAACAACAAAAACTAATGAACAGTATGAATCAGTACTTCACTGTAGATCCAATGCATAAATGTAAGTCTGCCCAATCTTCCAGAGATTCAATGTACACAAAATGAAAAATCAACACAACATTGTCCTTTCAGCGTTTATTGAGTTTTTGTTCCACCAATACTGTCAATGTAAGACATTTTCATTTTTGTAAGGCACAGTTTTGTTCAGATAAAACACTGATTTTGGGGGTAGGGGTGGGGTGGACGCAATGCAAACATCCTCACACGTCCTTCCAGTCAAAATGACCACCCAATGATTGGACCATTATTGAAAATATATATAAAACTTTTTAATTCATTTCAAAGCCCTTGTTCCTCATTTGAAAAACAATTTGTATTACAACGTTATATGAAATGTAACTCTGTGCCAGACGTTTAAAAACAAAATGTGAGGGGAAAAAAGCAATACATTTCAAAAACATGTGATTTGATTGAAAGAAAGGACAAATTGTATATTAATATAGAATCTGTAAAATAAATCGGTCTTGCAAATAAAATAATGTGCCCGTGGATGAGTAACCTAATGGATGCTGGCTTGATTTTTTAAATATTCAAATCAAGGAACTTGGGGGGCAAAGACTGGATAAATCACACTTAGACGAGAATTAAAAAAAATTCTTTCAAATGAAATCAACACTCTACTGCACCTTATCACATTGGTTGGTTCCTGGTGATGCATTTCAGTTATCTAACAGCTCTTAATTGGTTATATGATTGTCTCATAAGAATTTAGGTCCAACATGAGGAAGATTATGGACTGATTTCCTTGCTCAAACTTTGCAAAAAAAGAACATTCATCAGAAATATTAGCTGCATCAGCTTTTAAAGAGGATGACAGTACAAACAGCCCTGCTGTTGTAGCCTGAGAGAAGCAGAGGAAATGACCACGATACATGCACCAAGACTAATAAGGCATCTGTCAAAAAACTACATACATCTCAGGTTACTCATCCTTACCGTTCACAGGTGCAATAGATATTGCTCCATTTTCCAATCCAGGAGAAAAATATATATATTAGTACCAGCATTGAAAGAACAAACATTAAGAGTTCCACAATTAATCGGCACTACAGAAATGAATTCAAATGACTGTAAAACTAAAAATTCACATTAGACTATTTTTGCTGTTGATGATTTCTACCATAGAGCTCCTTTATAGAGTCCTTATATAAGCTTTAAGCGGCTAATAATTATAAGTAGCAGATAAAAAATATTACTATAAGCACTATATCTCGCATTTAACTATTTTAATTAAGAAAATAGCTGAAAAAATGTGCAAAACACAATATTGCATGACCAAATTGAAATAATGCAGTATTATGCAGTCGATAATGGAGTTTTTTGTGGGGCAAGATTAAATGCACAATCTTTAACACAATACTGTGTCATCACTAAGCATCTAAATCGGAAGCATGTAAACACACAGTAGGTTCTGAAAGTCTAAAAAAACCTTCCCATTCAAGTGGTCGCAGACTTTTGGACTCCACTGTACGTGGGATATCAGATGTCAACCAGCTGGTGACACAGACCTATACAATATTTATCACTTCTTTTTTTGTCTGCCTTCATGTTGGACTGAAAATACCTTCTACACACTTTTATTGACAGATTAAAAATCCTCAAGACTTGTTTCATGTCACTACTTCTCTCGCTAACTTTTATGACAGACATTCAAAAAAATCGAATATTGTGATATTTGGTCAGTCAAGGTAATTACAATAGCTAAAAGTCAATAAAAAAAGAAAATTACCTAAATAACTAAACAGTTTTTAGACAATCAAAACACCTCTGACGGAGCTGGTTTTCACTTTAACTTCCAAAATGTCCTTGGTCCAATGTAAAATTCTGTAAGTTTCCCTTAGTGAGTCGCTAACCACACAGTCCTGTGAAAAATTAATTTCTACACTGCACTATTTATGATCTAGAGTGGCAAAACTGAAAAAAGGCTCAAAGACTGCATGAAAGACAACTGAGGGAATAAAAGGAGAAAATACATTACTAACAATGAGGAGATGAAAAGAAGGCACAGATTGTTAGAACTGAGACAAGAAGTTGTAGAGGTAGCAGAGGTCACAAAGACGAACAAAGGAAAAAAAGGAAACACTTGAAAAAAAAAAGAAGGAGATACTGTATGTGATGACATGTCTATCTGTCCTTGGATCCAAGCTTCTCAATCAAGTCCTGCAGGGGGGCGAGCTCTCGCCTGTCGATGAGGTTGAACTCCTACAGGTCGAAAAACAAAAGTTACTTATACAAGTGTCAACACACTCAATCACTCTCAGATACTGATCACCTTCGAAAACACGCAGTCGGAGTCACGTTGAGGGGCGAAGGACGGCTCAGCTGGCCTCCACAAGTGACCTCAGTGTCATAGGGAACTAAAAATATTCAGTGAGTGTTCAGTCGGTGTTTACCATGTCTTGATCCTTTTTGTGGCCATCGCTACAATATCAACATTTTCTCTCTCTCTCTCTCTCATACACACACACACACAAACACACACAGTACAATGGACCCATCTGTCATCATTCAGATTGGATGATGCCGAATTTGGTGTTTGCAAAAAGAAATGACCCTCATGTGAGAGTGGTCACTCAGAAAGCATGTAGGGACACATGTTATTGCTATCTATGTACATAGAGCTGATCACTTGTAATTGGATCGTCCGAGACCCAGGTCTGAACGGGTGCTAGGCCCTTTTCAGACCTGGTATCAACATCTGTCTGGAGAGATTTGATCACAAGTGGTCAGCGGCCATTTTGTCTGTTCATGCCTGGCATTAAAATACATCATGAATGTGTCTCCTGTGATAAGATCTCACTTCCCTGATCTATATGCAAATCATCACATACATCATTTGTGTTCGCAAATAACTGATTTATTTTTACCCAGTCTGAGTTTACAGATGAGGCCGATGACAGTTTGTGTGTCGGTGTGTGTCGGTGTGTGTGTCGGTGGGTCTTTGTCGAAACAAGCAAGAGAAAGATAATGTATGAATGCACAGCTGCTATGAAAAATGATTTTACCAATTTAAGAAAAGTATGAATCATTATTTGGTGTAAATATCGTGGTGCTGACCACAAACAAATCTACGTATGGTCACTGAGAAGTTTGATTCAATGTGACCTGTTTGATTCAATGTGAAACTGGGGCAGCTCAGAGGAGGTCAGCTGAGTAGGAGGTCTTTCACGTGTGGCCCAGGACAGATATGTGTTCACACATCGAAGAGAATGTGTCCACATGCCAGAACAACTCCTAATGTGGTCTGAGGGATCTGATCTCAGGACGCATTCATTACACATTCTGAACTGTACTTTGAGCCGACCACTTGTGATCGGATCACTCAGGATGGATATTAATTCCAGGTCTGGATGAGGTCTTGTAGTTGGATAATCACCTGAACAAAGAAAATGAAATGCTTGAAGGAGGTGTTGAGATGAGCTTCCTCCTGCAGCTGCATCACAGAGTCAAAATGCTGGTGGTAGATGTGAGCATAAACCCTGAACAGACGCTTCAGGATGGTTTTGGCCACAGACATGAAGTTCTTGGGGAAGGGAACTCCTGTGGGTCAGAGGGAGATGGAAAATACTGATGTCAGGAGAAGAGCAATATCCATTGAGGCTTTCAGCCTTCATTGGAGCACAATTATAGTCCATTGGGTCTTCATGTGAGACAAAAACCCAGCTGGACTGAAATCAGGAGACTGAAAATAACATTACACTGCTTTGCTTTGTCTGTATGTGTAGGGAGACTGTCCTGCTTCACTGTTCTAAAAATGGGTGATGTTTGAAATGGTTGGTAAGTCCTACACAGTCTGAGGCGTGACTACTGACAAACACTATTAGAACTGAAAGTCAGCGAATTAACAACCCAATCATTGCTTTTTTCCAAATCCAATAAACCAAAATAGATCCCTCTTAACGAAACAGAAATCCTTTCTCACTGCACTCTTAATGCACGACAGTAAAGCCTGTACAGATATGTTTGGTGTCTGGTTGCAGAAGTAATGATGAAAAGCACATTCTGAATGGCTGATTTTCACTCACCACAGACAAACGTACACTGTATATCAAATGAAATAGAGACTTTTAGATAAATAGAAAGAAATAGTATGGAAAGAAGCAGAGATGGAAAACTTAAATCTTTGAAATTCCCATTTAAGTTTTTCTAACTTTGCCTGTGGGAAGACAACATCCAAATTAAATATAATTGCTGCATGTAGTGGTTTAGTCCTCTGCACAACAATGCAACTACACCATGTTTGTTTCTCTCTCCCTGCGCTTTACAGACACAGAACTTCTGCTGTGAAATTCATGGAGATCATACGCTCAACCCTGCAATCTGTATCACCACAAAAAGCCTGAACTGAAACAGTTTGCCAAACTGCTGGAAATAAAAATACTTCTTCAATCTGAATCAAAACTCACCGATCTTGGAGGGGAACAGCGTCTCATCATCCAGCTGATCCTGCACCCAGGTCATCAGGTAGTCGATGTATTTGGGCGCAGAGCATTTGATAGGTTTCTTAATGTTGGTGCCATCTGCCCAGTGATACTCATACCTACAGAAAGAGAGCAAAATTAACTGACACTCTGACACGAATATAAAAAGCCCTACTTATAACATCGAAGGACAAGAAAACATCATTAGGTAGCAGATAAACTAAAAAACTGAGCAGAAGGGGGAAATGCAAAAGTGTCTACAGTCACATTGTTGCTGGCAAATATGTCAACGGGAAGTGAACCCGAGTCTCTTCCTCCTGATTAGAGACTGAAGACAGTCTTGGCTGTAGAGGGGATAGAGGAAGTGCAGAATCTACATTCTAACTAAACAGCTTCTGCAGCGACTACATGCACAGTGTAATTCCTGTTTTCCTCATGTGACGTTCAGATGATGTCATCGAAATTCATTTACTTTGACCATTCAATTCCATTTTAATTACTAAGTGGTTGTAATCAAAAATTCTAAAGTTTCAGTCAGAGTAAGCTTCTGAGGTCAAGAAGAAGTCATCACAGCTTCAAACACTATAACAAGTAAAAAGTGCAGCTCTGATAACTCATTAATAAACTAACATGCACAACATTAGTTACTGTTAAATCCTTAATTTGTTCCGTTACAGAGACACGGTACTGCATCATGTATAAAAGTGGGGAAATCTTCTAATAATACAAGGTATTTATAGCTGTTTTAAGCTCTTTATAATTGTGCTGTTCTTTGATTATTGATTCGGACTGTTCCTCGTGCTTATGATGCAGAGTTAATCCACATTTGCACAGTGACGTAAAATTATATTTATACAGGCAGTGTATTCACAATAGTGTTTTTCACAGCAGACACTAGTTATAGTAAGCCTAGTGTAGATAATAAAATTAACAGTGGGGCTGTTCTACTTAAGTGTCTCAGTAAACCATGACCATGTGACAGCAAAGCAGCGTCAAAAACACAATTCCATTTGAAAGCTCTTCCTACTCTGGCATGTCACAATGTATTCTGAAAAAAAAAAAAGGCCTCTTAGAAGCCCTGAAGCCAAAAAGAAGCTCCAATACCTTGGTCCAGCAGACATCACAGAGCAGCTGGTCTCAGTGCAGAACTCAGTGATGGTGCCGTACAGCATGTTGATCTGGTTAAAGAAGTCCACCGCTGGAGGAATTGTAAACTGTTATTTTTTGTTGTCCAGTAACAACATTTAACACCAATGACACTAATACTATACAGTCATAAAAGGTTTTATTTAACCAGGAATCTAGTTGCTTTTTCACTCTGAAGAACGGAAAATGTGTCCAACCAAATTTTTGAATATCTTTTATGTCCTCTCTTTCTTCAGATTCTCAAGTACATTATCTTGGTTTTGAACATTTTCTCGACATTTTTCTGAAATGTTACCTGCTAGCACCCCAGAGGATGTGAGAATATAATGGAAATAATTCACTGTGAACAAGTGGTTGTTAATGACATTTCTAACACATGATAAACATAAAACTGGATGAATACATATATCTCAGGAAGAAAAAGAGGTGACAGACACAAAGAAGACACCAACAAAGACGTCAACTTGTTTGGTGAGAAGGGCCAATGTCGTTATTAATGTTCTGTAAACAAAATTTTAAAAAGTGGTGTAACTTATACGTCATGATCTGCCTCCTGCATGCTTTACCCAGGTGCCACCCCTCGCCTGTAGGTTTCAGATATTTTCCTCTTGTTGTGAACACGTCTGACCTGCACACTGTCCTGCTTCACTCTTCAAATGTGAAAGGCAAACTGCGGAAAATGTCTGGACCCAATTTACCAGACATTTCATATCTGACCACGACTTAAGTGATCCAAATGCTAATCTTAATCTTGTTGGGCTTTAATAAACAGTTGTCTGTGTACTAAGTTATCTTTTTGTTTTCTCTACACATCCACTCACTGTTGACAGCAATCCACTCATTGAGATCCTCTCCCTCTGGCAGCATGACTGCCTGCCTCAGGTTACCACTGCCCAGTGTGGCCTCAGCGTGTTTCAGAAGCTCATACTGGTGGGAGCCCTCCGGGATGTTCTTCTTGGGCTTGAAGGTCTTGGATGAGCGACTGCCACTGCAAAGAGACAAACGCAGCGGAGCTTAGCAGCTGTCTGTACATAACCCAAGACAAGTGAGACTTTTTAAAAGGCTTGTGTGGGAGCAGATACTGCACTGGGGCCTCCACATGTGATGATCCTTCCTGTCTGGTTTGTGCAATAGGCAGCAGCAGGAAGGATTTGTGGTGACCATCTATCACCGTGATGCTTATGCCAGGCCTATATGCTTGTTTTGATCTGTTTTCAGTGTGACAGATTGGTGACTGTGTCGTGTACATACCCGCAACAAACAGCAAAAGACAACAGTGAGAGTGTAAACAACAGTTCATGAGAATACTTGTCGATTAGTAACTGAGGTTTAACCACTCGAAGGTGCAGATGATGCCTAACATCAACATGTCTAGTCTTATCTGACCATAGACTGATTATATTAGCAAAGTTGGCAGCTTTGCCGTTAGCTTGCATTAACTACCAGGCTAGCTAGGTTAGCACGTAACTAGACTAGTTTAAAAAGTTATGGTTGTCATGGTTATCAGTTAGACTGGTAATATTGCGACAACGGGTGAAACCCCAACGTAGGAGAATGTGATTCAAGTTCAACTCAAGCTCGTGAGTCCGTCGGTTTGGTTTCTGTGACGGTGTCTAACTTTAAAAGCTATTTTTGTCTTGGTGGAAGTTCGTGGAAGCGAAGCTAACGTTAACCGCAACTGAGCTAACTTAGCTGCTAACTTTACTTACAACAGGAAGCTCATCTTGGCGAAGCGGTCGTTGGAGAATTTCAGTCACAGCTCCGGTCCCAGGTTTTATTTAACGGAAATTAGTTTTTATGATGACACGGTGCGAGTCACTTGCTGCCTGCTAACAGCGACGTTTATGCTAACGAGCTGCACCCACAGCTTCTCTTCCTCTATCGGCTCACTGTGGAAGCTCCCTAAGGGACACTGTCGCCCCCTGCCTTTCACACGCAGTACTACCACTCCCCAAAGTAAACGTCCACTCAGCAAACTCAACTTTCTGTCCATCATTTCACTTCACACACACTTTAGAGTTTAACTTCGTGTGGTATATTCACATCATACCTCGGTTGTTGTTTTTTGGGCGGAAACACTTATCATTGTGCCCCTGAGCAAGGCACCTTACTCCCCAAACATCTGCTCCCCGGGCGCCGTCCATGGCTGCCCAGTGCTCCGTGTGTTCACTGTATGTGTTGTGTCCTGTGTGCTGTGTTCACCCAGATGGGTCAAAAGCAGAATGCATGAAGTGTGTGTGTGTGTGTGCATGTGTGTGGGACCAATAAAGGAATAAGGGAATAAGGAATAAGGAATAAGGAATAAAGGAAACTCATGGGCTCAGATGTTTTTTAGGGCCTAAATGTGCAGTGCTGCACCTATTCTTCGAACATACACTGCATTTTCAAGATACAGTATTTGGCAAGGAGGTTTGTTTGAGCGTCTAAACTCATCTCAACTTGCTGAACTTCTTCTATGGAATTAGTCAGTTTAACCGTCGTCTGACTCATAACATAATCCCAGACTGATTTCACAATGTAGATAATCCGGGCTCTGCGAGGGCCACACCAATCTGTCTCTGTAGCTTAGAGACTCTGACTATACACTTGGAGGAGCGTTGTTGTTATTTTTATTCATATTGTGTAATGCGTAAAAATCCAAACATCAAAGCCAAAACTTTGCACTGAACTTAATGTATGAGAGAAGGATGACTATGAACCATTTGATGGACAAATGTAGCTTCTGATGGACGGCAGGGTGTGGATTGTTGGACTGCCAAAGTGGGTGATTCCCCAAAGATCCCCAGAAGCCAAAAATCCTAGGTTCACAGGTTTCAGGGCTCAGTTTTTGAAAATTTTACCATTTTCCAGGGAATAATTCATGAATCTTGATGAAAAACCATATTGAGGGAACTGATATCTTTAAGTACGTGAAATCTAGAGCATCTTGATTGATAGAAGAAGACTGTTGGGCCTTGTCGGAGGTATGGGCTCTACTGCGTGCCATTCTTTTTTTTTTTTAAGGTTGCTGCCCTGTTGTGTAAAGATACTTGTATCCATATTCAATTATTAAGACCTTATCTATTTTGTATTGTATGTTTAGTGAAATTACCAAAACCTAACTGACAAATATTGCAACTCGGGCTGGGTGTAATGTGGTGTGTGCGGTGTAAATAATTTAAATTTCCAGAAGACAAATTATAGAGTGGCTGCATGTGAGGCATTACTAATGGCTCAACAGCAAAAAACAAGTCGCCCTGTCATATCCGAACTGGTTTTTCTGGCCTTGTGACTAAGTATATTCTGCCAAGTGCTCTGTTTAAGAACGACTGAATGTTCAATTTCTTACCTAATACTTTGAACTTCATCATATTTATTTGCTACATATTTTTAAAAAGCATATAGTACGCAATATCATAAAGTACTTTAAACTTCCCCACAGTTTATATGAAGTAGTGGAAATTCAAGCCAATCTCAGCTAAATGTTTATTTTATATGTAACAGTAATAATAATATATTAATCTATAATAATACAACTCTGACATATGAAATAATCATAGTGATGCTTTCACTAGTGTGTTTTATCTAAGTTGTATGAATTGATGTTTTCTTTACTGTGGAATGAGCCTTTTATATTCAAATAATTCATATTACCATCGGGGTCCTCTCTACGGAGTCCGCCATGTTGTTTACAGTAGCCCAAACTGGACGACTTAACACCCTTTGAGTTTTTATGGCAACTGAAGGCTGCCACAGGTTCTCTCTCATGTTTGGAAGGGGAGGGTGAGGAGGTGTGAGGTCTTCAGCTGCTACATGAACCTTCACCACTAGATATCACTACATTCCACACGCCGGACCTTTAAATTACTAATTTTCCTTAATCTACCAATAACATTTCATCTGATGTAAAAGTGAATCGATCCTGGTAAAGTATCTACACAGCCCCTGATTTACTTTGACATAATACTTTACAGTACTGAACATTACAAACTGACGTGATGTTATAGTTTAGTGTAAACCCTGTTAGAGTGTGAAGTGGGTGGGTGCAGTGGATTTCAGTGGAAGCTTGTCAGTGTGACATACGAGCGGCAGATACCAGTGACGCAGGCGGGGGGCGGGGGGGGGTTGGCCCTTATAACCCGCTGCTCTCCTCCCTCTCGGCCACTGACGTCGCTCTGTCAGTCCGGGCTGTTCCACTCGTGTTTCGTAACCGGCCGCGGTGTCTCCTGTCTCCTCTCCCTCCGCCTCACAGACGATCAGAACATGGCCGCGCTCAGGACCCTCAGAAAGCTGTGCCAACTCTCCCAGCACCACGTCTGCAAACTGCACACGTCCGCTTCCAGGTGAGCCTCTACCCGCGGCTCTCTACCCTCGATCCGCTCCACATGCTCGGCGCGCGTTTCTCTCCGCGATCAAAGCACAGATCTGTGTTTAGTGACTCGACGTGTAGCTTTTTTGTCCATTTTGTGCCACACTATGTTTATATCGATAACATCGTGGGCGCTGGTATTGAGGATTTATTAGATCATCTTGTACTGAATGACCGCTATAGAGGCGCGCCCCTAGCGGTATGCCGGTAACATTGCAGCGGAGTGGCTGATGAAATCGGTGTGAGCGCTTGCACCCTGTGGGTTGAGGAGCCAGGTTTCAACTGGAGATCGAGGTGCTGGTCTGCGCACAGAAGGGCGGGACGGGCGAATGCATTGTGGCCATAATGTTCTGAATGATGTTAGATTATTTAGAAGGTAAAATAACCCTAATTATGAAAATGGTGTTTCTCTGCAGCATCCCGTGTAGGTATTTATTGGGTACGTGCTGAGTGAAGCATGAGACTTGTAATAGGGCTAATGTCTCAGAAACCCAAACCTCGTGTGGTCCCTGCACATGACCTGCAGCTCCACAGTCATTAGATAGATAATCTAAAGCAAATGTCACTTTATGCACGAGTTATTACCACTTATAGAAACATAGACACAAAATTAAAGCAATATTAAATTACATCTGATACAAGGCTTTGCTTTAAAATGCACATAAGTAATATAATCATAATAGTAAAACTATTTATTTGTCTTATATTTCTATAGCCTTATCTAAACAAGGCTACACATTGCTTTACAAAATGCATGTGAATTAAACAAGACAAAAACCAAAAATAACATAAAGGAAAATATAAAAAACTATTAACTTCAACATATAGAAGATAAAACCTGCAGAAAATCCTCCTAAGAGACAACTTTTTTCCGAGGTGGGTCTCCTTTAACATGGATATGTGCCCATACATGTGAATAGGGAAGTTCTCTCCTCAGAACAGCAGCTTTGTATTTACATTTATGAGGCGAAAGAGCAGCTGCTCTGTAATCCCGACACACTTTCTCTGGGACCTGGTTCACTACTAGCCCCATGGCCTCACCCCACCTCGCCCCAAAGATGTGCTACTTTTCCCCCCGAGGTTTAATCACTTTTGACAGAATGAAAAGGAGTGTTATGTCACTGTGGTTGCCTCGTTACTCCTCAGTTGTTAACCACTGCTCTCTGTGTTTGTTGTTACATAATCAAAACCATCGTGGCGCTTTTGTTTGGTAAAGGCAGGAGGGTGTGTTAACCCTGTCTGTGACTCGCATAATGAAGAGCTCGGCACTTCACTTTTAACCATTTAACCACCTCTTACTGAACTCTGTCCAAAGAGTCCCATTTAAAAAAGCTTTTCACCAGTCCAGGGACGGAACATCTACTATTTCCGCACAAGTGCTGATTAAACATATCTCTCAGTCAGGTGGAGAAATGCAGGCTCTAAGGATAGAATTGGTGCGTTCCCAAGGTGGATGGTGGAGATAGATTACAGGTTTCTGGTGTCCTTTTCAATCAGAACATGTGCAGCAGACAGATGTCGCCTTTAACGTCCAAGAGGCCCGTTCCAAGAGCCAATGTAGAGAGCTGCCCCGCATACTAAATTCAAAGAGGAAATAGAAAAAAGGATTTCATTTTAGTTTGCATACGTGGAAGTCGTAAATGAAGACAAAGCAAGTTATTGAATTTTCCTCTGACCCTTTTGTTTTTGTTTTTCCGACTCTCAGGCAGGAGGCAGTGGTCATCTCAGGAAAGAAACTGGCCAGGCAGATTCGGGAGGAGGCCCGGGTGGATGTGGAGAACTGGGTTTCAGCGGGACACAAGAGACCCCATCTGAGTGTGATTCTCGTCGGCGAGAACCCGGCAAGTCACTCCTACGTCCTGAACAAGACGCGTGCTGCAGCTGATGTTGGTCAGTGACAAACACCCACAGTCCTCACACACATAAACACAGGGCTTCTACAAGAAAATCACCACAGGGCAAATGCTACTTTGCGTTTTGAGTCATTTTCTAATTTCATCCTCCCACAGGAATTTCTAGTGAAACGATTCGCAAGCATTCGAACATCAGTGAGGAGGAGTTATTGGACCTGATCTACAAACTCAACACAGACCACCGTGTGGACGGCCTACTGGTCCAACTGCCTCTGCCAGGTACAGAGAAACTGGAACAAAGACTGACAGTAGTTATAGGAAGACCTTTTATTTACAGAATAAAATCGCTGATGTTACAGCCGTGTGCAAGTTGTGAACTTGTCGTCCTGACTCTAACTTGCCTTTTTGTTTGTGACAGAACACATCGATGAGCGCGCAATCTGCAATGCAGTTTCCCCCACCAAGGATGTGGACGGCTTCCATGTAGTCAACGTGGGTCGCATGTGCCTGGATCAGTCCACCATGCTTCCCGCCACTCCCTGGGGAGTCTGGGAAATGATCAAACGCACAGGTAACTGGCGAGAACTGTTACTTCCTCAGGGCTGAAATGCTGCTGAACAAACTCTGAACTCACTGAAGTGTCATTTAAAACTAAACCAACCAAAATTCTTGTCTTTCAGGTATTCCTACTCAAGGGAAGAATGTCGTGGTTGCAGGGCGCTCTAAGAACGTGGGCATGCCCATCGCCATGTTACTGCACACAGACGGGCGTCACGAGAGACCCGGCGGTAGGTTGTGGTTTGTGTGTGTTTGTGCTTTTTTGTGTTTGCTTTTGTGATATGTGTGAGAGGATACAGTTACAGTCTACATACTAAACCTTAATTCTGTTGCAGGTGATGCGACGGTCACCATTTCTCACAGATACACTCCAAAGGATAAACTTGGCCAACACACTAGGATCGCTGATATTGTTGTTGCTGCTGCAGGTTCGTGTCTCTACTTGTCTGATTCATGACCGTTTGCTAAACAGATTAAATTGTTCCTGTGGTTTCTAACTATACTGCGTTGCTGAATTCATCAGGGATTCCGAACCTCATTACCGCGGACATGATCAAAGAGGGCGCGGCGGTGATTGATGTCGGAATAAACAGAGTGCAGGACCCGGTCACTGGAAAGCACAGATTAGTCGGAGACGTGGATTTTGAAGGTAGGGCAGCACAGTGACCATGGTGGTGTGTCTATAAAAAGGTGCTACACTGTGTCTCAGGTGTTTTTAACCTTGATTTCCCCCCCCCTGTCCCTATTCAGGCGTGAGACAGAAGGCGGGCTTCATCACTCCAGTGCCCGGAGGTGTGGGACCTATGACTGTGGCGATGCTCATGAAAAACACTATCAAAGCCGCTCAGAACGTTTTGCTGTATCCACCAGAGAGGATCCGCATGGCGGCTTCATCTTATTGAGCTGGAGCGAATCCCAGCAGCAGTGACACATTCCGCCCACTCCAACACCACCGACCCCCCCCCTGTTTTTTTGGGTTTTTTGAAGCAACGCGACCGGCTCCCCTTGCACACGGACTGGAAAGATGATAGCTTTAAGGCTCCGTTCCTGCTGACATCTTAAAACTCTCCTAACTTCAAGTCCATGTTTAGACTGTTACCTTCACTCATGCAGCTGAATGTTTTGTTTAACAGGTTTCTCAGTATTTATAATGTGCAATGTATTTCAAGGAATATTGAGAGACTGTTTTATTTATTGCTTCAGTGGGATCATATTTAAGCATGAATGGAGACAGGTTACGATAGTATTCCACTCGAAGCCATTTCTTTTCTTTTCTTTTTTTCAGTTAGTTTAGCCTTGTGCATCAAGAGTAATAAGGGCTAACATCATCAGGAACAAAGTCTGTACAAGCTTTAAAGATTCACAAATGCCTTTGTAAAAACTTTGAAATAAATAATACGGATATGTTCTCACATGTGACGCTTACTCTGCACACTATTGGTGTCTCCTTGTCTTCTTCTGAAATGAAGGGACCACGGTACAGTGTCCCAGTCATGTAAATGGCCTTATTCCAAATATAACTCATTACTCTGGAAGTGTTGCATTATATCATAGCACCGGTATCAAATAACCATCTATTCCTGCCTTCATCCACTGATCCAGCATTATGTAACTGACATGGAATCAGCCCCGCCCCACAGATCCAAATCTCTGAACCTGCTGTGAACTCACTTTTTTACATTTCTAACATAGCAGACATTTCATCTTACACCAATGCCCCCACCCTTTTTAAGAAAAAATCATATCCTGGATCACAAACTATCTCTCTACAGATTACTATCAAAGTTTAGTTCACTCTATTCCTTTAACTTGCTGACCTTATTTTTCATGACATGGAAGCAAACTGACTCAATGTAACCTCAGTATTTAATACACCTGATTATTTTGGGTAGAACAAACTTTACCCTTCTCATACAAAGGTCATATTCCCCAACAAAGACTTTATTTTATCTTTTGATAAGAAGCAGTGGACTTTTAGCAGTCACCTTCACACTTACACGATTTAACCTAATGAGTAGATAAACTGACACTTATTATTTGTCCTCTGTTTAATTTCCTTTTTTTTTTAGTAGGGATTGTTCTATTTGGTTGGTGAGGATGGTGAGGTGTCATTGAGTTTGTTGGTCACATAGAGATATACTGAACAGACATCAGCAATGTGCTCTACTTTAACTTTCCCTCTTAGAGCTGTACTAAAACCAATACAAATAAAATAAAAAATGAAATATCACCTGAGTGAAGATATTAAACCCAGGGATAATAATCATTTAAAAGTGTTTGGTGAATAACAAACATATTAAGCAGGAAAATGGGGTTTAAGATCAAGCAAGTTAAGACGAAAACACTGTAGTACAAAAATATCCAATAAAATAAAACTAAATATATAAAATTAAAGGTAAAATATGTATGCAATACGAAGATATGTGTAATATGTTACAGATTGTGCAGGAGATTTGTACGGTAAGCAAATGGTCAATGGTGTGTGTGTGTGTTAATATAACAATATCTATCTAATATCTGTTTTTATGGCACTTGTATATGGAGTTTATTCTGCACACTGAACAGGGATATTGCAGTTTTTTTTTATAAATAAGGAAAATACCTTTTGGTGCAAAATGAGCAAATGATCGCTGCACATTTCAAGTAGGAACCAGGAACCTTAAACGTTGTATTCCTCGAAGCCGCCGGACGGAAATTGAAGACGAACACGCTGGAGACGCAGGAGCTTGAATGGCCGCTGATTCTCGGCTGCTGCATTTCATGATCTTCTCCGGACTTTCCAGCTGTGATTTCTCTTCGTGGAGGTTCTCTGACGATGGGTCGCAGCAGGTCACATGACGGAGCAGACAGAGAGAAGAAGAAGAAGAAGAAGAAACGGACACGGTCCTCCTCCTCTTCCTCGTCGTCTCCGTCCTCTTCCTCATCCAGCAGCAGGAGCCGCGGCAGGTCGTCAAAGAAAGAGACGCACAAGAGCAAAGGTTGAGATCAGCTCCTTTGTGTGTGAACTCAGAGCCTTGGTTTATATATATTCATCTAAAATGGGTCATTAAAACAGTTGTTTTACAATTTGAAATATCTGTCAACAAGGGTCAGTTATGAGTTTTACTGTAGCAAAACTATTGACAGTCTCAATCCGTCTGTGTGTAATCAGATGTGTGAATATGTAAAATAATGTGCAAATCTGTTATTAGAATGTGTGTGTGTAAGAAAATGTACAGATTTGTCTACACATTTACAGATAAAAATACACTTTATTTGAAGTTATCTGTTTACACACACACACACACAAAATACATATTTGCAGATCCATGTACACATTCACAAAACGCATTGAGACTCACATTTGTCATTAGTTTTGCTACAATGAGTCACTCAGGTCCTATTCAATTTCATATATATTTATATCAACCTCCCTGTGCCTCCCATTAAATCCACCATTCTGCACACAAACATCTGTGTCCTTGTCACAAACCTATGGTCATCAACACTGTGTAGAACTGAAACCCTGCAAATCACTTCTTCATTACAGACAATTGGTTGTTTGTAACGTTACAGAGAAATAACACCTGCGGTAAACCGTCACTTATCTGTTCGTCCCTCAGATGTGAAAACTGAAAGAAAGAAGCGTAGAAGAACCTCCTCCTCCTCTTCGTCCTCCTCATCCTCCTCGTCATCTTCGTCCTCGTCGAGTGACGAGAAGACAAAGAGGAAGAAAAGTAAATCCAAGAAAAAGAAGCTGAAGAAGAAAAAGGCGAAGCTGAAGAAACTGAAGAAGAAGGAGAAGAAGGAGAAGAAGGAGAAGCTGAAGAAGGAAAAGGAGAAGGAGAAGGAGAAGGAAAAGAAGATCGAGGGACTGCTGTCCATCATTCCGGAAGAGAAACCTCCGGCTTACCTGGAGGTGTGGCAGAGTGATGAGGGGACGGTGGAGCCTGGACCTGGTGGGACATTTTGTACATCCCTGGTTTCTTTAGAACATCTGTTTCTTCCACCAAAGCAAACGATGCATGTGTAGTTTTTTAACTTTTTATTTCTTCCACTGCAGTCATGACCGATGAGCAGAAGGCCCGGCTCTCCACCAAGAGACCCCTCACCAAGGAGGAGTATGAGGCCAGGCAGAGTGTGATCCGCAGGATTGTGGACCCTGAAACAGGACGGACCAGGTAAGGCGGAGCCACGGAGCGTGCACCTACAATCCACAACGCAGAACTTTCAAAGAAGGCGTCCGCCAATTGACTTGTTTTGTTTCTCTGCTTTCTTCCAGATTGGTGAGAGGAGAGGGAGAGATCATAGAGGAGATCGTCAGCCGAGAAAAACACAAAGACATCAACAAGGTAAAAAAAAGAAACGTTCAGCTGTAGCTCTGTGAAATGAACACAACGACATTACCTTGTAGTCGATTGAACCTTTGCTCCACCCACAGCAAGCCACCAAGGGAGACGGGAATGCCTTCCAGAGGAAACTGGGGACCAACAGGTAGAAGATGCAGTGGAGTCCTTCACCAACAAGAGGTTTCCCTGACAGTTCGACGGAGGATGACCACTTTTTTTAGATTATTGACATTTTTATATTTAGTATGTGTTTTATAAAAAACATTTGCCTGGGATGGAAGTGTTAACGTTAAACAAATGTCAAACACGTGCTCTTGATTTTCACTGAGTTTAAATCCAAGTCAAAGTCTTCATTGACTACTGATTGGCCTTTTTAAATGTAAGCTGATCACAAAAGTGATTTAAAGAAAAACAGATTATGTTGAATTTAAATCTGGTTGAGTCCACTAACTATATAAGGAGCAGGAAGTCAACAGTCCTAGAGCCCGACCAACATCCTCCAACATGCCTGGATATGAAAACTTTGATTTTACTGAATAAACAATGCAGGAAAGATTTTGTCTTTACAATTACTGTAAAAAAGTTTTTCTTAATTCAAGTTCTATACATTTAGTTGTTCTGTTTTCTTCATTAATAGCTATTGATAATAAGGTTTAAGATTAAACTGTAAAATATCAAGCCTCATTTACATACATCTTAGGAATCATTGCATTTAAAAAAAATGTACATATCTGCTGACATATCTGAAATTTTTTACTGCTGAATATCAGAATCGGGCCCCAAAAATCATTATCAGTCTAACACTGTTGCCTCACAGCTAGAAGGTTCTTGGTTCAATTCCCGGAGTCTTTTTGTCTGGTTTTCTCCCACAGTCTAAAGACGTGCAGAATGGGGTTAGGTTTACTGTCAGTGATAGTGAATGGTTGTTTGTTTCTGTCAGCTCTGTGATGCGCTGGTGACATGTCCACTGTGTACTCTGCCTCTCGTCCTGTCTGCTGGGACTGGCCCCAGCCTTCAAATGATTTCTGTATCATATCCTATTTCAAATCAGCTTCACATAATTTCTTCCTAATGTCAGACACAGTGAGATGATTCTTTAAATGTTCTGTATTCTACACGACACAAAAAAACTGTTTTGCCTTTTTGTATTTCAGCTACATATCTTAAACCCACTCTGAGTCTTCGCACCTTTTATATCTCACATTGTGTGTCTCTGAATAAATCTTTATTTATGTTGGCTGATCCCAGAAAAATTAAAAGTTCGATTAGTGAAATGAATTCTGTTGAAATCAAGCTGAACTGTTTCCTTGTTCATATTCTTATGTATGTGGAAAAAAGGCCCAAATGACTTGGTTGTTCTTTATGTTCTTTATACACTGTACATAAAAACACAAGGGGATGGATAAAATGAAAATTATCCAAAATCTACAAGATACACACGCTGTACAATGAAAATATTTTCTAAGCTTAGTTTACCAAGGTTTGTTTATGTATTTACAGCCTGTGAATCTGAACTGAAGGGGAAACTGTTTGTGGCATTGCATTACCCGGGGCACAGAGCTTGAGAGTGGTGACTTCCCTAACATCGGTGAAATACGTCAAAAAACATTTTTTTTTACATTTCCTTGAAAGTGAAAACAAACCACATCCTTTTTAAGAAAATATAGCCTTTTCCACAAAATCAGGACTAACAGTCGGTCCCTTTCCATGAAGTCAATTCGGGTGTGAGCAGCCTTCATTCTAGGCCTCGCGACACAATGGTCAATGTAAGGCAGAGAAGGGAAATGTAAGGCCTCTGGTAAAGTGTGTGTCGGTAGCAGAATCGAAGCGAGTGTCTGACCAGAGGTATCCAAACTTCACAGATAACCGCTTCGTCTTTTACATTCTCTGGATTGTAATAACCAGGCAATTCAAAGATCTCTGAGGAAGGGGAAATGGTTCAGTAGTTACCAACTTTACATGAGTGCATGTTTTTCCAGCGTTGCTTTTCTATGAACATACAAACAGCCATTATTGAAATAGCAGCTTTCCTAAGAGTTGTTAATATGGCTTCAAACCTGATCTTGAAAGAGTCAGAATGCAGAGGGACAGTATGAACTAGGTCTTTCACCAGGATCAAAGAAACATGAGGGAGAGGTTCATTTACACTGGGACGTTCACTCAGTCCTCTTAATATTCCTCACGGATTTGTGTAGTGGACGAAAATATTAGAAACTCTTTTCAATGGGACACATTTCAATCGACCACGTTTAAACAGCGAGCATATTTTCCTCAGCAATGATGTAATGTTGTACTGCTGTGATCCAGGTTTCTAAGTCTTTAAAGACTAACTTTTATATTTTCACACGTCACCAACTGATCAGCAACCGAAGAGACAACAGATCGTTAAAATCTGGATGACATGGGGGCACGTTTCAAGGTTAAACAACATATTTGTACTGTTGCAAAGGATATATAATCCTTACCAATGATTCGGCTACAGCTAATGTTAGCATTGACCCACTTTTTTGCTTCATCCCTGATTAATACTGTAACCTGATATAGTGGGAAACACTTTAGAATTTTGAAATAGCAATTGCACTTACATTTCTGGGGCACAGTTATTACAGCCTGGAAGTAAAATGCACTGGAATCAAGCTTGTGATCTAAATGCTCCTTCCAATGATTAAGTGCTTAAAACTAACTTTTGAGTCGATGTAAACTGTGAACATTCCAGTTAGCATTCAACCTTCTTCTAGCCAAGAGGGCTGTTTTTCTATTAAGATGTCAATGCATCTTATGAGCTATCAAATATGTCGTTTAACTCTGAAACATGGTTTCACGTGACTCCAGATTTGAACATCCCGACCTGAAGATGACATCAGAGGAAACCGGCCGCAGTGTGAACCCTGTGCTATATGCTATGCTATTAAAAACCTCATAAACAGTCTATTTAAGAGCACCATGAAGCACAGCCCCTAAAAACGACCTTTCACTTGCATTGACAGTCCAAGAGCTGAACGTTGGTGTCGGGCTGACTGCATTATCTCTAGCAAGCCAAGTGTTGATATTCTGGGTCATTTACAGTCAGTGTTGCGTTGGTTCATGTGCTGGAACTGAAACATCACAACTAAATCAAAGACTGAGCATGTGTGCGTCCACAGGAGTAAACCTACTGGAATATCACATCAGTGAGACTTTACTGTGGTGGAAATCTACCTTGGTAAATTTCCCCCATTGTGGGACTAAGGATTATTTTATATTTAAATGGGCATGCATGTGTGTGTGTGTCGACGCAGCGTGACGTCCGTAGAATATGTGCCTGTTCAACTGATTGTCAATGCACTGTGACATTTCTTCAACACAGTCAGTTTGATCTTGTGGTGTAGTTGAGTAAGATATTGCACGTTTCCCCTCACACTCGAGCCCGTATTGGTCCACTGCAGTCAGCTCTGCACACGCCCACTGTCGGGGGGGACAGATCAACATCGTCCAGATGAATAAAACTGAAATAAAATGGCCTACAGCATAAAGTAAATCTTTGCTCTGTTTTCCCACTTCTGACAGCATTTTGTACAGAATTTACACGGTGCAGATTTTCGACTTCCTCTTACGGCTCAGCAGAACGGGAGAACGAAACCTTAACCTCGGGAGGATTATCTATGAGCACATTCAGCGCCTCATTTACAGCTTAGGGATAACCAGAGAGAAGCCATATCAAAAATTTCCAAAATAGATAATAACATACATACAATATATGACACGAGATAGCAGTTCCGTTGATACAATTCTGGTGATCTGCAGGATAAAATAATAAAAATACAATACTGTGCCAGGCAAAGACCTCTGAGTTGTGGCTGCTGCGACTGAAGTTTGGAAAAAAAATTAACACACACACACAATATAGCTAAAGTAATCTTAAAACACATTTTGTTCACAAAATCAAGACATTTTAAAATATCTATAATCTTAAATAACAATAATTATCATCATCAATCAATAAAGATAAAGTGTATCCTGAATGAGGCAGTTTTCATCCCCAAAGGAAAGAAGACACTTGAAACTGGTCTTCAGTGGACCAGATACCAGATCTGCACTGTAATATAACAATTATGTACAAGCCTTGTGAAGGCAAATCAACTACATACTTACACAATCTATTCCATTTTTACACGGGACACCCTCATCATATCCTCTGTTCGTGTACAGCATATCATTCTACACTGTTTGCTTTGGCACATTAACCGTACAGTAGCAGGAGTTTTCCCTATAGCGGAGTCATACATTACGCATTAGGAAGGTGCAGCAGCGCGGCGCGGTGGGATTTTGGTGAAATGCTATAAAAACCTCAGGAACAGTTTCGGCTGCGACCACAGTTAAAGGGTAATTTCGCAGTTTGCTCCATGTGATATTTGGATGACTCCTTGGTCTGAGGGACGAATAGAAAACAAGCGAAACTGGACTGTACAATTTGTCATTGCCGTTTGTAAATGCTTCAATGCAAGACGTAGCAGCTCTGGATCAAATCTTTGCTCTCTGCTGTTTATAAATCTTAAGAAATCCTAGTAAACACTAATCTGGGCTAAATGACTGAAACACACTCAGTCCAGTTTGTCCTGATTCTCCGCTCTCCTCTCAGACTACAACTAATCTGATTCGCTCATAAAAATGACAAGTTTTAAAACTATTCTTCACAAACTGTATATCTGGAGTAATTCTTGTGCTTGCTGATTCGTATCAGAATGCGAACCTGATACAATCTGTCTATAGTCTGGGGGAAACTGACATGGTATTTAAGACCGATAAATATTTACTAAACAGTAGAAACAGTCTGTATTCCAACAACATCTGCTTTGTCTGTTTGTGTGCACGTTCTTTCTTCAGGAAGATGCTTCTTGAAATGCCTGTTGTGTTGTGTGTGTGTGTTTTATAATAAATAAAGCCGCAGCTTCTGTCCATGTGTGACTGGCATTAGTTTTTATAAAGAGTGGTTTGTAGCACCTGTGATTTTGCTTGTAGTAATAACCCGTCTGGTGCAAGCAAACTGTTTTGCTCTCTTTCCATTTATCCTAATGTCACGTGTCTCTTCCTCAGCACTGCAGCTAAAGTCACTCTCCTGAAGGAACTCTCACATTGTCTCTCCAATCTCATTTTGGGCTGAGAGCTCCTGGTTCCAACTTGGTGCTGCTGCTGCGGCCCCAGCAGCTCGCCGTGATGCTCATGCTGCGCTGGGTCGCTCCCTGACTGTGGGTGTGAGCGCGCTCCATCCGCTCCCTCTCCAGCCGCTCGCTGTCCGACTGGCTCTGCGTGCGCTCCGGCCTGTTGTGGATGCTGCCCGTCGGGGAGCTGGGAGCCGGCTGGGAGGAGATGGTGCGAAGCAGGTGGTTCCTCTTCCTCAGGAAGTCGCTGTTGGCGCCCAAGCCGAAGCTGCCTTTACGCAGCACCATGCGAGCGGTGCTGGACTTGGCTGGCCGAGAACGGTGGTTGTATTCCAGCTGGGACAAGTGAGCTGCATAGCCCTCTGTGATGAACTGGAGAGAGGATCAGAGCAGAGGCACACTGTTAAAGAAACATAGCATTTTACATCCTAACTCATTTTTGTTTGTTTAATTGTTTGTCAACTTGATTACTCATGATCTCCACAATTACAATTACAATGATCTCTCAGGATTTCCACAAAACTTGGTGGAGCGCTGGGACACTGGAAGAAGGAACTCATTCCACTTTCTTGAACATTACAAAATAGAGGGTTTTTTATACATTTTCAGGGAATAATTCATGGATCCTGATTTAAAAAATCTAGCTATTTTAGAGAACTGAGTGTGTGCAAATTGAAACAGCTTGATTGAATTTCAGGGACTGTTGGGTCTTGGCGGAAGTATGAACTCTACTAAGTGTACGACAGTATGATGGGCAGTATTATTTTAAAACACAGAGCTTTGTGTATTTAGTCTATCATTCTTGAAATGTCAAAACAGAGTATTTATTTAGAAAGAGCTTTGTGTAAAATGATCAGACGGCACCTGGCACTGCATCTTCTTGGAGGGTCTGCCGACGATGTATATTTGGGAGGAAGGAAGGCCGATGGCGGTGTAGACTGAGATGTCTTTGGTTGATCCGTAGCCGGCGAAAATCTTCAAGTGAGCCTGAAATGAGTGAAATGAAGGACCTTCGACATTAACAGCTGAACAAATATTTTTCACATAGTAACACCAAGTTAACATTGTGGTTTTAGTTTTCACAAATAAAACTGTATTCTTTATTTGACACAGATCAAGACTACATGCTTGTAAAACTGCACGTAGCCCCCCCTCCCTTCGTCCTCCACTCTTTTACATCTGACCTCTGTTAAAGTCTTGAGGAAATTGGCCTTGTGTCTGAGTGGGTCATGGACCAGGCCATCGCAGAAGGAGACGATGCCGTGAGGGAAGTTGTGCTGAGACAACCAAGCCACCACCCGCTGCTTCTGCATGTCTGGACGTCCCGTTACATAGATGATCAAATAACCCAGATCCTGCCAGTGCCTGCAAAGAGGAGCAACAAGAGAATGAAGACATAAGTAACATGCTTACATAGTTTAATCTGAAAAAACTTCAAGGTAAAAGAAGAAGCGCAGGTAGATACCTGACAACGTCCACAGCTCCTGCCCTCACTTTGGGGTCACTGCCCATGATTGACACACTGGCAGCAAAAGACCCGTCAATACTGAATACCACAAACTCTGTGCCGCGTGGAATAATTGTCAGGTAGCTGTCTGCAAACGTGTGGTCACCCCTGAGGAATTAAAAGACAGAAAATGGAGAGAAATACATTTTCTTGAAATCCACTTTGAGGACACTGAAATATAACAACACAAAAATGTACAAAAAGCTTGAATTCAATAAACTAGACACATCATCAGGTCTTGGATATTGAAAAACTACCAAACTAATCTCACCTCACAACCATTTTAACTGGGTAGACGCCGACGCCCAGTCGCTTGTCTTCTGGGAGGATAAACGACACACGGCCGCTGCTGTTTGTCACCTCTGTGTTGAAGCACACCCACTCTCCTGATGGAGGCTGGGTCATAATGTGGAGGTCGACCTGGACAGGGGTTGAAAAAACAGAAAGAGATGAGCACAAGTTACACTGGCATCCCTGACACCAGTCTGAGAGTTCACGAGAGTTCACCTTCTCCCCGGCCAAAGTGACCATGTCCAGAGGGCCGTACATGAAGCGACCTGTCACGAGCTGCTGACCGCCCTCAGTAAACACAGCATCGTTCACCCGGTGGTTGGCAGTGACATTCTGTCGCAGGAGAGAAAGAAACACGCATGAAGAAATGTCGTTTTAAAAAAAGAATTGAACTATACCACAAGTTTTATGGGGTTCTTTTCCATTTGTATTCAAGAGCGTGGTCTTTCAGTTTGAGAGCAGAACTTCTTGATTTCACAAAACCCTGAGCATGCACTCAAATAACCCCTTCTTGTGCTCAAACGGAGCACCAGCTTCAGCTCGTCTCCTCAAGTTGCTTCTGTGTGCTGTCTGCTACTGGATTTCTTTCTTCTGTGCTTGGATATTTCTAAGTCGGTCAAAATTACCCGATCAACATGGAGCGGCAAAAACAAGAGCAAGCAGAAGAAAATCTAAGCACAAGCAGGGTTTATTTGAGTGCTAGCGCAGGGTTTGAGTTAAAGTGTAATCTCAAACTGAGAGACCACACTCGATGCCAAGTTTCTTTTTCAATCGTGTTATTTTTTATATCTAAAGAACTTTACTTTGAATGATAAAAGTCTAGTATTGAACCCAGGATGCTGTGATTAGAATACATCATATTATGTGTTATAGAAAGTATCAACTCCAGCTCCAAAGCACCTTGGAACTGGCGTCTGATTCCTACCCTGATCTTTACAAGAGTCCTCTTGCGGAGCCACTTCTCTCGAGGTTTGGACGGGGTGAATTCAGACACTTCTTTCCCATCAAGCTCCAGGATGCTGGAGTTTTCATGCCTCATGACCTACAGGGGACATTTCAATGATTCATCCTGTGAGTTACATATTAACAGGCCATAAAGAAAGGCAGGGATTACAAGGTTTACTCACTTGTCTCAGGAGAAAAGACACAACATCGGTGGACTCCCAGTAAGATGCGTGGAAGAGGTGCGGTAAAGCCACTGTGGGAAAAGCGGTCAGAGCATCGGGGCAGTACAGGGCAAAGTCCAGCCGCTTTGTGCCCCACCAGCGTGCGGCAACTGTGAGTGGAATTGAGGGAATAGGGTGACAGAGATGTAAGATGACACTTCTAGTGGGAGGTGTGTGATGCCACGCAAAGGTGAAACACCCCTGAAGCTACAGCAGAGAGATTATTTCAATCTTTAACCACAATCATCACCGATCCCAGACGTTCTTCAGCTACAGGAGGGAGAGGAAGGAGTTTAGAACTGTTATTGACAAGAAGTCTTGAAGTGCTGGCATTCAAGTACAGAAAGAAGAAAAACATAGTTATTCGTGTTAGTAAAGGCCTGAAAAAAAGATAATGGATTTGGAAAGAAGGCGCAAGATTTGGATTTATAATTATCCCTCATTAGTGGAAGCGATTTGATTCTTTATGTATTCAATTTTGAAAGTATCCAAGTAAAGAGGAGAAGAGAGGCTTTCTGCAAGAGCAGCAAAAACAAACATTTTTGGATTTGGGACAAAGCATAGAGCAGCACACAGAAAAGACCTGTAGCTTCACGTTTATTTCACTCGTCCCCTCCATTAGAAATATACCTTGCTCCACTTCAGCCTGGGAGTCCAGCAAGACCAACTCAGATATAGCACAGTCCAGCCCTGCTGACAGGCAGTTGTTGTACTGGACAGTAGGACTAAGAGGTTCGTTAGTGTCTGCCTCAGCGTCCAGCTCTGCCACTAGATCTGCATCGGGAGATCCCTCCGCCTGGCCAGCCCCTGCATTCTTACGGGACTTAGGAGGACTTTTCGGGAAGAATTTATTTTGTGACGATAAGGCGAGTTGGGACAAAAGTCTGAACTTTTTGGACTGGTTATTTTGGTATGAATTGGCTATGGGAAGAGAAGAAAACAAAAAAGACGCCAAGTAAAATAAAATGCATTCATGTTGGCATCTGACAGTTCATGACAGTTTGAAGAACAATGTTGGGTTGAGTCCAGTGTCTGTGAGCTGCCTTAAACAGAGCTGTGGGTGTGAAAGCTGAGAAATAACAGTTAGTAACAATTAAGATGGTGGGGTAGAGGGATGCTGCTGCTGAAGATCTTCTCGTGTGCATCTTCCAGGTTGTGCTGTGGGTGCTCAAACGGCAGTATTCAGAAAAATAATGTGAAGTACAAATAAATGTTCTGTTAACAAAAGTGAAGGCGTGAGGGGGACTCTGGAGGACAATAAAACAAACAGGAAACAGAATACCAACTATCTTAGTGAACATCGCTGTAGGGAGTGGACAGTGCGGTGATGGCTGAGGGAGGCAGGTGTCTACATGCATAACAACATCAGATAAATGCAGCACTCATTCTTTGCATTTACATCAAGACAGTGGAGAAGAGAAAGACAGACAGTGGAGAGTGGCGCTAAGCTCGCTCTTCAGGACTCTGCTCGGGACTTTTAACAGGAGGCTGACGAAGTGACCTGCCCGGGTCTCCGCTCGGAGCCGGTGGTAAGTCTGGCTAGGTGAATAGCAAAAGGAGCGGGGTATTCGTGCTCTACCTGGCTGACTCGTCTGCTTCAGCTGGAGTGCAGGGTGTGTGTGTGTAAAGTCAGAGGAACAGGGGTTGAGAGAGAGAAGATGTGGGGGCAGAGTTAAGGAGACAGAACGATAGAGAAAAGCTCGACTGAAAGAAAAAATTAAAAAAATTAAAAAATAACTCGTACCAGTGTTTGTGTGAGTGGAAGGAAGAGAGACTGGTTGGCGTTGAGAACACTTACTGTTGGCTACGTTGGTGGCAGTGTAACTGTCTGCCATTCCTGAGACCTGGCTGGCAATGCTGACCTCACTGGCCCTCCGCTGGCCCCGGGAGAGGGGGCCCGTTACGGGGGATGAGGGGTACGAACTGTCCATGAAGACACCACCATGAGACTGAACAACATCCGCTATTGAGCCGAAACAAGGAGATCCCATTAGACAAGAGACACAGGTACATGGAAGTTCACAGAGATGGGAGGTGGGAGATGTGGGAGGGGGATGAGACGGCAGGCAGCGTGGTTTCAGAGGACATGTGAAACCACGAGGCCGCCACATGGTAGCCAAGGTATGATCTCTGTCACTGACCAAGTGGCAACACGGAACATGAGTACACAAAACACTTAATGAAAAATGTGTTATAGTCAAGTCCATGTGTTTGTATTTCTTACGAAGGCTGGTTTTCTTTTATCTATTAGCACAGTGATATGTAAAAAAAAAATACTTGAATTATTTCTGGACATTTTATAAAATCAGATGACCTCTGACCACAATCACAGGGAGAAACATAGAGCACTCAGTATATTCAAGATGTTAAGATGTAATTAGAAACACGACATCGAGAGCGGCACAATACTCACATCAAAACCTGTCTCTGAAACACAGACAGCTATAGAAATACTCTCTGCTGACATCTATAATGATCCTGACACACTAAAGCCTGGCTCAAAAACCACAGCACAAACACAAATGTGTTTCCTACAAAAATCAAATGTGACACTAACGTATGAAGGCAAAGACAAACCCAAACACCACATGAGATGTTGCTCAGATTTCCATGGCATTTTGATTTCAAACCATAGAATATTAATAGGCCAAGACTTCAGCCGGTGAAATAAACTGCCACTACAATGGAATTGAGATTAAAGACTGGATGCTACAAGGAGAGGTCTATATGCAGTGAATCTACAGGTCGATCGGAAACAAAGTGATGGTAATATTTGTTTAGACCCTGTTTAGATGTGGTATTAACATCCGCCCCGAGTGATCCCATCACAAGAGGTCAAGTGGGTTTAAATGTGTGCTCACTGAGATCTGATCACTCAGAAAGGTGTCTTAGTGTAAACTCAGACTGGGTAAAATCCACAGAATTTGGTCTTGAACAACACAAATGACATACGTGTTTGTTTGCATACAGAGCAGAGAAGTCAGATCTGATCACAAGTGGTCACACCTACTTAATACTGTCCACTTGTGATAGAATCTCTCAGGACCAATGTTAATACCAGGTCTGAACGGGGCCTTCGATAAAAATCTGAGCATCATGGACGAGACAGCAAGACGGATGGAACGGACAAACAAAGGAACACGGTGAATGGGGGAGCGGAGACGGATGCAGGTGAATGGGAGAGGCTACACACACTCCATAGTGGCGGGTGTGGCTTTGAGGAAGCCCTCCTGCCAGTTTAGCACAGGCACAGGGATGCAGGTCTCACTGATGGTCTCCTGACAGCGAAGGGACAGGGGATGCCCGCTGTCAAGTAGCAGCTGAGCGTTGCTCTGGACTGTCTCCACTACAGAGGGAGGTGGAGGGGGGAGGGGGCAGAGGAGGGGGAGGCAGAGGTCAGGGGTGGGGGTTTCAGGAGGTAGAGAGCGGAGGTGTGCAGATGTGGGGACAGGAGGCCGAGAGGAGAAAGAAGACAGGGAAGACACATAAACATATGAAGCAAGAAGAACTGAACGTAAGACAAAAAAGCAGAGTCAAGCCCTTAGTTGAGCCCACTTATTGAAACTGCTTCATACTGATTTACTGTCACATCAAACTGTTTTAGATGCTTACTGTCGAAATATTTATGACAGAATCTAGTGTCTGTACTGAAAACTTTCTTAATTAGTTATACAAAGAAGACCTGAGGATATTCAGAGAAAACTCATTTGATGAGAATTATCACTTTTACGACTCTAATACACTGAAACCTTGACCTGAAGTAATTAAGAAACATCTTTATGCTTATTACCCAGAAGTCAGGACTTTCCACAAGGATACAGAGTATTGAGCCAGTGGGAAAAAGTAGGCAGCTATTGGGGTCCAGGGGTTGTTCCAAAAATGCGGTTGTAAAAGTCAAAATTTGGTGTCCCTTCTGGCAACAATGGCAATTCTAATTGCCATTGTTCCTTCATAGACACTGATCTCGTCTACCTGATTGTTAACATGTAGGGATTTATAATGGAAATAATACACACAAAGAAAACTTGAGAATTAAGAGAAAATGAATTAAAAAGGCTGATGGAGATTATTAAACGCGCTTATTCTTTCGTGCGCCTGTGGCAATTGATAGTCGTTTATTAAACACCTTGTGCCTTGTAAAGGTGCTTTCCAAATATGCTTATTCACTTGTATGCACAGTGAAATATGTCTGATTGTCTAATTCTCTGTTTGAAAGTCAAACAGAGAATTAGAATTTAAGGTCACAACAAGCCTTTAAGGCAGGGTTGGTAATCTTTGTTGAAATCCTCTTCATGTCCCGGGAGCTATCAATAAATTCAGTCATTTGAAATACCGGCTGGACTCCAATGAGCTGTCGGCTATTGATCTGACAGCCAGCGCTTGTGGAAAGCCCCAGTTACCCCTTATGTCCCTCTTTAATGAGCCCTGGTTCCTGGTTAGGAGGTGGAAGCTATTTCAAAAATGTTCTGTCCCTTTTCTTAAAGAATCTTTGATGGAGATTTGAGGCTCTAAGGGTTACTCTACTGTAACAACCAGTCTGGACAGAAACCACCAGCAGGACTATGACCACATTCAGATGAATAATCTGCTTCACAAGAGACTTTGAAGCACAAACAAGTAGAAAAATGATTCATTTTTCTTTATGAAAACTCTGTGTGAAAGAACTCATAGTGTGCTACTAAAGCATCTTCAAGGCATCTGTTGTCTATGGCATGCAAGTGTCAGCTGAAATTAAAACAGCCATTCATTTGAAGGGAAGCCTGCATTTGTGTCTGTGCTTGTGAATCCAAGCCGGAAATACACTGTAATTCATTGAGAAGGCTTTTCTACATCACAGGGCAGAGGGCTCACCCAGGAGGGCAGAGTTTCCATCACCCAGGGGAAAGCGTTGGTAACGGGGCACGTTGAAGGGAGGCAGGAGGTGGAACTTCCTCTCCAGCAGAGGCTCCAGGCGGGAGGCTGAGGGATCGGCGGGGTGGAACAGGTTGTAAACCTGCTGACAGGCAGGTCGCAGCTGGGCCACTAGAGGGAGACGGTGAGCCAAAGACACGAGAAAGGGGAAGGGAGGAGATGGAGAAGTTGTGCAAGATCCTTTTTGTTTAGAAACCTTATCTGTAAAACATGAGCTCTACTAGTATTTAAGTCTTGATCATATCAGTCAGATATACAATTAATATTGCTATGATGTAAATCTCTTTTAAAGTTAAGCCCTCGCAGGTCAGAATACTTACATCTCAACCTGGGACAAACCTTTAACTTTAGACAGTTGATCTGTTATTTTATCATGTAGCTATCATCTATTACACTGTGGTAACTATTGAATTCCTCTGTTCGAAGTAGCTTACCATCCAGCATAGGAATGACGGTCTTTCTCAGTGCCAGGACCAAGCCCAGTGGCGAGCCAAAGAGGAAAAAGTCGGACACCTCAAAGTCAAACTTCCCCAGGGAGCCTCCATCCAGCATGGTGCTGCTGCTTGACCTGCGTGAAACCGCATCGCTCCGCAAGACACTGGAGTGCAGGCTGGAGGAACATCACAAAGTCATTTCCTCCCAAAGACTTAAAAATAAATCTCACTCTGACAGGATATGAAACAAGGATTGAGAACTTCTTTATCTCCCAGATGTTTGTCATTACACACACACACACACACACACACACACACACACACACACACACACACACACACACACACACACACACACACACACACACACACACACACACACACACACACACACACACACACACACACACACACACACACACACACACACCTGGACAGGAAGGCCTGGTGCTGTTTTATTGTGTCCATTTCATATGTGGAGGAGTCACTCCTCTTGCGCGGCAGTTGTCTCTTGGTGTCGTCTCCTGCACCGGCACGAGGGATGTCGATGTTGCTGCGACTGAGGTGGCGGCTGCCCTCCAGGGTCGGGGAGGATGAGCCGTGTCCGCTGTTGACAATGATTCCAGGAGAGAGGAGGTCCTGATCCTGCAGAGGAGATTCAGGTAGATTAGTTACGTTACATATCCCTAAATTAACTTCTTATATTGAATTCATTAATTATAGTTACGGAGCAAACCAATCGGCAGGAATTTAAGAACATATCAAAATGAGTGTTTTTTAGGTTCTGTCTTGTCTCTTACCTGGACACTGACGATGCTGCCCCTGCGGCTGCTGTTCTGACTTTCATTGACTGTCTGGTTGCTGCTGCACAGAGCATCGAATCCCAAGATTCCTCCCACACAGTCCCCGATGAGACAAACCTACAGAGGTCACGCATCAGAGACAATATTTTATGATTACACTATAAAATCATGGTCCCGGTTTACTTAAACTATTGATAGTCGGATGTTAACATAATAAAAGAAACTTGTGTTGGCATTCATTGATAAATTGGTGAGTCAGATAACATGGAATTGACTGACAGTGCTTTTATTTGTGTTATAATATTCTTTTATATAAGTTAATAACTAATACAAAATTACAGACCTGGATCCTATGATTATTCACATAGAGGTACTAATAACTTCACAGGACAGTGACTGACCTGGCCGGAGAAGGCAGACCCGTCATGGGACTTTAGAAAATCGGTGTACACCTGGTTGGCTCTGACGATGACGGTGGCCACGGCCTCCTGGTACTGTGGAGCAGAGGTGGCCAGCAGGGGCAGCGCTGCCAGTGGGATGTGGTCCTGGCTGCTGGACAGACATCCCTCATCGTAGCTATAAGGGCTCAGGCTGCCGAAAAAGACAGGGAAAGAAAAAACAATGAGCATATTTTAAAGCCCAGAGCGACCACAGAGGAGTTCGAAGAAATAAACATAGGAAGCGGGGGCGATGGTGATGAGCTGCACCTGGAGCTTTTCCATCACAAGCAAACAACAGTCATAGCCGATAAACAGAAACCTCTCATCATTATCAGTAATATTTGCATGCTGCAGAAATAATGTTGTGCATGTGTGTCCCCTTACTTGGACACCAGGGAGAAGGCCTCGGCACAGATGGCAGGGCAGGGCACCAAGCGGATGGCGATGCGTCCCAGCGCAGCAGGGTAGTGAACACGCATGACTGTGTCAAAAGCTGTGCTAATAGTGTTGACGTCCGCCTGCTTGCTGTTCTGGTCCCCTCCACCTGTGTCCAGGATGTTCCCTCCGTGCAGAACCAAGATCAGCACGTGGATCTTGGAAGGCTGCAGGCACTGCTGGGACGAGCTCTCCTGGAAAGATTTAAATAAAGGGTGATGGTGGGAACACTGAGGAAAAACAAGGAGGAGCATCCTCACAGACAGCTAAAGACCATGCTTGCTGGAAATAAGTCACAGAAAAACAACAACGCCTTGAGTCATGGCTTGCGAGTACTGGTGTCCATCTCTTTAAACGTGGACCACACAACAAACGTCTTCAAACAACGGTAGCAGGGACGGAGAACCACGAAGGGGAACAGAAAGGAGCCAACCTGCACTCCAACTGGACGACTCTTCAACTGACAGCAAACAATGACAATGCTTCCTGACGACAAGTCACATTTAATAGAACAGCACGATGTGTAGTTTTGTCTTACGTGTCAGATCCAAAACTTCACATTTTCCATAGAAGCACTGTGTGTACAGTCAACACCACAGCTGCAAGTACACGGGTTGAACAGAGGCTGGTGAGGTTGAGGAGTAACAGCAGGGAAGAGGGCAGGGGGAGAGTGAGCACTGGGTTTGTTTCAGGGGGGGAGCAGGGGTCTCAGTGGAGTTGCTCAAGTCCACAGATCACTGGGGCCAAAATGTTTACTTACTGACTGGTGCCTTGTTACTGTGATGGTGGGAATGGGAGAGCTATCGGCTTGGCCCCTAACAGAGCCACGCATCTGAACACAAGAGGACAGAGAGGCCTCAGGGACAAACAGCCTTCCTCTTTTCCTCTGAAGGGGAAAAGTCTGACATCAAACACTCAATTAAAATCAAGTTTAAAAAAAAACTTTGGGGCCTGGAGCGCATTTCCTGTAAATGTTTTTTTCGGAACATTCATTGCCTTCGCCAAGGATGTTGTGTTTTCATCTGTGTTTGTCTGTCTGTTAGCTAGCAGGATTACACAACAACTATGGAATGGATTACCAAGAAACCATTAAATTAGGGTACAGTGTTTTTTTTTTTAAATTCACTTTCTTTGACATTGAGAGATAACACGTTTTCAACATTTTCCTTGATTTCTCAGAGAATAATTCAGACATGTTTCGGGGACTCATATCTATTCAATTTGGTGCAGATCAGAATAATAATTGGGATCTAGTGCATATATATGTGGTTTCATAAGGGGACTGGTTGGGCCTTGGCTGAGGTATGAAATCTATGGAGTGATATTGTAGTTTCAGACATATATCTGAATCAAAGCAGGCAGGTTAGAATTGTGCTGTGTACACACTCACCTCATCTAGTCTGTCCTCGCTGGTTCCTCTTTCATAATCCACTGTCATTTCCTTGTACATCTCACCTGAAAACACACAGACACACACACAGATTTTTCACCTTGAGTATTACAGCAGTGTGACTGTCTGACGAAGTTCTTGTGATCTTCTTCATCATACCAGTAGTTTCCTCTGTGTCCGCCGCTTCAATCTTGTCCATGAGGTCGTTGGAGTTCCACTTGGCGATTTCCTTGGGGAAGACCTCCTCGTTGTCTGAGAGATCCTCTGCAAGGGCAACACGAGAGAAACCATCAACCGAAGTGCACGTGACAATTGTGGGTTAAAAAAAACGTGTCGTTACACCAACAGTTTAACCAACTTAGTTTATTAACTCATTCAGTTATATACTGAAACAGCTTTTCCCACAAGTTACAACATATCACTGTTTATCTGACGACCTGATGTAAAGCATCACTCACTGCAGTGACCATCAAATACACATTAGGCTGGATGTCTCTATATAACATTAATCTATGGCTGATGAGCATATATTATATATTAATATCAATATCAAATGACAGGTACATGTGTGCTGGAGGCCAGGAGATGAAAAGTGGTGAACATCTATTACAATAATGGAATTTCAGCAAAGACAAATGTCTATTGATAAAAGCTTTTAAGTGCGTGTGTGTCTTGGATTTATCTTAACATATTGATGGACTGTGTTCTCCATTCACACACATTTACCTGTGATTTTAAAAAGAGAATATCTGTTTTTAGCGCATTATTTCTTTCCTGGGACATTTTTTTTTGTTTTACTGTCAGTATCTTTATTTCTAAGAAACACACAGCCACCTCCTGTTCAAGTTTGTGTTAGCAAACTCAAAATAATATTGAACTTCTTACGTACAAATCTCACATTTTTCATTTTACTTCCAGATTAATAATAGTATAAATAATTATCTCAACTGAATCAATGAAAATCATTTTATTTCAAAGTGTCTTTGGTTGCAGCCAGTTTATCAGAAACACTAACACCAGGTTCAGTAATTAGAGACATTTTTTAAAGTTTTGTTTCTAAATTATTTTCTAGTTTGGTTATAGGTTTTTCACTGATAAGCAAAAGTAATGATCCAGTCTTAAACTAGAAAAACAATATGTCTCTATAAATATGATTAACTTTACAGTAGCTGGCACATTTGTCTGTTTTTATGAGTAATTGCTGCAGTTTTAGCCTAAAAAAACAAGTTAAAGGTGTATCATCATTCATAGATTTAAATAGATCTGATTAATTATATTATGTGTTCTCCTCCTAAAGCTTTTCTTTATTTGTTTCACTATGAAGTACATTTGCTGTCTCACACACACAGAGGGAAAACGTGACAGACAAAAATAAACCTGGACACGTCTCCCACTGTGTGTGTTTATAATAGATGTTTACTGCAAGAAGAGCATAACAAACGTTAAAGATAGAAATCTAATATCGCAGGTCGTCTGAGCCAAGTCAGCTCGTTTCCATATTTAATATGCACACCTCCATCATGTGATTCATGCAGCCAGCACAGCACACACTTCAGTTCATATACTCCGTTATCTCCGGCTCATTTAGTTTCACCCATCTTATTAACTTGACTATATTTTAACTGTTTATTTCATGAGGTCACCTTTACAGTGTAATAACATCTGTTCATCATTAATAACTGATCACTGTACTAACTGTTACTGAGAGAGAGATTCACACATACTAATTAATAACAGTGCAGTCACAACTTGAATCAGTTTATTTGATGAATGTGATGTGCTTTGTCACAGTCATTAATCCACACAGACTTGAACACTGCAGCACATGAAGAATTATCGGATGTAAACACAATTCAGTCTAATGATTGGATTCAAGTTATTCACAAAAATAACACATGACAGCAACGTGCATGACTTTATTCATGTTGTATCATCAGGACTAAATCTTCTCACACAATAAGCACTGGTGAACTGTGTGTGTGTGTGTGTGCGTGTGCGTGTGCGTGTGCGTGTGCGTGTGTGTGTGTGTGTGTGTGTGGCACTAATGGGTAGAGAAGATCGATTTTATCGACTTGATGTCAGGGTGAGACACCTGGCCGGTCTCCTTGGCCAAAACTCATCCAGCAGAGAGCCAAAGGTTTTTATTGCACCGCACCCACCTACTTCATTTGTATCCCCAAAGCATGCTGGGTATCTGGGAAGCTTAAGAACTGATCTGTGGTTAAAGAGATGCATGTAGAGTGGGAGTGAGAGGTGGGAGCAAGCAGCTTCTAAGAAAACTAAACAGTAAACTTAAGATCTAACCTCTACCTGTAATCTGCAAACATGACTGTGTTTACCATGAGCGTCGAAGAACTCCTCGTCCGAGCTGTCGTCTGAGTCTCGCGCTATGCTCTGCATCCTCCACTCCGAGAGGCTGTGACGTGACGGGCTCACTAAAACAAACACACACATGAGCAAAAAATATCCACCATTAATTTGAGACATGTGTTTTAGCCCTTTGTAAAACACATACACACACAACAACAAAGAAATATTGTACAATCTCTCTGGGCCCCCTCACTACACACACACACACACACAGTGTTATGTAAACATGCAACAGTCTCTGTGGTGCATTACTTCATCACAGATGGACTGCTTGGGGGTCAGGGGAAGTGTGTGAAAAGTGAGGCTCAATACAACACAAAAAAGATGCAAGGACAAGCACAACTAAATGCCAGCTGAGGAAAATGGCGATTCTAAAAGCAGGCCTCGTCTGTCACGTGTCTTCAGTCTACGCCTCATATAACATTAGTACGGAGGAAGAGGGGTGGGTGTTGCTCTGAAAGGCGGCTTGGGGAGAGATGAGGGGGGGGGGGCACACAGCTGTAGCTGTCAAAGCACCAGAAGACAACATCAGTGGCGAAGGGGGGAGTCACAGCGAAGTGCGTCAGCCTCCTCTGGTCTGTGATGTCAGCACTGCTGCTAAAAATAGCCCCGGAGAGAACCACAGGGGGGAGTTACAGGGGTGAGACGAGGCATGCTGGATGAGAGTCAGGGTCCAGGTGGCAGCTACAGTGAGCGAGTGCCTTGAGGTAGGGGTGACACTGGAGATCAGTGTGCGTTCGGAAATATGGTTTGTGATGTCAGAGCTGCGGCTAAAAATAACCCAGGTAGGATCCACTGACTTGTAGGGGTTGAGGGGAGGGGAGGGGAGGCTGGATCGTGCAGCGAACGTGGAGGCGTGAGTAAATATAGTCCAACGGAGTTAAAACATTCCAATTAACATCAGGCTCCGGACAGAGGAGCAGAGCGTGGTACAAAAGGAGAGTTTGCAGATTAAGAAGACGCTCCCAAGGTGTTTGACTTTATTCACACCGATGTAACTGTTTGAGCTCAGAGCTCCTCGTCGACTCTGATTCACTGAGCTTGAGAACAACACAGTGTGTGTGTGTCTCTCTGTGTGTGTCTCTCTGTGTGTATACACTTGTGTGCAGCTGAACCACAAATATACAATAACAAGTGCTTTGTATAGACAATTATGTCAACTGTAATGTAGTGTATAATCGGACTTTGGATTATAATATTATCATTAGGTTTTGTTAGCTTATGTTAACTTGTGTCAATTCATTTATCATATAGTTAAATCTTTTGAGAATGAAATGCCTGAAAAAGATGGCGGTTTACGTTTTTAGACTGCTCCTTCACCAATTCAACTCAAATTTATATTGGTTGGTGGTGGTACAGTTTTGTTTATATGCTACCTTTTGTGGAGGGACAGAGCTTTCACTTTTTTTCCCACAAAAACCCAAGGGGCTAAAACTTTCTTCTTATCATTTCCAACTGCATTTACTAAGTGACAGTGGCAAGGACGGGACAAGCTGGTGACGCAGATCACAGAAATCCTCTGTAGACCAAACTGTGTCATTCAGGTCTCCTTCATTGGCCATCTAGACCACGTCCTTCGAAGGAGGCAGCCCCTGAATTGGGACACAGCTTTAGACTGAAGAAAGAATTCTGCTATAGAATAAGTCTGAGGAGTTAGGATCGAAATCCATTGTAACCCAAACCAATTCAAGTACAGCTGCAGGTCTTTACAAAAAAAACAACTTTTTAACAGCGAAATTTCAACCTGACAGGACAATTACGAGTAATAACACTCAATTAGTATTACTTCGAACTACATAGAAGAGTAGTAAAGTGCTTTTTTGTTTATTTCATTTAGGACAAATTGTCAGTTCATCTCACGAAAGGTGGGAAGCAGTCAGGTGGCAGAGTGATGTGTATGAAGGGATGCAACACAGTGAATGAGGTGACACTAGTGAACATGCTTCTCACCTCCTCTCTTGGAGGAGCGAGACGATCGTGAGGAGGTGGACCACTGCTTGGTGAGCACACCTCGTGGCTGCAGAGTGTCTCCCCCTGAGCTGACAACCACATCCTCTGCTTCAATGGAGCTGATCGCTTCTTTGACTTCCTGATCTTTGTCTGGAGACGGAGCGCCTCCATTGGCCTCGGTGGCCTCATCTGCCTGGCTGAACTGGGCCATCTTCCTGGCCAGGGTCAGCTGAGTTTCCAGCTCAAGCTGCCTGATGTCCTCCATGGTCAGACCGTACCACTCATCCTGCCAGCACCAGGCCTGCCGGTGGGCACGGACCATCACCTTTCTCAGACCTAGAGAGACATGATGGGAGATGTTACAGAAAATCCTAAACTGAATAACCCACCGATCGAAGTATACTGTAAGTTAGAGTAAACTGTCACACATTAAATTAAAACGTCTTTGATTGTTTATTACTCACCAACATCATGAATGAAGCGCTCAATCTTCGACTGCATGCCCCAGTAGCGGAACTCCACCTTGCACAATTTGTAGGCACACATGATGGGGGTCTTCCCTGGGTTGTTGTTGTACTCCTCTATCCAGTCGTCTTGCAGGGGACCCCTCTGGGTCTTGTCGGACTTGTAGAGCCGTGTGTCCTCCTCTGCTTTGTACTCGTGAGGGGGGATGGGGTCAGTCACTATGTCAATTGGGTCTGACAAAAACAATTCATATTCAGAAGACAGTGACTCACACAGTCTGTTGTTTTGACTGTAGTGCACATGTTATGCACGCTAGTGGGCGGAGTAGTTGAACTTGTATGGGCTTGTGTGTACAGACTACAAATTCCTTTTATAACCGAATTTCTGGCTGAGAAATAGAAACATAGGATTGAGTGACTGATTCAAAACAATACAGGTAATGTTGTCACTGGGTCACAGCTCGAAAAACCATCCACTTCTGAGCACCGTCATCTTCATCAAACATGCACTCAACCTTTAGAAAGAAAATGGATGCAGTAACATTAAACTGCCACAAGTGGGCCTCACCTGCTACTTATGTTTGAGTAAGAAGAGGACAGAGGCACTAAAACCTACAAATGAAACCTGTAACCATGGATAACTATTACAAGAAAAGCACATTACTTTCTGTATCGTTCCCTCATATTGCGAAATGGCAGAATACTTATTTTGAGTATTTGGACTTTAAGTGGCTGGATACACATGAATCAGTATTTTTAAATCTGTGTTTATGTTCAGAATTAACACCAAATCTTCTCACCGATTGTCCTCTGCCTCTTCTCTACTGCAGACATGTTAAAGACGTCTGCCTGGTTGCCTGTGTCAGGTTTGTAGTAGGTTTCAATGTCGATGGAAAACTTCTCAACGAAGGGACAAGTGTATCTGAAGGAGGAGAGGAAACCAAATTAAGCAACAGGCTTGGAACAAATGTCATGTAGCAAGAGTGCAATATGGGTTGACATCTGAGTGGCTAGTGATCGGGAACAATTTTATTAAAAGTGACAATACCCTCTCGCTGCTGAGGATAGAATATGTGCGAGCCGTACCCATCTGTTGCATGTGAGGCGTCTGGGAGCAAAGCTGTCACCACTTTAATGGACGCATCAACAGGCGCGTGCGTGCATTCTATCAATATCCAGACACGCCAGTCAGGGACACATCTCTTTTCAGCACCTTCACGTCTGTGTGTTTGCCAGGCCCCTCGCAGACAAACAGACTGACACAAATGAAAACGAGGGGCCATCGGCAGCCAACAGCCTGGGTGCTGGCAAAACACTGATCTGATGGTCTGCTGGTCGGAATATTCCAACAGTTTGATCTGAGGTCTTTATTTTCTTAATTTAATCCTTTTTACTGAGGGACATTAAAAGCAGGACTTCAGACAAGGCATTATCATATAATTTAATATGGACTACATACATTGAATATGTATATTTGAGTTTTCACATATCTTCCCAACAGGTGCAGGCAGTTTTTTTTGGTCTTTAAATGTGTGTGCACCTACCAGCTGCTCTGTATGCAGACCACATTATTAGATTAACAAATTCAGAGTTTACATGTGGCCTCAGCAGAGTTTAATTTACTCTACATTCCAGCTCTGACAGGTTGTGGAGGTGGAGTTCACCCTCACCTGGTGCGGGTGTAAGGGTAGGCGTTCCAGGACTCCTCTTCAACCCTCATCGCCGCTTTGGGCAGGATGGAGCGGAACCAGCTGGGAATGTGCATGCCAATGTGGTAGACCTTGTGGGTGTACTGGCCCGTCCCGCCCGGTCCATCTGTGTAGGGCTTATTCTCAAGGATCTCCACCCCACTGCCTTCACCACAGCTCTCCTCACGGCTTTTTTTCTACGAGAAGAAGATTTAAAGTTGCAGTGAGTTGCAGAGGTGATTATGTTTGCATACAGTGTGTAGCAGTATAGTGTACATATAACATTCCCCCTTAATCTGAAAAAAATATCTAAGAAGGAACTAAAACAAATGGTGCATTTTGCAAATAAGAATCCGAAGCGTTGGAGGCTGTCAGTTGTTAGAAGAGCAGGCGCAAATACAAATAGCTTCCTGAAAGCTCTATCAGCAGAGAATTGCAAATGAGAAGGCCCAAAAACCAGCTTGTGGAGCCACACCTTTCCCATATTTACATTCCAGGTGCACACTGTGTGGAAGACAGGCGGGGCGGAGCCTGCAGAGGCAGCTGCAGCGGCCAGGTGACTCTAAACCTCAAAGACAGGAATGTGTGACATGGCAAAGGAGGATTTTTCATGGTTATGAAACCAATCTGACAGCAAACCTCGACAGCAGAGCATAGTCCAAGTGCTGACGATATATTTAAACCACAGGGAGCAAGGGGCAAGGACCATAAACGCCAGAGATAACTGATGTGTCATCTTTTCTTTTTCCCTTATCAGCCGTCGAGCAGTCTTACCCTATACACCTCAAAGTGAGTTTAACGCAGTATTTAGTGCAGCGTCGGGATAATAGGGAGACAGATTTCTCCTGTCAGTCCAGTGGGGGAGCCCGGCGACGCAGGCGAGGCAGTGAATCAGTGGAGTGGAGGGAGGAGGAAGCCGTGAGGCAGCCAGCACTCCGGACCTCATTACCTCTGACAGGTCATTCATTAGCCACCCGCTCGGCTCTCAACAGCCCAGACACGGCTCTGAAGACACAGCGCAGACGCCACAGCAGCCAGCAGACGAGACAGCACAGCACAGGCGATGTAAATGTCAAGTTTACATACACATACAAACAGTATAAACATGTATGCCAGCATGAAATCGACAAATAATTACTCTATCTAGATTTTATGCAATCGTGGGAAGGAGCAGTTTAACAAAAACACAATACAGCATATATTTATATTTAAATAGATTAGTTGGCCTTTCAAGTAGACTGATTACAATAAGATCATTATTGAGGAGTATTATTATTGCTGGAAGAAGAAATTGCTGCTGAGCAAATAGAATGGCACCCAGTAGAGCGCATACCACCGCCAAGGTAAAATAGTCCCCTTAAATTCAATCAAGCTTTAGCAAATAGTTCACACTAATCGATATCAGTCTCCTAAATGAGCCAGATTTTTTTCATCAAGATCCATGAATTATTCTCTGAGAAATCAACAAAAATGTTGGAAAACACCTTTTCTCACAACGTTAAAGAAAGTGGGAAAAAAACAAAGTAAAGTCTGCAGTCCAGGTTCACATTGAAAATGTTCTAATGTAAAGTATTTTTTGGCTCAGACCACAAAAACAAAGAGGCCACTGTGTTGCGAGTTCAAGTCCAGCCCTACAACTTTGTCACATTGTACGCATCCGGCTCGCTCCCTTGCTTCCGCTCACCTTTTCTTTAAACAGCCACCAAACACCAACAATAAAAGCCGTCAATGTGAAAGCCTACTGGATGTGTTTAGAGGAGACAGCTCCGACAGGATGGGAGTCACATCCTGGTTTGTTTTTTTTCTCTCGCCGTCAACTTAGTAAGGCTTGTTTCCTGTTTGACATGCTGCTATTCGATTCCACTCCAGAGACAGTCGCTTCATCAGAACACGATGGATGTGTGCGAGTGAATGAGACACACTGAGATCCCAGTCATATTTAATTTCTCACACATTCCGCATTTGCAAAGTGCAAATCCCTATGTGGCGATGATAAATTTTAAATTAGCCATCAGATAAGATGGCAGAATTGTGAAGGGAGAGGAAGTGAGGGGGGAGAGATGAGGTGAGGCGATGCCTGCTGGGGTGCAGAGATGACCAGAGTGTCCTAAGACCCTGGATTGGTCTGTGAGGCTTACATTGGGGATGGACTGCAGGTAGGCAGGTCGACGTGCTGCTGTTGCCCTGACAACATACAGCAATGAAGCAGGGGAATCTACAGACACCAGCAAAATCTTTGTTTCCTCTCTGCTCAGAATACAGCTTACTCTCTCTCACTCTCTCTCCTCTCTCGCTTTTCCCTCCACCCCCTCTCTCATTTTCTACCCCTCCCTCCCTACCTCCTTCGCAGTCTCTCTTTTTATCCTCCATTTCCTCTTTTTATTCACTCCCTCCCTCTCTCTGAACAAAAACCCAAGCACCGGCACGCTGCTGATGTCACGGGTTGCCATAGCGACAGAAGCCTCACAGCAACTGTGGCTGTGTAGAGAGGGTGAGGTCAGGGGGAAAGGTAACTATGGGTCACTAATGTAAGAATTCCTCTCGCTGATGATTTGTTTACATGCTTGAGAGCGTGCACACACAAAGCGATTATTTCCAAAGACTGAGGCGTTGTGTAATCTGTCTTTGCACATCACATCAGGTTTTGCAAAACGTCCTGTGTGACAAATTCTTAGGAAGGGCATGCAAAGGATCTGTAAGCAAAGCAGATCAGAACAGACGCTATAGATACTGTGCACCCGTACCTGATTTGGTTAAGCATGTGCCATGTATTAAAGTTCAAGCTTACTGATGCGGCCCAAATTCAAATCCAGCCCGAGCCCTTTGCTGCATGCCCTGTCTCTGTCCACTTTCTCTCCGCTATCACTATCACAATAAAGGTAAAATATAAAAAAGATACTGTAGTTATGTGTTTCATATAATTAATAATTCTCCACAGTACGCCATCCAATACAGAAGAGGCCAACGAAATGATCCACCGTGCAGAGGTTTGGCACTGTGACTAGTCTGTGCGATCTCGAAACGTCTGCTTGCTTTGGGACATGTCCGCTGAGTCATGATCCCAACCATCTAGTTCAGTCGTCTGAGAAGTCTGAGAACGACACAACTCTTTACGTACTGTTCTGTAATCATCAATTATCATTTCCTCTTGTGCAGACAGGACAAAGTTGTTACAATGACACATTACTACAGCTGAAGCTGGTATCCTGAGAATGTTAAAAACACAATAGAAAGAAAAAGGAGACTACACAACTGTAGCTTGTGCTGTAGCGCTGTTATGCCAGTGGGTGGTAATTAATTTTTAGACAAGTTTGTCAACATGCATGCTTATTAATTTTTGGTGTAAGATTAACAGTCGTGGGAGAGACCTCTCTGTGGGGAGGTCAACAGTTTGCAGGCATGCTGGGATTTCCTGACTCAAGGTTTTAATTTTTAACCTTCCTCAACGGGGCTGCTCCCTGAAGGCTGCAGCTCTATTGTTACCTCCACCAAGGAGGTTATGTTATTTGTTTGTTGGTCTGTTATTTAGCAGCATTACAGAAAAACTCCTGAACAGATTACCACAAAACTTGGTGGTACGGGTCAGGGAAGAACTACTTTAATTTTGGTGCGGATCTGCATCAGAGGACAGAATTTTTTTACTTTTACGTGTTTTTTGACACTTTAACAGATGTCTCAAAACTTAAAAAACGGACATTGATATTATGAGACTAATAGTGTGTATAATTTAGTGCATCTTGATTCAGTTTAAGGGGGCTGTTAGGCCTTAGCGGACATATTGGCACAAAATACCTGGACCCTATGAAACCACATTTAAATCAACTAGAGCCAGATTGCCCACAGTCATCCATACCAACCCCCTAAGTATGTAAAATTTTTGTAATTCACAGAGAAATTCCTGGATCTGCACTAAAATGTAATGGGTTCTTCCCTGAACCCAGTATCCTTCCACCAAGGTCCATGGCGATCCGTCCAGTAGGTTTTGCACAATCCTGCTCACTAAAAGACAAACAAACGCAGATGAAAGCATAACCTCCCTGGTGGAGGTGATGATTCCCTTCATTCACATTAACACCACAATATACGATCTTTAAAGAAACAAGACATTGAATCTATCAAAACTTGACCAACACAAGCCCATAACTTCCACAGATGTAAAATCTCCACAAGTGCTGCACGTCACATAACCACACAGCTCATATCCCCAAGCAACGTCTAAATGTTGAGTGCCAAAGGTCAGTATGTGCCATAAATGATAAAAACTGGAAAAATACAACTAAATGTCTAAAGTCTACAATAGATCTAAACAACAAGTTACCATTGGCTGAATCATTGGGATTGTGCTACATGCCTCTCCTGTGCGCTGCCACTCTCAGTGCACCTGGCAGTACCAGTGGATTAAATAAATCCTACTTCATGTACACATGCCAGAAGACGAGAACACACAGTCCCAGATAGGATAAGTAAAGTTGCATAAATCACCATTTTCTGTTAGCATCTGTAAACTATAAAGCTCTTACAGAAACCCTCAGTTTCCAGCGGAGGACCTGGTTAAACAGATGAAACTATCAGACACAGACAAAGCATCATGTTCCTGTCCAATGTTTAGTGTGTGTGTGTGTGCACTGAGTTTCCAAAGAAAGCTACGTGCTCCCACCCTCCTCCTGAAGACGCACGCAGCCTGTGACGAATGGAAATAACCAGCTTCAGAGAGTTTAAATTGGATAATCTATCAGCGTACAAGCTCTCTTTGTTCCATTACTCCACAAGGGTCAGACACCATGTGACCAGTCATTTCATAATTGGGCACGCTGAGATCGCAATCCAAATCCTGTGTTCATTTATCTCCTCTTTGACTGCTTGTTTTCAAACACCGGCTTCTTCGTCACCTGGCCGTTTAGGGGAAATTGGTGGGCGACGTTGCGAAGTTGTGACCTCACCTGGATCATATAGAGCTGGGCGATGCGGTACTCCTCCACACTCATGGGCATGGGGATGCGGTACTCCTTGATGAGCATGGTGAATCGTGGAGCAGGGGGAAAGGGGGATAAGGGAGAAGACTGACGAGGGATGGGAGAGGGAGAGAGGTAAGGGAGGGGGAGAGTGGACAGGAGAGACTCCGCGGCTTCTATGCGAAACTCGTCAAACCACCAGCTGAAGTCCACATTGATGATTCCTGTGGGGGAAGAAGAGGGGAAAAGCGTTAGGTACGTAAACTGTGAATTTACTTAAATAAATACCGTCACGTATCCCATCAGCTGACGTTAGTTACAGTCAAAACATGATGTTGAGGCTGATGCTGGATCTTTAAAAATACTTCAGGATTCAAACAGGCCATTCAAGAGGCTTCAATCAACAACAAAATTCCTCATGAGCAAAAGATAGCAGCACAGAGGCTCATTTCAGAGGCGACAAGATTCCTGTATGTAACCAAGGGTAAACAGCTATTCTCATGGCTCACACACAGATGAAGAGGAGAAAATAGCCAGAGTGTCATTCAGAATATTTGCTCAATGTAGTTACAACGTCTGGTCCGAGCCTTGGCGTTGAGGACGAGCATTGCCGACTTCTCCGTCCAGCAATTCAGATCCAAGTAAGGCACTTCCCAGGATAAACTTCTCTTCTTATACACAGGTCACAGCTCAGTGTGTGTATGCGTGTGTGTGCGTGGGTCGGGTGGCCGGAGCCTACGGAGAGCACCCGTGCCTCGCCAACGGTCCCAGCAGTCACCCCTGTCCCTCCCAACCCTTCAGCACTGTCACATGGGGGGGCTCACTCAGCATAAGAGGGATTACAGTTGAGTGGGGGAGAATTACATAACATGGTAAGACACCCCCCCGCCCCAATGTGTGCATGATCGAGGTTTCACACATAGCGGTCTTAGAGTCACACGAAGCATTGTTTTCACACCACTGGGCAGATGGGGGTAGGTGTGGGCTATACATACGCAACGTGTGGGTGGCTTGAGTTGCTCGAGTCTCTGCTTTGACCGCTGACAACTCTCCGAAGCCGATGCGAGTACAAAACAAAGATCATGACTGTACAGCACTGAGCTGCGCTGGAGTGGGAGTTTATCTAAATTAAATATCACAGGTGTCAGCTGAGGTGACGCGTTCACTGAAGAGGAGTCAATAAGGAGAAGCGAGATATCCACACTAGATGAAAGGAGGCTTCTGTTGAAATAAGTGATGGAACGCACGAAGAAGCCCAACATTAAAAGTTCAGAAGTCCCCTCAGTCCCTTTAAGAGGAAAACAATTAACACGGTTAGTGAATTCTAGGTAATGTTGTGATATATTTAGTAAACATGGATATGTAGCATTTTGTAGAAAAATGCTCATTTCACATATGCTCACCATATGTCTGGTGGAAGCCGTGGATCTTAGTCACAGAGCAGTATACGGTACAGTATGTGTGAGGGAACAACAACAACACTGTCCTGGCACAGCCTGCGTTTGGCCGCCCAAATGTGATGCATTGCATAACCCCGATATTAGCTCAGTTCTGACCTATGGCAGCAACTGGACCTCCCTCTGGCACCTGGCCACTCTGTCTAATCACACTTACATTCCCACTGGGTCCAGCGAACAAAGTCCAGCTTAGGTGAGGGTCCTGGTGTAACTAAAGGGGTGGGTTAACCCCAACAACTGCCCGGTGAAGACACCCCCCTAATGACTTAGGTTCCGTTCAGACCTGGTGTCAACATCCGTCCTGAGAGATCCGATCACAAGTGGACAGAGCTAAGTGTGACCCTTAGCGTCACTTGAGTTTGAATTTTTGGCCAGAGTTTAAAGATGTGTCCAATGACATTGTGTGTGTGTGTGTGTGTGTGTGTGTGTGTGTGTGTGTGTGTGTGTGTGTGTGTGTGTGTGTGTGTGTGTGTGTGTGTGTGTGTGTGTGTGTCAGCAACAAGCTAGAGAAAGAGGGTGAACAGAATCAGAAGGGACCGAATGAATCAATGTGCTATGAAGAAAGATCTTACCACAGTTAAAAAAAATAAAGCGTAAAAATGTTTAAACTGTATCGGTCAGAGACGTCAGCTGAGTATGCTGTCTGTCATATGCGGCCCAGGATGCATTTGTGTTCGCACAGGAAAAATTATGTGGCCACTATGGGGTTTTTCTGTCCGAGCCAAAGATAACTAAACGAGCCCAACCCTCACCCGACAGGCATTCTGATTTTTGTGTCCGAACACAACCCAAGCCTGATTCAGTCAATAATGTCAGCTGCACTCAGGCAGCAGCTGATGTCTTATGCAGAAGGTTTTAATGTAGACTTGATGCATCAAGGAGACCAGAAGGGAAAACAATATACAAACATCAACAGAGTAAAATGAATTTGGTGCCTCTCTGTCTGGCGCATCTGAATTAGATATGAAAGTCGCTAAGCGTAGACGCTACAATGCATTGTTGGTTGGCCCTTTATATTTAACATGATCCTTTGGTACTGCTTAAAGAGAGAAGGGAGTATCTGTGGAATTAGACAGGCACTATTCTCCTGCAGATATGTGTAATATACACTATATACATAATATATAGTGGCATATACAGTAATGTGTGAGGATGGTCAAAGATTCCTCAACAATGACCAACTTGACCCTAATATCATACAAATATGGTCCAAACTTGCAGCCTGGGCCAAACACACTGGGAGGATAATATTGACCTCAACACATTTTTTTATAGAATGTTTTTGCTTTGCGCAGAAAAAAAATCGATGCATTGACAAAATCAGAGCAGAACGCAGCGTTTTGCTGAAAATAACCGCACTCTTGGGAAATGCTGGGATAAAACTAGGCTAGCTGAGAGAAAAGCTTGTAGCTCAGGGGCTTGTGGCTGTGAGGCCTCTGGCTATGAAAGGGGAAGGTCATCCTGGTTGGCAGTGCCGATAATAAACAGCTTCACAGTCTCCTTGAAGGACGGCACGATGTGGAAACAGTTTGATGCGGGTTGCAACTGATGCTGCAACAAACTTAGGAGTCCTTTCTGAGAATTTCCTCTTGGCCAGTGATTGTGTTCTGATTGGAAGTCCGTCTGCGTCTGACGACAGACTTTCACTTGTCTGATTATGAGCCGGAGAATCGCCAAAGTGTGAATCAATAGCCCAGACAGCTGCCAAAGACCCAGCTACCCACATACAAGGAAGTGACACCAGGAATGTAAAGAGAGACAGGAAAAGCTCCAGCCAGCATAACAGAGGAACAGCCCGAGCATTACTGTGTTCAGCAGCATGTGTCAGAAGCCTGCAGTGATGATACTGCACACGGATCTGTTGTGATGCTGGTGTATGTGAAGTATTTGCACAACTGCCCAGCAGGATCAGGAAAGGTTTGCCATTTCAGCTGCAACTGAATATCGTCTTTATTGTTAATGAATCCGTTTATATGTCCTTTAAATTAAATTAGTGAAAAAGCTATATTAAAACTTCACAAAACCCAAGCTGATGTATTCAAATAGATTTTTGTCTGCCAGCAAATGTTTGGCATTTTTCCCCTCATATTGACTGTTATTTTTTTTTTATTCTCTTTGTAACTCTTTTTAAATGCTTCTTTTTTGTATCGTCCACTGTTGCTTTTACAATAAGCCATGAGGCCTTTCATAGTTTAAGCAAAGCACTTGCTTTGTCTTAATATAATTAAATCTCTGTTGATCTATTAATCAACTAATTCTTTGAAAAAAGGATTATTTTTACTTGACTTTGTTTTTAGAAAAAACGAGTTTTAATGATGTTTTTTTGCAAATCAAATTTCTGTGGTTTGATTGAACAAAATCATATACACAACTATTTGGCCTATGTCACCAAAATATAAAAGGAATGTATGACAATTTGTTTGTATTTATTATTAAAGACAAAAACTTTTCCTATGTTTAGTTTCATCTTTCAGTAAAAAACTGTAAAACACATTTTTTTTCAGTATCTGGCTGGTGGGAGAAACAGCCAAAGATGGACTAAACCAAAATGACATCTACAAAAACCTGTTTGTTACATATGTTGTCTCTTTATCAATAGCGTCAGTTTGTGATGTGGATACATAACTACATTACAGCACATACATATTTACACATTATGGTTTAGATTGAGTATGCAATATCCCCTTTGATGACACACTACAGATTAATAGGCCTGGCTCCTCAACAAATATCATCGGTTTGTCTCGTCTGCTGCCGTATTGTAATGCTGTAACTCCCCTGATGGTTTAAACCTGATCCTTTTTCTCTCTGACTGATGCAGATGCTGTGCACACCAAAGGACCTGTAATGCACCATCCATCAGCAGCCTCGAGAGAGTACTGGCATCATGCTTGACCCAGAAAAAAGCCCTCTCACACGCCGAGCTTAAAAATAGCCCGGTCACAATAATCCTAGCATACGCAAGCAGAGTGCTTGACGTTGTTTGTTCAGAGAATATGCTCATTCCCTTCTAAAAATACCGTCTCTTCTTCCCTCTAGGCCGTGACGCAATAGCAGCACACGCCAATGCACAGCGCTCACAAAGCAGCCTCGATGTTCCTGCTCTTGTTTCCACAAAACTGAAGCCGGAGATAGCCACAGGATATTCTAAGCAGGACTGCATTTTGCTCTTTTAACCTCGGCTTTCCTTTCCTTGCGAAATATGTAGCCAGTTTTTGGCCGGAGCGTGCACACTTATCTGTGACCCTCTCAGAGAGTGTGATGAAACATCGGAGGCACTGATCAGTCCCCCAGGAAGGAACGGGACTTTTTAAAATAACTGGGTATTCACGTATAAATCTGTTTCAAAGCTGAATTAGACCGAAGCAGCAGCTCAAGGCTTCTTCAGAGGCGCAGGTGGGACATTAGTAAATCTGATGGATCTTTCCATATAACATGACACTTAATACAGCAGCAGCCACAAGGAGGATGCCTGCAAAAACATCTACATCTGTGTGACAGCAAGAGCCAACATAAACAATCAAGGGCTCAAAGTTGTGCACATCTGCTCACCTCTAAACAGGGATAAGTGTCTCGATTTAAACAGATGAAACCTGCTTACTCTCCACAGAGCAGAGGCTGGATTATCTGTCACAGGCCGAGGGCTATCGCTGCCACCTTCACATTAAATCTACCTTTTGCTCCGAGATCCGTTTTCCTTTGCCACCTCGGGCTGCTCAGTGTCATGATAATGGAAAGGGGCATCGCTAATTCTGTCCGAAGGAATAACAACATATCGGGCTGAACGCTAACAGGTTGATCACAGGACAGGGAGCAACAGCTGGGTCTCGCTGTGGACACAAAGTAGAATACGGTTGGGTGGAGGGGTTGACTCACAGGGTTTTTTTCCCCCAAAGGCCACAATGGTAGTGCTTCTTTAAATTTAGCCCTGTTTTCCAGAGCACCACTTTGAGGCGGAGCGACAGAGGAGGTGATGAAACTCAAAGGGGGAGGGAGGGTGACACAGACAGGAGTTCCCTCATGACTGACCCGAGGCAAGACCCCCATTAAAACACAAGTGGAAAAAGTTAGCCCCGCCCCCCGCATTGCCTAAATTACCATAGATCCGTTTCACACAGAGCTGACTCTATGCTGCGGAGACCACTTCAGCTATGACAACCACTGCAAACACACACACCCACACACACACACAGACAGCCTCAGCCTGCGACAAGAAGAACCCTAGATTGAGCTGATGGGTTTATCCAGCAATCCACTTAAAATGTCAAAGGGCTTTAGACAATGCTGTCCATGCTGGACCATGTGACCGGAGTTTACCGTCCACCAAAGCAAACAAGCCCGCTGTGCAAAGACGAGACTTCTCCGTCCCATTTTAGTATCTAATTAGGGAAAAATATGAAGCATCATTAATCAGGGGTTTAACTGTGATAAATATAAACTACTCGGTTCAAATTACTCAATACAACATTGATTTATAACCCACAAAACCTGCCTCCCCTTAGGGCTTAACGAAGATTGGGATGTACGCTTCTCCCTTCACTAACTTTTACGCTCATCTATAAATCTATCTGCATTACAGTTTTAAATGGTACTTAAGGATCAACAACTTTACTTATACTACATTTGCAATTGTGCAGGGCATTAATCAAAGAATTTCACCGTTGATAAAGATGTTTTTTTTTATTCTCTAACCCTTTGAAATACTCACCGGGACAGCAACATGGAGTCGTAAGCAGTGGTGTCGTTTGGGTGGAGGCTGTCTGACAAAGATTGTGTGGCTTCATTAAAGCACCAAAGGGGTGAGCAAACATTTATTTTCCCTCCGTATTCAAAAAGAGTGGTCAGGATTGTTTGCATGTTACACAACACGAGCCAAAGACAGGTGGAGCAGGAGCATGGGAAACATTCTGAGCGCCTCATTATTTAGTCTGCATCACAGACTCCATTTAAAACCCACTAATCACACATTACGGTCCACGCCATCAAGTGTAGACCACACGGTGAAAATTTTATGTAAATCGAATTAAAGTTGTAAAACAAGGCTTACATCATTTCTGCAGTAGGTGTTGCTATCACTATCACTACATGCAGACTAATAGATCTGTTCAGGTCAAAAACACTTTTTCTCTTCAGATCATATAAATCTTTCACCTCTGCAACAGTAAAAGACTTCAAAGAAAGATATACGACCACATTACAGAACAAGGAATTCTTTGCTTAATGGATCCTTTGAAGGGTTCTTTTATATAAAGCCTGAGTGGAGTTAAATAGTAAGTCACAAACAAGTGTTATTCTTTCAGCTTAACACTTTGATTCACAACATGGGTCAAAAGTGACCGCAGTTTTTATATTCTTTATCTTTGTAGTGAATGAATTTCAGGGTATTCCCCATTTAACTTGTTTTTGATCCTCACAAATCCTTATTTAAATTTTTCCTTTGTTACTTTTTGAATAAAAATCATTTCTGTATCACTACCCTTCTAAAGCACGATATGGCTAAAAAAAAGGACCCGTATTCATTTCCTGTGATATTTCATGTATGGGTTTTTCTTTGCTATATGTTTGAAATAAATGTATTGTATCATTTAATATTCTAAGTATTCATTAAATATCTTGTTTTTGATTGATTTTGTTTTCGATTAATTTTCCTGAATAATCAAACTGAAAGCAATAGGGCCTTCACTGTCGGTGCTCGGGCTCTAATGATCAAAAACGCAAATGTCCCGATCTTTAAAAAAGTGAAAAACATTCCCCTGACCCGTACCACATCGTTCCACCAAGTTTCATGGAAATCTATTCAGTTATTTTTGTGTAATCCTGCTAACTAACAAACCAACCAACCAACCAACAACCACACAGACAGGGGGGAAAACATAATTTCCTTGGCAGAGGTTAAGACCACCACAAAGGTATACTTCATCAACATGAGTTACCACTGACAGCAGCTGTACCATATGCTGAGTTTAATCATGTAAAAATGCAAGAGATAAAAAATATAGAGCACAGGTGTGGTGCCTCATCTTGTGCCACATACTGTAAATACAGTAAGGTCCATGCACGATGCGGCCTGGAACAAGGCCATCATCTGAGCCCAAGCTCCTCCACAGGCTAAGGAGGTGGGATGCACAACCTGCCCTTGTTCTTTTACTCATCGACGAAGTACAAGGGGAAAGCTAAAAATATTTCACCACTGCATTCCTCCTCCTTCTCCTCGTCCTCTTCCTCCTACAGCAGTGCTGCAAGTATAAGGCCTGCTTCTAAAAATGATCCTCGTTTACGTGCGGGAGAGGGAACGGACGAAAAAGAAGCACAGGCACGGCGGAGAAAGTGGTGTCATGAAGAAATAAGTTTGCTGAGAAGATTGCTACAGAAAACTGTTCATCTTCAAGTAACTTTGAGTTTTAGTCTGCATATAGATTAGGCAAGACGTTCATGTTTATGGCATAAGGTAAATCTAAGTATGTCACAGCTAGTCAAACTCAGTTATTTGCAGATGGACACTTTACTCCACTGCTTGGAAATGTTGCATGAAGCAAAACATGATTATAGAAGAAAGTCATACCCATATGTAATATGTTAGAGAGCTTAGTCTTGACTATGACATCAAGTGGTGTGTAACTGCCGTGCATGGCGATGTCGCAAAATACTAAAATCAGACTACTCAAAATCATTGCTTATTCCGACTATGATCAGACAATGATGTTTACATGGCAGTGTGTTATTCAGACTATTGTCTAAATGAATTGGGTAAATATCCGATAGAATATTAGTGTCCATGTAAATGTGTGTAATGTTTGATAAACTTCCTCCTCACTCACGACAGATCAGTGAACATCACACAATCTTCAGCCCAGTGGAAAAGAAGTGACGAATAAATTGGATGCCCCCAAAGCAAGTAATTAAAATTTGACAAAAATGAATCTGGTGCCCGGTGACTGCTGAGAACTTTAAGCTGCTTTAATAAGCGGGGTCATTGTTTTCTTATGCCTCTGCGGTGCTCGTCAGCCCACCGTTTTCCAAAACTAGCTTGTTTCAAACCAACTCTAATCAACGCATGGTCTGAAAATCAAAGTTAGATTACCTTATATGCAAATTACACTAGGAATAATCGGTTATGTACTGTCTAAATGAGGATCTCCCAGTGCTGCTATTCTCTCAGAGCGCTAAGACGGCCTATATCAACTTCGCACAGAGCGATCATATATAACTCCGGCAGAAAAGGAAAGCGTTGCTACCGTCGCATTTTTGAAGCCCTCTACTTCATACAGACGTGTCATTGAGGGGCAGGAGAGGGTGTGGGACGTCTCTGAATGGTAAACAATTTGTATAAATATATACTGTCATGACATAGCGACGCCCCAAACGGTTGGAGCTTCGTAAGCAATATGGTTGGAAACACTAGCTGGGATTATGAGCCACGTTCAACCCAGAAATGTAGATTTGTATAAAAATGGCATTAAATGTAATTTTTAAACCAGCATTAATGTATTTCCTCTGACTATTATAATTAAATCTAATTCAACTGTGCAGTGTGTCTTTATGAGGAGCTTGGTTAAATGTGATATATCTATAAGTTCTGACAGCAAACAGCTTGACACAAAGCTAAAACATGTGTAGCTGTTTGCTGTTATACATTTTAATGAAAAAGTGGCATAAAATCAAAAAGTAAATGCAAACCTTTTCTGCCCGGTCTATATTTAGTCTCCCCACATAAAAATACATCAGCAGCATTCCAATAACAGTTAATCATACTTCTTCTTTTAAAATAACTACGTCGAAGAAGAGAAATGAAATGGATTAAACTCTACAAAATGTTTTGCCTGAGGCCAGAATGTATTCCCTTTTCTGCCCCTTTATCCTCTCCATCATTGCTTGAAAGGGGGTTACCATGGAGACACAGAGGGCCGTCTCCTCATTGGTTTGCAGAGATGAAGTCAGAGTGACGAGGAAAGTAGAGCCCAGTCGCTGCTGGGGCTGATACTTCTTTCTCTGGTTTCTCCTGTTTCTCCTGTCTCCACTTTCACTTTTCTCTGGTTTTTTCCCCCACCAAGCCAATTTGCACCAAACTCAGCAACACTTACTGCTTCTACCATACCATCAACCCAAATATATTATGCTACTGTGTGATACATGCAGATGACAGTTCTCTTTATAAACACAATGCAGCTAAAAATTAAGTGGTGGGAGTGATGTAGAATAAGACATAAGCCTAAACACAGCTATGTGGGCTTCAAAGATCTAAAACGCTGCTTTAATGCTTATATTGTACTTTGGTCTAAAATGGCAAGATTTCCAAAACCTGCATCACTCTGAGGACTTAGGAAATGCTCTGTGCCATATGGAATTATGATGCAAGTTCATTCAATACAGTTTAAAAATTACCTCAGTAGATGACTAATAGCTCATACTCGAAATATCTAGCAGTGACGTAGAAGAATGAGAAATCAATATTCAGTTCATTGAAACCTTGGGGAAAAAATAATTCTTCATGCCCCAGTTTTCTCATTCTCTAGAAGCCGAGAGAAAATGGATCTGAAAAAAGGCAAGCATCAGCTGAAAAGTTATTACAGGAACAACGAGAATGGCACTTGAAGAGCTCATACCCCCGCCAAGGTGCCAAATCCCCAGAAATTCAATCAAACTGCACCAAATCTCACACACTTTTTTTTCATCAAGATCCAAGAAATATTACCTGGGAAAACTGTGAAAATGTCCTGGATCCGCGCCCTGATACTGCATCCTTCCAACAAGTCTCGTGGTAATCTGTCAAGTAGTTTCTCCGCAATTGTGCTTACAAACCAACCAACAAATAAAAAGGACAGAGGACAGGGATGAGAACATAAGGTAATGAGAAACTAATGGGAAAGGGAAGTTTAAACGATGTTTAATCTGTGTATTTATTACACAGATAACGTTGGTATAAACCCTTCATAAGTACAGTAATATAAGACAGTAATATAAGACACTCTTGTTTAACTGACGGCAAACCAATAAATTCATAAAGGAAACCACACGAAACACGACTCTGACCTCAACACCACCGAGTCTCAGCTCTTCTTTTTATGCTTTTGTCTTTCGTTCTGTCAACGGGTCAAGGACACTGTAGATCCAAGTCAACCGTCAATGATAAGAAAGCTGCTCATAAAAAAAGCAGAAGCCACCCATCTGCCCTTTGATGAAATACCTCCAACTCTCTTGTGCAGCACGAATAATGCAGGCTTCCCAAAAGTGTTCTACCCAGTGACCGAAGACAGAAAGCCGTCTCTCACGCTGACCATAAAAGGCCATTTTCAAAGATGCTCACGGTCCTACGACTTTTGGCGAACATTTCCGCGGGTTCTGAGGTCAGGTTTCCAGCTCTGTGGAAAACCAGGCTTTACTGCACTGAGGATTTTCTCTATCAGAGACTATAAAATCCAGACAGACTTAATTAGTCTACTCGGACATCTCTCTCACGCAGACGCACCAAGCTGAATGGAGACGTGGTGCTTTGTCTGGCAAATGGAAGCAAAGAATGGGCAGAATGCAGGAAGACTCCATAATAAAAGCCTGTAAACCAGGAGGGGGAAAAAGGGAAAGAGGTGAGGGGGCAGCAAAGAGGGGGGTTGAGTTAGGGTCTGAAGGAGCCTATTTTTAGCCTCTGAGAAACCAGGTGTCTGCGGCCAATAGAAAAGAAAAGGGGAGCGTGGGTAAAGTGACATGAAGCAGCACTGTCACTTTCGTTTAACATGATCCATGTGAGTCAGAGAGAGCTGCAAGGGCTGGGGGGGGTGTAACAGAACACAAACAAATGTAAAATGACATATACAGTCTATACGGACACAAAACACAAGAGGAATGAATTCAGCGTGAACACTGTGGGGGTGAACGATAATATATATCAAACAAAATGTGATTTATGTTGACACACTGAAACATGGGCAGGAAGACGTCCACTAACCAGACCTTTGTCCAGTGATGGGCTGGTGCAAGCAGCATTTCTATTTCATAATAGAGTATGCTCTTTACAGATTAGATTATTAGTTACGAGCTCGACCAATCACAATTCAGTCTCAGTTGTCAATAATGACATTGAATCCTGTATTTATAGCATCAAATTAAAGAAAATTTAGCATTAGAGCAACTATCAGTGTGATAAGAAATACCTACAATGACTGAAACCACCTATGAGAAAACTAAATTTAAGGTGTACTTTTGCTTTTTGGTTTGGTTGATCGTGATGCTTTAGCTTCACTTTTAGGGGGCAAAATATATATACACACACACATTCACACACTTATACGAATGCCAGTGTAGGAACATTAGCAGTGATGTGCCATTCATCAGCTGGCTCGTCTGGGATGCGTGGGGACACGTTGTGCTGCTGTTGTCCCTGTTGACAGCTCAACACCAATATTAGCATCCAGGGAGCTTAGGTGGGAGGGCGGGGTCGAGAAGGACGGACTTGAAGGAGACCCAGAAAACACAATGTTCATTCAGTGCTTGGCTGGCACCCAGGTGCATGATGGGGGCTGATTTGAAATACTGTCATGATGCCTGATAATACAATAAATATAAATGTAAAAAAAAAAATATTGGACCTTCAGATAACCAGCCAGCTGGCAATGCATCCTTATTCTAAGATGAGATTGATCCCCTAAAATGAGATTGTAAGTGCTGTTTCTCCCTTTGGATGCACAAATGATTGAAAAGGCAACAATCAAAATATATTTCCACAAATATGGTACTGGTTAAAGAAAATTTTTAAACTTTCTTTGGGAGCCCTGAGAAATATTTTGCATCCCTTTTAAATAATGACATAAGATTGGAAAATTGTACTCTTAATTTTGAAATGCTGGTGTGGGTAACAGATGATGCTGACAACTGAATATAAATATGGACGACCCATCTCTACTTCTTTCCCCCTACCAGAAATGAAGCTAAAACATCCTTGATCCGAACACGCCGCCCTGTGCATTTGGAGTCTGCACAGTAGCGATCAGCGGATAGAGCTGCTGTAGCGTCGATACATGTGTTCGACCAATCAGTCTCGGCTGTCAATCATGACGTTTCACACCAAATAAGTGATAAAAACCAAACCAATGAAAAATAAACACTTGGGCAAAGTGTAATAATAACAACTACCTAAAATGACAAAAAACATGATTGAGAAAAAAGTATTTGATATACCAGCCACCAATGTGTATTATTTCATCTTAATACACAGTCTGTAATTCTGACAACCAGTCCATTGTTTCACAGTGAGGAGGGTCACTATACCGAACTGATCATTCAGGCCAGTCAAGTCACATTCATTTTATTTATGTGGCCCAAAATCAATAATCACAATCAATTAAATTCCAACACAATCCACCCTTGAAACATGATCAGCACGTGTCTCTGTGCTGCAGTACATCTGTTTCAGCTGTGTTGAGTCATGACAGTCGCAGTAAATTAAACTGTGACATCGATGCCCAGGCAGATCAATTAGCTGTTAGCTTAGCTGTCTTTTTGTGTTAGGCAGATGTGCAACACAGGAACTGTTTGTTGCTGCCCACCACCACCACAGACAATGGCATAAAAAGAAAACAGAAGATATGGCTGAAAAACATTTAAACACTTAAATATATATATAAACAGCAATGTAATAAAATCAAGAACAATAGATGACAGAGAGAAAAGGAAATAAAGTTTAAATAATAAGTTAATAATTACTGTTACATCAGAGAGTTCAATATGGGACATAAGATACGTTACATAACACATGTATGCCCATATTTAAGCTCATAAATATACAATATAGTTAAAGTGTAGACATCTAACATTAAAGACATTCTACTATTTTTATATTTAAAAATACAGTTAATAATAAAGCAGTCTTGATTTATGTGCTTCCAAATCAATATCACAAACTAATGTTACACTCCAGTTATTAATCCTATGCAGATTATATTCATTATGATCATATTTATTTATTATTAAATGCTTCTTTTTTTGCTTTTATATCAGACATCAGTAGGTTCCCTGTCAGCATCTTCGTTTCCACTGTTTCCCAAAAGACTCAGAGAACCTGTTGTTGTGTCAAATAAGCCAAATTGTGGGTGTAGTGCAGTGAATAAAGAAACAGGAAGTGGTGTTTCTCATCTACTCATCATAGTCCAACTTCAAAGCAGACGTCGGGCTGATCACGCAATGTGTCCGCAGAGCACAGCAGACCCAGACAGTTCACGAGTGGAAAATTCCAGCATAAAAAAATCGTCACATATATTATCACCTTCACAGACTGTGAAATGTATCATCACCCTGAAAACCACTCGGTCGCATTATTTTGATCTGACCAAACAACCTTCAGCAACTGTTTGCCAAGAGTAACTCAAGGTACTTCCTGTTCCACCACTACCAACCAAACAAGTTAACAAGCCTGTCTGACAGATGAGAACTGAAGACCAGAGGATATTAGATCAAGCTGCTTTGTTTACGAATAAACATTTTAAAATGGTCTTAAACAGAAAACCCACCCATCACTTGCTGAAGTCCCCTGATGTGCTGTCAGTGCCTATAAAAATCAGTCTCTATTGACTGTCAAATAAATGACTCAAGCATGACATGAGTCTTTGTACCCTGGAGTTATCAGCTGTGGGAAAAAATGTTTACACTATATACAAAACATGACGGACTCGTTGCGTATCCTGTTGAGTATGTTGCTGCAGGCTCATGTTACAATCTCCACATTACACTACAAACTAGTCAAATTAATTGACTTTTCTAATATCCTGAACACAGGAAAACCATATGAGCAATGCACCTTCTATGAGAAATGAACCTGAGAGAGATTATGAGGTACGAGCCACAGAATTTTCCACAGAACAGAAGATACTACATGAGGAATCTTAGTTGGGCACATGTTACATATGTATCTGCTCTATCATGTCTATTCAAAGTATTCTTATTTTATTCTTATTATATTACGATACATTATTTTGTAAATTTAATTAAATTACAACAAAATACAAATGTTTTCATTCGTGTCTGTATGTTTGTTTATGTGTTATTTAGCAGCATTACACAAAAACTATAGGGCAGATTTCCATGAAGCTTTGTAGAAGAAGTATGCCCGTCGGCATAGGGAAGTGCCCGTTAGATTTTGGTGCGGATCTGGACCAGGTGGTTGATAAAGATAATTTTTCTGGGTATAATTCATGGATCTTGATAAATAAATGAAAAACTGGCATATTTAGGGAAGTTCATGAAATTGGTGTGGGTTGTTTGACTTTAAGGGGACTGCTGGTCCGAGGTAAGTGCTCTTCTGGGTGCCAGTCTAGATATTACTTCACCTTATTACTTACCTAACTACCTTTTTCTATTGTATGAATGGTGCAACAAATAACACCTTGAATAATGAATCTATTATAAAACTTGAATGGCACTCATACCACTTAGTCCCCTTATTAAACTACATTTAAATTCACTAGATCTAGATTTTTATTTGGGTCATTAGATCATTACTACACTCATGGTAAACAGGGGGTGAAAACATAACCTCTTGGTGAAGGTAAAGAGGAAACCGTTCAACAGCTGTACAGCTGCTCTATCTGTGATACTACCCGCTGCATCTTAGTGACTAGTCTTTAAGATTATGCTGCCATGTTGTGTTGGGCGGGATTGGCAGTGACTGGGTATAAATGTTGGGTGGGTTACAAGATGCAGGATTCAACAGAAAATAGACCCATGAAGAAAATATCATATATTATTCGTTTAAAAAGCCTGTGTCTCATTTTACTGTGTTTGTACCATAAGTTGTTTTGCTCTTCCTGTGCCACTGATCTCATCCGAGCATCAAATGTTACAGATGTGGAACCAAAAGATGTGGTGAGCAGCCGAGTGCGACATGCAAACTTCGAACTGACAGGAAGTGAGACTTTGTTTTCTTTCCCTGCCTTAAACATGACTACTCAATGGCTGTATACCCATTTGTCATTGAATTATTGAATGACACGTTAAGTCAACAGATGATTGTAATAGGAACATAGAAGACCTGTCACATGTAAGATTAAAAAAACCAAGATCCCACACAGTGCTATGAATACTCAAACAAGGCTGGGACACTCAGAGCTACAGGCTCCTCTGTCAGAAATTTTCCACTCCACAGTCACTCAGATATACGGCAGAGATTTACATATTCTCACAGTGTTTTCCCTCTGACCATCAGTGGGTTGTAAGGCACTCCTGCAACTGTAGAACATCAGAGTGATGCATATTTTTAGCCTTACAGAGAGAGGCCTGTGTGACATGAATGAGCAAACATTCCCTCAGTATCTGAATGAAGTTATTATCCTTATGTATCAAATAGGTCATCAAAAGACTGTTTTTTTTTTGTTTTTTTTTAAATTGCACCAGATCTGCTTTAATTCATAAAATACAACTTGTTCCCAGGGAGGATGAGAAGACTAATCACAACGGTAACGAACAGACAATCGACCAATTCATAATCACCTCCACTCTGTCGTGTGACAGTGTGTTAGATTCAACAGGGGCACCTGAGACTTTAAGAGCTATCAGGTTTCAGCCTCTCCACTACTGTCTTCTTCAAAGATTCCTCACATTGCCGTAGATACAACAAAACATTATCAAACAAATATAAGTCGAAACCAGACAATCATGTGCTGCTGTTGGTCAGTGGAGGATTGGCAAAATAATAATTTCATCGGGTCGTGCAGCGCCTGTGACTCTCTGGTATTTTTCCCTTTTCCTGGAAATAACTCATTTAATATTTATAGTTCCCGAATATTTGAAATATATTAAACTTACTTGGTTACTATTGAGCTATTTTCTGAGGGAGCAATATCATCAATTCTAAATCAACTTCAATGTAGTCTAAACCAATTTAACGTAAATCTACTTTTAGGCAACATATTGCTCTAGGTGCATTTACATTTAAAGTAGAAAGGCATAACAGTTCCCTTAGATTTAATCAAGCTGCACCAATTTTCACACACTCATAGATATCAGTTTATAAGCTGGAGTTTATAACCAAGAACCATGAATTATTCAAAGAGAAATTGGTTAAAATTTTAAATAAAGAACTAATTAACTGAAACACTTTCAGATCTTGTGTCAAACTCCAATTTACGACAGAAAGTAGTTGCAAATAAACATGTCATGCTAAAGCTGCAATTCTTCATTTCCAGGAAATAATTTTTACAATATTTATGTCTTTGAAATCTAGTAAAATTACTTGGTTACTAAAAAAAAAAGTATTTACAGTGAGTAGGTTATCATCCAATCTAATTCAACATCGACGTACACTCAACCAGTTTGACTTTAATTTATAAGCAACATATTGCTTTAGGTGCATTTACATTAAAAAACTAAAAATCACATTAAAAACAAGCCACATTATTTAGGCCTCAGGTCAAAGAAAAATGTCTTATCCCTTTAAGAGGAGCTAAAGAATTAAAAGAGGCTGATGCTGCCAATGAGATTGAAGAGTGATTACACATGTTAGGTTAAATCTGTCCAACAGCATGGCACAGCCCCAGTGTCTGCACTCGCACACTTGTAAATATACTCAGAGTATATTTATATACATAAGGAATAGGCAGAATGTGAAATCGGTGAGAGCTTGTTGTGAGCTCTCTCTCTGTCTCCAAGACCTTTCCAGCCCTACATGCACCTTTCTGAATGTCTGCAATGCTGCAGAACCTGCTTTAGGCAAGAAACAATTCATAGTGGCCAATGAACACAACATTTTATGAAACGAAGGCTTATAAGTCCACTTCCTTGCGGTAACAGAGTTCGGTTGACATCACCTATGTACTCACACATTTTCACTGAGCACATAGGTGATGTCAACTAAACTCTGTCAGCCCGGTTATTCAAGGACGACATTGGGACTGAGGCCCAGTCTGAACTATCGACTTTGTTTGAAAAATAATTAACTATTAGAGATGTTCCGATACAGATACCAGCATCAGAAATGCCTCCGATACTGCTAAAAATGCCAGGTCGGACCTCAGCGAGTGCAACATTCTATGCACCAACCTGATACCATATTTGTCTATTTGTTTCACCCAGATAAAACTGCAATTTACTTTTCCTGGAAATCACTTCTTCTGCTTCTTCTTCTCCAAAACTGCATTTGCGTTGGAAAGTGCTGTTTTTAGAGCGGCGAGTAAGTGATATCTGGTAATGTAGCATTAGCCAGTGCTAGCTAAAATGTCAGTAAACACTATACTGTTGCCAGTTACAACACAAGCAATCTCAAACCATTTAAAGAAACATTGTTCGAAAGTGCACAAGGAGTTCACAGAAGCAAAGGGAAAAAACAAACTGCACCAGCAAAGGTTGGAAACCATTCAAACATCATGATAAATTCAACAATAACTGACAAACTTGTCGAGTTCATTGTTGTGTATCACTTGATTGATTTACTTTTCGTTCTTTTTGAATTATGGATGTCAAACTAGATAATAAGTTCTATGTCAGTCATTTTCTGCATGTATTTGTTTTTGTAGAGTTTAACCTGAGCCAGACCATACAACAATGATAGCAATCACCACTTTCATACAGGGTTAGTAGCATACAGGTGTTAAAATACGTTATATAAGTAATTTTTGTTTTGAATGCAGTGGTATCGAATTGATACTCGGTATCTCGAATATGCAAAGTCAAGGTGTCCGAATTGATATCGGGCAGGGAAAATGGTAGTGGCACATCTCTATCAACAACAGTTTACAATCTAAACTGTAGAAATAAACTAATCAAAGACAATTAAGAGAAATAGATTCGGCAAAAGCTTAAAGTCAATAAAGGGATTTTTTTATTTGCATTAGGGGCACAGTTTGCTTCAGAAAACTGGTTCGACAAATATCTCGAGGAGCTGCATGTGTATGTTCAAGGTTATAACAGGTGTGACTGGTAAAGATGTCAGTGCGTCCTTCCATGAGGTACATTTGAATTACAGGTCATCGGCGATGATGCCATAATCGATGGCCTTCACTTTCAAGCAGTCTGCCCTTAATTGTCAGCAGCACTTAAGTGAGTGAAGAACAAGCCGCAGTGAAGGAAGGGTGTTTATGTTGTAGCTCCTCGTGACACAAATGAATGGCATGAAAGCATATCCTGCGAATCACAGAGAGCTTTTGTCGGCTTATTATTACAATCAGCAACAAAAGCACTTATTTGTATGTCAGTTAAAAAAAAAAGGAGGAACATGTTTCAAAAAGAAAAAAAGAAAAGTGACTCAGAAGAGAACTATCTGTGTTCAGACCAAAAAAAGAAGTTTGTTTTATGCCTATAATTCAGCACAGGAAAGAATGCACAATCATCTATTTTTTGCAAACTGCTCTTGCAGTGAACTTTACTATCACAGTTTCTGCTTTCATGCTTCTAAGAAAATGTCAAAGCCAAGATCACAGAGCGGCTGATGCTGAGTGGATTACACAATCCAGACAACCGTTACGGCCTACATGAGGCAGCACGCAAGTTTTAACATGTCAAAGAGAAACTGCACCTTGTATGTGTAGTGGGACAATATCTTTCAGGCCCGGGAACAACGCGATAATCTATTTTCAGAAGGAGTCTCCTGCATTTTGTGCAGGCTGGAACTCGTTCTTATTCAAGGCTGGGTGGTGATCGATAGCACAGACAAAAAACTCTCCTCAGATTTTCAGAGACATACTGCCATGTTTTAAATAAAGCAGGAGGTCAGAGCAGCCCTCGTACCACAGCCATCATCTGGACGACACTGATCCGACGAGTCAGCACGGCCTCAATGACTCACCCACCCAGGCCCAGCTGAGTCAAGAGGAATGACTTGATGCTGAAACTCATAAAATCATACTGATACGGAACCCGGCCTATAGGAAGACAAACACAAGCTCATGACATGCAGTTTAGGGCTGGGCAATAAAACATTTACCAGTAATTTTCGCAATACAATTTTGTATCAATAGCAATATAACAAAAGTCCAACAGATATGAGTGAGGTGGTATAACACATAACCCATCGACCTCAGATTTGAAGATGTTTGGTCATAAAGACGAGTTTAAAACCACAAACCATCCTCAGGAGCAAAAATCAGTCATCAAACTTCACGGAAATAGTAATGTGACATTCATCGTGGTTATCAATATCGACGGGTGTGAAATTTTGTATCTTGATGTAATTCTCAGCCATATCGTCCAGTCCTAGACTGCATCCTACACCCGGGCTCTTCCTATTATCCTCTTAGTCCTCCTGGCTGAAGTAAAACCATATCAAAACATAGTGAAACCTGCAGCGGGGGGGTTAAATAAATGCTCACACCTGGATAACACTAGGGAGATAATCATGCACCAACAGGGCAACAACATGGAGCCTGAAAAAAACGTGTAATTCCTGCAATTGCAGCTCATTGGAGGCTGTGCGTGATAACATCAGAAGAGCGTATGGTCAGGATAAGAGAGAGGAGCATTTAATCAGCTGGAACAGGCATGTCAGTGTCAGTGTGACAGCAACAGAGCCACAGCATGAGAGCATGTACAACATGTAGAGCGACTTCAGGCCAAACGACAGAGCCAGCCCTACCAACAAGACAACTAAGAAGCTGCATAGGGCCACGCAGCCACCAGGGGCCCCCCAAAGTCATCGGACTTGAAAATGTGATGATTTATATTGCATGTACTGTATGTGCAACAACAAGGCTAAAAGCATTATATTGTTGAAAAATGTTCAAAAGAAATTGACCATGTGAATGTTTTAATTATAATGAGTAAAGCTGCTTTCAGACATGCACTGAACTGTAGAGAACCTCCGGACATTCTCGAGAGGAGCTGCATGTGAGAGCGCAAACGTCAGAGTGAGAGCCTTTGCAGCTCTCCGGCCAGCTCCCTTGTCCGAATGGGCCCATGTGAGAACACAGCAGGAGATCCTGGGCAGGATTCACCATGAGAGAGACGGGTGACGTTTCTAACATGGGACGGACCCACAAGTGCAAAAAACAAAACAAACATCAACAAATATCTCAGGATGAAAATGTGGTGCCATACATGTAGAACGCTCCGCAAATTTCTGTGTTGTTGAGAACGCGCCTGTGCAGACAATCTCCTGGGGTGTGCCGTTCATGAGTGGAACTCAAACGCCGGAGAAAGTCCAGCACCAACTCTGCACCGCTGAAGCCTGTAGACGGGGCCGAACATTCATATTTTGGCGTAGGTGTGCGTGAGCTACGCTGCAATTACACCGCTGAAACGCTAGTGGCGGTAGAGTTTTTATGCTGGTGTTGAGTGTCTTCCGATTTCTGGTCTGCCTATTTACAAATTCTCTGGCGTCTCTGTTTACTTCAGAACAATGGCGAGTGTTACTAAGCGGCTCGTGTTGGGAGTTGGAGCTGATGGATGTTGGAGAGCAATTACTAATTACAAAGAACTGCAACAAAGAAAAGAAAGACGTCGTCCGTGTTCGTGCCTTCAACTAATTAAAAAAATGGCCGCGAGTCTGCCGGAGATGCAGCGCTACCAAGTGGACCAATCACAGCTCTTGTTGTCTGCGTTGCCTCTAGGAGCAGTTAAGTTTATGTGGAGGTGCACGTCAGGGTACGGCGCAGGGCTCTGCGTAGGGTTACGTATGAATTAATAATGAATCGGGCTTAAGGGGTCATAACACCTGGTCTATCCAGGGTCCCCAAACGTACCCTGCTTAGGGCCCCCAAATGTACAGGCCCGGCCCTGGAGGAAGGCAAAGTTTGAGCTAAGGTGTGGAATGATGGTGTTATTGTTCCTATGATCACTAAACGTGGCGGTGCATCCTCGGGAGTGGATGATGATGAGGATGATGATGATGATAAAACTAAAATGAACTGGAGTAAACCCACCGCCAGTTAGTTACCTAGCAACACGGCAGCAGCACGGTAAAGACAGATTGATGGCTCCCGGTGCTCATCACATACCTGGACCTGACGCACGCCGATGAAGCTTCCCCCGGCGGCTGCAGCTCACTCCGGCTCCGAGTCAAAGTTCAGCGGCTGCTCTCTGCTCTCTCTGCGGGTCACTGCTCTCACCAGCACCGTGGGGGGGGGAGAGGTTGTCTTTTTTTTCTTCAGCTCGAGGCAGCAGCCGAATCGACGAGCTGTGGAAACGATGCCATCCCTGACACGAACACGTCTGAAGTCAGCCGCTGGTTTCCGTCTCCCGGCCGTGTGTGTGTGTGTGGCCCGTCAGCAGGGGAAGGGGCGCGGGTACGACATGTAAAGATGACGCGAGGAGAAACATCATCAGCCGCGGAATGTTTGGTTTCTCTCTCCGCGGGCTTTCAGCCGCCGTTCCTGGACGTGTTCACTAAACCTGGCGACATCCTCGCGCCGGAGAAGCGCACGTTGGGTTTCCTCAACCGACAGAAAAGGCCAAAGTAGCTATGGAAACGTCAAAATGTCCTTGAATATATCCGGGCTGCCCCTCGCAGGAGTTGGCGGCTGGCGGCTCGTCCTGTGGAGGCGGTGAGGAGGAGGAGGAGGAAGGGGGACACGACGCGGCCGTGAGCTCAGTCCAGCAGCAGCGGTCGCCTCCGTCCAGAGAACCGGGAAGAAGAGGGAGGTGCGGACGGATGAGGAAGACTCGCCATCGTTAAGTTGTGACTCCTCAAGTCTGCGCCGCTGCGAGACTCCACAGTCGTTTCAGGCGGACATCTGCCGGGAGAGCACCAGCGACACCAGGCTTCCGGTGCGGGCTTCAGAATAAAAGTCGGAGCTCGAGGCGCGTCTGCTGCGATGAAGTTGGAAATCAGACCGGCTCTCGTTAGAGTGTATACCTCCGCCAAAAGCACATTTAATTCACTAGATCCACATTTGTCTCCTACACATGCTTGATTATTGTTCTGAACAAGGTTTATTTCTGGATTTTAGTTACGAAACTTGGCACCTACACAAAAAAAGGTAGATAATAAACAAGTAAATAAATAATGATATAATATAGTCAATTATGTTATATTATTTATCATGACAGTGCTATGAAAGCCATGTCGCTAAGTAGATCAGACATCATTACCTCTATGCCTTATTAAACTAAACACTGTCCCCTTTTAGAACATAGGACAAGATGGAGAATATCCCTTGTATTTTCTACCGCCCTAATTAAGGCCTACCACTTGTAATAATAATCATAATAATAGTTTACAAAGGCATAGAGGTAATGGTGTCTGATGACAAACCAGTAGCCTCAGTGTACCCTCAAGTTCGGCCTGTATCATTGATTACAAGGCCAAAACACTTGATGACGCTAAGGTACACAACTGAAGTTATGTCCCTAACATCTGCTGGTGGCCGCTAACACCTGCTAACATCTACTGGTAGTTGGTAACTTAAATTGTGCAGAAGACCTTCAAATGTACAAGGAATATTCACCATCTTGTCCTATGTCCTAAAACAAGTCAAGAGAGTTTAAAAAAGTTATAGACGGGTAAGTGATCATAAATTGAGCCTCAACAACAGCCCACAAAAGGACAAGAAGTCTAGATAATGGTAGAATGGGTGGTTTTAATTACTCATTAGATGTAATAAAAACTGAGTAAAAATGTCATGATTGACAGCTGAGACTGGCTTGCGATTGGTCGAGCTCCATCCCCAATCGCTTCGGCGCATAAGACGTCATCGGCACAAATGGCAGCGTCCATATCTGGGATATTTTGGCTTCACTTCTGGATAGTGGGAGGAAGTGTAGACGCTTCGTCCATGTTTATATACAGACCCCACATGTCTCAAATCGAGAAAACATTTTGCTGTAAAAAATATGGTGACATTTTTTCTTTTTCAGAGCAGCACAAACAATATGTAGTATTTTATTCTGAAGGACTGCTCACTCGTTTTCCGGTTTTTGTCTCTGTTGTGGCGGACTTGACGAAGCTCAGACCCGCACAGACATGCAGAGGAGTAGTTTCGACAGTGGCGCGCCTCCTGCTGGTGAAGGAGTGTATGACGGGCACTGGCATCATCACGTATCTCTCCGCAGATATTGACATTATAATAGCCCGTAAAGTTATAAATTACAGTAGCCACCGCCTATCGTATATCATCTCTACTGACGGCTGTGTTATCAACCGCCATTCAGAGGAAGACAAACCTATAATTATCCACGTGCATATTTTAATGTGTGAAGGAATGAGTGCTTTGATATTGTACATTTACCTTCATCATGTAACTTAGTGACAAAGTGAATTAAATATTGTTTTTTTTCCCATAGAAGTTGTCACAGATTAGATGTCATAACTTTCTGAGCACTGCATCAACTGTGACGGTAAATTCTACATGTGTGTACAATGTGTACATATTTCTCATCTGTGGTTTTCTCAACCTGCTCTGGAGGTTTTCTAAGAACTTAGCAAAAACCAGGAAATCTGTTTCTTTTTTGATCAAAATGTCCTCAACACTCAACCCTGATTTTATCTATTCAATACCATCTCATTTTACCATCATATTGACACCATAAACAATATATTTACATTTCTTTTAATTCAGTTTTGTTAATACAACAACCATGGATGTACTTCTGTCTCCTTTCTATAATTCACATAAACATAGAGAGAATTCTGTATAGTTTTTGTAATTGTTAACCTATACATCTTACATAATATTTACTGCTGCCACACCTCAGACAAGTCTCTTTGAACAGTTTCACTTGTGTACAGCACAAGGACTCACTTCCTGGTTGTGACCTTACAGCTTCACACTGCATTGTGTCTGATGGCTCACCTCATGGCCAATGATCTAAATGTGAATACACCACAAAGTCATAAATTCTTGATTCTCGAAAAACCAGCCAACCACACCGCTGCTGTGACCTCGTTCCAAATGTCACAACAGTAAAAGATTAGAAGAAAATTAGACAGATACTCCACATGGAATTTACCGTTTAAAGGGGTTTGGTACATGGAGATTATTGTTTTGTATCACAAACGTATAAAACTGGTTTGATCTGGGCTGAAAGCAGGTTGCACATTACCGTAAAAGGTGTGTCTTTTTGCAACAGTCACATAAGAATGACACAGTCAAGGTTAAAATGTGCTAAAGGGAGGATCAGTTTTAATGTGGGCACTGAAGATAAAGTTCATGTAATTAGAAATGCACCTCCCCCTCACCCGCACTATCAGTGAGATGTCATCACAGGTCATCAGAGAGATTGTCTTTTCCCTGTGACCTACATGGTTTCCTGATTTACTAATTATAGTCCATGTCAAGGGAGAGAAGAGGAAGCGTTACATAACACTCCATTAATTATATCCATATGAAAAAATGTGTGAAACTAGTTTGCAATAAATGTATTTATAGCTTTAAATGGACATCAGTACTTTTCCTTGAGTTAATCGCACCTTTCCAGGCATCCTGCACTGATCCTGCAGAACCTACAGCACAAACATGACAAAAGCTATTAAATTCAATAGTAATGTCTTTTGAAGTGTTAATGGAGGGTGTTGTACAATGTGAATGACACATAAATAATTTTTAAAAAGCAAGCAAACCTGCTGCACTGTCGAGTGAAGAGGTGATTATAAATCCAGTATTCCTGTTGGTAATCTGGTTGGTGTGAGAAAAGGACGGTTCCATGCTCTGCTGTACAGTTCATTTCATGGACCCTGGAGGCTGTGGTCATCTGGAGTTTACAGGAATCATAACTGATTTTAACCATAAACTTTAACATGGCACGACAAAGTACAAACATGTCCCAAGACACTCTCTGCATGTGATCAGATAGTCAAAACAGTATCAAAAGCAGATTTGATCGTTGGTTGGTAAATAATAATGAAAATAATAATATAGCATTGATATAGCACTTTTCTTAACAATGTTACAAAGTGCTTTACAAGAGGATAAAACAACAATAAAATAAAACAAAAATGAATAAAGGTGAATAAGATGAATTCAAATTCATCTATAGAGATGACAGGGTTCAGCGATCAGATTGTGGCAACTACCCGAAGACCACTTAGTTGATCTAAGGTGACATGCAGGCTCATAAGAAGTACATAAATCCTTAATAGGATTTATGCCTTTTTACAGAAGAATTATGGACATGTCATCGCAGGAAACAAACTGTTGTAAAAAAACAACAACAATCAGCATCATACATGAATACAGTTACAGTGAAGTACAGTATATCCAGAGACTATATGAATAGGGATCTTTATATATGCACATCAGAGGCTAGCAATATACAGAGCCACAGTGTAAAACCTGTTGAGATTGGAATCATATAATCATATAATTCTACAAGGTTGTTGATACTATCATCAAGTATCTGCTCTTACAAGTGAACAAACAACACGATGAATGTAAAATATACAGAAAGGGCGACTGCAGCAGGTTTCCTTCACACCTGATGATAGTTTGAAACCATCAAAGAACTTCCACAAAGTTGACTATGAGGACCGTGCCACAGAAAACTTAAGAACGCTCCTACCCTTTGGACATTTTAGAAATCTGATCTTAAAACTTCCAACTTCCATTTGTAATTGTTTTATTTAACATATATTTTTTGGGCCTAGTTATTGTAACTGTCATGTCAAACGTAACTGTATTTCATTTGGCAATTTATTCATCTTTTTTACTTTAGATTGAAAAAAATCTGTATTTTTGGTAAATTGTTGAATTGTTAAATTAGTTTGCCCCTTTGTTGTTGCTGTTGCCCCCCCCCCCCCTTTTTTCTGTCTATGTAATTGAACCCGATATCATTGTCAATAAGGATCACCCACTACAATATTTCTTGAGTATAAATAAAGGTTGTACAGCACTTGTACATGTCCCTGCAATAAAAGATTTCTATTTTCATAGGTTTCATGTCCCTGCAATAAAATATTTCTATTTTCATTGGTTTCATGTCCCTGCAATAAAATATTTCAATTTTACAACTTTCACAGACAATTACGTTGTGTGTTAACCAGAAGAAGCCTTTAAAGAAAGTTAAACTTCACAAGTGGATCTTCAAAAACCTGCCAGTTTTGTTCTGACACACGGTGGCGGCAGAGAGTAAACCACATTACTGCTCTTTCGGTCACGAAGAAAACAGGCGGTGACTGATTGGCTGACACGACAGGGGCGTAGAAGAAGACGTGACCGGAAAAACAAGAGCACGAGAAACAGACTGAAAATATAAATACAGTAAATTTTGCGTGGACAGACTTCACCGGTGAGGGAGTTCATATTTCTGTTAGGTGACGTACAACCTGATGTCATGACGTCGATCGCTCGCTCCGCTTGAAGGAAATGTCTCGACTTGTCCCGCTCATCACCTCAGTGTCCAGACGGGTCTTATGGAGGAGGGGGTGTCCTGGTGTCTCCCCTCCTCTGAACCCGCTCCCTGGACTCACATGGGTGTCTGCGGCCGGTAAGAAGGACCTGGTGGACCTGCCTGTCCTGGATGAAGACGACCTGGAGGAGCAGTTTGTGAGAGGATCCGGACCCGGAGGACAGGCCACCAACAAGACCAGCAACTGTGTGGTGCTCAAACACGTCCCCACCGGGATCGTAGTGAAGGTACGTCCAGTGCTCTCCTCAAACACTGTCAGACTACATACTGAGGTCCAGCAGATTACTCCAGAAACTGAAAAGAATATGGCTCCTTTAAAGGTTCAGTGTGTAAGATTTAGGCGATAGGGCTCTATTGGCAGACATTCGAAATAAAATAATCCTAGTGATGCTTTCACTAGTGTGTTTCATCTAAAGTGTACCAATTGATGTTTTCTTTACCCTAGAATGGGCCCCTTATATTTAAATACTTTATATCTACATCTGGAGCTGGTCCTCTCTATAGAGGCCGCCATGTTGTTTACAGTAGCCCAGACTGGACAAACTAAACACCTTTTGAGTTTGTATGACAACTGAAGGCTACCACAGTTTCTCTTTCATGTTTGGAAGGGGAGGGTGAGGAGGTGAGGGGTGTTCAGCTGCAACATGCAAGTTCATCACTAAATTCTACTCACTGAACCTTTAAAGGGGAAATGTTATGCTTTTTCCGCATTTCCCTTTCCTCTAGTGTGCTATATATTTTTGTGTCTATTTTCTCTGTGCCGTTATGTCACACATGTGCCCAGCGGCTAGTCGAGAAACATAGTATGGCACAAGTGGGAGTTTTGCGAAAATAAAAGATATGAGTTATACTATGTTCATATTTTGTTTTTGTACCATTCCCCCCTCAGTGCCATCAAACCAGATCTGTGGAAATAAATCGAAAGCGTGCCCGTGGAATCATGAGAGAGAGACTTGATGTTGCATATAAAGGAGAACTTAGTGAAGTGCTTGTAAAGAAGAAGGAGTTGGTGTTTAAGAAACAAGAGAAGAAGAAGAAAGCACATGAGAATCTGGAGAGGAAAAGACTGTTTAAAGAAGCGCTGGTTACAGAATCCACACATGAATGAAATAATTATTTGTAGAATATAAGAAGACATGAGTCCGTGAATGTATCAATATATTTTGTGTCTGTAAAGACTGAGTAACAAAACCCGGACAGGTAATGTCAAGGGTATCCAATCAAATAAGCCTTTTTATTTCTAGCATATTTCATACAAAGCCAAGGATGGAGAATTTAAAAAAAGAAATAAAGTTGTTTAAAATAAAAAAGTTGGTGATGTGTAGTGCATCTTTTGATATTTAAAGGATGTTTCCCAAATGAATATTTAGGGTATATGTGCTTTAGGTACAGAACACAACGTTCACCTGTGGGTGTGGTTTGATTCAGATTCACACACATTTTTTCATGACATAATTTCCCCCTCATCTATTTCTAGTAAATTCAATGAGTTTCAAGAGTCAACTCTGACACACTACACATTGTTATATGACACCGTTCGTTTGGTTGAATTTGCTGTACAACATTTTACCCAGTTCACCACAAGATGTCCGCAAAACTTGATTGGCTAAATACAGAGAAGACTTGAGGTGAAGCCATGCTGCTGTCAGTGGTTCCTCATTGATGCCTACACCCAGAATCTCACTGAATGGAAGCTGCTGTTTTCACTTGAAATCAAGAGGTGGACCAAACCCTTGTATCGGCTACTTGAATGAGACCTTGTTTGGCATGGGGGGGTAATCCACAGGCTCCTCTCTACATGATTTAGCTTTAGATTCATTCATGTTTTAAAACAGTTGTAAAGCAAGATATATTGCTGAAAGTGGTTTTAAATTGCATTGAGTCGTCTGTGCTGAGGCAACATTATAGCACATTTTTTTTGTTCTATTCAATCAAGTCCCCTTCCACTGAAAAATATGTGCTGGGGTTTGACACTGGTAGGTTTTCAAATGAATCTGGTGAAAATTAAAAAAGTTTCTCTCTCTTCATGTATCACTGACTCCAGAGCTGCAGGATTCAAACAAGTATTATTGTTATTATTATTATTATTATTATTATTAGTAGTAGTAGTAGTAGTACTTTATGAACTGTTGCTGCTATCATAAATAACATCATTACATCCATGAGTATCCCTCTTATTGTTGTCATTATAACAACTTGTCTGTCAGAGCTGCAACCTGATGGAAAACCACTGTTCCTGGTCTCTCTCTCCTCTCTCTCCCCATTATTGAAATGGGACATGGAAACTTGAAGCCTGTATTGCAAATATACTGATCATATACATTCAGTGATGTAGGAGACTTCTTTTATCCAGTTAAATTTGAAATCAACAAATATCAGCCTATTTATAGCTTCTGTTTTATATTCGTGATATGAGAAGCAGCTTTTAAAATCTAGGTGTACCTAATAAACTGCCAATTGAGCCTATACCAAAAAATATATATCTTCCTAATATTCTAATGATGTTGAATATCATAATATTGAAGATCATTAGATCTGTTCTGCAGCACAGAGCAGAACAGCAGAGTTTTTAAATAGGACACGTTTCAGAATGGGAGCTTCCTTTTTTAAAAATGTTTGTATTCTGAGCTGCAGCCAATGAGAGCGCCGCTGTCATGCTCGAACTCCTCCCGTCGCGGCCAAACAGCCAATCAGAGCAGCCGTAGGGTTTTTAAATCCTCCACGCTCTCACCGAACCTCTCCACGGTGGCTCGCCGGTGCCAGTCGATTCAGAGACGGGGGATTTAAAACTGAGGCCGCGCTGAACCCACTCCTCGTCCTGTTGGGTTTTATTCTGCCGACGGACATGGCAAAAGGTGAACTTTGACAATGCTCTGTCGTTTCTGTGTCAGCCTGTGTTAAACATACAGCTGGAGTTGATGGGTAGCTAACAGCTAACGCTAGCTAGCCCAACTGGAGGGTCAACTTTGTTCAAATAAAACGCAGCTGGTGGTTAAAAATAAAAGCCCGCGTGTGTGCGGACTTGTGTGACTCGGAGAGGCAGATTATCTTGACGTGTTTCCGTGTTGTTGTTTTTTTTAAAGGTAAGAAACACTTGCAGAGAACCGACGTAAAGCCCGAGGACAGCGTCGAATACCAAGTCGCTTCAGGGGAGGGGACAAAAGAAAACAAACCAGCTGCGAACAACAAGGTGAGTTTTACTCTTTGGTTTAGCACCGATGCGTCTTCTGCGTTCGCGAGATAAAACTGTAAAATCCAAGCTGCTTTTCACACATTGTGGTAAAGTTGCAGTGACATCGCTCCCGGCTCAGTTTAGCAACGAATATAGCATCCATTCACAAACTCCACTGACTACAGGAAGCGTCTTATCGTTACCCAGACACGAGCCTGTCAGGGAAACCCTCCATCAGGCCGTGCACAGCTTCTCTAGGACTTTTTATTAAAGGCTAAATGTTTTGGTGCAGACAGTAAGTTTACCCATATCAACAGTGCTGCAGCTCTGAGATGTAAACACTGTGAGTCACTGTCACTGGATAAAGTGGTGAGGCTACACAATGGAGCTGGGAAATAAGATGGTATCAATATTTAGAGCAATATAACACAAGACCGATGTGTTTCTATAATACAAGTGATCTATATCAGATTTGTAAGATGTTTTGTTGTTTATCAAGTGTTGGTTATTTGCTTTCCATAAATAGTGTTTCAAAAACCACAACTTTCACTCAGGAGCTAAAATCAGCCTTTTAAACGTTGGACATTTATATCTGTCTAGGATTTTTGGCTTTATCACCCAGAACTATACCTGTAGACGTTGTACTTACGGTTGGCTATAAGGGTTTGAAATTATGATCTATGCGGCCACAGAAAACCCAAAGTTTCCAAATTTCTGTGCAAGCAACAATGGTTGATCAGTGTTTTTATGAATATATTCAGAAACTCTAATACATCTGCCTATCAGAGATGGTGCTGTTACCATGGAGAGGAGCCACTCACAGCTGGAGATGACAGGCAGTACGATAAAGCCTTGATCAGCTATTCAGTGTTTTCAGTTGGCTCCGATCTGCTGTTTGACACTTTGGATTCTGAGGCTATATCATTTTTGAATGCTTTGGATTTTGCCAGCTTATGCAACTTTAAAAATGTTTACTATGCAAATGTTTGGCATCTTTGTTTGCAGCACAACATTGCCTATATAACCAGACAATTCATCTATATATATCTTTTCATCGAGGTAAATAATAATTCTTTTTGTAGGATTCCGTAGGTAGAGTTCCGTCAATTTTCCTGAGTCGACGGAGTCCTAGCAAACCTAGATCCCCCCTGAGCGACAGTTCAAGCATGCTGATCCAGGAGGGAAATGAATCTGATGCAGCTACTCCTGACGTGTCAAAGCTGAAAAAAGGTGAATACCTAATTAACCTTTTTAAAGAATTTGAATCAACTTATTTTGAAAAGCTGTTTTTAGATCATTTCTAATGCATGTAATCTCTCAGCCATTTTTTTCCTTTCCAACCCTGTTTGGTCAGCAGATCCTTGTGTGACACAGAACATTGTCCCACGCATGTGAATGGTAGCAGTGTTTGCTGACGTATCTTCTGACACAACTTGACTGTTTAGGAAGCGAGTGTCACTCTCTAAATGGTTAGGGCAGCTGTCAATTTCATTTTGTTTCTTTTTGTTTTAGACGTACCTAAAGAAACGAAATGTGAGAGTTTTGAGTCCAAAGAGCAGAAGCCAGAAATTCCTTCTCACAGTCATGGGATCAGAGAGCAGCTCGCGGACCAACCTGATCAGAAAGAGCCCACCACGCACACAAATCAGGTCCGGTCTGCAGCAGATGGCAAAAGTTCAGCACCCAAACCTCGGAGTAAAGCCGGTCACAAACTCGGAGCAAAGAAGTGAGAGCACAAAGCCAACATCAGTGTCGTGGGGGGGGGGCAGCAGACACGAGACATGGTCTAGTTACTCAATCATATTCTTGGATCATATGTGTGTTTTTCAGAACGGAAAACAAAGCTCCTCAAAACAGAAAGGTCACCGACTATTTCCCCATCAGACGAAGTAACAGAAAAACTAAAGCAGAGTTAAAGGTTTGTATGAAAGATGTTGTAATGAAGAGGGTTGAACATTTGTGTTAACAGTTAATAAAATACAATGTGAATTTCTTTTTGTTTTTTTTATTCTTAGTTTTTGCCTTGTGTGTCTATAAAGATTTTGCAACTCTACCATAACGTTTAACTTTGACCCAATTATTCTAACTGTCAACAGAGTGAAGAACACAGATACATTGATGACCTGATAAAGAACGGCACTGAGGAAGGAATGCAGGTGACATTTAATGATTCTTCTAATGTCACTTTAGTTCGAGAACGTACTGTGTGCCGAGCACTGTGAATTTATATCTGCTGTAAATTCTGAATATTTCTTTTGTGACAAATGGATTTATACAGTGATTAAACAATTCCTGCATCTTTACTACACCATATAAGCTTCACACTTAATTTGCTTTTGAATGTTTACAGATCAAACACATAGAAGGAAAAGGAAGAGGAGTATTTGCTGTCAGGAGCTTCAAAAAAGCAGAGTTTGTTGTGGAGTACCATGGAGACCTCCTGGAACTGGCTGAGGCTAAACTAAGAGAGGCCCAGTATGCTCTGGATCCCCAAACTGGCTGTTACATGTACTACTTCCAGTACCAATGCAAAACTTACTGGTAAGTTTAAATGTCACCACTTCTTAATTCAGATTCTTTGTACAATTATCAGCTTTCTGGGATTGATTAATTTGCAAGGTCTCACTTTTCCATGGAACATTTTTCATATTTCACATCATCTTCTCTTGGTCTTAGACTTGATGTTTCTTAGACCCTGTTCAGATCTGGTATTAACATCCCTCTTGAGGGATCTAATCACAAGTGCTCAGCAGCAAATTCAGCCCTTGACTAAGCGAAATGTGTCCTGAGATCTGATCATTCAGACCACATTGGGAGGTGCTGAGGGACAAATGTGGCGACATTCTTTTCACTGTGTAAACGCTAATGCGTCCTGGGCCACATATGAAGGACCGCCAACTCGGCTGACCTGCTACAGTTGATAAACACTCACCACATAATGATTGATAGCAGAGCTGCGTATTCATTCAGCCCCTCCTGACTCCACTCAATCTTTCTCTTGACACACAAACATTGTCATAGGACACATCTGTAAACTCAGACTGGCTAAAAACAATTTGGTCCTTGTGAGCACAAATTATGTTCATGATTATTTGCATATAGTGCGAAAGTGAGATCTGATCACAAGTGGACACAAGAGTTCAGGACGCATTTTAACGCCAGGTGTTATCAGACGGATTTAGAGCGGTCCACACTGATCAAATCTCTCAGGACGGATATATTGATACCATAATTCTCTCTTCTAATTAAAGTCTCAGTTAAAAAAAAGTTATTATTCCTTCTTTTCTGCCTGACTTGTAGTGTGGATATCTTGTTACATTAACAGCTCCATATTTGTGTTGATCTATTACAGTGTAGACGCTACAAAGGAAACAAGTCGTCTTGGAAGACTAATTAACCACAGTAAAGCCGGAAACTGCCAGACTAAGCTTCACGACATCGATGGATCGCCCCATCTGATCCTGGTGACTTCTCGAGACATCGAGGCAGAGGAGGAGCTGCTGTACGACTACGGTGATCGGAGTAAAGCCTCCATCTCGGCTCACCCGTGGCTCAAAAACTGAAAGTTTGACCACAAGATTTTGTATTTGAGATGAATTGGTGCTCCCTGCTGTCCTGTTGGGTCTTTTTGTAAAAGATGCTATAGACGAGCGGCCCTCACATGCTTTTTTATTAAGTATAAAAAAAATGATTTTGTTTTAATTGGAGGCTGAAGCTTCAACGTATGAAACATGTATTTTTGCAACAACTGTTTTTAATCATTGTTTTATATTTTTCTTATCCAACTGTAGCAGAGAGGTTTAAGCTTCAAGAGTATTTCTCCTGGATAAGTAGCAGATCCTTTTGTAATGAATATAATTCTGACTATCCAATTCTGCGATTGTAAATTATTACCTGTGCTGTAAATTGAGAAATAAACAGTTGAAATCTCAGGCCAGCTGTGAAATAGTTAATGGTTGAGATCTGGAAAACTATAAGATGCTCCGATACCATTTCCCCTTCCTGATACCAATATCTGGACTTTACTTATGGGCAGAGAATGACTGTTACTAATTTTATTATCCTGTTTGACAGGAAAACGCAACGCAACACTCTGCGAAACTTGGCACTGACATACCTTTCATGTCACCATTGTCCTTTTGAGACTTTCCAGTATGAAGTATTGCCAGATTGCTGATGTTAGCTCTGCCTAACGCTACACAATCAAATGATTTATTTGCTGCTCTAAAAACAGTAATAGAAAATGATTTAAAGAGGTGGTATCAGGCATCGGAACATCTCTTTTAAAAATAAATGAATAAAAAATTGCGCTAAAGTGAGAGCATTCCTCATTTATGGCCTAACAGCCCCTTTATAAAACCACATTTCTACTAGAGCTTTATTTGGATCTGCACCAAATTATACACACATAAATATCAGTCCCCTAAACATGCCATTTTCCCCCACTAAGATCCATAAATTACTACCTGGGAAATCTGTGAAAACTAAATAACGCAATATCTCACAGTGTTAAAGAACATGAGAAGAAATAAATGGGATCATTCTTTGCTCATGTCACATCCTTCCCAGTTTTGTGGAAATCTGCCCTGTTTGTGTATATCCTGCTGTCAAACGAGCAAACTGAAAGAAGGGTGAAGACATGACCTCCTTGGTGACGGTAACTATGGCGCTCTAAGATGACACCCTCCTCCATTGTTTGAAATGCACATCGTGTTGCAGAAGAACAGAAACGTTGACATAACAGATATGTGCCACAAAACTTAGTTTGGTTCCGTTTTGCAACAAGTTATCTGCAGCGTCAAAGCAGAACAATGAGGAGGATTCAGATATAGTTAGTATTGAGGCACGTTAAGAATAAATTGAATCAGAATAAATCTGGCTCCTCTTTGCTCAATTCTTCCAATCAAAACAAATCTACACAGAGAAGTCATACATTAGAATTCTGGCTTCGGACTTGAATAACAGTCAATTATCAGTTGCCGTTAAACCTTGAACTCTTTACCGTGGCACTAATTTTTAACAGTGTATGCCTTCACGTGATGCTGTAGTTGGTGGCCAGTGTGTGTCCCCTGGGGTTTGTCCTAAATTAACATGGAATCAGATGAGAAGTACAACCTGTAACACCATGGAAAGTTATTAAATATTTAACCTGTGTGAAAAAAACACATACTCTTCAAAATGTATTAAAATTATTATTTTTAATGTTTTGGGGGTTGGGGTCCTCCTTCCTGTGTTTGACAGCTGAGTTCATGGAGTGTGTTTTAGATTACACATTCATTTCAAGCCTACAGAAAACTTAATTTTTAAGTTAATTCATTCAACATCAAAAATGATCTCCAACAGCACCCAGATAATACTTTTCCAGTTTCATTTCCTTCATCAAACGTTTCACGTAATATATATATATATTTCTACTACGTCAACTCTAATTGCATAAATCATCTCAGGTTAAAATTACCAGTATAAAACACAGTGCTTGTTAGATGGACAAATACACATTGTAAAAAAATCTTCAATATAAAAGTGGTTAACTGATGAGAAAAACTGTTCCGACAAATCCCGTTTGTCTTCTACGTGGTCCGCTCGTGTGAGCCTCTCTCTTATTTCCGCCTGAATGAAAACCTAGAAAAAGAAAAAGCCTGGTTAGTTTAAGCGGCTCGTACGTGGGACCTACTGCTGCTGGTGGGTGTACGTGGACCATTGAGGTGAAACTGGCCGGGGGTGAGAAACCCAAAATAATAACATTGAGTCACGGCAGATTGTAATTACTGACAGCAGTTTGGCAAACACACGGCCAGTTTCCAGCTTCTCTCTCTCTCCCACAAACATCCTCAGCATCAGCATGAATTCATTTGGTCACAAGTAAATCATTAGGAGCCAGGAGACGGGCCGTGAGAACAATCTTCCTCTTAGCTCACTTCAGCATCATGTGGTTGCTGCAGCAGATATTCTTGAAACCTTGCCATCAGAGGTGTACAGCTAAAGATAATGTTTTACTAGAGACAAATCTCATAATTGCGTTACGGTGCCTCTTTGTGATTTCTTCTGATTACTTATTATCACTGAAGGACTCCAGCCTGATACTCACAGTTTGCTTATGGTCGTCTTCTCCTCTTTTGCATCCTTTATCGTGGGTGGACGACGCTCTGTGGTTGCCGGTGTCTCCAGATCCACTTCCACCATGGCTGGTTCAGCCTGTGGAAGGATCCCACTGCGGAAGCAAGGAGTGATGGGCCTTTTTAAATCAGTCAGCTGATTCTTCGGCATTTTCACATCTGTGGCCTATGTCTGCACTTACAAGGCTGATTGACACACACACACACACACACACACACACACACACACACACACACACACACACACACACACACACACACACACACACACACACACACACACACACACACACACACACACACACACACACACACACACACACACACACACACACACACACACACACACACACATTCCTGTTTGTCCTCTACATTTGAGAAAAGTTTCATCTTATTTTGGCCTGATTGATAAAACTAAAAAAGAAAAGGTCCAGGGTTAGTTAATGGAGTTTGTGTGTGAGCAATTTTTTTGTCTTTTTTAAATCGCATTTTATCAGATACAAAAAAACAACAACAATAGCAGCACAACAAAACACCAGCATAATATATCTGCCATCGACCGTGGTCAAACCATATCTGTTGACCTCAAGAGGAAAGTACAGATTTATGGTTACTGAGAATAGTTTGAGGTGACGGAATCAGCCCTATCAAGTTGGAGCTATTTTTTATGTTTATCTGTAGTAGTAGTGTTGTAGTACTTACAAGTTAGTTATGCCTGTATTTACACAAAGGTACACTATACACTATTCTCTAACAGGGTTAGATAATACTGGATATTGGTGTCCATTTAACAAAATATCAGAAAACAACTGTTATTTATTAGCGTTAGACGTGTACTGATAATCACCTCCACCAATGAGGTTATGTTTTCGTCTGTTTGGTTTTCTGTTAGTTAACTGATTTTCGTGAAATCTTGTGGAGGGGAGGGTCACGACCGAAGGAAGAATCAATTTCGGTGCAAATCAGAATTTTCATTTTCACTTTCTCCAACATTGAGAGATGATCATGAGGTTTTTTATAAATATTTTCATTGATTTCTCAGCGAGTAGCTCATTGATCTAGATGAAAACAACCAGGACTTTTATTTAGGAGTGTGTGAAAGTTGCTGCAGATCCAAATAATAATCCAGATTTAGTGAGTTTACATGTGGTTTCATGAGGGTGCTGTTGGGCCTTGGCGGAGGTATAAACAAGTCAAACAAAGATGCACAATCCAGATGAACATTTTCACAGGTTCACAATCACAATCTCTTGCAGCACAACACAACACTACAGGCCTGCATCACATCCTGATATATTATCCTCACTGAGGCTGCAGTGATTTATTAGATTAAACTATAGAAAGATGCTCTGATCTCATGTTTGTGGACAGAAAAGAGCCTGAACGACATGTTTGGATGGATGCAGGCTCGGCTGCTCACCTCTTGTAGAGCTGCAGCTCCTCCTGAGCCACCATGAGCTGAGCCTTCAGCTGGTTCCTCTCCTGCAGAACCTCCTTCAGCTCCTGCATGGTGAACCGCGGCCTGTTGGGGTCCGTCAGGTCCACCACCAGCTGGTTGGGCCCCGCGGTTTGCTTTAAAACACAGGGGACAGGAATCATACACGGTGTTAGACCTGTGCGAGCGGATGTCCGGCTGACACTCGGCGGACCCTCACCGTGCCCTGGCCGGAGGATCTCTCCAGGACGAGCCGGTCCAGCTCCGTCTTCAGGTTGTCCCGCTCCATTCGCAGCTCCTCCACGGACAGATTGTACTTATTCACCAGGGTCTCGAACATCTCCAGCACGCGGACTATGCGGAACTGCAGGTCCGACACCTCGTCTCCCGTGCGGCTGACTTTTAACAGATCCCGGCCGATCACGTAAGAAATGTCGTAAACATCCTCAACCGTGAGCTCGAACGCGTCTTTCTCGAAAGCCAGAGCGGGAGACGACTCTTCGCCGAACTCCATGACGGAAGCGACGAGTTAACTCGGGGAAAGTTAACTTCTCTCCACCAGCGACTCCTCACGGGCTGAGTCTGTCTGCCTGTACCGGAGATGAGGACTTTTCACAGGCAGAAGAAGGTGATCCACTTCCAGAGGAGCCGCACTTCCCCCATCACTCGTCCGCCTATGGCGTCACTCAGAGGAGGGCAAAGTATCCTAGCGACAGGTGAGCACAAAGATCGTCTGCGGGTCAAGAGGACTCCCTCCAACGCTCCTCCGCAGGCGCCCGGGGCCTCCTGTTTTTCTCGGTGCAGAGAGCCAGAGAGTCGAGTGTGTGGGTGACAGCTCTCAGTTTGTTCACCTCTCTGCACCAGGAAGTGTTCCTCCATCAGGTGAGCGAGCACGTGGTTTGTCCCCAGTTTTATTTCTCTCAGGTTACAGTTCATATTTTCAGAGTGACATGATCCAGGAGATATTCTGATACAAAAGATATAAAATTAAATACGGCACTGGTCGTGTCACTCTACTTATACGGTTTGCACTATTCATAACAGAAAATTACTTTTGCAAATTTGTGTTCATAGTACAAAGTGTTCATTTCCCCCCTACTTGCTTGTGTAATCACCCTGTGCCACCACACTTAACTTTATAACATTTCTATACAAACCACTGCAGTGAAAGGTGTATATAATGTACATACTCTTTTTTATATCTTTTATTATCTTGTCTACTTCATTCCAACTTGTCTGCTGCTGTAACAACTGAGTTTCCCCTGTGCGTGGATCAATAAAGTTTTATCTTATCTTATCTTGCTAACACAAAGTTAATAATGCATAGGCAGATCTAGGATTTTTCTAAATAAGGGGTCATAAATTGGCCACAAATTACACAGAGGGGCCAATACAGGTCCATGCACAATTCCTGAAACAGTAAGGTACATGTTTGTGTAATACCTTGTTTGCTGTTAGCTCTGTTGCTTTGAGCAAATCATTGAATGTATTTTGAAAATGGTTCCTTGTTCAAGCACAGTGTGCACTTAAAAAAAAAGCATAAAAAACTACTGACAGGACAGGGGTGCTTTAGGGGACAATCAGATTCTGTCTGGGGCCAGTGTCCCCCTGGTGCCACCCCTAGATCTGCCCCTTTCATAATGGGATCATAAACATAAACACTATATCTCGCACAATTGTCTTGGGAACATGCATTTGATACACAGTCTGATACACAATAACAAATACAAAAGTTAAATAAAACTTTATTTCAGAACAAACATTCTTTTGCAGATGCACATACTGATAGTTGGGACATATTCTATGGTGGAACATATTTCCTCTGGGGCCTCGCCCCCTCAGCTCCATCCTCCAATCACTACTGCAAAGACTCTGGCTCCAAATGGTGGCATTCTTGTCCCACATATTTTAGCCTCTTTTCTGGATAGTAGGGGGGGGGAGACATGTCGCTCATCTTTATATACAGTCTATGGTGTGGTGCAGGGCTGTAATACTGTACAGTTAATCACATACAGTGTTTTTAGAGGAAAACAGAGGAACATGGTCTTAAAGCTCAATTTCACTGAATGTTGAAACCAGACTCAAACAACTTGATAATACTTTGGCATCACAACATGTCCCATCACCAGGTCTCATGGCAGCTGGACCCATTTCTGACACTTGATGTTATTATGAGTCTGTGAATATTCAGTTTATACATTATTATGTAGCACAACGATTTCTGTGCCGGGAGAAAGTGAGAACATTGAATTCATTGTTATAAATAAAGTGATCCATTGACAGGTGGTGACTTTTTTTATGAAGTTACTAAACCCTTAGAGGTCACGAATACAAACAAGAGTTTCCAGGTTGAGCCCATTATCTAGTTTTTTAGTACTTAGGTTTACCAAGTTAGCGACAATGTTACCAAAATGTAACAGTAAAAATTCCAGAGATTTGGTTTAAAATCAGCAAGTAAAGCAGCAACTAAGCCAATTCTTATTAATGTCTGCTGGCAAACAGAGAGATGTATGAGGATTCTTTAAATTTACAGTCATACAAAGGAAAGTCTTCTGATTGGCAACAACGTGGGATCGTCTGTGATCAAACCAGCTGCCACCATTGGCATTATGGCGGTGAAGATCCTGTCCAGAGAGGAACATGGGAAAGAGGTTGAGGTGACACAGCAAGACAAAAAGCACAAAAAGCATCAGAAACATTGTTGTGATCAGTGTAATGCTTTTCAACCACAGCGACGCTCACTATTAACACATCACACAATATCAAAATAAGTGATATCTGATTTACTTATTGGCAAATTATATAAATGGTGTCACATAAGAAACTAAAACGGGGCAGAGAGGTGAACCTTTGTAAATAAAGAAATGTGTGTCATGTCAAACTCATTACTCACAAGCGCCGGATTCCTGATTCAGGCTGGTCAGTGGAAGTGGAGCGTGGTGGAGGAGGTGAAGCACAAACAAAGGGGCTGGTGTCATCCTCAGACTCGTCACTGAGGGGGATATGGAAGGGGTGAGCGTTAACTCTTGCCATCAGTGTTATGTAAAATTTGATCAACTTAACAAAAATAGACCTTTTGTAATACGCCAGGTCTTCCTGCAGCACGAACACTTGGGCCTTGAGTTCATTCCTCTCCTGCAGGACGTCCCGTAGCTCCTGCAGAGTAAAGCGAGGTTTGTCTGACTCCTGCTCCGGGCTGTCGCTCCGCTCCTCCAGCTCTGTGTCAGCTGGCACCTTCTGCAGACAGATCACATTTTGACCATTTCTCTCAGCGCAGTATGGACACAAGGACACTAACAAAGACGTGAGTAGCTGAGGAGTTCTGCAACAGGCAAACAATTAGAAGCACAATCCCAATGTTTGTTTCTGTAAATTGATTTTTCAACTGCCTAAAATAACTAAAGCAGAGAGCGCATACCTTCACCAAGGCAAAAAAAATTCTATCTCATAATGTTAAACAAAGTAAAAAGAAAAAGCCCATTCATCCATATCCTCTCTAAAATGTAATGGGTTCTTTCCTGGGTCATGACCCACGCCACATCCATGAATTATTCTCGGAAAAATCAACCAAAATGTCAAATCAGATTCATGGCTATTAGATTAAAAAAACATTACCCTCTGTGAAAACTGAAAACATGTTGTGACAGGCCAGGACACACCTGCAGAGGTATAATGTTGTGTGTTGTGTTTAACAGTCATTTCATGGACATCTGCTATAAGCACAGTAAGACTGTATATGTGGGAGACCTGAGGCAGATAACCAATTACCAATAACAAAGCTGTCGCCTCCTCATCTTCGTCACCCTCTTCCTCGTGGTTTTCTCTGATAGATGACCTCTGGAGGATGGAGGGACGCTTGTCGCGCTCAAAGCAGTTTGCCATGAAGCCAGGGTCCCCTCCACACTCCACCCACACTGACTTTGGTTTGATGGTGGTGGGTGGCGCTGCCTCTGAGGGCTGGAGTTCGCACAAGACAGCCACTTACACACTACAGAACCAGCCAGATCGAATGAACTACAGCCAAAAGTAATTCCAACCTAATTATATTAATGTTGAAAATAAGCTTTTTCTTTTATGTACCGTCATCTGTGGTGATGCAGGTAAGGACATTCCAGATTTTGTAAGAGAGGACCCTTCGACCTCAGAGATCTCTCTCTCCAGTTCCCAGTCTCGGAGCTCCTTACTCAGCCTGGTGACTTCCAGCTGCAGAGCCCCGACCTCCTGCTGCCGTGCCTGGGCCGCAGCCTGCAGCTCAGCCCTCTGCTGGATTAGTGCCTTGCCCTGCGCTTCCATCACTCCTATCCTGTGACGGAGGTCCTGGTTGATCCTTATCACCCGATGCTGCTGCATCTGGAGCTGTAGTCGAGGGAATTTCCGTTCAAGGATAAATCATCATAAACTTAATTTCCTATCAGGAGCCATTATTTGTGATGCATGTGGTGGAGAATTCCTCACCGCGTCAACATCCTCATTTCTCAGTGTGAGCTCATGGTCCTTCGCTCGGATGTCATCCCTCTGCTTCTCCACTAAGTCTTCCAGCCTCTTCCTCACACGTCTTTCTTTTTCTGACATTCCTGCAGGTATAATAGAATAAGCACTGACAAAATACTTACACAAGAAACAACAGGGCAAAAAGTTGTGGTTTGAATCTGTCACCTTATTAAACCTATTTTTATACAATGCCATTCATGTAACCCCAATTCTATTTGATTATTTTTAATCATTTTATACTGTTATTCATTCTTTCTTTCTTTCTTTCTTTCTTTCTTTCTTTCTTTCTTTCTTTCTTTCTTTCTTTCATTTAACATCTTTTGGTTAATGATAGCATGACATTTCAACAGTTTTTAACAACCCTATTGTTTAAAAATGTGCTATATAAATATAGTTTGTAATTATATTGTGATGAGTATGTTTACAGTTATGAGTGTTTATTATTCAAATCACAAAATCTTTTAAAATCTATTCTGTTTGAGACTTGCAGGGAGTGTTTTTTAAAAGCTAAGCTATATGTCTGCGATTTGACCGTGGCCCTGAGAGGAAGTGTAGCTGCAGCCACCGTGCAGGTCAAAAACAAGAGCTATATTTTTGTCCGCTTCAAAAATAGTCTCCTTTACAATCTCCTGACTGCCTCTCTTCACAGCCTCCTCTTTCATGTCAACACACAAGCATTCTGCATGTCCACTGTATGTTGTACAACCCTGTGTGACTGCCCAGGGTAAATATGTGGAACATTCATTCACACATGTGGAACATATCAGATCTCAGCCGGGACCAAACGTATTTAGTCATCACAAGATACAGTGCAACACAACTTACAGGGCAAGACTTCCAAAAGCAACCAGACTACATGATGTGTTATGTTGTGTTGGTATTATAATTATCACACTCATTTCTATCTTATAAAGTTAGTAAACTTAAAAATGTTATGTTGCGTTTATATTTTTCACATTAGATTTTTTGTTGATTGACATTAGTGCATTTAATGCCTGGCTGAAAACCAGAAACACTGTCTCACTGTGGATTGGTCACATCATGGACAATGCTCAGTTTGCCTAATAAGGCTTTTCTGAAATTGTCTGTAACAATGTAACTATGAGCTTGTGTGCACGTTTATGATGTTTCTACCACACAATGGACCTAAAACTGGAGGAATACAAATGTCTCATGATGAAAAAGAGGTGCCATGCACGTAGAAGATGCCAACAAAGATGTCAACGAACAATGACAACGAGATTCCAGAGCTTTTTATTGGCCGATGTGCTGTAAACAAAAAAACACTGCTTTTCACAGCCGCATTAAATGTCATGTCCTGCCTCCTGAATGCTCAACTCAGGTACCACACCTCGCTTGAATGTTCCAGAAACGAGTCTGACTCGGACTCTCTCCTGCTGTGGTCTTCATGTGTGAAAGAAAAACTCCAGACCCAGCTTTTTCAGTTCATGTCTGAAAACAGCATCTAGCTTCCTCTGTCATATCAGATCCCTATCGATGTATAATGTGAAAATTATAAATTAAAAGGAAAACATTTTGTTAGATTATTCTACTTGAAGTTTTTGAAAGAAACCTCAGGAAAAAAACAATGTTATAATAAATTTGTCAAACCCTGGTTGAGAAACATCGCTGCAGACGACCTACCCTCCTGTTTGTGCAGGTCTTCCTCTGGGACGGGCGACTCTTTGAGAGAGAGACTCACCAACAGCCTCTGGTTCTCCGCCTGAAGCCGAGTGATCTGAGGGAGCAGGTCCTGGACTTCACCTCTCCACACGTCCTCCACCAGCTCCAGCTCCTGAACACATACAGAAGATATTTAATAAAAACAAAACAAAACAACCTCAAAGTCATGGGCCTGCACACGGTGCTTGTGATCGATATGGATATATTGGCTGATTTATATTTTTATAAAATGAAAAATATTTGTGATATATAAATATATATATAATTGAGGCTTGATATTTAAATGTATTACCTAGCCCCTTACCCTAACCTTAACCATCACAACTAAATACCTAATCCTAACCTAAATACACACACACACACATTTGTTACAATGTTGCTATTGGAGACGATTTGATACATTTCAAACATTTTGCGGACTATCATGTTGTCAGGGTATAAAAGCAAGTAACTGGTGACTCCTCCAAATGTAAACAAACAACATAAAAAAACACAACATGCCTCCATACTGCTCCTGTGGTGTCATCCAAATGTCTGTAAGCCCCGATGATCAAATTTCGACTGGAAACAGCGTAATTCTTAGCCTTTTTTAATAGCTTTTTTTGCCTAAAAGTCTGCTAGCAGACGTAGCAATGCTAGCAGAATATGTGAAGCTAGCAGAAGTATCGATACCAAGGACAACATAGTCAGGAACACTTTTGTGTGCAGTTGTGGTTCAGGAGGTAGAGTGGGTCCCCCAGTCATGAGAACGTTAGTGGTTCGATCCTTGGCTATTCCAGTTTGAATGTTGACAGAACCCCAAACTGCCCCACAAATGAGTAGTAGTGAGAAGTGGTGTGTTAATGGGAGAGAGAGAGATACATGTGGTGTTGATGTGGCTATGACAAAACACTAATTCCAGATCTGCATCGTAGCATCGACCACTTGTGATTGGATCACGCAGGTTGGATGTTGATACCTGGTCTGAGCGGAGACCGAGTGATGCTCAAACCTTTACCCTTCATTCCACCCACAGCTATTCTCTGGTGTTCTCTCATTCTTAGTCTCCAACAATTTATGGAATCTCAGCAGGTCCTCACCCTGCACCCAGGAGGCCGATCCAAACCGTATTCCCCTGAGGAGGAGGCCTTTCAGCTCCACCAGGCCCTTTAGAATGAAGACACTCATCATTGAAGCTAATGTGACCTGAAGCGGTCAACATGCGTGTCCCCTACACTGGAGAGAGAGATGTATCGCCTGAAGGTGACAGGTGATCTGTTAATATTTGGAACAGAAAGGTAGAAAGGTACCGTGGTGCCACAGGTAAACAAGAAAACACACTTTCCTCTCTGCACAGTCTCATATTAATCAGTTCTTGTGCCACAGATTCAGTGTTTTTGTGTAAGAGGAGCCAGTGTTAATGTACACACACACACACTCTCTCTCTCTCTCTCTCTCTCTCTCTCTCTCTCTCTCTCTCTCTCTCTCTCTCTCTCTCCCCCTCTCCCCCACACACACAGACCTTCTGGTGCCTCCTCTCCTGCTCGGACTTGTCGCTCCTCTCCTGCCTCAGTCTCTCCAGCTCCCTCCTCAGCTCCTGGGCCTCCTGTCCGGCGGCTCCCCGGCTCACCAGCGCCTCCAGCTGCTCCAGCACCCGAACCACTTTGGGCACCAGCGCGACCAGAGACTCGCAGCCGAACCTGTCGATGATCCGCTCGAACTCGTGTCCCAGCACCGCCGCTATGTCGTACACGTCCATGACCGTGAGCTCGGCGGCGGGTCTGTCCAGAGCGGACATAATCCCGCAGGTGTCCATTTGTGTCCTCTGCTTTACACCTCCGACATGTCTCCCTGTCCCCGGACAACACCCGTTCACACACGCTACACGAACCCTGTGAGTCCGTGAAGGCAACTTTGTTGACAGATGAAACTTCACCAGCGTCCCCCAGTCTGATGCTGCGTTTACTGTCCCTGCAAAAACTCGTATATGTCACTATCTAACATCAAATATTACCATAGTCTTCATAGGTCACCAATGTGCGGACAGCGGACCGGGTCCGGACCCAGACCTATTATTAGATTTTGACGGACCGTTTCTGCGCAGCTTTTCTGGCATCTACCGTAGTCTTATTTTAACCTGCGCAGCTTTTTTTATCCTGGCAGCAAACGGTAGAGTTTACTTCTCTCACTGAAGAGAAAGTGGGAACAGAGAGAAAAGTTAAAGCTGTTCAGTTGTTAATATTAATTGATTGTTTATATATTTAATGTAGTTATATGTTAAGAAAAAGGAAGACAATGGGAAACTCAAACTGCATCTTTTTATTAATTTTTTCTAAAATTAAGCACTTCATTTTAAGATGCCTTTTTCAAAAGCTCTTTATTTTACTTTTGAATGCAAACCTTATTTTACTTATTTAACAAGAAAAGAAAATATATTTATTATTTTATTGTTAGAATACCTTCCAGTTCAACGTGAAAATTAATAATGAACATTGTTGAAATACTATTGAATTGTACTGTCTTTATTTTATTTGACAGTCAGTTTTTTACTTCATACAGACGACGATACAACTACTAGGCTATTTAAATATATATGGTACTGAATCATAACGCATGTTAGACACTGATGTTTTCGGACCTTTGCTTGAGGAAATTATCTCTCACTGGACCTCTTTGAATATTAATTTATTACCTCTGTGTTGTTAGTGTGTGTTTGTGCTACTGTGGGCAATAGGCAGGCAACAACAGGCAAATAAAGTATATGCAATATAATAGTACCCGCGGTAAAGAGCTTATAATGAAAGTACATTTTCGACAAATTTTAATGGTTGATTTATTAAGTTGATCATTTTTTTCACAGTAATTATACCAGTTGTAATCATAAGCTGTGAATAAAAGTCCGATATGGTTAACTTTACCAGCAGGACAAAAGTTTCATCCAACAAAAAAATCTTCACGTGATCATATGTCGCTACTGATAAAATCTTGGATCAAATTATTCAAAAAAAACTTAATAAGCTGGGAACAGGATCCATTTACACAGTGGAACATTAAATCATTTATTGTTCATTCCTGTCACATTTACACTTCTTACATGGAGAAACCACCATTATCTTTACTAAAATATATTAAGAGATCTGAGTGTATAAAGACATTTCGTACAGAGGAAAAGGACAGAACATACACAGATGCATTTTTAAGACCCTGTAAGAAAAGCCCCCAAAGGCAAAGTGGACACGAACACCTTCGTTAACTAACCCTAAATCCTAATATTCAGCCTAAAATAAGCATTTGATAATTAGGGACACCTACGTCTGGTGTGTGTGTGTGTGTGTCTGTGCCAGAATCAAGTCTAACTATGTGTTTTATTAGAATATCCAAGTACTTTGCCAATAAAAAGGACCTTCAAGAGATTGCCGAGTGTAGATATAGTGTAACTTACACCAGGTGCAGATCGCACACACTTCTATATAGACCGTCATGTCAGGTATTGTTTCATTATTTAGTGCCGTACATATCAAGGCCTCTGAGACAATCTTGCACTGCTGAGGGAGAAAGCGGTTTTGCACATAAGAGGAACACAGTCCATCATGAAGGCAAAGCCGGAGGTATGTGACACCTTTTCAACAACGTGGACCCACACACACCACGTTTCCCCAGTTTCCTTTGCCACCACAACATAAATAGCAAACAAGTGTACAATAAGAAATAAACATGTGATGTGCTCTGTAACCAACGTCCAAAACAGTGTGCAAAAAGGTTTTCCAAAGCGTGATCAAAACAAACTGTTGACATAAAAGATAAAACGATTTGTGGTCATTATCAAGGTTTGTACTATAAAAGCAGGAGTGCTTAATCATCTAAAATTTCAGAAACAAATACTTTCAAACAGCATTAAAGTATAATAATAAGCTTTTTTTGTTCTTGATGCCAAATAGTAAAATTAAAAAAGGGTTCTGCCAGGGGGGGGTATTCATCCGCATTAAAAAAAAAAAGTGAGGGTAAAGAAGACATATTCCTTACTGACATCAGAGGTCCTTTTTGGCAAAAACAAAAATTAAAAGAAAAAGATGAACAGTAAAGATGCAGGATGAGGAAGAGGATTGTTAGCATGCAACTTAAAGGGACACATGTTCACAAAAAGGCAATCATTCTCTGGTCAATCCAAACATCTGGTCGTGGAGCGCTCTCGTCTTCTGCTCATTTACTTAAACTGCAACACACAGAAGAACATTTTAAAACGTTACCAACAAGTTTCAACTGATGGTCTCATATACAACACAGACTTTACTTAACAACTCTTACTGGATTTTTGGGAAGGATGTTGGGTTTCTGGGCCAACATAGGTTTCTTCATGAGGGTGGGTTTACTGGGTTTCGGCGACATGGACATAGGATGAGCCAGCGAGGAGGTTTCACCGTTCCCCTCGGAAACCGGCTCCGAAGGAACTCCCGCCAGATCGTAGTGCTTCTTCCTCAGCTCGCCCAGACGCAGCCGCTCGTTCCCCAACTGACTCTCTAATTCCAGTACCTTCACCTGAGCAGTGGGAAAAATTAAATAAGATGGTTATCTACGGGCAAAACTGATGCTTCATTTATTTCTGTTCATTCAACTGATTTCAGAATGTCAATGCAGACGACAGCCTTAAATATGTTCAAATATTACATACTAAGTCTTAAATAGGCTTAGGTAGGTCTTTATTGCATTCATTTAACGATGTGTGCAGTTGGATCGGGGGGGGTTACAACAGCTAAAAGACAACAATCCAATAGATACGGAAGAAAACTATATTGAAAGTGTATTAAATGAGCCTGAAGCACAGCAGTGGATTACTTCTTTAATAGAAGTTTTGAATGACTGTGTTGTAGTTCTTTCTTAGCGCTACAGATATTAGCACGCTGTAAGAAAACTACAAACAAGACCAACGATAAACTGATAACTGACTATGGATACCTACTGTCTCCATCTGTAGTTTCATAAATAACATGGCGTTTTGATGTTTACTCTCTACACCGGCTACCTCACCTCATCTCCAGTTGTGGGGACGTGTAAGTAATTGTGGGATCTCAATATTCCTTCATATCTGTTGTACTAGACCTGAGTCTTAAATTTAATCATTATAGTCTTAAAAAAAGGTCTTACATCTAAAAAAGTTAAAAAAAACTTTGTACAGTAGTGCTCGACTACTTGGATTGTTCAAAAAAGATTGAGAAAAATGTATTTCTACAAAAAAAATTTAAAATGTGCGTACAATCAGAGAGCTTACTTACAGTGTTCATTTCAAATCTTTTTATACATGACAACATATGGGAAAAACGAATCATAAAGTTGTAGCCTACCACTGCAAGCTGTCACATGCCACTGCAACCTGCTCTTCTATCATACAGTAAGTTCACTGTGAGTGTGTGTATGTGTGTGTGCCATGTACTCTTGCATGGCATGTGATGTCTTCCTGTCCTCACACCACTGTGGCTCAGTGAGTTATTTTGGGTGTTGTACAGAGCGTAACAATCGTTCCTGCCCTCTAACAGCAGCAGAGTATGTTACGCGAGTGGATTGTAACACCTACACTAAGATCACTCTGACTTGGAGTAGAAAACGGCCACAACGCAGTTTATGCTACTTTATTATTAAATCAGTTAATAACAATGTTATTGATCTCATTACTTTATAAAATATCCAGATTCCTATTATTAATCTTCATTGGAAAATGTTTGAATCCTCTGCTTATAGTGATCAGTTTGACCTGAACAGCTGATAATGAAGCTCATCATAACACTGTAAATATGTATCTTCCTGAACTTTCAACATATACGTCACACAAATACAATATGACCAAATGTCTTGAGAGTTGAATTCAATTTAATTATTTAGAAAATATGACGCTCTTACCTGTGACTCCATTTCTTCTTTCCTCAGCTTGATGAGGGACAACCCAGAGAAGTCCATGGTTTCTGTAAATGAAAAGTGAATAAAACACAATTATTAAACTCACACTTGCTCATAGTGTGTGTAATGGTTTAGTGCACATATCTAATGGACTCACCTTTCTCCTCCAGGTTCTCCTGGCCCGTCCTCGTCGACGCCACCACATTAGCTGCCATTTCGTTCACTTGACGAGACGCCTGCTGGAGAACCGTCAGCCTCTTACTGCCGCGCTCCGCCTTGACCTGAGCGAAGATGGCGCAAATTGGAGAGAGAGAGTTTTATGTTAACACAAAACAAACTGCGGCATCTGTCCTGTCAGTGGAACAGAAATGTTTATCAATGGTGCTTCCACCTCAGAGAAATGTGAAAAATGACAGTCACACTTTAACAATTCACCGTGGTACGTTTCTACAGTAAAACAGAGTAATGTGATTCTCTGAGAAATGAGAGCATTACCTTGGAGGCAGCGACCAGCTGTGCTGTGCTCGCAGCGATCTCATGAGAGCAGACAATCAGCTCCTCGTATTTACCAGTGTGCAGCACCACCTTATCAGCCGACTCTCTGAGGGTAAAGACACATAAACCACATGAATCCACCTCTGCAGACTAATAGATGTGTCATATAAAGATGCTACACAGAACATTTTAACATCAAGTTCTTTTCAAGTCAAGGAGCAATTATAGTAAATTAAAAGTCAGCAAGAAGAATACTTGCATCCTCTTAAATTGTGTAACAAAAATGTTCTTAAGATGTGAATTACTTCACTGAATTATTCAAGGAAAACAGGGTTAATATCTTTTGTGCTTCTGTGATGTTCTGGTAGCAGCGTGAAATGCCTGTAATACTGCTGAAAACGTTGTGTCGGGCATCGGCATGATCCAATACCTCATATCTAAAGTACATTAGTGTCACTCAGATACAACTGTAATTGCCTTCTCCTGCAAATCACGTCTTTGCCATTTCAAAACAGAAGTTGGGCTGCGTTGTCACTGGGGAGTAATGTTTTCAGTAGCGTTAGCCGGCGTTAGCCAAAATGTCATCAATTTGGTAATATTTCACACTGGAACGTCACACAAATAAAACTGCCACGTGTACTGTATGCAAGACTTCCTTTGTGAGGAAGTAATGTATCGATTTGTTTTCTATTTGTGTATTTTGTTTAGGTTATGACTGTCAAACTAGAAAACAAAAGAAGTTCAGTGGAAATCATCCTCTGTATGTATTTGTTATTGAAAGGGTTGAACAACAATGACCACAAGTATCACTTCCATACAGGGTTAGTAGCATAAAGCCGTTAAAATATAATATACAAGTTATATACGTTAAGTCCAAGTATCCAAATTGAGTTGGTGGTCCTAAAAAAAAACAAAAAACTACAAACTACATTTAAATATATATGAATATAAACTGGGATGTATAAATGAGAACCTACACCATCTCTGTGGCACCCCATCCCACAGCCTTGGCAGCAGAGATGAGTCCCTCAGTCCAGCGAGAGTTTCTGGCGTAGAACTCCTTGATGCTGGCTGCGCCCTGAGCAAGTACAAACATCAGAAGTGTTAACGGTCTCTCTGAACCACACAGAGCAGCTCACTAGGATTTCAGAAACAAAAGAAAAGAAAAGCTGTCCGTTGTGGAATCAGAGTTGGAACAGTGTGACTCACCCTCCCACCCTCAACAATCTCCTTCTGCAAATCTGTTGATGCTATGATTAGCATGCGGATGGCCTGAGGGGGAGAGGGATACACAATTAAAGAACAAGAACACAAAACTAAAAAACAAATGTTCATTAGGACATGAAATAAAAATGGATGTGCTGCACAGTATGGAGGGTTTAGTGAGATGTGTAAGTCTGCAACATACTACTAGTGTAAAGATGTCAAACTACTGTACCTTCATCAGGTCTGTGCAGCTGAAGAGAATTCTGTAAAAAGAGTGAAAGTGAGATTTAATGTTTACAGTTGATTGAATTTGCTGCTCTCAGACATTCCCTGAAATTATCCGGACTGTGAGAACACAAATGTACGAGTCTGCTGCTCAGGACATTTTATGGAACTTTTCCTGCCAGTAAATGTGCTGTAAACAAAATCATGTGATCTTCGCAGCAGAATCTCTACATCACATCCTGCACGCTCTACCCATGTTGGAGACATTTTCCTGTTGTGACACATCTGATCCAGACAATCTCAAGCTGGGTTCTTCACATTTAAAAAGGCAAACTTCAGAAAAGGTCCTGACCCATTTTCCTGGACATTTTACAGAGTTCATGTCTCATCTCAAATGTAAAGCTTCATGGATGATGCGTCTTGTTAGAAGTTAAGAAGAACAAACCTTTCATTGACCTCCAGCTTAACTCCTGATGTGTCCTTTCGAGCCTGATTCATCATTTCCTAAAGACAAAACCATGCGACATATTTAATATCTGTTCATTACAGATAATATCAGTATGATACATGTTAAACTAAGATTTAAAATACTTACATCAATCCTACGGACCGCCTCCTCAATAGCTGCTGATGTTGCAGCCATTTCTTTATCGACCAGATCTCCCAGCTCATCCTGACGAACGTCCATGCCTTTTGGCCGCAGCTCCTGTACATGACAAGTGAGAAAAATGATGAGTCATTATAAGAAAGGGAATGATACTGGAAATGACTCTGAATATAACTGATGATTAGAATTACAGATCTGCAGGTGTAATTTCAGTCTGTGAACATCTTATTTTCACACTCAGATCCTCTTTGAGGCAAAGTGAAAATTTGAAGAAATTCCCTAAAGACAGACTGGAGATATAGACAGAAAGAGGGGTTTTCTTCTCACCTGGCCCAGATTTAAGATCTTCTGTATAATGATGCGGATGGCGGCTGGGTCTGCCCTCGGGAGGGTGGTCTTGGACTTCAGTTCCTTCAAGTACTGCAGACTCTCAGTGGCACAGCCTCTGCAGTTCTCAGTCAGGCCTGCAGGGGGTGAAAGAGCAGAGATCAATGACTGGCTCCTGGTTATTAAAAGTCAGTATTGACGTTGCTTCTGCAGAGTTGAATTTAAACACAATACATGTCACTCTATACGTGGATGTAGAGAGTCTTACGGTCTGCGTGGTCGGTGGGTGCCATGTGTGCGGTGGCGCTGCCGTTAACGATCGTGTCTGCCGTCAGGTGGGAGAACTGGGTCAGAGCCCTCAGCAGCGCTCCAGCATCTGGTTAATGAGAACATACAATAAGAAACCAGCCACATCAACAGACACAGCAAACCAACCACACAGAGTCATGGCTTCAGCAGGAACAAGTCAAATCACAAACAGAGAAATCTTACCGCCCATGTTACTCAGATAACCTGCGTGGCCCTTTTTCACTTTGTCGATGGAGCCCAGTGTGGCTTCGGCCCGACTTATGAGATAATCTGTGTTTGGTGGACAAACAGAGGATTGAAGAAAAAAAAAAAAAAAGGTTTGTTTAAGTCTCCAGAACAGAAAGTTATACTGTATATGATCAAACAGCTACGATAATTGCTTTTAACTTGTTTAATTCTCACAATATTCACATTTCTGTTGTTAACCTGCTTATATACAGTGTGTTGTGATATAACAGGACAAAGTGTCGGACCTGGAGAGCTGGTGCAGCGGATGTGGAGAGGATCATCCAACTTATCAACAGCATCCTGGATGATGTTCTCAGCCTCTGTGATGGTTCCCTGCAGCAGAGCAAACTGCTCCTCCAGAAGCTTCTGCTTCAGCTGCTCCTCCTGACTCGACTGCATCCGTACACACATGAACACACAAGAAACACAACATACATACATGTTTATCTACATGATAAGAGAACTATACAAAAAAAATATATATATTCCATCTATTGAACGTATCATCTGTCTTGTTTGAGCTGCAGCTCTATAAAGCTATTTTATGGTATCTGAGCATTATTTGCTTTAAGGTGACTTATATAATTTACAACTGAAGGACACTTATGTCTCACAAGCACAAATAACACTGATGCTTTTAACTTTCCCAGCTCCAAACTGTTTGTACGCATGCGTCAGAGTTCGTCCATCTTTCCGACCCCGTTTTGTGCGCACTGTTACGAATGAGTCCCGACTGACCTTCTCCTGCAGTTTGCCCTGCAGATCTCCCAGCTCCCTGCTGCTCCTCTCTCGCTCCTGCTGAAGTGATGACTGCTGCACCTGCGCAGCCTGCCGCAGAGAAGACAGCTCCGCCTCCTTCTCACTCACAGATCGCATCAGACGCTCCTTCTCCGCCTGCAGGGCTGTCATTGAGCTGTTCATGTGCTCTGATGTCTGACAAAAAAAGAGAGGGAGCGCTGAGGGAAGCCAGAAGAGGCAGATGGCTGCGAGTGACCGTGCGGAAATGTGCAACATGCCTCGAGCCTCCAAACACACTGATGATAACTGTGGAAACTAAATGATGGTGAATTCGCTGAACATCAAGGCCGTTGCTGCTATGAGGTGCGCCGCACTCACCATCTCGCTGCTCTGCAGGGTCGCCTTGATGCGCATCGCTTCTGCCATCTTCTCCTCCAGGTCCCTCCTCAGCTTCTCCACCTCAAACTTCTGCTCTTCCAGCTGCAGCGACAGTGAAACAGCATCGATCGCAAAACACCCACGACCCAAGACATCCACGTTTTCACAAGCAAAGCAGCGCGCCACCAACCTTCATGTCAGAATCCTGTTTTATCCGATCGATCTCAAACGACAGCTGGTGTTTGGTCCTCTCCACCTCCTCCTGGGTCTGCTGGGTCGCTGACAGCATCCTCACAGTGTCTGCACTCTGACGGCACATCAATACATTTACTGTTACCACACACACACACAGACATTGAAGTTACCAATATCTCTGAACTGGTTTGCAGTCTGTACCTTTCGAAGTAGCTCAGCATGACTGGCAACCAGCTCTGTGTGCTTCTCCTTCAGCTTGTTGTACCGCTGCTCAGTGGCCTGTGCTTTCTCTGCACACACACACAAGACACGTGACAGTGTGATCTCACTGACTTGTCCATGATCTTGTCCCCGAGTTTGTGCAAGAGTTGCTAAAAATGTATCTTACTGTCTGCCTCAATGAAGGTGGTCTGCAAGCCCTCGTGTTCTGCGTTTCTGCGACGCGTGGCCTCCAGCTCCATGCGCAGCTGCTCATTTTCAACGAGAGCATGTTGTTTCTGAGCACGCTGTTCTTCCAGCTCTGCCTCCAAACTGTTGATTTGGGACTTGAGCTGTGTGATGTAGCGCTGAGCCTACGGGAGCAGAGAGGATAGGTCTGCACTTTAGGAGAAAAACCTGCCGGTGTCAGTGCAAATCCAGTTTTAGTTCATTAATAAACCTTGAATCGCTCTCACATTCACACCTATGGATAATTTAAAGGTTCCAATTCTCCTAACCCCACTCAACATGTCTTTGGACTGTGGAAGGAAGCCGGAGTACGTGGATAAAACCAGACACAGGGAGAACATGCAAACTCTACACAGAAAGATCCCGGCAAAATTGGTTGAACCAGAACAGTCTGGCTGTGAGGCAAAAATACCAACCCTTCCCATAATGACCATGATATGACAATTAAATTTTCTCCTCTCTTTTTACTTTAGGTGTGCTTTAACAATAACAAACAACATGGTCACAACAGAAAGAGAAGGGATGATATGCAAAAGAAAAACTAACTAATGCGAAAAGAAAAAGTTACAAGCAGGAATTGTATCCGTGACGTCAATGGACGCCCTCATCTCTCGTTCACAGGGTACTTGTCACATTCCACACGGCAGGAGCAGTATTTGCATCCACCCAACACATGACCCAGATTCCTTTGCACACAGATAATGCCTCGTAATGTCACATACACACAGTAAATAGTCCGACCCCTGATCAAAAGATTGTTCAGTCCCACAGGTCCTTACCTCTGCTCTCACCCTCTCCAGCTCTGCTCTCAACAACTCCAGGTCACGCTTAAGACTTTCGATCTGCAGATCCCTGTTGGACAGAAAACCCAGTGTCACTGAGAGCTGAACGATCAAATCCATCTTACAACCACAGGTCACAGTGAAAAACATCCTGGCTCACCTTTCGTCAAAGCCTCCATTGGCAGGTCCAAATGTCTGATCGAATATGTCAAGTTGCTGGGAGAAAAAATGAATAAGGAAAGACAAATGAATGAAACATAACAAAAAGCTAAAAGAACATGAGGGGACTTTACTTGTATGAGTGCACCTGTGACAGTGGCGACATACCTGCGGCTGTGCCTGTAGGATGGGTGTGGAGACCTCGCTGACCTCGATGAGCGGCTCTGGGTCGTCATCGTCGTCATCTTGTTGCTCCGGTTCTTCCTCGTTGGCCATGACCACCACTGGCTTCACGTGTTTGGCCAGCGAGGCGGCGTGCAGGAAGTTTGGTGGGGACTGAGGGTGAGAAGGAAAAAGAAGTAGACATTTGTTCAACCGCCAAGACGCCGCTCACACAGACTGTCCTGAAAGATCCAATCACAAGAGGTCGGTGGTCAATACGAGTGCGTCCTGGGACACAACCCTGCTTCCTCTGACCCGCATTTTTATGCTTCTCGTGGCCAATTTGTTTGTGATCAAAATATCAACACATAATAATTTCAAGAGAGAGAGAGAGAGAGAGAGAGAGAGAGAGAGAGAGAGAGAGAGAGAGAGAGAGAGAGAGAGAGAGAGAGAGAGAGAGAGAGAGAGAGAGAGAGAGAGAGAGAGAGAGAGAGAGAGAGAGAGAGAGAGAGAGAGAGAGAGAGAGAGAGAGAGAGAGAGAGAGAGAGAGAGAGAGAGAGAGAGAGAGAGAGAGAGAGAGAGAGAGAGAGAGAGAATTTGCATATGGAGCAGGGAAGTGATGCCAGGTGCGGATCTCTCAGGACGGATGTTGATACCAGGTCTGAACTAGGCCCAACTCGTTTGTCATTGTGTTGTAAAAAACATATCAGTATTATTGCAAAACGTTTCAGTGAAATTAACATAAGTGTCTGTGTACATAATAAGCCAGTTACTCCTGTTTGTGCGAGTATTTAGCTGTGACTCAGCACTGAAGTCACACCACCTCTGCCCGTCCCCCTGTGCTCTTACATCAGGTAGCTTGGGGATCTGGATCAGTCTCTTGAAGTACATCATGTCTCTGGCTTTGTTGAAGAAGGTTTTCAGGCTGCAGGACAAAGGAAAAGACATCAGTCTTGATAGTTGATACCGCTTTGTGACATTACTATTTCTTTCTTCATATATTTCGAAATTTTATATCTAAAACATTCATGTTTTATCCGAATATCAAATCATTTTTCTACAATACACATGAAGCATTGGGTTATACAGTTAATCTACATAATGTGAGATTAGTACTTTAACAAGTGAATCTAATGGCCACATCTCCCTCCGCCCCTGGAGACTCCTCTCTGATATAAACGCGCCTGTGATGGCGACACCACCACGGTGGACACATTTCCATAGTTTCAGTGTGCTGTAACGACTGGGCGAGGCAGGATTGTGTTGCACACTTCCTTTAGTACAAGAGAAATGTTCCCCTTTTCGACCGCCACTCATTCAGTCGCAGCCCGAGGCCTCGTACCTGTGGAACTGGTCGTGGAAACGTTCACGGTGACCTTGGAGGGTATCAGCAGGCAGACCTGAAAACCATGACACGATTTAAGCAATGCAGAGACATACAGAAAGAAAATGAACATCACGGTCGATATATTGAATTACTTAACGATGCATAAACTTTCTACACGGATTTTATAAGCAGAAACATATTCAGAATGACATTTTTTCTGGGTGATCACGCTTCTTACAGGCATGCAGCTTGAACAGCAGCTTGACGGTGAAGTGGTACAGGTGACTAGAGTCCTGGATGACTTGGATGAGCGGAGACAAGCGACACTGGCCTGATGTGAGGGTGGAGATGGCGATGGACGTGTTGAGCTGTCGGATCACTGCGGGGAAAAAAGTCAGAGAAACGGGCATTAATTACTCATTATATATATCACCCAGGTTTAACTGAACTTTTTCCATCCGCACAATTTCAATTTCACACATGTTCAATACTTTTTTGTATGTATTTTTTGTCACTTATTTATTAACTTTCTTTGCTGCTGTAACACTGTTAATGTCCCAATGGTGGAACTAATAAAGATCTTATCTTATAAGAATGTTCAGAATCCCTGAAGAAAAGTTAGGTCATTGACCAAATATTTGATTGAGTACTTTTATCTTGGAAATGTATGTGAAGGAGGTGCACATGGAGCATTATGATTCCTAGTCTAGTTCTGTGAATTCTGTTGGTTGAATAAGGTGCAAACTCTTTGACCTTGTTTACACTTGATATTAACGTCCGTCCGATCCCAGGTGGTCAGTGCACTTCAGGTCTGAAAGCCCCCAAATGCGTCCTCGATGAGATCCCATCCTTCAAACCAGAGGTTGGTCTGCAAGTGTGGCCACATTCCTTAGCAGTGTGTGAGACACGTTCAGGACTCATCTTAATGCCGGGTGTGAACAGAAGAACTTGGTGCTGACCCCTTGTGATGAGATCTCTCAGGACGGATGTTAACACCAGGTGTGAACAGGGCCTTTGAGTGACGTTACATCCTAACTGCTACATCTTCGTTTGTAAACGCATCAACTCCACTACGGCGTCCACACTACTCTGGAGTTTTAGAGCCGCTAAAATGGGGAAGTTTGTAAACGCTGCTGGCCCCGTTTCAGTTTGAAAACTCCAGGGCTGCACTTTAGTCTGGATGGGCAGGGATCATTTTAGTTTGAAAAAAAAACAACTGAAGAATGGATGCAGCCTGTGTCTGTTTCTGCTGCAGAATTCGTTTTCCCCACTTGCTTCTCTTGTTACATGAAGCCGACTGCTGAGGCACCAACAGCACACACACTCTCTGCAGAATTACAAGCAAACTTTGTTCACAGCCCAATTCGCAAAATTTGTTTAAGGCGTCGACATGTGATCCTGCGCCTCCACCCTGCAGGCCAGGGAGGAGGAGCACACCCTCACAGCTAAACTGGCGGAAAATCTACTTTATGTCTTCTCATGGCTGGCATTTCCTCATCAGTTAAAACAAACAGCAGGAGTCAAACACTGCAGAGCTTGAGTTAAAACTGGACCAAAGAAATGTGCAGCATGTTCACAATAAAACTTTCTTGCTCGTGTATAAATAGATAATGTCAGCAGGTTGCAGCCCTCGACCGAGGCTCGGGTTTCTATTCTGTGGAAGGTGGGAGGAGGGGTTTTCTTCGCTCACCTGTCTCGGCCAGCCTCAGCTCTGTATCCATGTAATCAAACACCTCCACTGTGAGCTGGAATCTGCAGGAGAGAAGTTGATACCAGCGTAAGAAAGCGAAGCGACCCCGCTCAGAAACAATGATGGTGCGATGCTGCAAAATTAAACCGTCAGCATGGGTTGTCGGTTTTATTTTATGTGTACGTATGATTGGCAGCTGCAGCAGAAGCGCTTATGATTTGAGGCGAAACAGAGACATGAATAAAGCTTCTTTTGCCTTAGGTGGATACTCACACATTGTTAATGTCAGTCCCTGCAGTGCGCTCCAGGACTTCATCTGTGACCTCTAGGTTGGGTGGAATATCTGCATGCTGCGTCAGGATGAAAATGTTTTAGTACCAGGTGCCATTCAGAGTGAATTCCTAACATTTAGTTGAATATATCCACTGCATGCATCTAGAGCTGCTTTCAGACTCTGGACATTTTTCTTGACATTTTCAGGAGGGGCTTTATGTGAGAACGCAAATGTCCGAGTCAGTTACTCCACACATTTTCCTAAACTTTTCTGCCAGCCCGCGAGTACGATTTCTGGAAAATGTGTCCATGTGAGAATGCAGCAGGAGAATCACAGAAGAATTAACAGCGAGCGAAAGGGTGTGTTGATGAGGTTTCTAACACGTGACAAATGCAAAACTGAAAGAAAGAAAAAGAAAGACAAATATATCAGGACGAAAAAGAGGTGACGTACACAAAGGGAACGTAGACAAAGATGTCAACTTGGAAAGACAACGAATTTCAAGAGCTTTTCGTGATAAAGGCAGACGTCTGTGTCGAAAACAAAAACACGCTATTTCCATGGCATAACTTATACATCATGTCTTGATTCCAACATTCCCGACCCTAACCCGCAACCCCTCAGCTGAAACTTCTTAAAATTGTCCTGTTGACCTGAAGAATCTCTTGCTGCGTTCTTCATATGTGAAGGGCAAACTCCGTAAAATGTGCAGACCCAATTTTCCAGATCTCATGTCTGAAAACAGCTTTAGTGTCAGTGTGTGGTGTGACATATGACAGAAGAGGCCCTTTACCTTCACGTGAAACTCCAGTTTTGTGCAGAGTAGCTTGGAGTATATATACACCAGTTGTCCGTATTTATCATGGAGGTTGCCCTGCAAACCACAGGAGCAGACAAGCGAGAGTTACAAATGTAAGTTAAAGCTTTTCTTTTCTCTTACTCTCGGCTTTACAGGAAATCCAGTAATCCACAAACTGCATTCTTGTGAAATTATTTTTAAAAGATGTAAAAAAAAAAGTGACTTACCCAAACTTGTCCTACTTCAACAAGAGAACTGTGATGTCTCATGCAGTCTTGTAGAACCTGTGAAGGTGAGCATCTGAATGAGCATCACTCGTATTGCTCAAATTCTGTTAAAATCACATTCACCCCTGTGTTTTGAACAGATATTATATTTACAGAATAAATCATGTGGGTTTCAACAGTAAGGTTTTAAACCAAGACTGTACTTTTGTTTTTAAATGGACGCTGCGTCTCAACTTCCTGTTACTATGCAGAAATGAAGCCAAAATATCCCTGATATGTGCGCTGACATCTCATGCATTTGAAGCCAGATTCCAGGTGATGGAGCTGTGGTATCAGGGCCCATCTGATACACACGCTCGACCAATCATGTGTCAGTCTAAGCTGTCAATCGAAATTGTTTGGTCCTTGGAGGTGGGATTTATGGCCTTTACTGCAGCCAGCCACCAGGGGGCAATCAAGACGGTTTGGCTTCACTTTTGGGGAGCTGTCATGTCATCCATCTTTATATGCAGCCCACAGTTTGAACGCACTCTCAAATTGTCTGTGCCTTAGTGATCTCCCCTTCTTTATGACGACTTCACAAATTCCCGACCAACTGGCCTTTGGTTACACAACACCTCTTCACTTATATCATCTGAATGAATAATTCATAGACACTAAGGGAAAAGGACTTGGGGGCCTTACGTTGCGGTGGCCGTCCCGCAGCACTTTGTGTAGCACGTGGCAGAACTTCCAGCTGAGGATGGAGTTGCCGGCCAGAGGGAAGCCCAGAGCGTACGACCAGAAGGTGTAGGCTCCCTTCTCCCTGTGAGTCCCCAGGATGATTCCTGTTCAGTCTTTAAGGAAAGCAACTTTTATCACAGGACTGCTGGTTATTTTACATCGCTAGAGTTACATCGGGAGAGGGTCCTCTCTACGGAGGCCGCCATGTTTTTTACAGTAGCCCAGACTGGACAAAGTAAACACCGTTTGAGATTTTATGACAACTGAAGTCTTCCACGGGTTCTCTTTCATGTTTGGAAGGGGAGGGTGAGGTGAGGGGTGTTCAGCTGGAACATGAAACTTCACCACTAGATGTCATTAAATCTTACACACTGAACCTTTAAACTATCACACAGGGGGCGAGATATTATCTTCATGAGTCCTGTATGTTCTCTCTTGAGAACATGTTTTCTCTCGATATTTCACTATACATCTGAATCTTTATCTATGGTGTTCTATGACGCTCTGTATTTTAACATGTAACTAGACAAAGACACCTCAAGTATTTATGACGGCTATTTCACCTGTTATAGAATACCAACTATGGATGTGACATGAATTATATACATGAGTTTATATTATATCCAGGATTATTTATTTTCAGTTTAATGTCAGTGTATCATTCTCCTCATTAAACCTAATACTGTGATCAAAAAGGAAATGTATCTAACTGAATTTGTAACAGTTTCTTTGTAAGGATACGTCGTGCATGTTTCTCCTTCACAGGCGTCTCCGCGGAGTTGATGGCTTTGCTGATGCTGCTCAGCTGGAAAAAAAAAAAGAAGGAGAGGACAGGAGTTAATCTTAGATCTTGGGCGGTTTGCTTCTCCACCCACGCACACAACCATCAGGCCTCACAATAGACGTAACGAGAAATACATAAATAAAGAGCAGGAGTCCAACAAATGAGAGCAGGCTGCACTGCAAAGACAGGAAAGAATCTGTGCAACACATTCACTGTTGCAGATGGACTCTCGGCTTTCACCGTATGGTTGCATTCAGGATCAACTAGCTGCTGGATCTTTTGAATTTGAGTGTCATCCTGAGTTTAGTTTGACAGAGACAAAGGTGACCACAGAAAAATAAATGTATTTACCTTTTAATTATTTTATTGTTTATACAAGAGCTCAGGTCAAAGAAGACAAACCCCGGATTAAGTTAACATCTCTAATTGTCCTACAGATGATGAGCCTGCAGAGTGAGTATCACCAGAACCACAGGACACACGGCGAGCCACTCTCCAACCTGACCAGCAGGAAAAACAAGTGTGGCTGAAAAGGAACAAGGAGGGAGAGACAAAGAAACACACATAGAGGTTGGATCAACCTACTGCAATGGATCTTGGCCACGGTAAAGCATTGCCACTAAGCAACACAATAACTGCTTGTAATATTACACTCAAGTGTTCTCATCATGGTCATCCTCCAACTGTACCAACACAATAAGGGCTCAGAGCCTGAGGAAGCAAAACCTCAGCTGGGGTGTTGACAGCATTTTGTCACTTTCTCTATGGGTTTAAAACATCAGATTCTACTGATGTTTTATTGAATCTAATGTGCAGATTCATTTGATTGCCATAAATCCTGAGACACTATTAAGCAACAACAAATACAGACATGTTCTGATACCTGCATTAGAAAGGCCTCCACTACAGCTGACTCGATCTGATACCACGTCTTTAAAGAATATTAGTTCCACTCAGGGAAAAAAAGGTTTTTTGGGTGTTGGAAAAATGTAAATTTGAGCTACTCAAATTAAAATAATTCAGGTATGTATCATTTCTCTTTCCCTTCTTCCTGTCTTTTAAAAATTTGATTTGGATCTAAAAGTCCTGTTGTCATTTGAGGCCGACTCACAGCCGAGGATTGTGGGAGCGTCCCTGAATAAAAACAAACATGATGTTTCCTTCTGGGATTCTACAAGAGAGATTAAAACCATCCACTCATGCATGACAATTACATAATGATCAAAACTGTGGCAGTGGGATTACCCCGGACTACTGTGACAACACATCCATACATAGCTTCATTCAGGAGGTGTGTTGTGTCCTCGCCTTCATTCACAACTTTGTACTGTTGTGTTGTGTGTGAGCGAAGTGCCCTGAAAAAGTCATCGACGCTGGACGAGACAAAAACCTTGTTCTGCGGCTATCTGTCAAATCAACCAGACCTGCTAGTTTTTGTTAGGAAAAACCTGATGCAGCTTCCTGAGAGTAAATACATCTGATTATTCTAATAATCACAAAATGCATGTGTCACACAAACTATACATCTTGTGCTTTTTTAATGGCATGCCCTGTGTCCTTTTGACACGTGTGTTGAGGACTGTAATATCTGTATGATGCTAGCAATCAGCTTCACCATCACAGTATTATGTAAGAGAATAATCCAACATCCAGCTCAAGCATTAAAGCAGCGACAACTTCAATCTCAGCCTCTTTTACCACAGTCTGATATGTAGATAGGTTTGTGACAATTATTGCAAAAACATTCCAACATATCTCGATATTTTGCTGATACATTGTGCAAGCAGATTTGTAAAATGCTTTGCTGTCTATCATTCTCTGCCAATAAAGAAGTGTTCAAATCCAATTTTCTTTAAAATAATTGTGGTGGTAATTATGGATATATCCATATTGTCCAGCACCTCATCATCAACATGTAGCAGAAGATGAATGCACCACCTTAACACAGAGGTTCTTTGGTCTTACTCTTAAACAAAAGGTTTAGAAATCCAATCTGGGTTTCAAACATGATCACATATCAGTGGCAGAGGCCCCTGATCCCACAAAACCCTATAAAAGCCTCTTTAACAAACACACACACACACACACACACGCAGGCACACAGTAAAACATACATGGCCACACAGCAAAGCACAGAGGGGCTACTGTGGGTGGAAACTGGCGTTCAGAGTGAGAGAGTGAGAGAGAGAGTGAGAGAGAGATACCCTGGTTAGTAGGAGACCCCTCCCACACACCTCCACCCTCCACCGCCTGCTTCTAACGCAAATGAACCACTAGTCCCTCGTTTACACAGGGGCAAGTGCGGTGGGCTAGCATGGGGTGCCCAAGCGACAATGGTGGGTTTGTTTGGGGAGGAAGGCCGACAGCTGGGGTAGAAGATTGAATTGGACGGGGGCCGTGCTCTGGCAACAGAGCCTGGCACAGAGGCCTCAACAGATGGCTGCTGAGCAGCGAGGCTGCAGGGAGACTCTCCTGGTACATTCAGAGTGGCTGTCAGTCGAAAGCCACAGACAGGAGAGGTGACACGTGACCAAATACTACTAACAGCTTAGTGTCAGAACAAGCATGTGCTGCGTGGCTGTAACTGTACTGCAGGATTTTAGAAAACAGTCGTTGAATTCAGCGCCACTCAACGGAGCACTTCAGCGTACATTCCCTCACATGCCCTTGCTCGAGGCCGCGAGGAATGTAATGGGCACTGGCTCCAACGGGATCAGGCTAGCAATGCTTAGTAGCTTTGAAAGAGATAATTATTGTCCATATTGATTATATCACTAATTATAATAATGAATTTATTTGTATAGAACTTTTCTAAACAAGGTTACAAAGTGCTTCACATAACCTTAACCCTAATGATTATTAATAAAAAAACAAATAAATAAAAAGGCAAAGGTAAGGTCATTACTTTTTAAATTAATCATTTGGTCAATCACACATCAGAACACTGTGAGAAATGTTCATCACAAAATCCTGGAGCTCAAGACGCGTCCTCAAACGTTTTATCTAAAAGTAGCAGTGTTTTAAATTTAAGATGCTGGAATCGGAGAAATTATTAGATTTCTCACCTAAAAATGTAAATGTGCTGATATACTAATCAATTAATAGACAGTCATTGCAGCTCAAACTACTGCAGCGTCTCCAATTTCCACCCAACACTAAGTCTCACTATCAGGCCTGATGTCAGCCGACACACAGGTCACACGGTAACACACAGATACCGGCTCCTTCACGGCCCGGTCCAAAAGAAAGTCAGGTGAAATCCAAACCATTTACCAACGAAGCAATTGCGTCCGAGAGCTGCTGACATGCTGACCCCGTTGACTGTGTGCGTCTGCCCGACAACTCGCCAGTAAATCCCCCTGACCAGCAGGGAGAAGTGAGAGCGAGGGAAAGCCTTGACTAATCCCCCCCCACACACAAGGCCTGCCATAAGGTCTACTGCCAGCTAGCATTATCATAACCACACACAGACACACACACACACACACACACACTCTCTCGAGCTGCACTTCTAGCTCCAACCTTGAGTTGTATCTGCTTACCTTGTCATCTCGGCCCTTCAGCAGCGTGTCCATGTGCTTGGACATGGTGGTGTGCGAAGCGTGCGTGAGGTTAATGAAGTCAAAGCATCAGCGCCGCACCTGAGCGGCTTCTCACTGGACATAATGCCCCGAGGCAGGAGCACTTAATGCACGTCCTTATCAGCTTAATTCAACAGTCTGCTGCTGCAGGAGATCTGACTTACAAGGTCAGACACACACACACACAGACTTTAACACAGCTCAAATCTGCTCAGGTTAGTTACAGGTAACACTAAGCACAACACTGGTGACAACAGTGTCACAGACTCAACTAAGAAAGACCCACAGTAGAGCTCAGAACTCCACCAAGGCCCAACAGTCCCCTCATGAGACAACTTTTAAATTCACTAGATCCTGATTTTTATGTGGATCAGCCATCAGTCCCCTAAATACTGTATATCTGGGTTGTTTCCCATCAAGATCCATTAATTATTCTCTGAGAAAATGTTGAAAAATGCCAAACCCCAGATCAGCACCAAAGTTCACTGGGCCCTCCCCGGGTCACGCCCCACTTCATGAAAATCTGTTAAGTAGTTTTTGGTTAATTCTGCTAACTGACAAACAAATAAACGGAAAGACATAACCTCCTTGGTGGAGGCAGCAAAAGAAAAATTCAAAGTGAACTGTGAACTATCCTTAACACTGACTCCAGAGAGTTTATGACGTGTGCAAAAGCATTTTTTTCCAATTTAAAATCCTTCCCCAGAATAAAAGGCTTTGAAGGGTTATTTTAGTTTTTATAATAACTCCATGTTGGGCAGCTGCTCTCCTCTCCTCCCATGTTGACTCTTGGGGCCTGACTGATTAAACCAGCACGCTCTCTCTCCCACATCAACACAGGAAATAATTTAAACTTACCCAAATTCTCAATGGTCCGAGCACACAAGAAACTGCACATGAGGTAGTTGTGCACATAAACACAAATAAAACATGTATCTGAAGTTCCCTCTCTCAGCCCAGAAACCACTCCCTGTGTTCATATGATGTTCTGCAAAGGAATTCCCTGCTCTCTCATCTCTTAATGCCAAAAATTAAAACTGACACATGAATGAAACACCAGCAGCTCTCATCCAAAACATACACTCACACTAAATAGGATGTATATTTTGTTCTGAGAGCTGAAGGGACAGGAGAATATTTTGAAATATAATGAAAAGGTTTTAACAAAGGTAGTGTGAATGCATCACTTTAAAGAATGAATGAATCATGAATGGCTGCACAGACAGAGATCGTGTCTCATGACTCAGTTTTAGTCTAATCAAATTATATATCTACAGCATCCAATTAAATATGTCAACAAAAGACAAATTGTTTGTTAACAGGCAGTTTGCTGCAGCTGGCTGAGATAACTGGACACTAGCATGGTGTTCGTGAGCTGTTTAACAAAATATAAGCACAAGACATACACATCATAGCAAATAAACACTATATGGATTGATACATTGTGTTTAGGATTTAAACACGGGCATATTGTCAGTGAAAGTACAAGGATGTCATCTGCATCTCATGTTTAGCCGGAGCGTTACATGAGCACTTTGTGTGATTACTGCTCTTAATGCTCGACTGTAAAACAAAGTGTAGTTGAAGTTCGGTTTTTAGACGAGAAAAAAACAGGACTGCAGATTTCTTTCAGTAGAAACATTTTAACGGTAAAGTAAAATAAAATTCCACTAAAACAAGGGCTAAACCCAACACAACACTTACGGGCTTTTTATGAAAAAGCGTGAAACTGACTCCCACTCGGTGTTTACCCTCTCATATACTCCCACCATCCCCCTTCCCACTCTCATGGGCACTCACTCAGGCAACAGTTAGGGAAAGCAAACAGTACAGTACACTACATTACACACACACACACACACACACACACACACACACACACACACACACACACACACACACACACACACACACACACACACACACACACACACACACACACACACACACACACACACACACACACACACACACACACACACACACACACACACACACCACTGTGTGAGACATTTCACCTTGGTACCGAGGTCAACATAAAGAAGGCAGAGCTCAGGAGAGAGTGATAGTGGAGGAGTTTCAGCCAATGTGGTCGGTGGATGAATCAGCAAAACTGAGAAACTCAAACATCATTTCCATAGAGACATGTACAGATCTCCTCCTGAACACAACAGCTGAGTCTGCACAGCCACAGAACGAGTTGTAGTAAAACACTGATGAGGAAGTGGTATAGATTCATTCATTAGTTTCTCCTAAAATAAATGAATAAAAGAAAATTTGCCAATCAGCAGTTTTGGATTCCTCCTTCCACCAACCAATTAATTTGCATGTCGTGCCAGTGCATCCAGTCAGCTGACGTGTTCCCTCTGACATCCTGCATCCTTCAGTCAAGGCAAATTAACAGGAAACACCAGTTCAAGGAAGACAAGCTGACTAGTTTAACTCTATTCTGCTGTTGTGAGTTTTAAACTTGCTCTTTGCACACAGCTTTGATTAGTCAGGCAACTACTCAGAACAACATCAAAACTAGTCAAAAGGTATCAGTAAACAAGGGAGATCAGGGCGTGTGAAATAAATAAAACCAGCAATATTACAAATACTTCATTCTGGCTGTTTTGTGAGGGGGAAGGTGGCAGAGGACAGCGGCTCCACCTCACGTGCTGGGAAAGCAAATAAACCACTGGGAGAGTGATGCACGCCCTGCACAGGAAAGAGCTCAGCCCATTTGAGATAACAACATACTGAAAGAGCTTTAGGTCTGAGCACCCAGAGGCTCCACAGCGTGTGCAGTTAACTCCACCTGCTTCTGTCTCCAGTGTTTCCCCAGTCAGACTGCAGGGGCGTGTGCTCCACTGGAGACAGCAGCTTCCACATGACCTTGTGTACCATACAGTAGAGATGCTCCGATACAGCAGAAAATGTGAGTCTTTGTGCCTATACAATACCCCTTCTTTAAAGTCCATTAGTTTCATCCAGATAAAACTGCAATTTTCTTCTCCTGGACATCACTTCCTCTTCGTCGCTCCAAAAAAGCACATCCGAAATCTTAGAGCAGCGAAGGAGTCGTGATTTCCAGGCGTGTAGCGTTAGCCACAGCTAGCTAAAAGCTCAGCAAATTGGCAATATTTTACACTGGAAAGTCCCACAAGTAAAACAGCGACGTGTAACGTAAGGCAAGACTCAAGTTTCTAGTTATTTAATTGTTGAAGATCTATTTATTTATGTCCTTTTTCAGTTCTGTGGCATAATTCTGTCTATTCTCTTTATTTCTCTGTGTTTTTTAAGCCCTGTCTGTTTGTTGATTGGTTTATGTTTGTTTGTTTGTTTGTTTGTGAGCAAGAATACACAAACACTGATATCAGCCAAACTTGGTGGAAGGATGTGATGTGTCAGGGAAAAATCCATTAAATCTTGGTCAGCATCCGGATCAGTGGTCAGTGCCAGGATTTTATTTTTCCACCTTTCTTAACATTGTGAGAAAGGTCTTTTTTTTTTTCAAGGTCCAGATTCAACATAAATCATTATCCAGTTCCTCGCTGCTCTATCTGATAAATGAATATATGCCACTTCCAATTGTTTCAGGTTTGATTTACTGAATACTGGAATTTGTTATCTCCGCCAAGGAGGTTAATGTTTTCTCCCCGTTAAGAAATTGCTGACAGGATTTCCACAAAACTTGCTGGAAGTATGGGACATAAGCCAAGGAGGACTAAAAGGAAAACGGGGCGGATCCAGAAATTAGCTTTCACTTTCGCTAACATAGGGATACAGGCCATCTTGTCATTTTTACTACTTTCCCAGGGAATAATTAATGGATCTTGATGAAGATTATTTAGAGAACTGATATCTAGGAGTGTGTGCAGTTTGATGCAGGGACTGTTGGGCCCTGGTGGAGATAGGCACTCTACTGACTGCCATTTTCTGCTTTATCTGATCAGTATTGGAATCCAGGTATTGGAATCAGCATTTGGGAGGGAAAAATGGAATGGGAACATCTCTACTATACATATGAGGAGCACCACCAACACTGATGAATGCTTGCTATGCATACGAGTGACGCAAGAGCCAGAAGCCACAAAGCACCTGTTGTTGTCTGAAGAAAGAGAAGAATCTTCATTCCTTCAGCTGAACTCAAAAGACACCGAAACACATTTCTAACGCACAAATCCACAAGGGAGGTTTAATTCCTGTTTTCCCCTCCATGTTTCCTGAGTAGGAGATCCTACAGGGAGGGTGTTCGAAAACAAGAGAGAGGAACGTGCGTTTGGGAGGAGGGGTGGTCAAACAAGAAGGACGAGATCAGCACGACAGCAGGAGACTGTACATCCAGTGCTCTTGCTCAACAAGGAGAAGCGGCATTTAGTCACTAATGCAGCACAGCACTGAAACCAACTGCCTGATGGTCTATACATTACACGTTTTTAAAATCTATGATTATATTCACAAATGCCCTTTAACTATTTGACAAAACCTAAGGTCATACCATCATTGGATTTTATCCTATTCTTATTTTACACATTTCTATCAATTTCATTTCTATTAATTTACTCCGACAAATGATCTTATACAGATTTGATCCTTTCTACCACTGTTAATCGCGTTACCTCTTTTATTCTAATATTTCTAGTCTACTTAATTAGGCTGGGGAAATGTTTTAAACTCTTTTTCAATTCAATGTTGTCTCTGTGTTGTTGTTGTTAAATGTCCCTGTACAGCACAGTGTGATATGTGCTTCACAAATAAAACTACCTTGTTAAAACTCCTCAACACTGAGGATGAAATGATGAAACTAAATCCCTCAGAAGTGACCGAGGCTTTCACTGTGTGCTGCTCACTGGGGGGAGGCAGGTCTGGGACAATGAAGTGGGGGAATAAATGAATTAAAAAGGTTTCTGCGGTGAAACAATGTCTTCAGATTCCTGCTGGATAATGAGATAATGAATAAATGATGATGATACAAACATTTTTTTGGGGGTGGGGGGTGAACACATGTCAAACACACAGTGTCTGAAGCCTCGTGTCTCTGCTGGACATGTGTGGACAGATCAAATTGCAGCAGTGCAACTCAAAAGACATTTCCAAGACATGCAATTCCCCGGTTGGTTAATCATTAAATCCAGGGTTTGAAGTTGGGAACGTGGCCTGTGCAGTGAAGTGCACTGAGCCACATCTTCAGGCCTGAAGGAAGCGCAGCCAACCCACCGACCTCCACTTATTATTGTACCATCACATTTCCTTTGGACGTCTTTACCTGCTGCTTGTCAAAATGCTCCCTCTCCGCTCCGAGGTTGGCCTCGGTCCGCCGGCTCTTCACCCGGGTGGGCACCTGCCTTATGCTGTTCATCCTCTCACTTTCCCCCGCGAGGAGGAGAAGAAGAATTAGAAGAAGCAGCAGCAAACACAATAATCTCCTTGAAAACAGATACAAAAATGTCCGGATGAGACGCGGCGATCAGCGGTGTCGTCTCCTCTCTGGGCTCCGGGCTGTGTCCCGGTGCGTCACGGACATGTCTCGGTGTCTCCCCGGGTTTCGTGGCCGGAGATGCGCCGCGGTGGAAGGAGGAAAAAGACGCAGCGAGCGGCGGAGCGTGTTTGCTCCGTGTTACGTAGACGGATCCTCCCCCAAGGTGGAGACAATCATCATCATCATCATCATCCTCATCATCCTCATCATCATCATGTCCTCTGCCGCTGATCACACCCCCCCACACACACACTAATGTCCGGTTGTTGTTCACAGCTCAGGTGATGAGGGGTGAAGCGTTTTTTGAATCATGATTGTTTCCTGATTTGAGTCATTTCACTGAGATCAAAACCCACGAGGATTATTTTTTTCCAATTCCGTCATTGCCAAACAGTGACGACACAAACCAGGAAGTACAGTTCAGTTTAGAAACAGGGGCGGATCTAGTTTTTTTTTTCAAATCAGGGGCCATAAAAGGGGGCCAACAGTGACTCAGCACCACTCAACAGCTGTGGTTCTAGTAAATTTCCTATTTATTTTCTCCACTGATGTTTCAGATAATCCTCATTAAACGCAATCCGACGAACTGAGACCATGAAACATTCGATTATGAGACATAATTATTTTCTAAGAGTGAAGGGAAGATCTCCACCAATCAGCGACATTGCTACTACAGCTGAGGATTGTGGGTAGTGTAGTACTTCTCCTTGAATAATGAATATACAAACTTGTACAGGAGCCTCTAACTCTGTTTAACAAGCTCGTGGCTTGTGGTGCGTCTTCTTTGAATGGTTACGACATTATGGCTGACAATCAAAATCTCAAATCAGAAAATTAATCTGGATTATTACTTTGCTGTTGAGTTTTAAATCCTGATTCAGTAGGTTGCACATTTTATTCATTCCTTGTTTGCCGTTAGCTCTTAGTCAAGTACATTGTGTACTTCAAATAAGCTTAGACTATAAAAGTTCTTATCAAATTGTCGTATTCATTGTTAGTATTTTTTGTAAGTGACCGGTTTATTAAAAAAAAAAAGACAGGGGGCACTTTAGGGGCCAATCAGATTTTAGCTGGGAGGCTAATGCCCGGACCATCGCCCCTGGATTCAAATCACAGTATGTGCCGTCATTTGGGTACAATGCAATCTACACATAAACCCCAAAGCCACAGACATTGACGTCAAATGCACCTTTTGTGGATGTGAGCCAGAAACAATTATCGTGGCCCCATCTTTTGCACAATCAAAAGAAGAAAAAAAAAATGGAAATATGTTGACAGATCTTAATCACAGCAGTTTATGCATTGACTTGGACTGTGATAGGCACAGAGGGAACTCACATCATCGCATCTCACCGCACCATATTGAACCATATCATATCCTATTGTACCCTATTGTATCCTATCATGTATCGTTACATATTTCTCTTCATCACCAAGTCAAAGATGATGGGTTTTTTACCACGATGACTTGCGACTCTCACTTTGCCCGACTTGACTCACCTTTGCTGTCAAACCATGTGACTATGGTATGTGGATAAACCGGATTTGTTCGTCTCAATCACTCCTTCCTTCATTTTTTAGCATTAGATAACTTCAGACAAAACTTTAAAAAAAATTTTTTCAAACAATCAAGATACAAAGTTAGCAGTGATAGTCTAAATGTGTTCCATATAATTAGTTTTCATTGATTTCCATTGAAATATCAGTGTTCTTTTTTATGTACATTCAGGCTCCGTCTGTGTTCAGTCCTCCTCAAGGTTGCGAGACTGGAATTTCATCTTCATTGCGCCGGGTGGAGGCGAGGCCGTCATGTTTTTGTTTGCAGGTATGCAGGTGAAGGAAACACAAAGACTGATGGGACAACAGGAAAAGGGAACAAAAGGACACGTTAGCCCTGCAGGCCGAGATTCCTCCGACTTGGCGAAGCTGCTCGTCACATCCACATACGAACGACCTGATTGACGGCCGTGACATGATTGTGAAGTCATGTGAACACTTGCTTTTGTATAGCACTATATATAGTAACATTGGTCCAGCAAATACATGGCCCCTACAGCCTCTCCTCCTCACTCACCCTCCCACTTCTGAGCCTATGACTCTTGTATCTCTATGAGTCACTCTGCCTTTTAACTCAATATTTTTTTTTAATGTTTATGACAGCTCTTGCTTCACAACACAGTTCAGTAGTAACACAAGCTGCAGCCCCCAGATTGACGCACGGTAGAGTCAACACATATTGAACGTTCAAACCTTCATGACAGTAAATGTGTTGTGATAGTTTTACCCAGTTTGACCTGATAAACTTCCAACAAGCTGTAAATTACCAGCAGCATTTTCAAATGCTATCCACTAGACAGCAGTAGATCACATATAATCAGAGGGAGCTTCCTCTTAACCCTTTTTTGTTGAGGCTTCCTGTCATTACAGGATAAACTGCATGAATGATCCTGTATGACTACTTGACACTGTTAATAACAGCAACAATAATATTAATAATAATAATAATAACTCTGCAGAACGTGTCCCATCGCTTTCTAAAAGATTAGTTTGTGCCGAACTTGCTTTTCACATATTTTGACTTTGCCTGCTATTCAGACTGAACATTTCTCTTCAGTCCTTCTGTCTGAGTCGCTGAATGGAACTGAAACATCCGCTCTGTTGCAGATGGGATGTCCACCAACCAGAAAGTCTGCGGTATGTTATCCAATTCCTCTCGTCTGGGTTTTGAAGTTCCCTCGGGCAAATACTGATCCCCAAATTCTCCCTAACGGCTGTGCTGACAGTGTAAGAATGATGTGTGACCAAAAAAGTGTAGTTTGTGAATTTGACTCGTACTGTAAAGCACTTTGAGTGATCGACAAGACTGGGGAAGTGCAATATGGATACATTTCCATTTATTTACTCCTCGATGCAACACAGAAAGAATCTGGACAAATGAAATTAAACTATGATTTTTGCATTAGAGACTTTGTCACAGCTGCAACTCCGAAGCAAGGAGCAAATAAAGGCTGATTGATTGAAATATGTAGTGAAACCCCCTTTTCTCTCATGGGTTATTTCTGATGCTTCAAGCTGGATTTCCATATTTTCTCCACCTGAAGCTTTGCAGCTGTTCAAAGAGGAAGTGAATTACCTTATCAAGTACATTAAATACATATTTTAGATTTTTCATCTGGAACCAACTTAAATGTGTTAACTTCATTCAAAATAGAGTAGGTTTCTCGGAAGAGTTATATTTGAAACACTTGAAACGAGAAGTACAGTCGATTAAAAATACACCGACATGGAGTTTTTGTTCTGCAAATCAGGCTTATTCATCGTGTGAACGGTCGGGTTTCATTATACATTAAAGTCTCCACCTTGAGAAATTGTATGTTATGATTCGGCACTTTACAAATTAAACTGAATTGAATAGAATAACGAGAATGGCACTCTGAAGAGCACATACCTCCGCCGGGGCCCAACAGTCCCCTTTAATTCAATCAAGCCACACAAATTTCACACAGACACAGATATCAGTCCCTGAAACGTGCCTGATCAAGATCTCTGTATTATCGTTTTAGAAATTTGCAAATATATGGAAAAACGCCCCATCTTGCAAAGTTAATTGTTAACACACAAATACATTTTTCTTTCAACTTAAAGCGATCAATTGTGTTGATGTAACTTGTCGATGTTCATTGGAACAAACTCGAAGTTTACTTATACTGTATGTGTTAATCCAAATAAAAAATAAAGCTTTGAGGTATACAGCTCAATATTGATTTCTATACCAGGTTTAAGGTTAAATTGTTTCTCACATGCATGTGCGTGAAGTGATAATGTTGTTTTCCTGTTGGCCCGGCATATTCAGCCTAAAGCCTCAGAGTTATTAGAGATGTGTGAAAGCTGAAAGCAGAAGCTTCGTGGACTACTTCCTGTAAAAACCCACAAACTAGCTTCTTTTGAGAGATTGCACAGTCCCACAAGCGGTAATCTCTTTGAAGCAGCCAGAGAGACAGCACACACCTCAACATGCAGTGCCATTTTAATGGAACTCTGCTGATCCGAGTCCTCCCTCCACTGTTGGTGACAGAGATCATTCTGGGGATCCTCGGCAATGGTCTGGCCCTCTGGATCTTCTGCTTCCACCTGAAGCCCTGGAAGAGCAGCACGGTGTTGCTCTTCAACCTGGCGGTGGCCGACTTTCTGCTCATCATGGCTCTGCCGTTCCGTGCCACCTACTACATGTACGGGCTCAACTGGATCTTTGGAGAGGCTCTCTGCAACATCTGCCTGTTCATGCTGGCTATGAATCGCAGTGGAAGTGTCTTCTTCTTGATGGCGATCGCCGTGGACAGGTACATGCGTGTTGTGCATCCCCATCATGCCATCAACTCTTTGAGTGTCTTCAAAGCCTTTCTAGTAGCACTTGGAATCTGGTTAGTCACCATTGTAATGACTGCACACATCTTCATGTCAGAACATCTCATCCAATCTACCAAAGATGCCAACAGGACGTACTGTGAAAGCTTCATGGTGGAGGCCGACCACCTCAACAATATGAGCTGGCACAAGTTTGAGTTCCTTTTTTCCTTCTACTTGCCGTTGCTTGTGATTCTCTACTGCACCATCCACATTATCAGCCACCTCAGAGGCAGACAGCTGGCCCAGCATGCAAAGATCAAGAAGGCTCTGTGCTTCATGATATTGGTGGTGGTGCTCTTCATCACCTGCTTCCTCCCGAGCAACATCACGCAGGTGGTGATTTGGTTCAAGACCAGTGAGGTGGCCAGCACCCGCCCCAAATCGGAAGTCTGTGACGCCTTGGAGGAACTGACCAGTGGATTCTACATCTCCATCAGTCTGACCTATCTCAACAGCGCGCTGGACCCCGTGGTCTACTACTTCTCCAGCCCTGCCTTCAAGAACATCTGCCGCAAAGCGCTTCACCTGCCCCTAGCAGAGCAGACTGAGAGCATAGGGAAGAAAACTCGAGACACCGGCTCCCACTCACTCAGCCAGCTGTGATCATGCAGAGACGATCAAGGAAATCAAAGGTTTTGATCAAAAGTCTCACATTTCTCTGTAAGTTATCACGTCAACAAAATTTAACTTTTACTTCTTATATTTATCAAATACAAATTGACTGCGCTTTTCTTTTCGACACATATTCTGATGTTAAGTTATGAAATAATTTGTTCAAGCAAAACCGTTATCCACCTCTGCTACAAGTCGTATTCTGGGGTAATTGTAAAAGATTAAACATTTTACAGGGGTCATGGAGAGGAGACTTTAATCATGTCTGTTACAGAACAACATGGACTCACATCCACTCCATGAGCTTCTGTTCACACCACACCAAGTAAAACTGGCAGCAAAACCATGAATGTGTCAAACTGAACAATTGAACGTCTCATTTGTGATTTGTGAAAGGAAGATCATGTTATTTCATCTTCCAAACCTTACACAGTTGCTTGAAAAGATGTGAAGGCTTATTTCTCTATGTATTAACTGCACTTTAAAAAAAATATTTCTTCTTTACTGCTATGTGAAACAGTGAAATAATTTGTTTTGCCATATTGTCACCAAACTACACCTCAAACCCCCCAAAAGTTTGATTCATTTTTATGATCTCATATGAATTAAATATAATCTCGGCATTACAAGAAAATTATACCATAATTATGAAAAAACATTTAATTGTTATATATATAAATATGAGATATAAAGATTTTTGGTTTAAAAAACATCTGTAGATTTATTGTTTTCCTCTTTGGTCAACGAATTGTCCTTCGATGCTGGAATGAGAAATAAAGATTTTTATCCTCATCTTATTTTCATGTGGTTTCAACATGTAAGCGTTTATACAGACTAAATACACAGAAGTCACCACAAGAATTGAGATCCATAAACCAAACAAAACAAACTCACATTTAACTTGCATCCTGCTGTTACATTACATAATATTAGTATATTAGAGAAAAAAAAAATCTTAAATGTCCAATATAAAACTAGAATGGGAGTCAGTGGAGCATATACCTTGACAAAGAATCCAGCTGCCGACAAACTGATAACTGACAAGTTAAACATAATCTCCTTGGCTGAGATAAAAATAATTTTTTCAAAAATAATTTTTTCCCTGGTTAGTTGTCATGCACTTGATTATATCAAGATAAATCTTTAATGCTAAGTGAAACAAATCCTCCTTAATAACTTGCTTCACATGAATAACACACACAGATGAAATGTATGTAGATGACTAATACTCCTTAGTTTGAGCAGCTCCTTTCATTTTTAGTTTCCCAGAAAGGTAAATCCCAAATACAACCACACGAGACGGAAAACTACACACATCTTCCTCTGTGTCAGCAGAATCGACTTTCACTGGTTTCATGAACTTGACAAGCCACAGACTAATGAGTTCAGTTAACTTCCGATCTGAATCAATGTGGTGAAATGGGAGACCCCTGCATGATGCGGCTGACAAATCTGCAGAAATGAAACAAGTCATGACAACAGGAAGCAAAATGTCAAAGAAATGTTTTCACATCCTGTGGAATCCATGCTCCAAATAACTGAGCTTTTCAAAGCGATTGAAGGCTGTAGCCAGCAACAGTACTGAGTTCCTAATAAAGTGCTTATAAATATAAAACAGCCAGGAGCTGCTGCTGCTTCTAAACTTGTTTCAAGAATTTCTACACACAATTGTCATTAATGAAAGACATTTATTCAGATATTACATGAACAATTCAAAGATAAATGTTAAGTGCAAATATTGCGTCTCTGCTCCAGATGGACCAAGTAAATGATAAATGATACAATGTACAGCTGAAAGAATCGATCCAGCTCATCCTGAAACTCCATTCTGCATTTGGAGAAACTCCTGAAAACCAAAAGTAGAATCGCAGAATTATTTTTGTGTTTCACTTATCACTGATAATCACAGAGATGTGATCGTGGAATAACAGTGTTAATGCCACACATGAATAACAGTTTAATGTTATGGTCGTGGTGTTTGTCCCAGGTTAAACTGGCTCGGGTTACCTTCATGCAGCTTGGCGACGGGGAGCCGTTTGTCAGCGTTTTCCCTCCCTGATGCTCTCTGTGCTTCATGTACTCACGAACGAGAGAATCAGCATCATCCTGACTGAAGAGCAGATATAAAAAGAAGTTGACGTGCAGAACTCGCATCATACATTTGAAAAGGTCAGAAGCATAATGTAGGTTTTGTTCTGTCAAAGATCCTCAGACACCAGGTGTCAGTTTGCAGTCACATTTGACTAGAGCACCATTAGGTTTCAAGCCCTGTAAAACCCCAAATAAATTTACATAAAATTAAACCAAATATTTAAACATCATTATAGCTCAGTTAGAACTCCCAGAACACAGCTGGTACAGTTTTCCTACCTTCAGGGGATAAACTGGTTGTAGAAGTGACAAAATTCAGTTTGAAAAACTGTGTTTGGGCAAAAGGACACATGTCCAAACTTTGTACACTGTCTGAAAGTTGGAGCAGGAAGTAAAGTTCCCCAACACTGAGCCACTGGAGACTAAATTAAAAGTATGCCAGATCAGAGATGTTTGTTGCTTCTCTGTGATATTTAGTGCCAGAGGGAGACAACATTTAAATAAGCAAAAAAACATACCAGTTCTGGCTGATCAGGTAGTCCACCAGGTCTTTCACCTGCTCTGGGTGGCCACTTAACACCATGAGCTGCTTCAGGTGCTTGAAGTGTTTGGTCTTCATCAGTTTATGGTGCTGCCCATTTTGGCTGATGAAAGTTAGAACAGTTTCCCTGATCTGAGGAGTCATAAAGACAATAATGTCATGTGATGTAATCATGCAACAGTTGAATTGAAATAAAAAGAAATGGCAATAAAGCTAGCAACAATGCAAATACATTTCAGGGCACTGGATGTCTCGTATCACTTCAGAAACACAAGCAAACACCCACTCACACAGACACACCTCTGCATGAAGTGTGGTTTTTAATTATACATTTTCAGAAACGAATGCAGATTTTAGTGCAAGCAATAAAGCTAACACCTTCAAAAGCTTTGAACTGGGTTTCCTGTTTAACACCTACACAGAAACATGTGACACTGCTATAGGCACATATGCAACATACTCTGTGTGTACTCTGAAACGGACAAAAATGTAAGACTTTTTAAGGCCTTTTAATTGTGAAATTGAATTTAAAACCTTAAAACAACTTTTAAGGCATTTTCTTGTAAAATTAAGACTTAAGGACCTGCAGTCACCCTGCTTGATAACGGTTGACATGTCGGTTCTTCTGTGGCACAAAGAGTCTAAATACACATGTAACCTAAATAAAGCTCAAACCTGTGAGGGGATTCCAGCCAGTTCACCAGTGTTCATAAGTTCCTCCACCTGCTCAAGGACGGTGACTGGGTTGCAGACGGACAGAAAGCCCTGCAAGCAGCAAAAACACACAGGTGCTCAAAGTGTGTGTTTACATTTAAAAGTTAATGTTCTTCCAATCTGTTATTTCTAACATGTTGTACTGACATGGACGTACTCACCTGGATCTGCTGGGCCTTTTTATTGGCACAGGGGATGAGAAGGAGAGTTCCCAGGGCAAAGGCGGGCAGATTGAACTGTGCAAAGCCATTTGCAATTCCTATCAGGTCCAAATTCAACAGGAAGGGGCACCTTGGGAAGAAAGACGACATCACAACTGGAGTAAATATGACACATTATTCAGGTCATCGCTGCCATGTTTGATAAATTAATAAAGGTCTCTTCCAAATGTTTCATGCAGCCAGGTTTGATATACTGGAATTTGTTAGCTCTGTTTTTGAAGTTACATTTTTCCCTGTCTGTTTGTTGGTTTGTTTGTTTGTCAAGAGGATTACACAAAAATTACTGAATGGATTTCTAGGAGACGTGGTGGAAGGATGACACATGGGTTGAGAAAGACCTGATTAAATTCAGGCAAGGATCCTGATCAGGGGGAAGATCCAGGATTAGTTTTGTTCTAATTAATTTTTTTACATTGGGAGATATAACTAACAGAACATAACTAAATCCTACTTGAGGAGGAGAACAAAGGTCCTGTAGAGTGTTGCCTGTTGATCAGGACTCAGGGGAACAGAAGCTGTCACCAAAATAAAAGAGATGACACAATGAGGAGCATTTCAGAGATTTACCGACCAGTGAAAACATTTACATTATCAAATTGAAGCCTAACAAAATTATGTACTTTTACCAGAATGTTGTACGATTAAAAAGTAAATCCATGTTGTTTGTCAATAGAGGTGAATTTAAGTTATAAATCTAGTACCTGAGACAAAAGGTGCCAGTATCATACTCCTCCAAGTCCTGGAGAAACTAGTTATCTGGGGCGAGAATAAAATAATTCAATAAATACATCAAAGAAACAAAAGGAAAAATTTCATAAAACGCTTGGCTCATCATATGTTGGAACAGGATATCCGGTGGTTTAGTGGTGAAGAAACGAGTTGTTTGACGGCATCTTTCTTGGTTTCACCCAGGCCACAAAACCGTAATTGATAAAACAAACATATCCGCTCTAGGCAGGCGTATATCTGAGCACTGCTTCTGGTGCAGGTTGCGTCAGTTATGTTTCTTGTGTTTTGTTTTAGTGATAAGTCATATATTTAATATATACATTTAACATTATGTATGAAAATGAAAACAACATATGAGTTTTAAACCTTACCTCCCACAGTGCAGGCACAGCTACAACTGCCTCTAGCACCCTCTGGAGGTGGCTGATCTGAGGGGAGATAATAAATACATGAAAGTTGTATTTCACACCTAGAAACAAACTACAGACAGAGATCACAAATGAGTGAGAATTGAGTTAGAGTTAATATAAATCAAGGCTCATGAGTTTGTACCAAGTTGAAGCTGAGCAGCTTCTGGAGCAGACTGTTCCACAGCTGAGGGTCATACACCTGATACTCCAAACACAGGTCTGCCACTAAACGCACCGCCTGAAACCGGGTGGCACAAAGGTGTTTTAGGTTCTCTGCATACAGCCTGTGTGATGCTTGTAACATTTATAAAATATCGAATCTAAAAATGGAGAAAAGAGACAGTACCTGTGGCTCATGACTGTGATTCTTCCACAGCCCTTTCACTAAGCCTTCTTTGGGACTACTGAGGAAAGACTGCAACGTGTAGGGGATGTTTAATGCCTCCAGTTGAGAGACAAAGATGTAGCACTTCAGGTAAAAGCTGCGTGAGATATGAAATACAGAAGAATGGATGATTATAAACCTGATTCATATTAACTTAAGTTCATACTGATTAATAGCTATCATGGCCTCGTACTGGATTTTGGTCCTAGGGATCTGTAGCCGAGCCTCCAGCGTATCCGCATCAACGAGGCGAACAAGACAAAGCAGCGCTCGAGTCCGATGGCAGAAGGTCAAGCGAGGCCCAGAAGTGCTGAGGGGCTACAGGAGAAAATCCAAAATTAAATAGAAGCCACTTTCTCCAGAATCTTTAACTGTTACCGACTCAATTGTGATGTATTCCTCACCCAGGTTTCAGCAGATAGGATAGGATTTAGAAGACGGACGGCTTCATCCACGGGGAAAGAATGCAGCATGTACACCACCCTGAGGACATTTAAAAAAGCAGATAACAAGAATTAAGTTGTAACCAAAAAAAAATCTAAATATGAAATACATTTTTTTAGGAAATAACCAGCAAGGACAACTTATGCTTTCTGGAGTTCCACTCCTTCTGGATCCAAAGTCCAACTAACTAAACTAAAAATCCTCTTTAAATATCTCACAGATGTAACAACGATAAGATCACAGTCGACCACTAACAAACATTTCCTCCTCCACCAAAGAGGCCATTTCCTGCAAGTCTGTGTGGTTTTTCGTCAGAATAGACTCAGTTAAAGTAGAATTTAACAAGAGGCTCCACATTCATTTTTTTAACACAGGCGACAAGCTGATCTTCTAATCTCCCTCTTCTAAAATGGCATGTGTCTTAAAATTACAACTTTATTCTTGTAATATAATAATTGTACTGATTTTTTCCCCCTTTAAGTGACCTTAATACTTTCAATTTTTAGTTCAATAAAAATATTTAACACATATTTACACTTTTTTGATAATAAACAGTAATTCAAGAGGGTAATCAGATGCAAAGTGCTGCAAACAAAAACGGGGATGTCATTACCTCATTAAGTCTGGGTCTTCCTCAATGTTGCTGACACATTCATGATTACCAATATCCTTTATTAAAGAAAACAATTGTCAAAAATGTACAAAATCTAAATTAAATTGTAGTAGTAGTGAATGAAACGTTGCTAAAGGGATGAGCTAAGCCTGTCAAACCTTAGCAACAACAGGGCCTGTTTTGCAGATCCACTTTTCCAGCATCATGTTTCGGATTTTCAGGAGATCCACGTTGTTGACTGCAGCTATTTCTTTAATCACAGTGTGGATGTCTGAGACAAAGACGAAGGATCCAGTTTAAAAAAGATCCCACATTGTTTATTTCCTCCTCCAGGTCACAGCATACCAAACAATTTCATCATGCCTTTTGAGGAAGTATGGTGCAGAGAGGTTAAGTGGAAAACTATTTATAGCTTATTGCAAACGGGTCAGTGCCATGGAATGCAGAAGAGCAAAATGGACTTAAAAAGACTTATGTGGGTGTTGAGCTCATAAGAGAATAAAGCTGATCACATTGTGGAACTTTACTTTAGCTTCTTAACTTAAGTGTACTCACCAGGATAAGTTTGACCTCCTGACTCTCTGTAGCGCAGATCCACGCTGCTGTGCTCATACAGGGCCACTATGAGCCTGGCCGGCATCCCGGTCAGTTTCAGATGCTCTGGGCTGTTCAGCTGGTTGGCAATCAACGTATTCTCAGTGGCCGAACGCTGGAACTGCAGCTTCAGCTTGGAAAGAAAGGTCTCCCCTCGGGCCCGCGCTGACTCCTGCATGGGATCCAGGGGAAGTAGATTAAAACAAACTAATGTACATGAATACATTTCCTAGATAGAGAGAGAATTTTCTCCAGGTGAAAAACACATACTGACCTCAAGGTTTGGATCTTTCAGCCATGCATCCCCGAGACCCAAACAGAACCTGAGTGAATGAGCCTTCTCGTTGCCTGTAGAGAGGAGAAAACAATTGAGTGCATATATACAAACATACTGAGCTGTGGAGCGTAGTGGTTGATCTGTAGGTTAGACCTGGTGGCAGTTCCTGGGTGATTTTGTGGGCGGTGGCAGCTGCCCACTCTGGGCTCTGGATGCAGTGGATGTACTTCATCATGGTCTTAGCCACCTTGAAGGTCTCCTTCTTGTAGCCTTGATTTTGACCTTTTTTCTTCTGCTCTAAGAGTAGAGGCTTCATCTTCTTCTCAAACACATGGTTCGCTGACGACATGTATAACTTGTCAATGCTCACCTGGAAAGAGACAGGAAGGTATGAATAAACTCCAAAACAGTCAAACCTAATGGACAATAATCTTAAAATTTTGTGATTTTTAAAGACTACATGTTAGGGGAGTGGGCTGTACCTTCATCAGTTTGCTAATCAGAAGAAGAGTGGGGAAGGTCTCCTCACTGAGCTCAGGACCTTAACAGAAAAGTAGTTTAGTTTCCTCAGGCTTAACACATCTCATTAACTAATAATACATTTAAATATTAACAATAAAAATAAACATCTTGTCATCAGAGGCTTGACAATGAAGAGAAATGTTTAGAATCTATCTATCACCCACTTTAGGAACACAACTGCAGACTGATTTACCGGTGGTTAAATAAATTAGAAAGTAAGGAAGTAATTCTGACTTGATGCCAAGAGGTAAACAGAGCAAATCTAAAAACATCAATAGATTACTCATCACAAGAGTAATTTGAGTTTGTCAGCAATAATACTTGAGAATAAAAATAAGACTAAAATTACCGCCGTGTGATCGTAGGCCTCTGCCACTCAGTGCAGTTTCAGTCTACATACATTGTATATTTCAAGACTCATGAGGTCACTGTGACCATTGACCTTTGACCACTGAAATCTAATCAGGTATTCCTAGAAACCAGTTGAACGTTTGTGCCAAATGTAATGAAATTCACTATGGATGTCCCTGATATATCACGTTCACAAGAACATGAGTTCACTGTAACCTTGACCTTTAACCACCAAAATCTAATCAGTTCATCTTTGAGTCCAAGTGAACGTTTGAACCAAATTTGAAGAAATTCTCTCAAGGCCTTCATGACGTTTTGGGACAATGGGACAGACAGAAGGACGGACGACTACATTTTCTGACTCACAGATGATCTTCCAGTAATGTTTGGTCTGCATCAGCAGGTGGAAGGGCAGTCTGCTGTTGGAAAGGTGGTTTGGCAGGAGGTTGTTTTCCAGGAGATATGTGTTCTCCATGTCTGATGGAGGGGCGACTCGCTTGTAGGATTTCAGGTGCTGAAGGAGGGCCACGGCCTGGGCATTAAAAATATATTGTTTACAACTCTGTGGAATAATAACAACAATGAACTACTTAATGTAAAAAGTACATTTTTTTTACCTGACTTAAAGAAAAGCTGGTGACATTGTCATCTGCAGCCTGTATGATCTTCAGCACTACTTCAATCCTCTCATAGTTGTAAGGGCTGAGCTGTATGAGAAAGGCATTTTGTGAATAGCCATATTAAATTGTGTTTGGGAAAGAACAGAATTTGATATTACAACAGTTACAGTCTTGTGTTGCATCTATTTGCCATTGTGGATAATTGTATTTCTATATTTTAAAGAATGACTATTAATTAAATATGATTGTTTTATGTTTTTCTTGAATCAGCATCTAGGTGAAAAAAAAAAAAAAAAAATTCTATCCCAATCTTAAATTTGAAAACATTTCTCTCTTTAAAAATCATTAACTCACACCCCTCGCATCAATGAGAAGCTACTCTGAATATCCTTCTTCTAATTCCACCCTCTTCAATGCTCAAACCTTGACAAGGGCAGCACAGAGACTTTCAGTCAGCTTGCTGGTGCTGTGTAACATCGGGATTATCTGCAGGACTCGCTCCAGGGCATCTGCAGGACACAGAGGCTGCACCTCCACCTGTCCCGCACCTGGGTCACCAGCACCTTCCTCGTCCTCTTGGAGCAGCAGTAAGGTGGTGATGTACTGGTTGATGACACTGTCGCGGTCCAAACCAAAAGTGCTGCAGATATACGCAAGAGACTTTTAGCACAGTCTGGACCCAAAAATACATTTTATATTCCACATTGCAATGAACTGAAAATATGACAATGCAGAGTGAGCTGCCTACCTGCAGTACTGGAGAATAATGTCTGGAGTAATTCTCCTGTTCTTCACCAGGACAGGGATCAGACTACTCTTCATCTCAGGCTGCTGACGGAACACTGGCTGGATGGAAATCTGCAGCAGAGTAAGGGTACACATGTTGATAAAGACATTAAGGAGGGCCAGCCCCTTGGGAAATACAAAATATATTGATTCACTAATTCTATAGAAACGTTAATTCTGATCAGACTGCCCTTGGCCAAAAAGTTGTATTACCTCAAATTTTCCGAGCTTGATGCCCCAGTCAGCGTCAGTGATGACCGAAAGAAACTTCTCTTGTTCCTCTGGCTCATTGTACAAGCAGCAGAGATTGGCTCCGATTCTTGCCACAGCCTGAAATAATCAAGACAGAGCCGCTGATTAGATTTGCCGAGTATAACAAGGATGGAGAACTGCACATACACATGCACATAAAGAAGAACAGTGAGCATCTGGCCTACCAGGATTTTGTCGTAGTTTTGCCAGGTGTTGTCAATAACCTTCCACAGTGTTTTGAAGACTTCTGCTTTGGAGAGCAGCGTACAGAGTCCAATGGCAAGATCACAATCGACCACTCTCCAGTTGAACACCTGCGGCACATAGAAAATACAGATATAGTTATTTAAAAATGCACAAACATTCTGTGAATATGCTTCTACTCTCATGACACTGGAAAAGAACACACCTTGTTCAACAGAGCCACAGCCACAGCATTTAGAGAGGATGTGGTTGACTTTTGGAGATCATTCAGGCATATATTGTACTTCTTAAACTCTTGGGTATCATAAAGCTGAAAAACAAACGAGGATGTTATAAGGGTATAATAGCACTAGCATTCAGAGCACCACCGGACGTGTTGCAGTCATACCTGCATGCTTAGCTTTATGTCCATAACATTGGAGGTGACGTGCTGCAGGCAGCTGCCATACGAGTTGACCAGCACTCTGAGAGCCAGCTCCAGCTGACTGCACTGCTGTAACATCTGTAACATGTTGGCTAGAGGGCCCAGGAGGGGCCGCAGGTAGTTTGAACCTACATGTGGGACCAGACAAGACACAAGGTAAACATTCAAAACTACAACTTTAGGAAGAAAGAAAATGGAAGAATGTATTTGAATGCCTACCATCTTCAAATGAGCAGTGGGAAAGACAGGAACAGTCCAGTGGGTGAAGTTTGGCATCTGCAAGAAGGGGAAGCAACGGATTAAACCAGCCAGCTGCAGTATGCCTAAAGTGATGATATCCTAACAAGGACATTAAATAAATGATACATTTAAGCATCTTCCTACCCCAAGATATCGGCAGCAGGCAGTTGGTAATTTCATACTGGACAGGGAGCACCAACACTGGGTCCAGAACAATGCAGTCTTCGTTAAAAACGTCTTGGAAACTCCATTGAGAATGTGGATCTTTTTCTGCCTCCAAGGTCAAATCCTGTGATATGACACAGTTGAAATACAAAGTCAGCTGATTTGTGACAAAGAAACATTTATTGAATGTACTAATATGACATCATTTTCTTGCTGGTTTCTTTTTGGACAAATATTTAACTTTTAAGATATGTATATTATATTGCAAGTCTTACTGTGAATGCAGAAACTAACTCTTGAAATTCTGTCTAAATCCACCATGTCATAAACCTGGTTCATAAACAATTAAAAATAAGTAAAACATTATGGTTGATTTAAAGAAAGTGCATAGACCGAAATAAATATAACCAGACTGAAATAAAGTAAAAGCAAAGTAACTTGTTATTCTTTGGGAAAAGATAAGATACTGACCTTTGCTATAAAGCCATAGTTGTCTGATAACTGACACTGGTGATAGACATCCATGGCTATCCGTGTGCACTTGCAAAGCTCAAGACAGTCCAGGAGCAAATCTGGAAGAGTGATTATATTTATGTCATTTGAAACTGAAGCAGTTTTCACTGCACGTGATTAAACCAACACCTTCAAAATCGGAACACCATCAGGTGGTCAAAGCTGCACGCACGCAGCCGCACGCACAACGAGAACATTGTTGTTATGTGTTCTTTACCTGAGTGGCACACTGTGATGGCCTGACCGGCCAGATCATGGATGATTGCTGGCAAGTCTGTGTTATCAGGAAGCACCATGGGCACATCTGCCTCAAACATCTGACATAACGTCTTGGCAGCAGTGAACAAAACTTTCCCTGTGCTGGTGTTACAGTGGTGTTCATACAGCTCACTGTAGACACAACATAACAAAAAAAGAAACATGAGATTCTCCAAATACCTTGAAGCACTTTAAATATTATATACAGAAAACATAGGTGGAAAGATTACTAGCCCTAACTGTTTCCCACCGCCGCATTCATACTCATACTCATGGTGCAGCATCCACATGTGCAAACCTGAGGATCTTGAGGGCCTTGTCCACCTTGCCCACTCTCAACGCTCGCAGGGCCAAGTCAGACCAGAGCTCCTGTTCAGTGCGCTGCAGCTGTCTTCCTAGACGACGTAATCCAGCTTCTGTGGATATCGTCTTGGTTTTGCCATCTGGATCGTTAGCCACAACCGGAGTTGTCATAGATTTCCCCTTAGATGAACGGCGACCACGAGTGTTTTCATAGGCTGTGATGTGATGGTCCTGGATTTGTTTTCTGATGTTTGGATCCTCATAGTTAGATGGCGTGAAGAAAACATCAAAGTCCTCCTGATGGAGAAGTAGACAAAAAGGCTGCAGGTTAAACACAAAACGAAAGAACAGATAGAATAACATTTTAAAAACATTGCTTAACAGCAGGTCACCTGTAGGTCAGCGATCGCCTTGAACATGATGAGGTTGTTCTCACACTCCATGCTTTTAAGAGCATCATCTGCAGAGGACATGAAACAGATGTTCAGATCCACTTTTCTAAGATTTATTTCCCTAATTTTTGTCTGTAAGCTGTCTTGAGACAATCATTGCTGTTTTTATATCATTACAGATGACAGGAATACAAAAGGTGCTTTAAATAGCTTTGATGATTTACTGCTCCAGATAGCAAAAAAAAAAACACGTTCCTAAAGCATCAGTATCAGTTATGTAATGATTAGGTTTCAAAGTGTGCCGGACTGTGCTCCCTGTGTCCCCCTGCTGTTCATGTTGTAGAATTGAGTTGAGTGAATACTTACGTTTTTGGATGATGTGCAGGTATTTCAGAGCCTCCACCATCACCTGAGCTATGACCATCTTATGCTTCTTGTGCTGTTAAGGCAAGGCCAAGAGAAAGTTCAGATGTATAAACTGCCAGAATGAACACTACGGTCACCATAATGCTGTTCTACTTTTTATGTTCACATCTTGAGGTGAACATTTAAAGTATGATCTACTTCCATGCATATTTGCGCTGTGTATGTGAACATGTGAGCACATGGGTTTTGTTTTATTAGATACACAGGAAAAATCCTGGTACATCAGATCAGATATCTGTCAGCCATAGCAGAGATGCCACATTGAAGTAACATTTGCTTCTGAGCAAGAACAACCTTAACCCTAACCCTTTAGTTTTATAAAGCAGATTAAAAAATAACCAAGTATGAACTCAACTGTCTTTAAATTGAATCTACTTGAACAAAATTGAGCCTTGTATACACCTACTTAAAATGCAAATCAACTTTTATTTCAGACACAAACCATTGTCCCTCCCCTCACCTCGTCAGATATGTGGGCTTTGTCCTCCAGCTGCAGCCTGGCCCAGGACGTGAGACGCTCAAACACAATTTCTGCTTCTGCAGACGTCAGCCTCTTCAGGACCGTCATGCATTCCTCAGTCTGCAAACAGAAAAAAAAAATTATAATAAAACGTCCTACTGACATGCCAAGAATTAAAATAAAGATACACAATATAAAATTGGGTGATATCATTTTTCCAGACCGATCAACATACCTTGCCTTGACCAATCAGCTGGATGAGATACAAATAATTTATCTGCGAGGTTGGAAGTTTGTAAGCCTCCGCAAGTGTCAGGGAGTCTTCTAAAGACATCGGCAAGTCTTGCTTCAGGATGTATCTAATCAGTGTCTGGGGAAGATATATAGGAATCAGAAAATGTATAGTCAGGTATAACATAAGGTCTCATAATTAATTAATTAAATCAAACATACCAAAATTTGAGTGTTGTTAGAGAGGTTGAAGTTACGGATCCCGTAGCCACGGAGAAGTTTCCTTATCTCCATCAGACGGTAGCTCTCCTTTAGAAGCTCTTGTCTGGAGAGTAAATGAGACGGAAGAAGATCATATAAATGTATGTAAATGTATGTATAACATTTATAAATAAATGATGGTTCATTTGTCACATTAAAAGGTAACTATTTCAAGGTGAGAAGAAAACAAACATACTTTGGTCCATCCATCTCAAGGTACTGCTGAACCAGTTTTTCCACCACATTACTCCAGGGTACGACAGCTTTCTGCATGATCTCCAGCACAGCATCCACCATCAGCTGACAGGAAATACAATAATGTGAGATTTGGAACGTAAACGTTTCTCTCCATCTTATTTCTGGCTTTTCTGTTGCTGTTAAGGCAGGTTTGGTTTTCAACTCAAATACCTGCGCTCATGAACCTTGAGCATGTTGTGAACTGTGTTGTAAGTGAAGTGTTGTTGGGAAACCTACATCAGTATCTGTCATACAGCCAAGTACAGCCACTGCTTTTGCTTCCCACTCTGTGAACAGGGTTGTGGTCTGAGAACTGCAGCGCTCCAGCAGATCCTAGTGAAGATGAGATTGAGAGGAGAAAAAAAGGTGTCATTGCACACTAGGAAAATAAAAAGTGGAATCACCCGTTAGGCTGTGGCGGAGGTTTACCTTGATGTACTGCAGAAGTAGCTCATCAAAAGGAATGTCATGCTCTTCAGCATAGGGCAGGATGCTGTTTTCCACTGTGGCAGCGATCAGCTCTGGAGCCAGCACTTTGTCCAGCATGAAGAACGCGACACTCCGTTCACTTCCCTTTCAAATTCACAAAAGAAGAAAGGTTTTGAAGTAGGAACAACACAGAACTAACTCAAAATGTACTAAGAATATAGCTCCATTTTTATATGTGAAAACTGAACATTTTGCAATATGATGTGATTCATGGCAACAAGCTCGCATTTGATTTTTTGATTTTATGAAATAACATGGTAAAAACACGTGATACAATTTGATACCTCTAGTCAGATGTTAGGGCTGTCACTTTTTTCAAAAATCAAGTTTGACTGAATTTGACATGAGGCGTTTGAATATGTTTTAAATGATAGTGAGCGCCCTCTGCTGGATTATAAGGCAAATATACTTTAGATAGTCTGATGTATATTTACAGTTTGAATTTAAACTTTTCCCCACACAATTGGTTGAATGTTGGAAATTTCTAATAAAAGTGAAAGCCCCATCAGATGTCTACTAAAATCTCGAGACGCACATTATTTACTGACTTAGTTTTCATTGCTATTTTATCCACTTTTGTAAGTTTTGCTAAATATTTAATTGAAGCGCAGGTGTAATTAGATTACACCACTAATAAAAGACACACCTTCTCAAAGACCGAAAGTGAAAGCCTGCAGCTATATTTACGGTGAAGGTCCAGCAGCTGACGGAGGTTCGACACCAGGGACTTGAGATTCTCGATCTCCTCTGCATCGTAATTATCATCCTGATAAAAAAAATGAAACAAATTTAGTCTTGCTTATTCAGTTACATATATGCTCACAGGGAGATCATAACTGAGAGTACAAACTGTCATTCAAAGCACATACAGGAAATGTGGCCAACTTACAGATTTCATCCACGTCCATAAAGAGGGCAGTCCAAGCACAGCCAAGTCGAACCCGTTCTGTGGCCAAGCTCCCTGGAAAAACAAGTTACATTCATCATTGTTGTTTTGACTAAGGTGACTGACTCAAAGCTTTTGTGTTTTACACAACTCATTGAAAAAAATACAGTAATCTAGAAAGATTTGAACAACTGATAAACAGTACGTTCCCTTACTTCACTAATTATTATTATCTATGTTTTTAGCTTGCATTGCTATTCTTGCATCGTCCAAATCAACATGGATAATCGCTGCTGCTTTCTCATTTTACCTTTTCTGTCAGCTCCAGATTCCTTGCCCTCTGCTCTAGCCATCTTGCCAGGATTCTCTATGATAAAGACAATAAATGTTACTACTGAAAACATAGGAGCACATGGTGAAGACAAGTACTTTATGCTTGAAGGGACATATCGTACTTGTCCTGTTGGGAGAGCTCTCCTCACAAAGGGAACAACAACTGTCCTAAACCATGGACAGAGGTCTTGGGACGTCACATCCTCTGGGATGGCACTGAGCACAGCTTCAAGCTGGCGCTCATCAAACTCCAATCCAACCTGACCCTGTCACAAAACACAACAGTAAACAACATCACAACTGACACAAGACTACAATGTTTCTCACAAAAAATTTGCTTTGTTTGTTTGGCCATTTTTATTGATGTAAGGATCGAATTTAAGCATCAGCATTATTGTTGTAGTGTATATACGCAACAATGATAATGGGGAACTTTGATCAGTCCTTTTGATGATTTAATCATTTATTACCTCATATCTGAGCCAAAGGAGCTGAGCACCCTTCATGTCTCCTTCTCTTAAGTGCGTCAGAATGTCTCCTAAAATGTCAGTGCTGTTCAGAAACTCGATCCAGGCAATGCCACTATGGGTGACAGAGAAGCATACGGAGGTCACAAATGAATGTGCATAAATGGACAAACTGCAATACAGACATTTTTACTGTGTAACATATGGTAATTGGACCACTTTCGTAGTGATTTTTCAGTCTTATCCGCCCCTCAAAGAAGTAGTTTTCCCCCATTCACAGCCGCCCAAAAACAAACTGTTGGCCACTGAACCTACTTGAAATTGTCCGGGCTGTAGAGGCTACAGAACGTTGCCAGTCTGGCCAAGGCCTCTTGGATCTGTAAAGACGAGTATCGTGTGGCAGCGTGGTTCAGCATCTTCTCTGCTGTGTCAAAGGTTGGCCATGGCGCCTTGAGGCAGTATTCCACCACATACTGCTCATCCTAGGCAGCGCAAAAAAGAACCTCTATTTAGAAGCAGGTTGATACTTGGCACTAATAAAATGTTCTGTATAATCAACACACTGGAAACTGAGAGTAGATCAAATACTGAGACAGCTCAAATAGAGCGATGTTACACTCACTGTGATCTTCATCAGGTTGGTTTTGGCCTCATCCACAAGTTCAGACCACACATTTTGTCCATATCCACCCACCGATGCAGAGGCCAGCTGCTCCAGCACAAAGTCGAGCTTCACCTTATAAACAAGCTGAACAAAAACAGGACAGTTAGCTGTGTGTAGCCCAGGTTAGGCTTGGAAATGATCACCCACTGCACCTCTATTCTACAGTAATAATACTACTTGTAAAGTATTTCTACTTTAAAAATCCCACTTCTTTGGTCAAAGAGTAAAAACATATATTACCCTAATGAACACTCAGGGCCGAGGGCAAAAAGCCCCCATCACATGACTGTCACACTTTACAAGACAGACACACAAACCTCTAAATCCAGCTCAAATGTGATGGCAAACTTCTCAGCCTCTTCAAACATGTGTTTGTGAAGAAGTCTGCTTAGTCTGGGAATAACAGAAAAGTCAAGAAAATCTGATTACATCGGCAGTTACTGAAGCAATGTATGTGTATGTGTCTATGTAGTAAAATTAGATACCTGTTTTCAGGCAACGCCTCTGTGAAGCATCTGACAACAACAGACGATATATTCTCTCCTTCGCTATTTAAACAAAAAAAAAAAAGACCATTGATGATTTTAAAACATTTACCTGAACATGCGAGTTGTGGCTTAACTTCATACTAATCACACAAAACATTTCCTACCTTTCTGGGTTCTCACAAATCCCCTCAACTAAATAAATTGTGTCCTGAAATCAGAGGACAAAGCAATTTAATTAAATTAACAGCAATTTCAACAAAAAGAAATAGCACAAGGAAAATCCATACATATCATAATTCAATTATGTTTTTTCATCTACCATGTTTATCTTTGTCTGGACAAGACAAGAGACTGAGGAGACATCCAGAGAGTAGCAAATCGTCATGGAGGGCAGAAATCGAATTTGTAGCGAGTTGATCTAAAAAAAAATTTTAACCAGCAGATCAAGTTTAGAGTAATATATAAGACAATATATACAATATTCATTAAACGTTCTTGAAAAGGAGGAGTTGTACTGATACCTGACTGCTGTCTTGCTTTGTCAGTGCGATCATCTTCATGCTGCCCTTGTCTTGGCTGTTACACAAACATAGTGATTTACTTCTTTTAGCGTTGTTTAAAAGGAGGCACTGCCCTCTGTATATTATCAACAGCAACAGTATGTGATTAAACACTGATACATACGCCACCATAGAAGCAGAGCCACATTCAGTGGTGAGTTCAAAGTCGTGAATGACAAGATCAGGCCAACAGTGAATCATGACGAGGAAATGCAGGTCCCAAAGACTCAGGACGTCCTGAAACCAAAGAAAAAACATTAGGAAATCTATATGTAAACTTCAAGTACTTTATGATTGAATAACATCTACTGGTATATCAAACAATAACATGGAGACACCACTAAACTCACCTCAGTGTCAAGAAGATACAAGAGATTTTCCACCACCACCATTTTTCTCACGCCTTTAAAACATAAAGAGAACATTGTTATATCACAACTCTGGCATTTAAATTTTGTATTTCTGTATTACTTCTTTCTTTAACCTAACACTTGAAATTGTAGTGCACATGTACAAAAAGCTGATTCCACACAATCATCATTTGTTGATTCCAGAAGAGAAATGTTAATAATATGATAATAATAAATATTCAGCGTCTCACAAAATGAAACATTAAAAATGTGTAGCTGCGATATTTACAGAAATTTACCTGGAATTAAGTTACTGTTGACGGACTGAGCAAGACTCATCTTGGCCTGATGAGGGTCCATCATCCAGTGAGTCACAACATTTTCTTTACCCCCCTTTGAAGATAATAATGTTACTGCTTTATGTAAGGAGTAAATACCATTCCTAGACAGGTTTTATACAAAGGTGAGCACTGCCACAGACTTTAGTCCAATATGAAATGCAGAGAAATGACACAGTATGAGCAGTGACTAAAATAAAGTGAGCAATAAATATTTGTAGTATCATGGTACAAGAAGAAGAATTTGTTGTATTTGTTCCTTTAAGAATGTTTTCATTGACATGTAACCAACATATAATGGCAGGTTGTAAATAAATTATAAAATCACTGACCCCAATCAGTAAGTGGATTTCATTGCCCACATTATACATCACTGCAGTACAGCAGCCCTCATCATGGTAATCCTCAGTGGAGCAGAAGTCTATCTTGATGAGAGACTGAAGCTGCATAAAGGGAAAAAGTGATTATTTATGTGCTGTTCAAAAAGAAATGTAATTAACCATTATATAGAAAGAAGACTGTCATAACTTACCTCTTTCAATGCTCCCAAATCCATTTTTTCAATGGCTAGGTTGGCAAAAGAAAAATACATTTTAATTAGGTAAAAAATCAAGTGGCTCCAAGAAAACTGTAAACCGACTGTGCCTAATATTTTGATACCTTTCTCGATCTTTGCCAAAGCAAGGTTTGTGATGTGGAAAAACCCATCCTTAATGAGAAGGAAAACATGGTACATCCCTGCCAACCAGAAAAACACAGTTCACAACTTTAAAAAAATCCAACACTGTACAACAGCTAGAGAATGAATTCCAAATTCCTTCATGTTTTCCGCACACATACATTATGCAGTCATCTGTAACAAAAGATTCTTCTCATAACCATTCATAAAATTCACCTAAGGATGCTTTGTCCTCTTCTATGATGAGATAGCGATATGTTTTCTTTTCTCCACTTGATGGATTCTCTACCAAAGCCTACAAACACAGAAAATCACAAAAAGGACAACACATAAGTATAAAATAACCTTAGAAAAAGACAGTTATCAGGGCTGTTACTGCTGACTATTGTACTTCAAGTGTTGAAGGTGAATTCAGTTAGAATGGGGATATAACAATATAAGGTCAGACAGTGTAATCTTAGTGGGACTTATAGATATTTAAAAAAACATGCATACCCTGGTGAGAAGGATTCTCTTTTGGGGAACATGGATCAAATGAAGATTTCCATTTCTTTCACAGACCACCAGAAACTGTCCATCCAGACACGCATCAATAGCGTCCACATCAGTTTCTGAAAAATAAATCTTGGTTATTAATCAACAGTAATTACTGTGAGATGTCTAATTGCTGGAAAGACATGCTGAAGTCTGGCATGTGACTGAACCTTAGAATCATCAATAACAACATGATACAGGTTTAATATCAATACATTACTTGCAAACACAGTTAACTGACACAAACTAGATCAACTTGACCCCCTTTTCACAGGATTTGGGGTTTGAGATGTTTTCTGTCAGGAAGTGTATGAAATTCAGGACAGTCATGCCTTCACTCAGAGTTTTACGTATGGATGAAATTGTAGTGAAAGCAAATGATTTCCCTTTTTGCCGGGGACCCCTTGGTATTTCTCACAGAGCCTTCTCCCTTTGAGAGCCCATGGCTGTCACTGTCATCTGAGAAGTAACTAAAGCTGTCCGACATATGTAACGTAGTAAAACAATTCCTTCTGAGTTGCAGTGGAGTAGAGGGAGAACGCTGCATCAATTGTCAACACTGATGTAAAGTACAAGTACAAGTCAGATGGTAAAACAGTGTGAACATGCAGAAGGGGGTGTGAGCATGAAATCAATGATGCAGACCAAAGTGAAGCAGCAGCAGGATGGTCTGATAACTCTGGTCAAACAGGATGACTGTCTTGTCAGCAACAACGATGCTCCAGTTTGAACCACTGGAGGAGGAGAGGCAGGGATCCGTGAGCACCTGCGAGAGAGAGAGAGCATGTCCACCCAGTCAGTGATCACTGCTTTATGAGGATGGGCTTTACTAGTGGAGTACAGTTCGTGTTGTAGTGGTTATGAGACGTTACCTCGTTGGCAGTGGAGATCTTGACCAGCGTGTCCACCTGGTACAAGCCGCTGCCACCCTCCTCCCGGGACACGCTCCCCAAACACCGCACCGTGCTCGTGTCCTCGCTGGTCAGAAGCTCCACGTCGCTCCACGTCGCCATTCTGAGCTTCACCTGACGCGGAAGAAAACGGAGCCGTTTCTTATTCCGCTGTTAAACTTGGAATGTGACTTGGAATGCTACATTAACAGGGCTAGCTAAGTTAGCATCTAGTGTCACAGTAGCGTTTGAGCTTCGACTCAATGTTGTGATAACGCTAATGCTAGCGGTTGAGACGAGAAGTACAAACCTACAGCATTGAAGACAGACTGTTGAGACCTGCGGGTAACGGTTCATATGCGGGTTAACGTGTAGGAACAGTTTTCAGTGACTCACCGTGAACACGCAGATAAATATGACAGAAACACAATCCTCATAACTCACCTGTGTTCACTTTGTAATTTGGCGGGTTGTTGTGGGTCCGCGGTAGAAGTTTTCCCTCAGCGTTGCCTTCCAGCCGCAGCTTCCGTCGAAGGCTTCGAAGGCGGGTGCGTCTTTTTCACAAGGACAGACAGAAGTGAAGCCCGAGTAAAGCTTACTTTGTTAGTATCGATCTTTGATTTTATCCCGATATATATTATTGATCCGACATGTTTTGGCTGTGCAAGGTTTATAAATAATCTCGCCTGACAAGCAAAAATACGGGAATGAGTCGCTGCGCTCCACACAGAGGGGACGAGTTGTTTCAGAAATTTCTCGTGGGGTTGCCAGGTTGGATACCTTTCCGTCTGTTGCACTATTTTCTATGTGTTTTTAACGATCACTGTTCTTTCCTTCACCAACAATTAATTATTATTTTTTATTACTGATCCAACTTCAGAAAGAAATACCAGCGTAGTTCAATAATCTATTTTTATCAAACTCGCAAAACTCAGCCACCACAGTGGTACAAATGTAACACCGTATTATTTGTAGGTATTATTTAACTAAATATGAATAAACCGATTTTACTGAAGTAGAATAATCTTCGTTTATTTATGATTAAGTATTTCCTCTGCTTCTTGTTTGCTCCCCTCCTTCTGGGCTCAACAGCTGTTTGCGGTTTCCCTGAGTCTCGAGAGTCTAAACCTGGCAACCCAAGGTCAAATTAGCTGAGCCGCACATCGCAGTTAGCGGTTAGCTGCTAGCTGTAGATATCTCTCCGTGTCCGTGTGCACGGTCAATCAAACAGCGGCGTTACATACACGGTGTGTTTCAGAATCATGTCGGTAAGTACCATCACATGCACACAAACAAGACGCGTGTGACTGTGATCACATCCGAATAGCGCCGCTGTCAGTTTATATCGATGTTAAAAAATATATTGTCACTTAAAGATGGCGGTTAGCATCACTTAGCTTAGCAGCCGAGCCAGGGCTGAATTGTTCTGTGTTGGAAGTATGAATGGTGGACGAAGAAGAAGACGTAGCTTATCTGGCTAGCTCGTTTGCTAACAGTGCATGCATGTTGTTAGACGGCATCTTTAATAGTCGTGTGTTTATTTCTGCTTTAAAGTCATGACACTTAATCCACCGTAAGTCGTATTTCGATGTAGCGCAGCAAAGAGGAACCAGCAGCAAACACTTAATATTGTGAAGACCCTTCATTGTATAATAACCACTCATGCCCGTTAACTAAATTGTTGTAACTCTCGGTTTAAGTCAATGTTCTGTTGTTTAAACAAGAATTCAATGATTTGACATGAATCTCACATGATTTCCATTAAGCTGAAGAGAACTGATCGTCACTAGGCCGAGCGACGGACAACAAAAACTGTCTCCATATAGAATTCATAAATAACTAATTACTCTTCATACATCACTGCAGCCCATCCTTTTTAAAACCATTTCAATTTGATTCTTTTTTAATTTCAGTTTGCTGATGAGTGGTCTCAATGGGCCGAGTGGTGTGTTGATATAAATGCTTTCTAAATTACAGGTATATTGGAATGAGGGGAAGACGTAGAGGTATCTTTAAACCCTCAGCATCAAACATTACTAAGTGGACACGAAGACATTATTAATCAGATAATTATTGAATCTGTTCTGATCTTTAAAACTCAATTGGTAAATGATCAGAACTACTTGCCATGAAACGCCCTATAAACATCAACATGAGCAAGTGGCAGTAAAAGAGAGAGGGATCATTTAAATCAAAAAGAGTAGTACTGCATCGAGTCGAGCGTGTCACAGGTCAAACAGTCCCCTCAAATTCAATCAGCTGCACCAAGTTTCATGCACTCATAGAGATCATTTCCCCAAAGTGCCTGATTTTTCTTAAATCAAGACCCATTAATTATTCCCTGGAAAAACCCCATGTTGCAATGTTAAAGAAAGTGAATAATAATAATAAAAATATATTGGATCCGCACCCTGATCCAGATCAGTACTAAAATACAAACCACCGGACGAGGTAAAAAAACATTACTTCTTTGGCAGAGGCAATGAGCAAATTTATAAATTTAGTAAATAAACTATTAATTTCTGAAATGGAATCAGATGCAGAGTAATCAACATATTTCAGTACTAGGGATTAATACTAGTTCTGATTTAATTTGTTCAGTGACGTTAAAATACATCTTTACATATTCGTTTGTCATGATTCAACAACAAAATAAAACTTGCTGACGTCCACGCAGCCTTAGGGAGGGTATATATCACTGAGCATATTGCATTACACTGATTTTGCTGACCATGGTTTTTCTCATTCATTTGTTGTAGGCAAGTGATGACTCTGTCGACATGACCAGAACAGGCTCCCCAGTTCACCACAGAAAAAAACGCAGCATGGAGTCATCAAGATCTCCCAGAAGCTCCAAACACCGCCATTCGCGGTCAAGGTCAAGATCCAGGGACCGAAAACGTTAGTATTCAGTAAATGTATCTAGACAACACTGAAAATGGCCCCAAGATGAACCCTCTGATTTGGCCACAAAAATGAAAGCACACCAATATTTGGGAGGTGACTGTGGTTGTTTTATTACCATGCAGCTAAATTAACATGTTTCAGTATGATCACTGCAATTACTTGCACAAATCTCTCATATTCTTCTAGAATAAAGTGCACATTTAATTAGTGCACAGGATTGAAACTATTCCCAAATCTAGTCAACTAGCTGCTTCAAATACTCCACATTGAGTCTGTATTGTATATTTGTCCAAATGCGCTCTTCCTAATCCTGCTTGTAAATATAAGTGTATATTTGTCAACAGTCGGCTTTCTACCTTTTTTAGGTGACAGAAAATACAGACGGAGTCGCAGCAGGAGCAAAGAGGTAAATGATAAGTCAATATCTATGATTAGAAACACATTTCATGTGAATTTGAAGGCCTTAGGTTTTAGCCTTAGTTAGTTTTAGGTCAAGGTGAGTATGTTTTTATTATGGTGGATATGTTAAAATAACCAAATTTTAGAACAAAAGAAATAGATGGAGATGGTCTTTTTTTACCCTCCTTATGCAGACATATCTCAATGGAAGCTTTCATCCTTGGATATGTGTCATTATTTGTAACCATATTAAAGAAAGAGTAGATTTTTTTTCTTTTTAGTTTTTTGTGACATCCTGTGTGTAGATCACATGATAACATTTCTACAATAAATCATACTCAGCGTGCTAATGCACGAAGAGACTGAACAGAAGACCCTGCTGACATAGCAAAATAATATGTCTACTACTGGGACAGGTAACTATCTGCCATTCAAACTCCTATTTGTCTCTCACTATTTGGAATTAACTCTTGAATCTAGGGATGGGCATAACTAATCAAATGAATCTTTTAATGAATCCAGATGGAATCTTTTTTTTTTAAACGTAGCCAATATAAAAAATTCAGTCTTGTAAAAACTAATTCGTTTTCTAAAGAGAACAGTAACAGCTATTTATCTCATAGGAACATGGTCTAAATTATGTTCACGTGAGATAAACAGTGAGGCTGCCTTTGAGTAGAATAAACCTGGAAACAAAATACATTTTCTAAATGCACATTTTTATTTGAGGAAGTTTACCAATGTGTTTCATGCTAATTTATTATTGTGTGATTTGGATGACATTAAGTAGAGAAGCTGTAAAAAGTAAGTTGGATGCCCATCCCTATTCCCACTTTACAGTAGGTTCAAGTTCAAAGTATTTAGGCCATATTGAATTGTTTATCCGGTTCAACTGACAAACTACCGTGAAGTCTTCCCTCAGAATCAGATCTTAAGGTTTGCATGCTCACTATTGAAACAAGCGAAGTTCCAAACATGCTGGTTAGATTAATTCTCTTTAATTATGTTAGTCAAATTTGTCTGTATCACAGAAATGTCCACAGTAGTAATCATGTTCTGAGAAAGACTCTTTATTTTTGACTTTTATATGTTAAAATGGAAAATGGATTTGAAATCATAAGTTTTTTTTTTTTCAGCACTTCAACATTTTTACCTTCTGCTGTAGTCATGGTACTAACTCTTTTTGTTGCATTTTCTGAAAGAGACAACTTCTTCTTAAAACAGGCACGAAAGAGAGACTCCGAGAAGCCGTCAAAATCACAACGAAAAACAGATGAGCAGCAAGAACAAGAGAGACTGTCTTCAGAGAATGGAGAGGAGCGATCCAGACGCAAAGACAGGAGGCCCTCCAAAGGCCGGAGCTTGTCCAGGTCACACTCACGAGAGAGGTTAGTGTGGTCAGTAACTAAGTCTTTTGACCTGTTAAATTATACAAGAGAAAAAATTATCGTGGTTCTGGTAGCATTTAATGGATAAAATAATTGTAGCACTTTAAATCCTTTCCCTAATGATTTAATTCATGTTGCTGAATCTTTTTACTTTCAGGCGGCATCACAGTAGAAGTAGGGACAAACGGCGTTCGCGGTCACGCAGCCGGGACAGGAAGAAGAAGGCACGGTCTCGCTCAGGTTCAAGGACCAAACACCGTCATCACAGTAGAAGTCGCAGTAAGAGCAGGTGGGCTCAATTTACATTAGGAGCATGTGTTTGAACTTTTGTCCCCCTTGTTGACCATTCAACATGACATGAACATAATGTTCATTGAATTATTTGGGTTGTTCCAACAGGGAGCGGAAGAAAAGGACTGAAAAAGTGCGCAGAAAGAGCAGAAGCAGGTCTGTTAACCCACCCGTCTTGCGGGGCAGAAACACAGCTATGGATGCACAAGAGGCCCTGGCCAGAAGGTAAGGCAACAGCTTACAGGGCATTTACAATATAGATGACTGGTCATTCTGAACTGGCTGCTGCTGATGGTGGTTCCTGTTGCAACTCACTAATTGTGGCTGCAAAGCTTCTTTCTGTAGTTTGATTACGCCTTGACCTTTTGAATAAATTTGTGGCCAAGCAGAGATTAGGTAGCATTAATGGAACCAAAAAAACATAAACGTAAAGCTCATTGTCATCAGCAACAATCGAAGCATTCATTCTTCGAGTTACTCAAATAAGTTTCTGACCACTGGTTGTGGCTGTAATCAGACTTGTCATCTATGTTGCACATGCCAGAGAGCATTGTTGTTCATAAAAGGAAATTACATTGGTAGGAAAACAAGAACAAAAAAAAGGGAAAATGATTTGTGATGTAGGTGTCTAAGACACAGACCATGTAATTTCAACATCCACAATTTGTCTCTGGCCGGGGAACTCTGTTGCACGTTGCCCTGGGGACTGTTGCTCCTCTCTCTCCCCTCACTTCATTTAAATTCTTAACTATACCTTGTTGAATAAAAACATCATTATTTAAATGTGATGTGGCTGTCAGTGGCTGATGGCTATAACATGTTTAAGTATGATTATTTTTGTTTGTTTATAGACTAGGTCCACACATATCACTTTTAAGTTCAATACACTGAGCAAATTATTATCATAATCATTTGTAAACAAGCTGCGTAACATTCTTTTCATTCTTTTCCTTTCCAGGCTGGAGCGAGCCAAGAAACTACAGGAGCAAAAGGAGAAGGAAATGTCTGAGAAGCAGCAGGAGACACCGCAGGACATCACTGCAGGTGAGAAGTGTATGTTGTGTTGAAAAACCTCGAAATTTTGAGTTAAGTCTGCATTCAAGTATTGATTGCCTCCATGTGTTTTGTTTCCAGTAGCTGCGCCTATCGCAACAGCTGCAGTTGCTGCTTCAAACCCTGCCATCAATGTGGCGGCTCTCCTGGCCTCTGGGACGCAGGTCACGCCTCAGATTGCCATGGCGGCACAGATGGCAGCCCTACAAGCAAAAACTCTGGCAGAGACCGGTATTGCTGTGCCGAGCTACTACAACCCATCTGCTGTAAATCCTATGAAGTTTGCAGAGCAGGAGAAAAAGAGAAAGATGCTATGGCAGGGAAAGAAGGAGGAAGGAAGAGTAAGACTTGATTTTGCCATCAATTATCCCCCAGTGGAATGCAAGCCCAGTTTGGCTTCCTCAAGTTGTCTGAACAGGCTTATACTCTAGAAACTGATGTATTTTTAATTTTTAAGGACAAGTCCCAGACGACTGAGCTGTGGGAGAAGCTAAACTTTGGAAACAAGGACCAAAACGTAAAGTTTCGCAAACTAATGGGTATTAAAGTAAGTATTATAATGTCACTTTACTTAATCTCAGTGTGTTTGATACATCAGTGAAATCCTCAGTTATAACTTTCAGCATTCCAACCTGTTGCGTCTGAGTTAAAAATAATTTTCTGTCTCTACAGGATGAGGACGAGGCCGAAGTTGCCAAACCACTCAACGAGGACGGCTTGAAGACTCTGCAAAAACAGGAGGAGATGTTCCGGAACCTTGACGTACAATATGAGATGGCCCGGTCTCAGACACACACCCAGAGGGGAATGGGCCTCGGCTTCACGTCCTCATTCTCACGTGGAATGGATTCCATCTAGTGCCAAACCTAGACTGTCAGTGTCGCTCATCTGGTCATGTAGGACTACCAATTCATCGCTAGCTTTAAAGCTTGCATGGATGTTGCTCTGAATCTGTAATTTATTTATGGACAAACATCTCCTGTATTGGAACATTATTATAATGTAAATAGCCAGACACTGAGTTTGTCTCAGTGATGATTCATCTGTACATCTTCTGTAAAGGAAGCATCAGTCTGACTCGCTGATGCTAGTTAGAATTAGATTTTTGTTTTGAATGATGTGTTAGATTTTTTTTTTTAACTGAAATATATTGATATGTGATTGTTGGAACAAAAACTGATTATAATGTGGTTCAAGTGAAAACTATTTCCATCCATTTAGATAAATGCTTCTGAGGCCAGTGTCATTAACAGAATGGTTTCATTTCTACTGACTGGGGAAAAACTAACTGTGGGCTGTGGTACGCATTTGTCTCAAGACAGCTGATGGAGGAAGGTCCAAGAAGAGTAATCACATTTCAGATATTCTTGAAATAAATTAGTTTTGTGTTGAGTAAGGTTTTTCATACCTCACCTCATTCATTTATTTATTGCCTGTGATGTGTATATGGGTCATTACATTTTTGGTTCAAATGAAGTTGGTTCTTTTGCAAGGGCTTGGCCTTAAGGATAAAACATTGGAATCAAATTGGTGTTGAATTAAGTATTTGTTATAATAAAAATTTAGTAGAATGACATAACACCAAAAATAAGTTTTTATTTAAAGTCAAATAATCCTACTTGTTACCAAACCAAAGTGAAATGGTATGTGCCACATAAAAGAGAATGTCTTGTAAATTTCACATACAAAATATACGTTTATTAGAGCACTGGAACTTGAGTTGAATCGTAAGTGTTTCTGTGGACGCCCACATGGAAATCGTCTTTATTTACATATAAGACTGGAGTACAGCACGTGAGCCACACCAGTGATCAGGTTGTGGTTGGCAAACTCCAGGATAAGGAGCAGGATTGGATATTCACTGTGCCTCTTCTCCAGAGTGGACTCCTCACTCAACCCCATCCAGTGAAGCAGCAGTGTCTGCATGGCCTCTGGGAATAGTTCTGTGGCTAGTTCCTCAGCAGGGGGCAAGTCACTTATTCGCTCAATATGCTGAACTTTAAAGCCCTCCACTTTCTGACTGATGCTACTGTTGGCTGCATGAAACTGCTGGCCCAGCCATCGTCCCATACAGCTCAGCAGGGAACTTGAGTATACAGAGCCCCAGTTTTTAGCCTTTAGCAGGGCCAACACCGTTTCAGTCACATCCTTTTCCTCTAGATTCCCATTTACGAGCCGATCAATGTTCTCCAAAAGTAGCAAGACAGTCTCCAGATGTTCTGTGTGGCTGTGAGTCTCAGAGGAGAGTTTGTCATCCAAGCTGTGCAATCTTTGCTTCACTGTGGATACAACTTGTTGTCTTGGCCCGGTTTGCAAGCTCTTCCTGGGAAAAGAGCAATAAGCGTGATCTGCTGATGTGTCACTGACTAATGCGTCCAGTTCCCTGCCAACCTTGCAATGCTGAGGTGGTGATGCCTTATTTCTTGACTCACACCTGCTGCTGGGTGTTGCAAAGTCGAGCAGGCTACTGAGGCTGTAACTCATTTTCAGAGGGCTGTCATTTATTTGCGATTTCCAAACATCCTACGAAGGAAAGGACATAAAATAAATAAACAAACCATGTACACCACGCAGACACATGCATAATGTGAACAGTACTGCACCTGGAAGTTCTCGAGCACGGCAAGCTGCTCTTGCTTACTGTACATCTCAAAGGCTACACGAAAAAGCCCTTGAATACTGTAGAACCAGAGGCAGTTACTTGCAGCAGGTACCTTCAACCCTTGAAACCTGAATGCTGCAACAAGCCAGGATGGGAGACAACAGCGTTAGGTGTGAGAGGGCAGTGTATGTGTGTGCACTGGTGTAGGTCACATAGATAAATGTCATCTACCTGAGGAAAAGTGTATTTTGGTGGCCAGTCCTTTCTTGGCAAACTTGGCGTGGTATCTGGGATGGTTCTCTGTGCGGACGTCAGTGCTGGAGAAGACATCAGCTCCTAAATACAGAGGAATCACCGGAGCCTGAAACACACGTGAACTATGAGGCCACCTCCTTACGAAGTCTTCCATTAACAAGTAACTCTTATTAAAGGGATAGTTCACTCAAAAATGAATGAATTTAGGAGTTTCAGGGGTAAACAGCGTTGCAGCCAAATCCAATACAAATCCATAAGCCACATGTAAGATCACAGAGGACATTTGGGCTAAAACACAGTGTAAATGACACAGTTTCGAGTCAAATTTGAACGTCTGGGCTTTTGATCATTTGGATGACACCACAGGAGGAGTATGGAGGCATTTTATGGTTTTTTTCTGTTGTTTAAGTTTGAAGAATTGGTCACGATTTAAGATGTTGGATTTGGCTGCAACGCTGTTTACCCCTGAAACTCCTCAAGTGTTTTGTGGACTCAAACACTTCACCCACCACCTCCATCGACACAGTGGTGAGTAGATAATGAGTGAATTTTCATTTTTGGGTGAAGTATCCCTTTAAGTTACTGTTTGTGTAAATGACATTCATACCGAACAAAAAAACATGTTTTCAATATTCTGTGTGAAACTGACACATTTAGTCAAAATACAATTTCAAACCATCTGTTTTTGTTTTGGTTGGAGTTATGAAGATGTATGTTATGAATGTTATGAGTTATGTTATGTTAAGTTATGTTATGAGTTATGAAGATGTATGTATCCATATAGCGCCCTCTAGCTGGGTGTGATTATAAAAACACATGTAGTTGCTATAAGAACAATAAGAGCCTGCAGTGTGCAGTTGTCTCACCTTGTGGGGACTCTCTGTCAGCCTGAACGATGTCACATCCACCAAGTAAATAAAGCGGATTCTCCTCGAGCCCCCGTCCCACTGCGGCAGCGTCAGGTGGATAGATGAGCTGCTGGACATTGTTGGAAGCAAACGATGCTTCACACCGACTCTCAGCTCTGCCCTGTTCCCCAGAAACACCGGGTATTTGGTCTGCACACTGTCAAAGTGCTGAAGTTAGGCGGCTGCTACAGACACAGCTCCATCAACCGTAGAAACCAGTCTATGGTAGAAACATGTAGAGAGATAATATTAACCCCTCAGCGTTGTCTTGCAGACCAAAGAGGAGCTCATGATGGCAGATGAGACATTCAAAACTTTTTGCTTTAGTAAAACTACCACCAACACTCTGCAAAACTGTGAAAGTGTAAGTTTAAAAAAATGTAATTAAAGTTATATCAAAAGTAAAGTAATCGAAAAATGTCTGCTGTGACTGATGCTGTTATAACATGTTTATTAGCACTGATACTTTAGGTCAATGCAAAATTGTACTTGATTGAGATGAAGCATATTGGCTGTGTGGTCTTCTTCTTGATAAAAATGTGGTGGAAATATGCGTGTCTTTAATTTTCTGTAGTTTGTGGAGATCTTTTGAAGCAGCCTGTATCCGCCTGTAGGCTTCATGTAACCTGGAAGACACCACTATGGGGTAAAACATCCCCACGGATTATTTGTCAAATCACGTGCGCGTCTCCTCCACACGTGACACTGTGCGGACCAATGAATGCGCAGAGTCGCCGCTTTGACCTCTGAACTCCGGCCCTTCTGTAGCGGAGCTGGGGGAAAAATGGCGGACGTAGATTTCGGGGACAGTGAACTCTTTCAGCAGCTCGATGACTCCGCACCAGCGGTACCGACACACATTCGCTTCACAGATGACGACGATGAGCCGGAGGAGACGAGCCGGCTCCAGGGCAGACTGGAGGAGAGCGAAGACTCCATCCAGAGACTCACCGAGGAGAATATCCTTCTGTCCGATCCGCGCTGTGTGTGCTAGCTCTGTGGATGTAGCGCTAGCGGGGCTCTGCTAGCACCGTTAGCCGTTAGCCGTTAGCCGTTGTGTGGGACCAAAACAGATGGTTTCCTCTTCTTCTTTGTCTCTTTTCCTTAACCCACAGCGCACATACCGTTTTAAGGAGGAAGCTGAATGTCCTCACACGGCCGAGGTAACGGACTGACACTTGGTTAATCGTAATACAAGTAAAGCTAATCACTCACCGCTAATGCTAATTCCCCTCTGATTCTACAGCGGCATCACAATTGAAGATGTCAACACCGACGGACCCCTTCTTCAAATCCTTTATGCGAACAACGGTATTTCAAAGTGAGCAATGTTTCATTGTTATTAATCTACGGTGGCCCTGAAGTGCTAATCACGAGTACAAATCACAAAACACAATAGCAAATCCCTCTTCATTTATTTTCCTTTGTTTCTTGTCATTTGTGTTTTCTTATTTGCCATTTTTTTATTATTGTTTGTTTGTGATTGGCACGTAAGGGCTACCGTAATAACTTGATTTATTTGTTTGCATAGTGAACTTAACCATGTCTGTCTTCGTTCTGAATAAAGCTTTAAAGAAATCTTTAAATTACGTTATTCACAGCGATTTAAGTATTTTTTTTAATTTAATGTTTGTTTTAGTTATTCTTATGATGAATAATAAGACTAAATGGCATCTTATTTATTCCCTTCCTGGACTGTGTGTGTTCCTCTCCGCTTATCCATTACTGAAACAAATCACTAGTAATCATGATAAATCTAAAACCACAACAATTTAATATCTGTTATTTAGGCAGTGTCGTCAAGAGATTGAAGATGGCATCTGTAATGTGATACTGAAGCACCAGAGACCAGGACATGAAAAGAAACAATCCCCCATTTATGTCAAACCTCAGGTATTTACCCAGAATTTGTTTTACTGTTATTAATATCCACAAGGTTATATATGTAGAGGAAAAAGGAAATAATTGTTCTTTCCTTTGTAAAGAGTTCAGCTATTGCTATGGATGAAGATCCACCGAGGTCATCCTCCAGCAATGTAAAAACAACAACGGACGCCTTTAAAGTGAGTATGTATGGGTATTTTTCAGAATGGTATCTCAGTGGTTTGAGTAATGCAACATATATAAAAAGATTTTTTGTTTCTGTCGTAGGTGGTTGGAAGTGTGCTATATTTCACTTCTTTCAGCGTTGATAAACTTGGGCAGCCTCTGGTCAATGAAAGCCCCCAGATGACAGATGGGTGGGACATTCCAACGTATCTTTAAGATGGTGCCGTGTCAAACATTGACTCCCTGTATTTGTTCTCCACAGGTGATTTCAGCAAGGGAGAGGAATATTGTAGTTTGGGAAAGGTGTCATTATTATTAATATTATTCATTTTAATATGTTCTTATTTTAAAATGTAGTGCTGCTGAGTCTAAGTAGACAATATAATTTGATATTTCATTAGTATGGGCAAATGTAATAAAATTTCCTGAATTATTGCAAAGCTATCACCAGGTTTTTAACCAAGTTGTCGGAACAGATGGACAGGAAATCGAAATGAAAGACAAAAGGTATGACTGGCATTAATAATAGAAGCTTAATTTAATTTCCATCTGGTGTTTATGACTTGCTTTGTCTAGTCGCAGTGTATAATGAGCCATTCACTGATCTTTTCATTCTAGATCCAAGTCCATGTGTTTCAACTGTGGTTGCAGCAGTCATCAGCTGAGAGATTGTCCCAAGGTGAGAGGGATGAGTCATTATTATGGCATTAACCCAGGGTTAAACTCAAGAGTCATAACTTGATTAACTACATTTTGATATGGTCATCTCCACAGCCTAAAGACATGGCTGCAATCAATGAGAGAAGAAAAGAGTTCAATCAAAACAGCAACCAGTCCATGCAGAGTAACCAGCGCTACCACGCTGATGAAGTGGAGGAGCGCTTTGCGAAATACAAGCCTGGAGTCATGAGGCAGGACTTTTACTTTGCACTGAACAGAAATGATCTTAATTGAATCACATGTAGTTTCTGTTGGAACAAGTAAAAGTAAATCTAGATTATTTAGTGTTTTCACCCTGTTGTTCACTTACAGCGAGGAGCTGTTGGCAGCACTGGGAATTGATGGCAACACCCTTCCTCCTCTGATTTATCGCATGAGGCAGCTCGGCTACCCTCCAGGTTGGCTCAAAGAGGCAGAGATGGAAAACTCTGGCTTAGCGCTTTACGATGGTAATGGTATTTTGTAAATCAAACTGACAACTGTGTTTCCAATGAGTACTCAATAAACTACTGCAAATCATTTGGGTGGTGTTAAAATGTACGGAAATATAGCTTAATCTATGATGTTTTTCCTCTTTTGTAGCTTCAAATAATGGCAATACAACGGAGAATAGTAAGCCAGAAAACAACTCTTATGATGTTTCCAAACTACAAGATTTCCCTGGCTTCAATGTACCTGCACCAGACAAAATGAAAGATGTAAGTCCGACACCACGGTTCATTTCTCAAAGCTTTTGGGAATGTTTGATTTGCATTTATTTATACTGTTTTTATTTGTCTTATTTCTTTTTTTAGTCACTTTTAAGAGTGCTATACAAATACAGATTCTTACTATTATTAACATTATTTCAACTTTTTTCAAATATTTTGCTTGAATGTATCACAAATTGTGTAAATCTATAAATATCAGCTATATTTACTGTATATTTTAGGTTATAATAATTCATTTTATTTATTTCTTCCTGTCAAAAAATTAAGAGACTTGAATTTATGGGCATTGAATAGAATAATTTTGTGTTACATGTCAGTATAAATGATTTTGTCTGTTAGAAGTGGTGGCATCATAAATGTGGTTTTAATGCATTTTCACAGCAGGACCTTTTTACTGTCAGAGTTGTGCACCTCACACTTTCGTTTTCTTTCTGACCTCCAGGAATTCATGCAGTATGGTTCAATTCCAGTGCAGAGCAACCATATGAAGCAAAACTATGCAGCGTACCTGTCCAACAACTTTCCTATGGTAATTATCTTAATCTCTCTGTGGTTGGGTGTTTCCTCCTGGCTACCTGTATCAACAGCTTCCTATTTGAAAATCTGGCAAATTTAACCAAACGTTCTGGAATTTGCATGTCAACACTTGACAAAACACCTGGGATCTTGTTAGTCAGACCTACACTTATTCTCCACTGTAGTTACAATGAAAGACATGTTTTCAATAGAAACTCCAATGTTTGATAAGGACTGTAGGATTATTATATGTACATAATAGATATTTCAGCCATTTCTGTCCCTTTCAGACATGAATTCTGCTCTTGGTGCATTGTTAGAAAACATGGAAATAAACCATACAAAGTCAACAATTTTGCTTACTATATTGATATTACTCAAAATTACATACTGTATAGAAAATTAAGGAATACAATATTTATTAGTGTTCTTACCCAGCTCTTGTATCCGCTTGGAGGATAAAAAATAAATTACACTTTATATGTGTGTGATGGGTGGACTCAGTCTGCCACTCTGTTTTACATAAAGGTCTGTCCGCATTCAGTGAATGTCCATTCACAATAATCCCACTCAGGCACCCAATCATACTAATGTGAATGCACAGTCTTGTCTGTCATTGTAGCCTCAATCTTTCTTACATTGGCACTCTATCAGATTAGGATTAGTGTGTGATGACTGCATTTTGGGCAGAGTCCATAAATAATCTCATTCCAAATGTCATTCTTCGTTGCCTACAGCCTGGTGCCACCTGCAACAAGAGGCGCCATGAATCGGATTCATCTCCACAGCAGAGGAAGAAGAACAGGCCCAGTCCTGATCAGAACTCCAGCAGAAGCTCAGATATGGATATTGAATCAGGTAACTGTTAATCTTAGTAACTTTTTTCAGCGGACATATGAGTCTTAAATGTCCAGAAAACAAAATTCAATAAATTAACAGTAATATGTAATTTTCTTGAGCTTTATTCCAAAATCCAGTGACCTTCACTTTTTATAGTTTGATCCACAAAATACTGTTTTGGTTTCCATTTAGTTGTTCCTTCACATAACTGTGTTGCAAGAAGCAAATATTATGTTTTAAGTTATATCTTAAATACAGATATACACAGAAATACTTCAATCTGCTGCTTCTTTGTTTGTACATATTTTAAACTTGTAGTGACTTAATAAATCTCTTCTTTCAGATCCAGGAACACCATATAACAGTCGCAGAGGTGACTTCCAGTTCCAACCACCGCTGCCCCCTGGATCTCCTTGCTTCAGTTCACCTCCTCCTTTACCCATGGGCACCCCTCCAGCTACACCCACTCCCCCTCCTCTCCCGAAAGGTACGCCTCCTCCTACTCCCAACAACGGTTCTCCAGCTCTGCGAGGGCAGAATTGGGTCGTAGTTGATGATACTGTGGAGGGGACAGATGATGAGCTGACATTGGAGGAACTGGAGGAGCAACAGAGGCTGATTTGGGCAGCTCTAGAAAATGCTGACACTGCCACAAATAGTGACTGTGACACACCTACTATGGGAACACCTTTACCCAGTTCACCGAGCGTGTCCACGCCTGTGCATGTAGACACAGAAACAGAAGAGGCTGAAGAAGCAATAGACACAGGGAGACCTGTAGAAACTGGGCAAAGTAGTAAAAATCAAAGGGAACCAGAAAATCAAGAACTTTGCCCTCAGAGCCCTCGTCCAGTCAAAGCTGAGGAAGACAGCCCTCAGAGCCCTCGTCCAGTCAAATCCCAAGACGACAGCCCTCAGAGTCCTGGTCCAGACAAATCCCAGGACGACAGCCCTCAGAGTCCTGGTCCAGTCAAATCCCAGGACGACAGCCCTCAGAGTCCTGGTCCAGTCAAATCCCAGGACGACAGCCCTCAGAGCCCTGGTCCTGTCAAATCTCAAGATGACAATCCTCAGAGCCCCGAACCACTCAAAGTCCAAGACGACAGCCCTCAGAGTCCTGGTCCTGTCAAATCCCAGGATAACAACCCGCAGAGCCCTGATCCAGATTTCTCTAACAGGGGTGCTGACGATGACTCTTCTCTTAAGCATACTGAGAAGATAACAGCTGTTCCTCACCGCAGCAAGTTTGCTGCTGGCATTGTTCCATTTGAAGATACACCAGAATTCACTGAAGTTGCTGAAACCACAGGGACCTACCTTAAAATCAGGGACTTGCTTAAAGGTTCCCCTCGAAGTTTGGCAAAGAAAAAATAAAAGTTTACTGTCTTGATTTGTACACATGGATATGACTATTTTTTAACCCAAAAAATATTTTCATTTTCATCCCCAGCCTATCAAGCATGTCTTTTTTAGCAGTTTATTGTTTTGTACCAAGTTAAGTTAAAATTCATTCTAAACATACAATGTGGGAGGGGCGGTAGCAGATGATGCAACAGCAGTGGTTTGTAGATTTTGACTTATTAGTCTCTGATTTTTTTAAAGTAGTGGTGTAACTGCGGCTGTTGAATTTATTGTAAAATTTGTAAAATGGCAATATCATGATCTGTATTAATTTTCATATGTTGTTTAAAAGGCTTTTTCTATTTTCGTCCTACTTGAATTGCTTTAAAATCTTCAAGTAAACTTGCTTGCGTCAATGCTTTTTTATTTTGCTGTATTTTTGTGTCAGTGAACAAGTTGACCGTGTTTTTATAATCCGTTCGCTCCCTTGTTTTATTGATCATTGCACAGCATGCACATGAAACTGCATGTAACTGAAAATCTGCCTTGAAACAATTTTAATTTAGTTCCCATGAGGTTAAAAAGTTTCATCTTATCTTTGTCTTTAGTATAAAATTCATCACATTGGTTCATATAGCTGAAGTTACCTTCTTAACACTATCAACGCCATGAATTGTTCAATTATAGACTCAAATAAACTCATGACAAGTGTATTGTTTAGTGTTTAAAAGATGAGAACTCCCCCACATAGTGAATGTGAATCTGACTGTTCAGTCAAATTACTGGTACATACAGTGGACACTCCCATGCATGTAGAATATTTGCACTCTAGATTTGTTAATGACTTGTACATACATGATGCACACTGAATCACAGCCGCCCCCTACACACACCTACATACATATTTATGCAAATATAGACGCCTGCAAGTAGATATAATGCACTGTATGTCTGGGTGTGCTGAACTCTGACAATCTCAGAGAGACTGATATATATCAGTTATTTAACCTCTTACAAAGTCATGTGAAAATGATTATCAATACTCTCGGGCCTTTTGTTAAAAAGAAGTCTTTATTTCCTTTTCCGCCACATTTTGGAAACTGAATACTGGCAGAAGATGTATGTGCTTGTAAATGTTACAGATGTCTTGCAATCCCAAGAAGGGATGGACAAAAAGCATTGGCATGACATAAATAAAAGATATATGTATGTGTGTAAACTATATGTATGTAGAATATCTTATTCATAGCATATCCTCTTCCATCTCAGGATTTTTTGTTCTATTATATATCAAATTTTCTATATTGAAGATTTTTGTATGTTTTGTGTTTTTTTTATTTTTGGGTGTGATTTTCAACCCTAACTGGCTTCTCACACACCTCACACTTAATTTCATTACATTTCATTGTTTGAACTAAACTACAGTCTAAGCTACGGGTTACTGTCTTAATATTCAACAAGAGGAAAATCTAACTCAAAACTCTTTTCATGTTTCCCTCGGGAATTTAGTTCTGATTTCTAATGATTAGTTTTGTGATCGTAATGTTTGAATCCTCTCTGAAAAAATCAGAGCTGAATCAATGTTGGTTTTACACTTGGTCCAATCCGAAGAAAAAAATGTGTTTGCTCGACAGTTTGATCAACACGGTGGAACCAAACCACTCAGTATAAACTCCACCTGCGGAACAAACCAACACTTCAGCCAGTGCTTTTCCTCGTTTTGTAGCAGTGAAGTCCCCTTGTCTCTGGATTGTTCCGGGCGGGGTGAGCTCCATCTCACCGAGCATTTCATCTTTGGCAGCACCTTCCGTTGACGCTGGGCTCTGCGCTGGGCTGTGCCTGCTCGTGTGGGATTCGAGCCGCGGTCGTCGTTGCGGTTCTTCCACTTAGCCTGCTAGCTGTGGACATTCCCCCCCCCCGCCGGGAGACGAAAGCTGCGCAGACACATATCAGGTCGGTATTAGCTCCCGCCGCATTCCCGCAAACTTCCTCGTCATTCCGCTGCCGATACAACCAGGAAACGCCGCGTTTGGCCAGAAGTTGCTCCCGTAGTGCAGTCGTTACTTCGGCTAGCTAGCTAACGAACGAGCCCTTCTCCTGGAGCCTCACCACCGGTATCGCCCGGGCCTCGCTGCTAACGTCAGCGGACTAATCACGCCTGTTCCCTGTCGTGGTAACATTTAAAGCTAACGTTGAACTGTGGCTGCGCATCGCGACATCAGTAAACCGACAGGCCACATTGACAGGTGATCTGATCCGAAATATCAACGTGTTGTGCCGCCGCCTCCCAACTTGTAGCAGCAGTGTGCTCTGCTGGAGCTCCGGTGACATTGCGGAGACTTTTGGACTCGGGGAATTAGTTTGAGTCGCTAATCTCAGCGGCATTAAACAGTCTGCGGCTTGTTCTGAACATGTGGGTGTAGAGTTTGAATTCGTGGTTATCGGCGCAGAATCCGCTGATAAGGTGAGTTGAGCTGTCTTGGTCATGTTTTTTTTGTAAAAATTCAGACTCCCCTGTTAGCTGAAGTGCCACCTCATCGACAGCTCTCAGTCCGTTAGCCGGGGGGGAACGTGACAAGGCGGGGTAAAGTCGATCGACCAGTCCCTTGGAGAACCAGTCCTCTGGACAACTTGCTTTACTAGTACACAGTGTAAAATGTCAGTGGACGTTAGACACTGGCTGTTTATGGTTGTGACTTAGTGCGTGTTATGATTCAGCCTTTTCTGTTTTGTTTGGACTGTGTGACATGAGCTTGATAGTCAGAAGTCTGACCTCCCCACGTTTGTATCTCTACTAGTCTACAAACGTCTTAATTATATATAAAGAACGACTCCCATTTGTGGGTAGGTCAGACAATCCTATAAACTTCACAGGGATATATAAATTGTCTACATACTTGCTTTAAATGAGTGGATTGCAGCCCACTGTTTAGTGTGTATGCCATTGCACTACTTTGTTCCCTTTCCGCACTACTTGTTCTGTTTGCAACATATAGAACCAAACCTACTCTCACGTCATCAGTGTTTCCAAGTATTTACTGTATATTTCTGTACCATTCTTTAACTTGTTTCTTCAGTTTCTGTTGTGTTAACCTCCTTGTTGTGGCTGTATGTCCACTTCCATGTAAGTAGCTTATGCAAGGTGCGAGCACAGTGAGGAGGTCTAACATGTAATTGATCTACCTCAGATAGAATATTTAGCTGTTTGTCAAATGTTTGTCATTCTCTTGTCTTCTCTTTAAACGTAAAATAATTTATAGTGTGACTTTTCTCGTGATAATTATCGATATAGGCTGGTATGAACATTTTGATCTTGCTGTGATATTTGGCCATATCGTCCAGCCCCAGCTGCAGCCTTTCTGTTTTTTTAAGTCAACCAGCAGTTTAGCTTGTTTGGACTGACCGACATTAGCTTGATAGGCTACAAGTCTTATTAAATAGAAATGCAATATTACTTGAAAGTGTCACATTCCTTCTAACTTCTTAAAGAGGCAGTTGAAGAATACCTGTATGTGAAAGAATGGCTTACATTGTTGGGCAAGTAAGAGAAACCTGTAGTCTTCTATAAATTGTCCACATACCCACGGAACAAGAAACAACTTTGTATAATATTAAAATACATCTATGGAATAACAACTATCTGATATAGTTGAGGAGGCTTTATTACTTTTTGGAAGGTCTGAATTTTCGATTGGGGCTGCAGAGGAAACTTTGACAACATGTATTTACTAGTTCAGGTCTCTCTGCTGTGTCTGAGTGCAATAATAAGAGCCAGACACTGGCGTACAGGGATGTGTTGATATATGGGCCTACTTGCTGCAAAGTAGGTTCAATACCGGTTTTAGTCAATGAAGATTGTTAACTTCAAAACATTGAACACTGTGGATACAGGATGTGTCAGACTCATTCTGTGTTTGTGTCCTGTTGGTGCTTTATTACACCTTCCTCTGTCAGTGCTAGCAGGGGCCTACATAATCAATCTAACAGATGTTTCCTCTAAGAGGAATTACCACAGCTTGCTACTACAGCCTTGGCCTTATGATGACAAAAGCACCAGTGTAGGAGTAGAGGTTGCGTCAGTGAATACACACTTCTGAAGACAAGGAGGTGTATTTTTTCCCCCATTTCTTTGAAAACTATTTGAGTGTACACTTTCAAGGTCCCTGTTCAGATAAAAGATGTCCTGCTCGCTCTGCGTGTGAAGGAGAATTTCACAGGGACGCCTCAATAGCTAGGCTTGGTCAAAGCTGTAAAACATTTCAAGGAAACCATGTTTTTATTGCTTCAGTATTCTTGTAGTCATCGTGGAATGGAAGCCAATGACACTTTCCCCTCTGTTAAAAAATACTTTGGCTGAAATTGAAAGAGCTTTTACTGTTTTTGCAAAACATCAACACATGAACATTTTGTTTACGTCTGTATCATATGTGGTTTCACACTTGTGTTGTCAGCAAGTTATGCCTCAGTGAAATATGTGGGGTGGTAGTATCGTACCCTGGAGACTGTGGACAGTCAGTTAGTTAAATATAAGGGAGTATATGTTCATCTGTTGATAGATTTTGTTTTATTCCCAAGGGATTATTTTCCAGCATACTTTTATGATAGAGGGTAGTGAAATCGTCAGTGTAGTTTTTTTTTTTGTCAATTGCTCAAACAGAGATAGCATGTAAACTTTTGACATTATGAATATGGAAGTGTATTATATCTGTAATTTGAGAAGTTCTCAGTTCTGCTTTACAGGCTGCTATGTTTTTTCCTGTTTATCCATTTATATCAGAAAAAAATAAAACCAGACAACATGGGATTTGCATAAAACCCAGTACTGAAGTTTAATCAAGTTAAGAATCTTACTTTAAGATTTAGCAGCAGATTAATTATCTTAAACGTATGCAAAACATTAGCATTTGGCTTTTTTCCTGGATCCAGATTAGAGTGAGAGTCAGTGGTAAAAGATTAACATTACTGCAGTGGGAAAGTCTCCAGAATAAGTGGATCATTTTCGTCTGACTGCACCAGCTCACCAATCGGAGCTGAAACCTCCGCTGTTCATGCTTTCAAGACAGTAACGCCAAAGCTCGGTGGTTTTCTCATTCCACATCTTTCTGCTGTTTAACGTTGGGTGGAAACAATGTGCCAAGTAACGCATATGATTCTTGATATCCTTTTGTTTTCCACCACACAGTCTTCAACTATTCAAGTGCTTTCCTTCTCAGGCCTCCTCTTGACCTGAGGGTACCAATGAGTATCATTCAAAGGCACAGCAGGGGAAAACTGGAGCACTATATCCAAACTAGGTCGTGTCTGCTGATGGCCACTCTTCATTCTCTGCTGAGAAATATCTTGGAGGGTGTTAAGAGAGTGTCGGTTCTGGGTTGTTTTGGTGGAGCTCCGTACTGTAGCTCTTAGGGCTTTTCAGGAATGAAAGGTATGTTTGTGTGAAGCCGTTGAACAAGTTCTATATTGAATTTCTACCCTGTGTGAGGTCAAGTGTCTCAGCTGACTCAAAATGGTTTGACTTTGCAGGGCAAGGACATATCGTCATGGGTTTGCTTTATAGATTCATTTCACAGTAAGAGGAATTTAAAGGGCTGGCAAATCCCCTTAAATCTCGATCAAGTTCCGTTTGTTTAGAAAAACATGCAGGACATTTTTGTTATTTCTTAAAGCATTTGCAAATACCGCAATAAATTCATCATGACTAATATGAAAACCTGTTTGTCTTCTGTACCTCACATACTCATTATCATATATAATGTTGTAATACAGCTTGCGTAAAAGTGTATTTTGTGAGCCTCCAGGCATTGATGACTACAACAAGAGTGCAGTTCCCTTAATAACTGTGGAGTAACCGTTGGGTCATGTGGTTGACAAAGTAGTACTTCCTTGCTTTAGGCTGCATGTGTGTAGTTACTTTTTACTGCTTTGAGTCTCGTCACACAAAGTTTCCTGTGAACCTTTCCTGCTGAGAAGAGATGATGCTACAGATCTGATAGTATATTTGCTCATTTGGTTTATTCAATGAAGGCAATAAAACCCAAACACGATGCCTCACTCAGCCATATCAGCACCTAACAACAGGGAGACTGTTCGAACAGCAGCCCTTCAGCCAATCGGTTTCTGTGGTGAGGAGATCTGACAGGATAATCCGCTGGTAGTCCTGGTAGTGTTTCCACTGTAATCTCATTTTAGAGAAAGCTGCCAGCCAGACTAACATGGTTTAATATATCATAATGATGGACTGAGTGAGAGAAAGTGTGTGTGTGTGTGTGTGGTACTGTCTATATTGTGGAAAAGGTCACAGATGATAAGCTATTCAGAAGATCATGAAGGCTTTAACATTGACAACATATTGGATGGCCTCTGACGGTATTTTTAGGTCTGTGAGTGTGACGTGTTGTGGGCTGAGGAGCTTGTTGTCATAACAGAAACAAAATGCCTCCATTAACAGAGCAACTAATACAAAGTCAGTGAGCTTGCCTTAAAGGCATATCTGTACTTTATATCATGTTAAATGTTATTTATGCAAAAGTCATCCAATAGTACATTTATTATAACAATGAATTAACTTGATTTAATAATGTGATTCTTCGTTAACTAGCTATAACTGCTTCTTAGGGTGCTGGGTTAAAATATATGAGTTGGTCTAAACATAGTCAAGTAATGTTTCTTTTTTTTCCTCTCCACACAGGGTCCTTTTTGTTAGCACCACTTCTTCCCCTCCTCCCTTTTCCTGTTTTTTCTTTTGGTTAAATACATTTTTTTTGTTGCCTTTTATTTATTTTTTGTAAATAGATTTTGTGCGGAGAGAAGGACTTCGCCATCACAGAACTGCGACCAGTAGTTTTGATGGTCTGGGATCAGTCTGTACCCACTGACGGACACAAGCCTTGTGGGTTGAACAGATCACAGGAGGAAACATGAGCACAGCTAAGGCCAGTGGAATCAAAGGGCCCAGCAAGATAGCCAGGCCACCTGGGACAGGAGCCCCCAAAACCAACCCCAGCGCAGGTATGTGTTCCGGTATCTCAGCTTCTTCATCTAATGGTGTGGCAGTAAAGTGTTTGCCCTAGAGATGTTCCAATGCAGTTACAGGCATCTATGTAATCCCGATACAACTGCACACAAAACGTTAGCAACGGTATCAGGAAGGGAAAAATCCCATATTTTTTATAATCTATGTGATCTCCAGTATTTAATCTGTCACAATATTCTCTCACAACATGCTTTTATAGAAAATATAAGATTGAAAAGTTCCCTAGCCCAAGTGATTAAAAACCTTTTTTTTTAATTATTTTTTTTGTATCACCATTGCTTTGCAGGATGGAGCTCACAGTCTAATAGGAAGTGACTGTTTTGTGCTTGCATTAGGGAGGGCATCAAGGAGATCTAGGCATTGCAGCTTGTACATCAGTATCCTGCCAAAATTAGAGATCTGTGTCAGAACAGATTTTCTAATATTTAGTCTAGATTGATCTCACTCTAGAATTTTATCAGTTGTAAAACATAGCGACATTGTAAGCATGGCGATTGATTGTTGACTTTGGGAACACATAACTATTACAAGATAATTGTAGCCACTCAAAGTTCACAGATACTATCTTTTAAAGCTATATAAGGACATTAAAACATGACGGTTTAAACTACATTTGTCATTTACTTATTGGCTTTAAAAAATAAAAAAGCTTCTTTCTCTTTCTTTCTATTTCCGCAGGAGCTAAAGTTGCAGCTGACAAATCAGCTGCAATTGCCAGTGGAGGAGATGCCCAAAACGCTGAGGAGAGCTTCCAGGTTGGGGAGCGGGTATGGGTGAACGGGAATAAGCCAGGCTGCATTCAGTTTTTGGGAGAGACACAGTTTGCCCCAGGGCAGTGGGCTGGGATTGTTCTGGATGAGCCCATTGGGAAGAATGACGGGTCAGTGGCAGGGGTGCGCTACTTCCAGTGCGAAGCCCTGCGAGGTATATTCACCCGCCCGTCCAAGCTGTCTGGCACAGAGGGGGAGTCTAATGGAACTCTGACGGAACCGCCTTCCCGCGCCACATCACCCACGCCTTCCGTTGATAGCGTAGCCTCTCATACACCTGCCGCAAAATCCATGATGCCCTCTACTACCCCAGCAGCCAAGAAGCCCTCCACCACTACACCAGCGACACCAGCTACGCCAGCGACACCAGCTACGCCAGCTACAAACCTTGTGCGCACAAACAGTGAATCTGTCTCCAACCTCTCAGAGACGGGATCAGTCAAGAAGGGGGAAAGGGAACTGAAGATGGGCGACCGTGTACTGGTAAATATTTTTGCATTATTTAAGAGACACTTTTTACATATTTAAGCTAAGTGACAGAACTCTAAAGCTCTAGCGTTGTGTATTAGCACCAGTAGCATTAGTGAGAACAATGCTTGTATAGCATCACATAACTCAGTAAACCTTCCTCTCCTTCCATGTAGTAAACTCAGAGAAACTCTCTCTTCTGAGTCAATGGAAGTACTGTTGCTAAAAATGTTGAGTGCAGTCACCATCCGGATGCACTCCTGATTATATCTTGATTAGCATCCCTCTTCCTCCTTACAGATTTCCTATTTTCTCCCTTTCTTTAGCCAGTAGGGTGTGTAACACATTTTAAAGAGGAAGTGTTACTCATGACTATTGGACTGCAGAGGAAATGTGCTCTCCACTTGCAAATGTAGTATCATGTAAACCTTTGTAACTGTGTCTCACGTGTTGACATTCTGTTTCAAGCTTGCACATATTTGTTTCAGTTGCTTTGATGGAATTATCTCACTTAATTACTAGGCAAAGCTGATTACTCCTTAGGCTTCTCTTATCTGTTGAAGGGATTCAATGATGGCTAATGTTTACTATGTCCCTCTCAGGTTGGTGGTACAAAGGCAGGGGTGGTACGTTTCCTTGGAGAAACAGATTTTGCCAAAGGCGAATGGTGCGGTGTGGAGTTGGACGAGCCTTTAGGAAAGAATGACGGGGCAGTGGCAGGCACAAGGTACAAAAGCCACAGTTCTTTTAAATTACCAGAAGAGAAGTTGTTCTACTTGTCATCCACATGTGCACTATCACTTCCAGTATCAATATTGTGTTCAATTCTGTTATCCCCAGATATTTTCAGTGCCAACCCAAGTATGGCTTATTTGCTCCAGTGCACAAAGTCACGCGCATCGGCTTCCCCTCCACCACGCCAGCCAAAGCAAAAACTACAGTTCGGAAAGTAGTGGCCACACCATCAGGGCTGAAGAGAAGCCCCAGTGCCTCCTCCATCAGTAGCATGAGCTCCGTGGCATCCTCTGTCAGCGCCAAACCTAGCCGCACAGGCCTGGTGAGACACAGCCACACTCAAAGACAACAATAATAAAAGGTTGTATTCATGCACTTGTTTTGATCTTTGCTTTCTCACCTGTCTGGCTGTGCTTCTCTTCTGTCTCCCCACAGCTGACAGAGACATCATCACGGTATAATCGAAAGATTTCTGGCACTACAGCCCTGCAGGAGGCATTGAAGGAGAAGCAGCAACATATTGAGCAGCTCATGGGTGAGAGGGACATGGAGAGAGCTGAGGTCATCAAGGCCACAAGCCATGTTGGAGAGATGGAGCAAGAAATTAACCTGCTCAGGGATGACCACGAGCAGGTCAGCAACACAGTGGTTGATTAGAATCAGTTTGCATTAATCCCATGTTTAGAATTAGAGTACCTCTTTATTGCCATGTCATTTGTATAAATTTTGTATCCAATGGTCAACCTTGTTGTTGAAGATGGAGACTAAGATGGATCAGTTACGCACCTTGGTAGAAGCTGCAGACAAAGACAAAGTGGAGCTACTGAATCAGCTGGAGGAGGAGCGTAGGTAAGGATTCTCTGTGGTATAACAAGTCAAAGATTCATCAGATCACCCATGACATACTCTCAATTAGCCCACATTTTATAGTCAGTTTGCTGAGAAAGAAAATGACAGCTAAGATCATGTTGCTAGTTACTTCTACTTCGTCTTAATCTTTCTCTCCACAAATCAACCTGAAACAAAAACGAAATCTTATGACTATAACATCTGTATCCTGAAGGAGAGGAACGAGGTACGAGTCATAATGTATGGGTTAGCACGCCCTTGAGTGTCCTGACTGAAGACACCTCTATTCACGCCTTTCAAGCAACACTTTCCAGTCAACTACTGGCTTCTAGTCAACTACACCAACAAGAGCAGTAAAGCTAACTTCGAGCTGGCAGTCGCCTGAAAAACCGAGATAAGTTAGCCCAAGGTGAGGTGAAGAATGTAATAACTGAAGAAATACTGTCGGCGGACGTTTATATGTGCGGGAGGAGCCTCACATACGCTGTCACACGTCATCTTCCTTAAAGGCGTAAATATAGGTGTCTTCAGTCAGGACATGCGAGGGCGTGATATCCCAAATATTATGTGTTGTACCGAGTGAATCAACTAAAAGGGAAGAAGCTTGATTAAGGATTTTTTTCCCTGCTAAATAGGAAAGTGGAGGACCTTCAGTTCCGTGTAGAAGAAGCTTGTATTACCAAAGGAGATCTGGAGGTAAATGCACAACACAAATTCACACCATTGCAACTTGCATATTGTGACGGATTTGTGTTTTAAAAGCAAATGCAGTATTATTGAATCAGACTGCAAAAAATACATGACTATTTTTATTGAATAAAAATAAGTATTTGTGTGCTTAACTTGACATTTGTTCCATTAATTTAAAATTCACATTTTAATATTAAGTCAGAGGCAGCAGGTACTCCAGTCCCCTTGCATCCTGGTCCAATCTCAGGATTACAGTTCACATAACCTTTATTCTTTATCCCTGACAACAAAGTGGATTTTTTTGGGTTTACATCTAGTGTTTCTTGGCTGCAGGTCTAATAGAATTGAAGACAGCACAATATTTTTTTGGGTATATCTAGTCACAGTGCTACAGTCAAGTCCAGACAGAGCATGATTTGCATTATCTCTCCTTCGTGTTAGTTCTAGAGAACGTCCCACTCTGCAGCGTATCTGCAGTGACAGTTTGACACTGACTTCATCTTGCATTAGATGATGTGCTGTCAAATGTATTGTGGGAGGGATTATGAGGCTTCATGTGGTCACCTAACCTATCTTGTTAATAGGGAATTATTATTCTCGTTTTTTTGTTTTTTTTCCCCAGGGAAGGACTAATGCAGATATATGTACAGGGAACTCTACCATTTTTTTTTATTGTCCTGTTGTTACGAAGGGGCCTGCGTATTGCTTTTTCCTCACATATTATTTTACAGTAATTTAACCCAGTAGACGCTGATTACTCATTGTCTTGTTCTCAAGTGAGTCATAATCTCATAACAAGTTATGATATGCAGTTTATTAGGGCTCAGTGTTATCTCTGTTCATATTTGATCAAAGAATTTCTTATTTATTCCACAGTGCTACACAAGGGACCACCTCAATTACCACAAAGGCATCTGAGCTCAAAATAGATGTTCAAAATGAGGGCTACAGGGTTAGAGTACCCCTTTATCTTCTTGTCAAACACGTATACTAACAGTTTATTACTTACTCACAGCTGTGGATACATTCAAAACTTGCATGTAGCTTGAAATACACCAAAAACAACCCAAAACGCTCCAAACAGGCCAAACTCAAAAATGCTTTGTTGAAGGTGTACTAATGTTGTGCTATAACCCTCAGTGCCTCTCTGTTCAGTGATGTGATGTCATTGCTTCTTCTTCCTTCTCGTCCTCGTCTTTTCATGTTGGTCCAGTGCTCAGAATGGAACCACTGGAGATGCTCCCTTGTCATTCCACTGCCCAGTCACAGACTTGATTTCAGTCTGCCCATCACAACTAAAGGGGAATAATACTCAGCCTATGAATTTAAAAGTAAATTTTGTACAAGGATACATTTCCCAGACTACATTATGGTTTATAATGTAGTTTCACAGTTGGTGAATACAGGGCTAAAGCTGGGCTCAGACTGCAGCTGTTTTGAAAACCTGAGAGTGGAGCGGAGCGACAATTTGCTCTATTGTTAATAAACAAAAGCAGAAGGCTAAATGAGTCCTTATGAGAAAATGTCGGAGAGACGCGGTTAATAGGAGTTTTTAGGTCTAAGTTATAATGTCTGTCAACAGCAGTAGACAAGTTGGCGTTAGCCTCAGAATGTATATCTTTGCTTGGCAGCACCGTCGGCTGCTCTGTTCTCTCTGTCTCTCTCATTGACTTTTGCAGTTTCTCTCGTCAAGTACTGATGTAATCATCCCATGTTTAAATCCAAAATATGAAATATGTTTGGTCATTTTTTGGGCAGGCCCAATGATTCTGCGGACAGTTTGGTTTAAGAATGGCTCTGTAACCCCTCCCACTACCAGATAATCTGTAGTCTGAGCCCAGTTAAAGTCATTTTTACATTCAGAGTTCCCAAAAAATATAATGTACAGTTAAACCCAAATTTGATTTGTTATAGTTTTACAATCCAACCCTTCCGTGCTTCATTCATTAACCTCTTGAATGCAGTAAATCAGTTTTGTTGGACTATGTCCACTGAAGACCTCATACAAGAAAACCGAAATAACGAACATTTAAATAGGTGTTATTCCCCTTTCAATTTGAAACTTTAAGTTGACATACACTGGGTAACATGTAAGATGAGAAGTACAGAATTGGGGCAGGAAATGCTACATTGAGTTATCACAAGACCGTTATTTATAGCACACAATACCTAGAGGTCAAATGGGAATCCTTTCTATTTCTTGAGCCCCTCATGCTTCTGTGTTACTGATTGACTTTTGTAAAGTTTTTTCTAAATCCTGCACGTGGCGGTCTGATAACTGGTGGTTTCCTATATGGTACTTACATTATACAGTGTGGACAATGGCCTTATCACCAAAGAGAGAAAACAGTTCTAATACTCATAATGTTGATAATAAATCATAAGTAATATGTACGATATTTTGCTCAGTGCAGCAAAAAACTAAACCATGAATGAGGTAAAATGATTTAACAAATCCACAACATTAGATCACTCCTTTATGATATAATCCATTAACCTTATGTTAAAATATGAAGTAAAGGGCTCAAGAAACTACCATCACTGCTTTCTCTCAATGACATGGTGAAGTCATTATCCTGCACTTGCTGGCTTGAACCACAATATCAAATTTTCTATGTATGATAACAGTCAACATGCTTTGTTCACCAGGTGTCGATTTTGCATGGTTTACTTATAAAATGCCTCCATCAACATACTCATCCATAACACACATGCCTCCCTCTTTTGCTGCCTGTCTTGTTTTCCCCACCATTCCTGTCACAAAGTTCCTTATATGCAGCTGTTGATGGCTCAGCCTGAGAGCTCTGCATGGGGTATCTTCCATTTCCACTCGTCCTCCACCCCTTCCCACCTCCACCCACTACCCTTTCCCCAACAGTCCCAAATACTCATACACAAAGACAGACACACACATAAACACACACTATCACCACTGTCATCGTCCAAACCCTTCTATCCTCTCTCCCTGTGTCCCATCCCTCCCTCCCTTCCTCCCTCCCTCTCTGTCTGTGTTGGGCTGGCATGTGATGGTGGCACTGGTGTGTTCTCTTCCTCTCCTCCTTGTTTACTAACAGACGCAGACCAGACTGGAGCATGCCCACATTAAGGAGCTTGAACAGAGCCTGCTCTTTGAAAAGACCAAAGCTGAGAAACTCCAAAGAGAGTTAGAAGACACTAGGGTAATGACTTCCGCGCTGCAGCGTGCTGCGTTCGAAAAGGCCTTGGGATAGTGGCCAACAAAATTTGCAGTGGCTACAGAGAGGGGCCGAGCAGTAACTGGAGCTATGCTTTGTATGGGCTGGTGGTGATGAACCCTTCAAATGCATTTTACCAGAAATCATACTCCTGCTTTGAAATCAAACAATCCAAATAATAAAATACATATGTTAAGTTAGTTTAAAAGCGCCGATCAAGTTATATTTGCAAATTCTGCATCGCAATTAATGCAGAATGCAGATTTATATTGATTCACTTAAAATTATTTTATGTTGAAAGCCATACATTTCGGTCATAACTGTCAAACAAATAACCACATGTATTTTCCAGCTTTCTTTTTTACTTGTACTATTCTCCAGTAAGTTACTCAACCTGAGCTCGCACTTGCTTTACTGGTATCACTGCTTAACCTGACAGACAAACGTCCCCCATATTCCCATCTATTCAGTTGCTATTGATTAGTTTGGTAATCCTATGTCTCCCAGTCCTACCCAGCATCCATTTGCCCTGCTTATATGGTGTTCCTGCATTTTGGTAGTCTTAAACTTGCTCTACCTGCCAGGCAATGCATCCATGTGTTCCCCTAGTGAATTATAATTTCATGAAGAATCAGTAAAATACGGTCTCTATAGTTTCATGGAGATGAGGGCCATAGTTTTTACGGGATCTGTTCTAACCAATCATAACCAAGCTGAAAAGTATTCTGTTGAAGCAGCTTAAGGAGATCCATGAGAACATTATTAAACAAGATTGAGAAAAAAAATGCCATGCCATTGCTCCCTGAGAGGCTTCTTAGTTCTCCTCAATCATGCGGCCAATAATGGCATTAATTCAATGATGAAGAGTTAAAAAAAATATCTTGCACAGTGCTGTAGCCCATACATGCTTGTCAGTGTTCACGTCCATTATTTGTACATTTAATTGCCACAAGGGGTCAGTATAACATGTTTTTTGTATCAGTAATTTATACTGTCATCAGTGAGTAAATAAATTGATCAATTTATGCCCAAGAATGATTAGTTTTACTGTTACCAAGCACTTTATTACATACTCCTAGCATATATCTTTTCATTTGTTTAGTAAACGTTAAGTATGTCTAAGTTTAATAATTTGCTTTTGTGCACACAGGTCCAGTATGTCATTGATACACATATTTAAATGCAAGATTTCTGCTTTTAAAGGTTGCTTCTGTGTCGGAAAGATCCCGTGTAATGTATCTTGAGAGGGACCTTACACTGCGTACAAGAGAGGTAGCTGACCTGCAGCTGCGCCTGGGAACCGAGCCGGGCTCTGGGGACTCTACTCTTTCTCCTCTCCTGGAAGAGATACACTCTCTGAGGGATCAGTTGGCTGCCCAAGAAGCCAAACAGCAAGAAGAGCTGACTACATACAAGGAGAAGCAAGATGCTCAAGAGAAGATCCACAGTAAGGAAGTTGCTCAGCTTCAGGCCACATCTGTGAGGCTCTCTGGTGAAAACGAACAGGTGCAAATGCGCTTAAGCCAAGCTGAGAAGGAGAACGCCGACATCACTGAACTGTGGCGTTCCAAGTTGGAGTCTTCTGTTGCCTCTCACCAGCAAACCCTAGAGGAGTTGAAGGTGTCCTTCAGCAAAGGTGCAGGTGCCCAGACAGAAGAGCTTGTAGAAACCAAAAGTGCACTTGAGACACTGAAGTTAGAGCACAAGTTGGCTGTGGAGGAGGCGGGAGCCAAACATGATGCTAACACCGCAGCTTGGACTCAGGAGACACGGGCACTGAAAGCACAGCTGCTGTCTTTGACGGAAGACAAGGAGCGACTGGAGGAGTTGGTACGGTCCAGCGTTGACAAAACAGAGGAGCAGCACCTTGTGGAGATGGAGGATGTCCTTGGAAAGCTTCATACTGCCGAACTTAGGGTTAAGGAGCTTGAGGAGAAAGAAGAAGTGTTGGCACAACAGGCCCAAGACAAGGACAGACAGACCAAAGACCAGATGGCAGAAGTGGTGGCTCTGCGCAGCAAAATTGCACAAGGTAGCCAGGAGGTGGTGACCCTGAAGAGTCAGTTAGAGAAGGTTCAGAGCCAAGAAAACCACCAGGGTTCCAAGGTGGGTTTTACATCCTCCTCCCTACCATTTTGATTCTCCGTTGTCATGTATGTCATTAGCCCCGTGGTTTCCTTTTCCTACTTCTCAAGTTAGTATGATATTGCCAGACAATGATTGTCACCCACTGTTTTGTTCATGTTTTAATGTACATATTTCTTCAATGTTTCTGTATTTTCTTTTTACAAAATGTGCTGTAGGTTAGTGAGCTGAGCTCTCAGTTGGAGGGTCAACAGAAGGAAGTCCTCTCTTTACAGCAGACTCTGACCACTGTGAAGCAGGACAACGACACCCTTGAACAAGAACTTGGAGGCTTGGTGAGGCTGGTGGCTTAAATATGGATGTGGATAAAGTGCCTCATTTGCTTTAGGGTTCATTGGTCTTTTTTGATGTTCAGTGTTAAAACCAAGTCACTGTCGGTGTTTCTAAACTACCTAAATAATGTCTTTGGCATTTCTTTACTTGTTTTGTCGGCTGAGGTATCATTGAACTAAAAACAGCTTGTTTGATGTATCAGTTGGACTTATGACTTAGCATATTTCAAATGCTGTACCAACCATTGAACCACACTCCTGAAATTTTGATTTGTAAATATTTAATTACTGAAACATCATATCTAAAAAATGTCCCCACAGAAACAAAAGTTGGCTGAAAGCACAGAGGAGCAGACAAAATCAGCTAAATCTATGCAAGGTAAATGATAAAAGCAATTTTTATTTATTCCAATAACCGTTGTTTTCTTCCTTCATTTTACCATCATCCCCGTCATCTGCTGCTTCTTTTAAACGTGTTTCTTCTTGCAGAAACCCTTGAGAAGCTTAATAAGAAGGAAGAGCAGTGCACATCCCTGACCACAGAGTCAGAGTCTCTGAGAAGTCAACTCGCCGGTGAGATTATTCAGACTTTAATGTGAACAGTTTTTTTAAACCTTCAGACCCAACAAACTAACATCTTGTCTTTAATCAGGGCTAGAGAGGAAGCTGAATGCTGCAGATGAAAAGCTGGAGCAGCTTTCAAAAGACAAAAGCAAGCTGGAAAAGGACATTTCAGAAGTGATGACGGCATCTGGGGACAGCTCAGTACAACTGACCAAAATGAATGAAGACCTCATACAGAAAGAAAGGTACCGCACTTTATTATTTCCTGATCCTGTGCTACATTTCAGACCACATGGTTTATTGTGTAGATTTAAAAGACATTTGGAGCTTATTGAGAATAAACTGAATTTTGAAATTATGAGAAAGTGGTAAATTTACAAGAAAGAACTCAAAGATTCTTTGCCAGAATTCAATTTGCGTTTATTTAATTAACACACTATCATATGAATCCAAGGAGGCTGCACTGCTGACAGTTGAAGCCAAAAACAACACTAGCTTGAACTCTTGGACATCAGAAATCTGAAGTTTCAACTGGGAAATTCCAACCTCTGGCTTGGAAAGAAACACACCATAGCATCACTTTCACCAAAAACAAATTTTGTCATATCATTATGTCATGTCACAATTGGACACTTATTAAATCTCTTGCTTTTGTTTTATTCCATGCTGTAGTCCTTTTATTCTTCAGTTATCTAACCAATCATTAATCATCACCAACCATTTTTCAATCACTGTTTTTTTGTTGTCATTCAGGAGGCTTGAGGAGTTCCAGAGTCAACTTGCAGAGGAGAAGGAGAAGGTTGCACACTTGGATGAAAAACTCCAGCAGGAACTCTCCCGCAAAGAGCAGGAGCTGAAAGAGAGCAACGATGCACATAACTCTCAGATGAAAGACCTTCAGGAAAAAATTGATAGCTTGGTTAGTATTGTTGTGGACTAACAAAAAAGGTGTTTTAGAATTGTTGGTAACATTATGAATATTCAAATTTGAAATCCTTGAGTACTTAAAATACCAGGTGTGTACTTCAGTCACTATTTGCTTCAAAACACAATAAATGTTGTAATTTGATTAGTTATTGCCTTTTTGTTTCCTGCTTTCAAGGAGAAGACTGCTAAACAGGGTGCGACCCTGGTTGGGGAGCTGAAGGCCTCTCAAGAGAAATCCCTCTCTGAGGCCTCAGAGCTCCACGTGAAGGAACTTGACGTGCTGCAGAGTCAGGTGGAAACGTTGAAGCAGGAGCTCTCGTCCTCCAAAGACAAAACCCAGGAGCTGAAAAAGCTGGTGTCCGAGCTGCAGCCATACAAGGAACAGGCTCAGGTAAACACACGCTCACAGACACATTAGTTGAAGCATGATTTTAACTATCTGCAAAGCACTAGTGTAATGTAGGGATGAATATACCGGCATTGGCGATAACTGATTTTTTTTTTTTCAATATCAAATATTGATAAAATGTTTACAATACTCATAATATTGTGGAAAAAAATAACTCATTTCTTTCTGCAGTGAAGTAGTAATCAAATGGTAAATACTCCAACATCATAGTTATTATTTATGGTTATTATTATAAGTCAAATACTAAATTCATACATTAGTAGGAAATGAGGCAAACATCGTCATTGGGCTATCTGTGGCTCTGACCACCTTCCATCATGGAAATCATTGTATTTTGAGCACAAGATCATTTGAAATAGACTAATAGCATTATTTCTTTGTTTATTTGCTTTTTTATTTATCATATTTTCTGTAAATATTGTGATACTATTGTTATCAGGAATTCTTTTGGCCGCCATAATCATGTAATAACAATCTGATATTGTGCCAGCTCTAATTTAATGTAAAAATGGATGTCTTCTACATCACTTATTTTACATATGTTTGATCATTTAAATGATCAGGAAGAATGTCACCAATACATTTTACAGTTTAGATTTTCAAACACAGCCCAGATCTTATACTTTTAAACACAGAAAGCTCCACAGCAAAGTTATGGGGGAGTATTTGAAACTGTTACCATTACTGTCTTCATTTAACATCAGTGATGAATGTATATTTTCAACATCATTTTCACTTTTAATTACCATCAAAAACATTATTTGTGATAAGTTGCTCATTTTCCCCAAACAGTTAAGACAATAACTTTTTTTTCACATTCATCTTAGCTCTGTTTTGAATGGTGTATATGCTTGCAGGGGTACACCTTATAATATAATGTGTTTCCTGTATTTAAAAACAATTTCTGATTACTGGCAAGCCAAATAAACCCTTCACAGTAGGAAGAACATTGTTTTTGTTGTGGCTGCCAAATAGATATTTACGCACTAGGTATGATTCCTGTTCAGTTCAAACTGTGGCTACACACGACTACGTTTTAGTTTTAAATACTCCAGAGTTTGCGAGTGCCTAAAACCAAGAAGTTTGGAAAACACTGCTGGCCCCGTTTTAGTTTGAAAAGTACCTTGGCTGCATTGTAGTCTGGACGAGCAGAAACAGATGTTGACGCAGACACCAGAGCTCGACTACCAGACGTGAAGGCAAAACGTTACCGACACTTAGACGTCGGTAACAGTTCCACGTTGTCCAATTGTCGTCAGTCCAAGAAAATAATTACCTCATCATACTTGTCACCATTGTTGTTTTTAATTTTCTGTAACTAAGCAACCAACAGCAGAGTAGACAATCTGCTTTCCTCTTCACATTGGCAAACATGTACGTAGTTGTGCGTGTACATGAATGGTCAGTTGTTTTAGTATGGACAGGGTTATTACTAATGCGAGGCTAAAACACTTGTGTGGATGGAGAACGTTTTAGTTTTAAAACTTAAACGTATTATTATTATTGATGTAGCCTGAGTTAACATTTACAAACTGTGTTCAGCTATTGATTAACATTTTCTGGTGGTAATCACTTCAACTATATGTACCCCTGCTGGCATTGCATTTACCTTGAAGTAGAACATTTTCACTTTCTAACAAACTAAGATTAGAGTTTGTGTCCGTTTATTTATAAAAGAAAATCCAGGACACAATAATACACATAGAAAATACATGTGGATCTTTGGTAGTTAAAGAAGTGCTGTATAAACTGGTGGAAGTTACATAGAAATCATACACTCTATGTTTCCATGCCAGCCATATTTGGCATTAATGTAATTAATATATGTAAAGTAAATATGGGCTGAAGTGAAAATGTTCGACCTTTTTGTTTTCTAAATCGTTTTTGTGTAAGCTGTGGTGTGGTCTTTGAGGTTTTTGATGCTTCTGCAGCTTAACCTTTTCAAATGCATATCACTTATGTTGATATCTGCTTGGTTTATTTTTTATATTCATCTTACTTTTCCCTGTACATATATTCCCCACCTTTTCCCCCCTTCATCCTAATCTTCTCCTGTGCCTTTCTGCTGAGCTTGACACCTGCAAGCATGATGTTGAACAATTGTCGAAAAAACTGGAAAAGCAGAGCCTAGATCTGGAAAAGGTGTGTAAGGAAAGTGAGGATGTTAAGGCTGTGAGAGGAAAACTGGAGACACAGCTTTCAGATTTGCAGACTAAGCTCTCTGCCCTTGAGGTTACTCACCAGGAGCTTTCACTCCGGAATGAAGAACTGCTAAAAACCAGAGATGAGCTCTCAAAACGTCAAGAAGAGTTACTCACCAACAACAAGCGCTCGGATGAGGAACGGGTTGTATTGAACAAAGAGTTGGAGAAGCTCAGAGATCTTCTTCAGCAAGTGCAGACTGAAAACAAGAACCTGACGCGTACTAAAGGTGAAAAAATAGCCCAAATCGAGGAGCTTCAAAAGCAAAATGCAGAAAAGAACGACTTGCTCCTAAAGCATCAGCAGGACATTGAGCAACTACAGGCTAAAAAGAAGCAACTGCTTGAGGATTATGAAAAGGTCTGTAAAGAGAGGAGCCGGCTTGAAGAGGACGCCAACGAAAGCAGGTCAAAGCTCACGTGTGAGAAGGACGATCTCATTTTAGAGAGAGATGCTGCTAGAAATGCCAAAAAGTCTCTCGATGCTAAGAATGCTGAACTGCAGGAAAAACTCAAATCCTTGAACTTGGAAAAAGAAGATCTTACAATGAAGAATACCCAGCTGCAGGCACTCACAGAAACACTGACAAAAGAGAAGGTGGAGATGTCCTCTGAGATCAGTGCCTCTGTGTGCGATAAAAAGAACCTGGAGACAGTGAAGGAAGAGCTCCAGAATAAGCTTGCTGTTACAAAGAAAGACCTGGAGACTTCTATCCGTGAATGTGAAGAACTGAAGGCCTCAAAAAGGAGCCTGAGCCAGATGCTGGAGGAGTTCAAGACAAGCAGTCAGGTGACCGATTCTGAGAGAGTTCACCTTCTGCAGGAGAAAGAAAACCTGCTTGCGATCCAAAGAAAAGTCTGTAACGAGAAGGAAGAGCTCCTCAGAGAGATGGAAGAAATAAAGGAAAAGCTTCAAACCTCAACAGAACAACAGTTTCAGGCCAATGAGAAATTCAAAGAAGTATCATCGTCCTTTGAGCAAGAGAGGCAAGTGTTTCGTCTTCAGAATTCTGAAACTGAGATGTCTCTGCATGCTATTCGAAAGGAAAAGATGAGCCTGGATTCAGCACTAGAGCAGCAGAAAATGGATTATGAGCGTTTGGCAGGGGAGAAGGGAGAGCTGGAGGAGAAACAAACCAAGGCCTTATCTGAGAAAAGTCTTCTTTCTCTTGAGCGTGATAAGCTGGCTAGTGATGTTCGTTTAACTAAGGACGAGATGGACAGTTACTCCAGATCTAATGCCGACCTCATTCAAGAGAAATCTCATCTATCAACATTGCTAGAGGAAAACAAACGGCAAAAAGATGAAGTTGAAGCGGAGGTGACCTCTTTGAAACGAGAAAAGGCTGAACTACAGAATGAACTGCAGAAACAAAACTCTGATATTGAAAATCTTGAAAAGGGCAAACGTGAACTTGTTCAAGAACATGGTAAATTAAAAATGGATTTTGAGAAGACCAATTTAGAACTTGTGCAACAGCTGGATAACCTGACGAAAAATGGTCATCGTCTGCAGTCGCTGCAAACTGAAGCTGACAAGAAGGTGCAGTCTCTGCAGAAAGAGAACCAGGGGCTGCTTCAGGAGATCCAAGAGTTTAAAGCTCAGACTGAATCGATGGCAGATGCAAAGCAGCTCCTTGAGACCCAGCTACAAGCTGAATCCGGTGAACGGACGAAAGAGATGTCCCATAAGGATGGTCTTTCCAAACAAATCGATGAACTGCAGAAAACATTGTCCAAAGCTACACAAGAAAATAAACAGATCTCTTCAAACCTTAAGAATGCTGATGAGCAAAACCAGTCTTTTATTGTGGATAAGGAGGCTTTGGAAACACAGTTGAAGCAGCGAGAGAAAGAAACCAGTCACTTGACGGAAGATAAAGAGCAGTTACTATCTAAGCTTGAGGAGATGGGCAAACAGATGACCCTCTTGACCACAGAGAAAGAGGACCTTCTAGCTGCACAGTGTAAAGTAGAGCAGGATGTTTCTTCTCTCCATGCCAACAAAGAAAATTGGCTCACAGAACGATCAAGGCTGCTCGAAGAGTTGGAGAAGTTGCAGGTTAGCCAGAAACAATTGGAGGTTGACGTCAAGGCCCTACAAACCGATAAAGAAGTTTTGGATAAGCAGTACAGGAATGCCGTCGCAGAGGTATCAGCTTCTGCTGCAGTGAAAGAAGAGATTTCCTCCAGCGTCTCAGGGTTAACAGCCCAGAAGAATTCCCTGCAGGTGGAGAGAGATGAAGCCATCCAGGAAGTCAGGCAGCTCGAGTCCCAACTAAAAAATGTCATTTCTAAGCAGCTTGAGGTATTCCTCCTCCAGTAGTAATCACTGACACACACAGTTTAGAGTGGCTGGGGCTATGTCACCTTCTCACTGCACGCCTGCTAGTTGGTCTCCCTCTCCTCTATCCTTTTTGTTTTCGTGTCTAACTTTCATCTTCCATCTACTAACCAGTCTGTTACCCCCTAGCTCCCAGCCTTTGCCTGTGGGCTTATAACGTGATCTAACGTTAGGTGAAATTCTTCTTGGCTACTTGAGTATGTAGATCTAAGGTGATCACACTCAACATTTAGCATTTCGTATTTCATAAAATGTTATAATTGAGGTTCATACACCCACTTAGAAAGTTAGATCTCAAGATATCGCTGATTTCATTAGTATTTGTTCGTAGAAATTTAAGCTGCAGGAATCGATTTACAGCGACATTCATTCATTATGTTTTTGGGCTTAAAAAATCTCCAAAACATTTTGTCCTACCACCATTTTAAATTTGAGTGAATCCTACACAGACTGCCAGTTGTTTTTAGACTGGCTCTTACACAAGTTACTGGGTTGATCTGGGGATCCGTTCTGAGGCCACAGGTTGTAGAGTATTGTAGAGCTTCTACTAATCATCGTCTTCATAGTAAAATTTCTATTGTTAACCTTCTGCTTCTGGTTGTTCTTAAAAAATTACAATGAACTGAGATTTGGATAAGTGATTGTAAATCAGTGATTCAGAGCAAATTTATTTAAGAATGAAGTTAATTTATTAAATGAGATCATTGGTTGAAATCAAATGATGAATCATGAGTAGCTTCATCAATTGAGCAGCAATGTCCTGGTCCTGATTTGTTGAGGATCGTAGGTGCATTTGCTGCTCTTACTGTGGAACTGTTGTTCTTATTAAACATGTTGCTCGTGCACTGTGTAGGCTACAGAGGCCTCTGGCACGACTGCTGAGGCTCTCGAACAGCTGGCTAAAGAGAAGGCCAGTTTGATTCAGGAGAAGAACGAGGCCACGTCTTTGCTGGTCGAGCTGCGCAGCTCCCAAAAGGAGACGGACACTCAGGTAGGAGAAAATGTTAATACTGTACATGTAAGATGAATGGAGTGAGGGGAAGTCTTTGCCGTGCCGTATTAATACGTTTGTGTTGTTCAGCTGGAAACACTGAAAAAGGAGAATTCCAAGCACCAAGAGGATCTGAAAGTTTCCAAAGATCAGCTTCACACAGAAAGTCAGAAGATCAAGAGTCTGTGCAAGGAAATGTGAGTGTATCCACAACATTGGCGTTTGACACAAAAATCTGTCGGATAAAATTTTGAATAGTATGATATATTTAGTGACTTACAGGAAATCAAGACACATGGGTGAAGGTGTTTCTAATATTTTGTATTTCTTCAGCGAGGAGCATAAAGAGGCGGTTTCTGTGAAGTCGCAGTCCCTGCAGACTCTGCAGGATGAAAACAACAAGCTGACTCAGGAGCTGGATAACAAACACAGAGACCAGAGTGATGTCTCGAAGGTATAACACTTTACGTCTTTATTTTAAACAATCACACACGAAGCTACAAACATCGGATCGTTTTGTGTTTCAGTCGTTCATCTGCTGGCTGTGACAGAATGTGAACAATGTTTTTCTTTTTCTCTTTCTAGCTCAAAGATGGGCAGACAAAACTCAAAAAGCAGTTGGGACAGTTGAAGCAAAGGTGAGATGATGCACTGTCATCAGGTTCTCTGACGTCTGCATATTCCCAGATGTGTGAGGGTTTTTTTAAAAGCCTGTTCTATCTCTGTGACACTTGTTAACATACAATGCATCAGTAATCAAGCGATTGTTATGTCATGCTGTTCTTTTCCTTCAAAGCCTGCCAATTAATGCCTTCAGGTACTCTATGCCTTTTAATATTCTGTGATGTCAGTCATCATCATGTTAGGACTATTGGGGCAAAGCATGATATACATACGTACTTACGTTTTTGTCATCGTGCTATCACTATTTTAGCAATTGTACCAAAAATGTCTCTTCCATGCAAATTTCTGAACGTGTCGTCATTTTCATATCACAATGTCCCAATAATGTTAGTTTCAGATGGGCACTAGAGTTGTTGTGTGTCTGTATCTCTGAGATTTAGTTGTTATTGTGTATTTGACAGTGAGAGCACCTTGAAGGAGCAGTTGGACAAGGAGAAGGCCGCCCTCCAACAGTCCGTCCATAAAAACAGTGCCTTAATCTCAGAAAAGGACCAGCAGGTGGAAAACCTGAGGAGCGAGGTGAGAATCGAATGCATGATGGTATGCTCTTATTGTCCGTTGGTTTGGAAGGTTATTGACAAGACTGTGGGGCAGACACCTTGTCTTCAACTAATCCGGCTAAGTAGGGTATCTCACATGTCCCTCACCCCAGCCACACTTTCCAGCTCTTCCTGGGGGATCTGAAGCGTTGCCAGGTCAGGATGTGTTAATCCCTCCAGCCAGTTCTGGGTGTACCCAGTTCTTCAAGATTATAAAACTATGTTCACTTTGGGCAGCAACGCAGCCCCAACCCGGAAAGATCATCCACCATTTTCTGTCGAAGAGTTGCACTGAAACGTTTAGAGGGTGAAGCTTTACCTCCATAGATATATGTACTTTATTGATCCCAAACCGTGAAATAGTTTGTATGAACCCTCCTCTCTGATTTCTTCAGCTGCTTTCCCACGGCCAGTGACAGGATATACCTGTTTAAACCCACATGTAGCTTGTAGCGTCATTTCCTTTTCACAGTTGCTAAAGAAATGAAAGGACTATTGATCCTGTACATTTACCACATTGCAACAGCAACATCACTTCTAGGTCAAAAACACTGTGTCCCCGTTTCATTTTGAGTTTGCTTATGAAGGATGCTACAGCCTGTCTGACATCAAAGGGCCTTTGAAGGTTGTTGGAAAGTGTCACATCCACTTACACATGAATTTCACACATGAATCAGATATGTTTATGTTACTATTGTCTGTAATCGTCATTCAATGAGGGATTCCACTTTTCTGTCTAAGAAATGTAACCATTGTAGTGAGCAGCATGTGTTGTTGTCTTCACAGCTGACTGCACTGCGCGGGGAAAGTGTCTCGGCTAAGGCGCTGCAGGGAACTATTCAGGCCTTGGAGCGGGACAAGGCCAATCTACAGGAGCGTGTTCAGAGACTGGAGAAGGACCTGGCTGCAGGGCCTGAGAACATCAACCACTCGTCAGGTGACACAGGGCTTAACTCAAGCCGACTGCAAATATCCCTCAGGGTTTCCGATCACCACCACTGCTTCAGCATTAGGGCAGACGCACATTCAGCCCAGTTATCTTGTACCGAGTCAGAGTCCCTCCCCACTTCCCCTCTGGTCTGCGCTCACTTTGCACATTAGCAATAAACAGAAACTCTAACTAGAAGTTATAAGGACATGTACAATACTGTGCACACACACACACACACACACACACACACACACACACACACACACACACACAGGCTGCAGACGGGAGAGAAGTTGTTCCTGCAGATGATCACGCAGTGTTTTTTTTAACTTCATTGTTGCAGAAGAAGCATCACCCCACTGATCCAGGAACATAAATACTTATTCAGCAGGTTATTATGAAGATCAGTGATTAGAGCAGATCAGAGGAGCAGATTCACTTGTTGACTTGCACTGAGCAACGCACCTCAATGCAGGGGCGCTGCCAATGGGGGCAGGCGGGGCCACCCTGGTACAGTAAAGGCTCATCTGTTTTTCCAACAATTTTATGTGCAGCACACAAGCCTAAACTGTATGAATGTCAAATCAATGTGGAGACCCATCAAAATGGCTATTGAGGGGAAGGGGGGGTTACAAAGACATGCCTAGAGGAAACACTGTCTGGTTGCACTAAGGTCATTTCTCTGAAAGGTGAATATTGAATTATCGAGCCTTCTCCTGCTTTTTACATATTCTTGTTCTTGATGTTTTTCCCAGGTGATGCTGCTTCGGACCAGTCAAGGGAGGATAAGGACACTGCAGACAGTCAGGTGCGTTTACTGCTGCACTAAACCTGAATAGCAATAAAACCAATCATAGGGCATGATGGGCTGTGTGTGTTTTTCATTTAATTTATGCGCTCAGTGTAAAGATGCTTTCCTGCCCTGCCCGTAGCTGTTTCTCTGCTTAGACAATAACCAGGTCTCCTTTTCATCTCTATCATATTTGGCGGCAGGTGCACGGAAACAGACTTCCTGACTGCTGTTTGTGAAATGACTGTGCTGCTTACGCAGTCATTTTACTAACAAATCCTGCTTTCGATGTAGCAGTAGGCTGGAGTTTAAAATACACTTTTGACTCAGCCGTTACAGTATAATGTTTTCACGGAGGTGACATGGGTCCAAATTGGAATTTCATTAAAAGCACATCAAACTCGTCACGGGGACGATCGAAACGACTCATGAGATGGTGTCACAGTTATAGTGAAACATTTCAACCATCAGTCTCACCACCTTCATTCACATCTCGCCTCCAGACTGCTGATAATCATATGTTATACTGTATTATCTGTGTCGGTGATGACTTGAGTGTGCAGCAGTGCGTGGGTCCTAATTTGAATCTCGTTTGTTTTCTTCTCTTTCTTAAATACCAACTCCTCTCCTCTGCCCTGTCTCTGATGTTGGCAATGATACACAACCATCAGGCAGCGGTTTGTGGATGTTTTCCATCAGCTTCACTTGTGCATGTCTGTCACTGTCACTGTGGCTCTTGTGTTTTGTCTTCCAAAGATAAATCAAGCTTGATTTCTTTATACAATTCTCAGTGAAAATGTCAGCGATCATACAGTAGATGCTCAGCAGACATCACATCTGTTAAGAATCACTTTACCTCATCATGAATTTTACAGACTCTACTAGTAACTGATTCCAAGCTTCCATTTTTCTTTGGTTGACAACTCACAATTATAATTCACGATCGTAGGTTAAGATTGGTTTAATTATTTGGGTGATTTAGTGAAGTTATTATCTTTAGTCCTTGGCACATAACACAATTCATGAAAAAAATGATAAATGTGTAAATGCTGTATAATGGATTATGATGCGGCAGCAGCAACATTGATATTACTGTTCCACATCCCCTTTGCAGATTGAGTTCCTGAATTCAGTCATCGTCGACCTCCAGAAGAAGAACAAGGAACTCAAGGACAAGCTGGAGAAAATGGCAGAGGCTGCTCTCAATGGGAATAATCGGAGTGAGCTGGATAACTACGACGGGTAAGTCCACTCACTGCAGACCTTCTCACGCATAAGGCCCGTGCACATCAATGATGACATGAATAAACATTACTAAAGTGTTCAATAAATCAACAAAATGAACTTTATATCCGACTGGATAATGGAGGAAGTCCTTCTTTTACTGCTGCTCCAAAATGTGACATTGACAATAACGCAAACTCTGATTGGTTCTTTTCTTTCAGCAACGGACAGGAACCCGTGAAGAAGAAGGTGCCCCCGAGGCTGTTCTGTGACATCTGCGACTGCTTCGACCTCCACGACACCGAGGACTGTCCCACGCAAATGCAGATGCCCGACTCGCCCCCACACACCACCTACCACGGCTGTAAGGAGGATCGGGCCTACTGTGACATCTGTGAGGTCTTTGGCCACTGGACCGAATCCTGTACTGACGATCAGACCTTTTAAAGCCTTTTTAACCCTCGTTCGCACAATCACACTCTATTTGCACATGGTGTTAGATAACGCAGTCCTTTTGGGGTTTTAATTTGTGCGTGTGTGCATCTCAGTGTGCTTGTTTTTGCAAAGCGTCTTTGTTGTCCACACCAGCCCTCCAGCGGTCTTATAGGTGAACGGCCTCCTCAGTTTATCCTTCAGACATCCAGAAAAAAAACCGTGTTTGTGAGTTTGGAGGAGAGAGGTTGGATCTCCTGGGTTTGTGTGAGTGACGGGATCTTGTGGGTGGACATATTATTGTGGGAGAAGCGATGGTCTACGGATCATTTAATTTATCAATATCCTAACATTGTTTGCACAGCTTGTCGGGGGGAGGGTGTTACAAAGATAATATACTATCATTAAAGGTCTTTATTTGAAACTGTAAATTACTTGATTAAAAAGAATTATCAATTTGTGCAAAAAAGGGTGAGCTATAGTTTATTTTTTTATGCCTGGAAATACTACGTACTCTTTACTGGTTTGATAGTATGTGTCATTTTGTGAAAGGGGGGTTATTGCTCGGTCTTGCCTGAAGTGTAGGAGTGGAACCAATGCTGTTTGACTCTAAGAGGATGATGGTAAGAAAGAAGCACTTCTCACTTGCTGTCGGCCCTCAGCTCCAGTGAAATGGCCTTTTCCAAAGCGTTTCTTTGCTATTAAAAGATCATTTCTGTATGAAACGATAAAATACTTTCTTTAAAAATGTTTTGAATATCTGTGTAAAATAAAAGAAATTTATGTATAAATTAAAAATCAAACCTCTTTTAATTGTGCTCTGTGCGCGGCCTGTGCTTTATAGTTGTTACCCTGTTGCCTAGAAGTCCTGTTAAGTACTATGATCCCCATGCACTACATGTGACTTGGTGTAATATTTTACACCGAGACAGGTTTCTGTAGTAAACCCAGTGTTGTATGTAAATCAGTTTGTGGTTATTTGATTTAACATCTTGAAACATTTACACCACTTAAGCACAATATTACAGTGTCGAGGACCCACCGACTAAAGATAAGATAAAACTTTATGGATCCAACGCCAGGGAAATTCACTAGTAAAAATGAGGCAGACGATAGAATAAAAAGGCAATAGAATTAAAAAGGAAAAAAATCTAATAAATGTAGAGAATAAGAACATAATGTACTTTTCACTGCAGAGGAGATATTGTTTGTAGAGAAATGTACTTGAGTAAAGTACAGTGACACAGAATGATTGCACGAGTATGTAAACAGTATTTGTGCATTAGTACAAGGAAGTGTGTGTGTGTGTGTGTGTGTGTGTGTGTGTGTGTGTGTGTGTGTGTGTGTGTGTGTGTGTGTGTGTGTGTGTGTGTGTGTGTGTGTGTGTGTGTGTGTGTGTGTGTGTGTGTGTGTGTGTGTGTGTGTGTGTGTGTGTGTGTGTGTGAGGTATAAAATAACAAAAGTATACAATAAACAGGACCATATAATTTTAGGAGATTGAAGTTTCTAAAAACAGCCTTCTAATTACTACAAACCGACCGACACATGGTGTTGTAGTAACCCTAGTAACGATCACATGAAAGTGAAGAGAAACAGGATCACAGCCACATAGCAACACATCAAACAAAGCATGATGCCATAAACACTGATGTAAAAGAGTACTTGTGTTCACATTCACTGATGAATGATGTTAACCAGTAGTACTCCAGGTTTGAGTAACAATTAAAAGTCCCTGTTTGTCATTCTTCAGAATATAAACATTTAGTAGCTAGGATATAAAGCAATTGTGAGCTGATCTGTGTTGATGCAACTATAACACCTGTTTATCACTTTCTCTAACACTTTTTAACATTTTCCCAGAGAATAACTAATGGGTCTTGACGAAAACGAATCGGACATATTTAGGGTGGGTGCCCCTTGGTAAAATTGAAGGGGACTGTTGTGAGGTATACGAGTAGAGCCATTCTAGTTTGTATATTCCAAACACAGTGAAATCAGATTGTGTGGATGCTCCTTTACCTTTCAGTTTTAGGCTAAATCATATGTATTTGCTTTCAATGAAGAGCTTAAGAAGACCAACCCATACACAAAGGTCTTAGGAGGACAACGACTGCAGCCCATTGTCAAATAGAACAGATTTAATATGGAATTCAATTCAACCCTCCGGTCCCTGCGCTTTTGGGGTTTTGCTTTGTGTGCAGGAGTCCGCGAGCTTCAGACTCAGACTCCCATTTCTCCAGCTCCACACTCAGCGCCACTGTCGCTGGCTGCAGGCGGACGCACACGGAGCTGCAGGCGGGGACCACGTCCGCCTCACGCTCCCTCCCGGCCTTTCCTTTACCTGCACAGCAACACACACAAAAAGGATTCAGGAGGTGAAGCAGACTGGAATAAAAACCGTTAAATGACCCAGGAAATAATGACTTTTGATTTGTCTCACATTTGTACCTTCTTCTCAATAATAAGAAGATATAAACCTTGTGTTATTTAATAAGGCCGACAATAGAATAACATCAGCTCTGATTCTTTAAGTGGTGAGATCTGGTGCTTTTTCATACATCTTTTATTGTTTTTTATTTAAAAATGAATCTTATCTAGAGGATTATGTACTCAACCTTTTGAAGATGCCGTGTTCTTCTGTGCTGTTCCACTGCCTCCTCTCCTCTTTGAGTCATTGTCCTCTTTCTTGTTTTCCTCTTTGAGTTTCTTTTCCAGATCCTACAGATGAGTGACAAACACAGCACACATGATGTAAGTCTCTGTGTCGGTTTAGAATCCTGTTAGCAGTTTGTTGTTGTCGTCGTTGGCAAGATTACACAAAAACTACCGAACCAATTTCCACCAAACTCAGTGAAAGGGATGAGGCCTGGGCCTGGAAAGGGCTTCTTCCCCCCACTTTCTTTACCTGTGTTTTATGATGAATACATTAGGTGAGCTCATCAGACCACTTCTTTTTTTCTGTTATATTTTTTCTAGAAGGAGATAATCATGTGTAGGATGGTTTGGCCTTGGCAGAGGTGTGTGCTCTAATACTTTCTGTTCCTTTCATAGACAGCTCTCTGTGTTACGTCATAAGTCCTATTTTACATGTAAACTTGCCTTTTCACATGTTGGTGTAGCTTCAACCACAGACTCTGCGTGCAGGGCACCGAGGTCACAGAGGACGTCGACCTTTCGATCTCCTCTGACCAGACTTTGCAGGGGGACGTGGACGGAGACGAGGCTTCTCCTGACGGGGGCGTCCTGGACCAGCTCCGATACTGACTTCCTCTTCTTGTCTTTAGACTTGTCTTTGGTGGAACCAGATTTGATTGGGGACTGACGCGGATACAAAAGATATGTGTCATCAATACGTTTGGATATAGTCTGAATTTATCACACACACACACACACCACATGTAAAACAGTCAAATCAATCAATAGCACTAATATCAAAGCATTAGATGTAATGACTGTGGTCTTACTGTATGTTTTTGACCACATTTACTTAGGAACTGTACAAATAATGAAAATCATAATCATAATAATTAATAATAATAATAATAGTGCTTCTCAGGAAGATACAAAAAAACTCTAAAGAAAAAAAAAACATTGGTTGCCATAGTATCAGGCATAGATTTCTATGTGTCTGTTCACAGTGTCTGTTTGAGACTTATCATCAGGTCCATCAGCTCATGAATCTTTTATTTGTGATTCAGTAGAAAAACTAAACGTTGATCTCACTTCTCTCTCTTTCCCGCCTTTCTTCTCTTTGACAGGTCGGCCCGGTTTGGCCACTGCGACATCTTCAGAGGCCGCGGGCCATGACAGCACCTACAACATCTCATGTCAGAATAACAGCCCTGACACATTTTTTGAATCTTAATGTTTAACCCCCCAGTTTCTGAACCTTTTCTTCTTCAACCCTGAGGTAAAGTCCTCGGTTGAGGAATTTCTTCAAGCCTCCCAGGTCCCTGCCCGTGTGAACGTGCGTGTCACTGAAGTCCATGTGCTCTGACCAGGTCAGCTTTGACGTGCTGTGTCTCGACACTGTGGAAGAGGAAAAACGTTTGCACGCAATACTGCACGTATACAAAATGGAAAGTTACAAATGATAAAGCTGATAAGTGATCAGTGTAGTCATCAGGTTCAGGGTGGGTACAATTCTCCGCCGGATGTTCTGACTGTCTTTGAAGTTGTCAATTCTGTGTAAACTGATAAGAACAAAGTTACCATCCCAGTTACACGAATACGTGACCAAGTTAGATGAACCCAAACCTCATTCTGAAAACTTACAATTCTTTCTCTCCACCCTTCCTGATGACAAGCTCTGATCTGCTTCAGCTGTATTGGTGTTTGCGGTTGTGCAGTGAATAATTCGTCCGTGGGTCTGAAAGCTGCGCAGGTCAAATGAGGCAGGCGTTATTACCAGGTGCAATATCGCAGCAGGCCTCCTCAGGATTCAACTCTCCAGTGTCTGGTGCAGACTTCTCTCTTTCACAATTCTTATCTAATTGTGGGTCAGCGTCACTGGAGTCGTCCTCTGTCACGTGCTCTGTGTCACATTTAGACTCACTGGCAACTTTCTGTAAATTAAACCATGTAAAAAGAACAGATGTTTATTTCTGGGTATTTTAACTTCATTCCACTTCAAGTTCATTCCAAATCTAAACTCCACATTTTTCATATTCTACAGTGTTTTTAATGTTCACTGGAAGATTACATTTTAAATTAGAAATATCGCACAGCGGTTTAGTGCCGCCACAAACCAGTGATGTTTCTGTCTGAATATATGGCAAATATATATATGGCACTTACATGTAGCACTTTGTAGTTTGGCTTTCTTGAAGCAAATTGTACTCACTTGATTCTTGTTGTTCTGGGTTTGTACCCTCATGGTTGAATGCACTTATTGTAATTCGCTTTGGATAAAAGCATCAGCTAAATTAAATGAAATGTAATGTAATGTAAGGAATAGTCCAAAATTTGAAGAAAGTCCCTGAAGGCAGACTTGAGATACGTTCAAGAGGCCCAAACCGTGTTTGGTGAGGACCTTTGACCAAATTCTGATCAGGCCATCCTTGATTCCAAGTGAATGTTTGTGCCACATAATGAAATTCCCTGATTAGATTTCAGTCAAAGTGACCTCATATGAGTCTGGAAGAAAAGAGATGTATGTAGACTGAAGTGCACCGGTTGGTGGAGGCATAGAACTGCAGGGTGGTAATTCTTTTTCCAATTTATCTGAAAGCCTTACACATGTTTCCATTTATTCACTGAGAGAGGAGTGAGTTGGTGTTATTGTTCTTCTCCAAAGAAATGAATTGCCAACACATGGCACTCATGGAGGTGTTTTGTTTTTTTACCCTTTACTTGCTGAAGGATTCTTTGGCAAAGAGTGAAATTCACACTTAAAAAAACTGTATCCTTGGAAGTTCGAACTCTGCTGCTTTTTTTTGCTTAAGGGAGGGATGTCTGCAAACCCCGTACAGACAAATGGATCAGTTATAACAAGTAATAAATGACTAATGAAATGTACATGGCAGTTGAACATCAAGACATACAAAAGTGAAACTATAACATGCAGCCTGTGAATACTGAGAGAGACTAAGAGGCCGTGTAGGCAGCATACGTCACCAGGTCAACAGGGGTTTGATCAGTAAGGAACTCGTATGTGATAAAATAGCTGTAGGTGACAACAGGGAAGTCAGGAGCGTTTTCATCCACACTCATCAGTGGGTCTGGGATTCCCTTCACTCTGCCCACTCTCACTGTGACCGAGGCCTGGTCCACAGTCACATCTGTTCACAAGGAAATGAGCCAGACATAAACTGTAAGTAGCTGTTTACCGGGGAATCTAAAAAGAAACAGGAGCCCATGTGAACAGCGACTCACCGCTCAGCTTGGCCAGGCCCTTAAAGCGATGTCTTTCCTCAGGAGCGATCCATGAGTCGTCCAGGCAGGAGAGCTGTGGCAGAGTGTCCACAGTGAGGCCCGGGTACGAGAGTGCGAGGGTGAAGGGGTTTCCCTCCAGCACCAGCGTCTTGAGGCAGGGGAGCGTGGTCAGGGCACTCAGCAGGGCCCTCTGGTCCTCAAACTCACAGTCACCGAGGTCCAGACACACCAGCTGTGGCCTGGAGGTCAGAGACAGGCACCGTCTTTACATGTGTGTGTGTGTGTGTGTGTGTGTGTGTGTGTGTGTGTGTGTGTGTGTGTGTGTGTGTGTGTGTGTAAACACCACAGTGTCATTGACGACTAGTTGGTTGACATTAAATTAATTGGTAGTTCCGATAATTCAAAAGCTTCTCCACATACCAGTGATAGTAAACTTAATATTCTTGGTTCTTTATATAATTATATATTTGGAAATATAAACTGACTACAACTGACTGACTGACTAAATAAATATGATATAAATAATGAGTTGCATGAATTTACTGCTGAGTTCATTCATTCATTCATCGCTCACATTTACTATGTGATGTTTTTTATGAATCTCGTGACTGTTTTTTATTAATTTATTTGTATTGTGTTGTTTTGTTGTTGCGTGTGTTTAATTGTTTGTTGCTGATTGTGAATGTTTCTGGTTCTCACGCCTCTCTTGGAAAAGAGATCTTGATCTCAATGTGACCGCCTGATAAAAAATTTAAAAAAATTAGTTAAGTGCCTCAGTTAGGCATTGATGAACGCACGTAGCGGTATTTTCATTTGACCTACTTTTGGTTTATCTCTCAAAAACCATCTTAGTTCCCGTATGTGAGTTTGCTAACCAGTGTCTTCCAGAAAGATCAGCGGTGTCTTGACAGGAACCGAGACGGTTTGAGCCGAGGCCGAGGTACCACAGGTGGGGGGGGGTGCAACTGGTGAGACTGTTCAGAGCAGACAGCCGGTTAGCACGTAGCTCCAAAACCTGTGAGAGAAAACAACCAAACATTTCATCATCACTACTTCACAATGATTTCAGACATTAACCACAGTCATGATTCTGTTTCTAATGACCATTGATTGACTTCTGCAGCAGAGACTTCATGTCATCTGATAAGCTGCAGAGAGCGTCGACACCGCTGCAGGACTGCGACTCACCTTTAAAGTGCAGGGAAGGTTGTCTGCAGGGATTTCTGAGATTCTGTTGGCACTCAGCACCAGCTCCTCCAGCTTTGAGAACTTCAACAGGCCGCCATCGACGACTGACACCTGCAGCACGAGTTTGTTCATTGTGTCAAAGCATTAAGAATGAATAACCTTTGCCCTCTGGGTTTTGAAGTAGATGGATGGAATCAGGTAGTTGCACAGAGCCCCTCAGCCACCAGGGGACCCACAGACAAGATGAAAATGTGATCTCCCAATAATATTTTAAGCGCTTGACCTTACTCTGTGTAAATGTATGGAGGGATTTAGCACCTCATAAAAATGTTTGCACCTAAATGTACATTTTGGTATTTTAGAGGATGCATTAACTAACAATTTGGGGTCATCTTAGCCAGATGTTTGGGTTTAGGAGCCGTTTTGAGATTGTTATAAACACCATTGGCGTCCTGGAAGAGCAAAGAAAAGCCTCCAGGTGTGAATAAGAACTGTCTGTTTATATATGTTTCTGTAATATTACTACTGTGACATTTTGTTCATGTTCCACAAGTTTCCACTATTCATCTGTGCATATTTCTGTCAGTATTAGGAGCACATTGAACAGATTGTAGTACCAAAGTGATAGTTACTGAGTAGACGCTCTACTTTTATCGGAACCCCTTCAAAGTAGAAACTTTGGCTTGCCATGAGATTTTGGAGGGGGTATATCAAATCATGGGTTTGGGGATGAGGCAAGAATGTCAGTGTATATTAAAGTAATAAAATACTTTTTATTAATCTTTTAATGAGTCAATAGGATTTTTCGAGAATGACTGAATGTAAAAAAGTCTTATTCATGTTTTAACTGTTTTTCTGAAATACTGTGATAGTGCTTGAGGCCTGGTCAGATGAGAACAGGACAATGAACTGAATAAGAATGAATGAAATTTTGGGTTTAACTGTAAAAATCAACAGTTACTTACATCCTCGTCCACGATGCGTAGCGTAGTAAAGTACTTGTGAATGAAGTCGGTGTGGAGGCGTTCAGGTGAGAGCACGGCCAGTTTTCTCAGGGTCAGAGCTTGAGGGCTCCATGATGCATCGTGCCACCATGGAGAGTGAGGACAGATCAGCAGATCCAGGAGAGAGTCTGTCTCCTCTGTCTCTGTCTCCACTGCACCGTCCACCGTCTTCCTCTGACAACACAATCACCACGTCCATTGATATCTAAAATAAAACGCATGCTGCTGTGATAAATAGACATGCAACCAAGTTCCAACTGAAGAAACTCACCAAGCTGCCACGTCCACAGGGAAAGTCAGTGAGACACAGCTGGCGGATGTGCTTCTCTATCACAGCAGAGAGTGTGTGTGGACTCATCATCAGCAGTTGTTCGTCCCAGTATCTGCAGTACAGTGTCTGCGGATGGGTTCGGTTTGTCTTTCAGGAAAAAATGGGCCCCAGTGTTTGTGTGCTAATGGTTGTTGGTTGCCTGGTAACAGCTGTGGCCCACACCACTGCGTCCAGTCAGGACTCAGTGTCTGCGCAGGTGAAAAACTTGTTTCTGCTCCAGGGTTGTATTACACATGAAATATCTGCTCATTGTCTATCAGCATTAGAAATTTAAGATGACAAAAAGTTAATTAAAATGCTATAAATGTGAGGTTTTAGTCAAAATATCATTTAAACTATTTCTACATGGCCAAAGATTTTTAACTTGACACCATCCACATTTTTTGTGACTTTAGCCTAATTTCACTCAGTATTCCATTAATTATTCTATCTTATTAACTACTTTTGTTATTTTTACATTGTTATTGTTAATATGAGTCTTTGATTGTTTTTAATGTTGTAGATGTGCTTTAGAAACATGTGAATACCAATTGAATCGCGTTTGCTCTGCAATGGCATTATTTCTGCTTTGGAAAAAATAAACGTACACTTTTTAAAGGTGTCCAACTGAACCCATTTAAGTAGCTGGCACCCTATCCAATGCTATGCTATGCTATATGCCATAACATCAATTATTTTTCAGACAATGTAATAAACAAGCTCAAGAGTCTTGGGCTTTAAGCCCACATTTGTGCTAACATCACCAGGCCAGCATGCTCATCGTGATGCTAACATGTGGATATAGTGTTTACCATGTTTACTATATCAGTATTTGCATGTTAGCAGGTTAACACTTGCGAATCACCAAAGTACGAAAATTCATGCTGAAGGAGACATGTTGGAATCAAACGTGATGTCACTCCACCAAATAGTTGTCAAGATATTTTCCTTAAAAACCACAATTGTCAATCCATTGAATAGTTGAGACCTTTTAGTTCGGATGGAAGTGATGATCTTTGTTTCGGGGTTTGGACCCAAATAAAGCCACATTGATGTAACATTATTTTAAATACTAGAAAGGCTCATGCCTCTGCCAAGGCCCACAGTCCTCCAATCAAGCTGCACCAAATTTCACACACTCATAGATATCAGTCCCGTAAATATGCCAGATTTTTTTTTGATATAGAAAAATGCCTTATTTTCAATGTTAAGGAAGTGAAAAGATAATTCCTGGATCTGCACCGAAATGTAATGGGTTCTTCTCTAACCCATACCACATCCTTCCTCTCAGTTTCATAGAAATCACCTTAGTTATTTTTGTGTAATCAATCTTGTTCACAATCAAACAAACATACAAACACACCAACAAACCACAGTAGTGCTACTTGACAGAGACAATCCGGGCATCATCAGTGTCTTCACAGGTCTTTGGAAACTCCAGAAGAAATACAGGAAATAGACAAAACCAGAGTTTTAATCTAAACACAATAGTGTTGGATTTGAGCAGGCTGCAGAGAAGCAATGTATTTTCAACATCTCATTTTAGAAAACATAGGCTGACTGACTGTGACTTCCCGCTTTGTGAGTCGAGGAAATCTTTGGTAACACTAAGTGTAAAAGAGGAAAGTAAAATGATTCTGAAAGAAACAGAGTTGAGTGACATCCACCTTGAGGGTTTAACATAAGAGAGAACATGTGCTCTTTAAAAGTTTGACTGCATCATAACAATAATAATTTCCAGGACACCTCTGTATCTCAGGTTGTGTGGGTTGAACATTCTGGGGCAAATGACGCTTTACGGACACATCACACATCATATCAGATAAGACTGTGACAGTTTGCCCCACCTTCCCACATCAAACCTCTGTGGTGAACAGTGACTTACGATTGCAAAATAGAAATAATTACAACATGATTCCTTTGGATGATAATGCCACTCAGGCGTCATCTAACACCAGGTGGCATGCAACAAAAAAATCCCGTGTTTGGCTATATAAGCACAGTGAGTTAACGAAGGGGCACTGACTTAACAAAATCACACCATGTCTTTTGCTAAAGGTAAGCTGATTTAACATCAATGCTAAATCGTTTAGATTAGTTTTATTTTCTGGAGGGTAAGGCATTTTTGAGGGATTGCAAATAAGAGTTTATGGAAAAGATTGAAACGTGAACATGTTTCTGCAGCTTGTTTGTCTGTGGCGACTCCGTGGGACTAAGATGTCCGGAGGAAAGCTGCCTCTTTTATTCTGTCTCAGTGTAATCTGGAGTTTTGACTCGATGATACTTATTCCACTTATTTGATGAAGATTCCTGTTAAATCACTATGCAGATGATGACGCCGTCATATTTTTGTGCATTTTTCTTGCAGAGCTCCTGTTTTCCTGCATCGTCATGATGCACGTCTCCTTTGTGGTAATGCAACCGCTTGACAGGGCACTTTGTAAAAAGTTGGAGAACTTTGGCTTACTTCTTGGTAATCTTCAGAAGGCCGAACAGGAGTATGTAAGTAAACACATCATACTTGGGTTCATCAAATTTGCATTGCAGTGTAGGGGGCTCGGACGTTGAATAACCTAATCTTGTTTTCACAATTTTTTTTAATTCCATTTCATATGATGTGTATTCAGTGGTAAAATCAGTTATTGTGACATAACTTAAAGGTCAAAGCTTTTTGAATATTTAATATAGTATAATGTAAATTGTATTATACAAAATGCAATATTATGTTAACAAGCGTGATGCGTATTAGATTTACAGTAAATGTGTGAATGATCAATCACTAAAGCTACTTGCGGACATGCAATGAATTCCAGATAATCTCCATGTGAGAACACAGCAGGAGACGTGTTGATGACAGGCTAAAAAATGAAAAGAAAACAAATATCTCAGGATGACAATATCGTGCCATACACGTAGAAGTCATGACGTGCTGTAAACAGAAACTTGTGATCTCAGCTGTGGAATTTAAATATTCCATCCTGCCTCTTCCTGCTCCACCAGCCCTCACCTGAGCGCTTCAGAGATTACTGTGTTGTTGTGAATGCATCAGAGTTCTTCTGCATTGTTCATGTGTGAACGGCAAACTGCGGAGAAAGTCCAGACGCAATTCTCCAGAGTTCATGTCTGAAAATATCAGCTGCACCAAGGCAGTGGGGGCCCCCAAATTAAATTCAGCTTGGGGCCCCATTAAAGCATTGGCTGCCCCTAATGCTCTGCACTCTCAACTCTGTCATGCTGACTGTCGCTTCCTCTGCAGGTCAAAACAATATTAAACGGGGTTCCACCGATCGTATACACGTCAAACACTTTGGAGCTCTCTGATGGAATAACGTTTGGAAACACCACAGAAGAAATTCAGGCCTCCATCTGTGCCATCATCGACTACCTGGGAAACTACCTGCCAAATATCACCACAAATCTGACTAAGCAGTTCAAGTCTATCAACCATCACGTCCACGTATTTTTTCACCAGTTCAAACTCACTGTAAAACCCACTGTAAAACCCACTGTAAAACCCACTGTAAAGGTGGAAGAATGCACAAAAAGAGAAATAAAGATTCCAGATGTTTACGCTAGGAAAGTAATGGGTCTCAGCATCCTGTACTCTTCCAGGCGATGGGTGGAGCATTTCAGAAACTGTTCAAGGGACAACTAAAAATGTATCTATTTATTTATTGTTTTTTAATTTAAAGATTTCTATATCTATTATATGCTATTTATTTTATTTATAATAAAGGATTGTCTTCCATATTTTCTTCTCAAACCCTCAAGTTGTGACTGCAGATTATGCCTCAGTGTGTGTGTGTGTGTGTGCGCTCTTTCACGTCACTGATAGTCCTCATCTTCCTGTGCCTGGTCATTGCACAAGCAGCCTACGGACCTGTCGGGGCCTTGACATCCTCCAGTGGAGAGCGGCAAACTCTTTATTGACAGTTATCGCTTTGATTTTCAATGAAGTACTCTGCATCTTTTGGAGGAATAATTGCAGTTTACAGTTATTCAGTTTAGGCACCATCAGAAGGATGGTGTGTCTTTAGTTAAAGCCTGATACAGGTTTTATTAAAACGACCACCTTCCACTTTGTAGAGCATTGGTAAACTGTAGGGAGATACTTAGAGTCAGAGTATTTAATGGGACAAGGAACAAGTGGCTAACTCAAAATATTCACTTAGGGAATCCTGATGAATACTATGATATGAAATAGTCAATCACTTACAGATCATGATGTAGATAAGAGGTTGAGGATAACGTTAACTGCTTCATATACCGGGTGGATTTAGCCATTAAAAGAATTTGTGTTTTATAAGCGAATCATGTTTTTGTGTGTAAAATCTAAAATGGAGCCTACGAAGCACTTTGTTTCTCTCCCCGCCTCCTGGCTGTTACTCGCTGCTGGGAACTAGTCATCAAGTCTGTGTCATGCCGGCTGCACCAACATCTCCTGCCTCTCTGTGAAGGAGATCATGGAGCAGCCGCTCACCTCCCACCACCTTCCCCATTTTTTGCTGCTACATGTTAATGATCCATCACCTCAGCTGCCGTTGGGTAGCCAGTAGCCGACCTACTCACCTCTGAGTATAGCACATTGACATGTTATACAAATACAGGTCTATACATACACACATACATACATACAGGTATGTGTCTGCTGCAGCTTCCAGACCAGTTGAGCATAGCAACCCTTTGATTTCACGGTGTGTTGTTACTCTAAATAAATAAATACAACTGTATCCCAAAACATCCGAAAAGGAGAAAATCCACACACCTACAGCACTAAACTCATTTGTCAGGGATGTTTGGAGACACAATCCATTTTGAACATATCATGTGATGTATCAGCAAGACCATAGTAGATATAATAATAAAATATACATAGAAAAATTATGTAGAAAATACAATGGCAACATGCAGATTTTCTCATGTTCTAATGTTTTGTTAATTCAGCAGGCATCAAACGATTTTTCTACTGGATGTGCTTTTTATTCCAATTATATAATGTTAATAGCCATAAAGTTGGTAAAAAACACATTTTTGTTGTGGAGGACACCTCAGGTTTCTTATCCACTTATCTGATCATCAGGACTATACACAAAGTGGTATTTATTCGAAATTAAGAAATACGGAGTCAAAGTTGTCATTTGTTGTTGCTTTTATTGTGACTCAGATTTATTTGAGGCATCTAAAAAAAAAAAATTTGGAACTATGGGGGCACGACACATAATATGCAGGATAAGAAAATAATTTTACGTCTTAAAACACTATACTAAATTTGGAAAGAACTAATCTGCAGTGATACACACTCTGTAAATCACCTGTTACAAAAACCACCAGAGAGAAACAGCAAACAAACGTTGCAAATCCAACCTGGTACGACAAACATCATTGAATGATTTGAAAAGAAGAAAAAAAAAAGAATCACAAGACAAATGTCAAGCTGCAGTGGAACATGTTTGAAAAACAATCACAAAAAAGTCAAAAAACAAATATTTTAATTTTCAAACATGACAAGCATAGCTGCATTCAGAGGTGCATTGTGTTTTCTTACAGTAGTAATAAATAATTGTTGGTGAATATAACCTTTTATGATTTGATGGACTGTTTGCAATTGTGACGACTGCCTCCTCGGTGTGACTGTAAACCGAGCCGCCTGTACAACGGCTGCTAAATTATTTTTATGTTCTTGAGAAGGAAAACCTGATCATAAGACGCCTGGAATCCGCAATAAAAGACAGAACAAAATAAAAGCTGCACATTCGTCTGATAAAAGTGGCGCCTTCTGCTATGGTGAAGCTCGAGTGAAAACTAAGTTGTTCTGCGGAAAAAGAAAAGGAAAAGTCAGAAAGTCTACGTCTGCCTTGAGGAGCGCTGAGGAGATCACAGGGAAAAGGCACTTTGACCTAAAGGCTGGTGAATGTCACACACGCTGACTCAATCTGTGTCTGATTCTTAACAGAGCAAAGTGCTCTGTCAAACATGATGTCAGCAATGCGACAAATAAGAAGGTAAACAATGCTTTGATATGGCTTTTGTTTTTCAAGTGTGCTGTATATTTTCCTGGTCTTTTTTCTCCTGTTACCGCTATAAACACAGACATTAGAAATGAGTGTAGCTATACACACCAAAAAAATGTAATGTGATATGTACCCTGACGGAAAAACATCTTCCTGCCGAGAAAGAAACAGATTTGATTTGTTGATAGCTGAACGGGAAAATGAATACGCTCACCAGCGAAGCCCTGAGTGACCGACAAAGGAAAGAAAAGACAGCTACTGTGCGTTCAGATAGGATCTTGTAACACTAAACATTCGAATAGTCTATTTATAGCCTGTACTGCTATTTCACGTATGCTCCCTATGAGGGCTATAAGTAATATTGCTCCATTATGCTGTGACCTGCCCAGTAGAAACGCCGTGTTTTCAAAGTGACTGCTTTGTCTCACTCGAAATGGGCAGAGCAAGCAAAGTATGAAGGAGGAAGTTCAGCATGGACGGAAAAACCACCAGACATCCACGACTGTTAACTGGCAACACAACATTCACCTGAGAAAATCATCTCATCTCTCTTGGTATTGATTAGGTAAAGAGAAGCCCACGAGTAATCCGCTTGGTGATGTTTCAGGCGATCCCCTACATTCTGGTGTGGAGTCTCCAAAAAAAAAACTATAATACAAACTGTTCCTATTGTCTATACCCAAGAGCGAGGCCTTCAGTTTAAGAGCAGGACGTATTGATTTCAGGTTCAGATTTTATTACGCTGTTACTCAAAACCCTGCACACCGCTTGCATTGCTCCTGCTTGGATTTGCTCTGCTTGTGCTCAAACTGTGCGGTTGCACTCAGATTTCATGTGCGTCAGCTTCAGCTCTTCTCCTCGCACTCATGTTGCTTCAGACGTCTGCTCTCGGATTTCTCCTCTGCACTTGCATTTTTTCGTGTGTCGAATGTGTGTCTGTCAAATTCCCCATCTAATAGAATGCCACGTGCAGTGTCGACATATGGAATTGTCTATCCCTCGTTGTGAGTGTGTTACCATCAGTGCATTACAAAATTTGAACGTCAAATCAGTACGTCCTGCTCTCAAAGTGAAAGACCACGCTCTTGAATAAATATAAGAATACATCCCATATCATATCTACATACTTTCTATACATCTGAGAAAGAGCAAGAAATTAATCACTCAATATTTCCCTTTTTAATACAATGCTTTGTCTGCAAATAGTAAAAGAATTCAAATTTTAAAATATACTATTGTTCAAAAAGCAAAACCACAAGTACCATCTTTCGTTAGAGTATTTAGAAGCTCTTCACCTGAAGTAGGTGAAAGAAGTTGTAATTAAAGCCACAGTGTTTATGAAAGTGATGTTGAAAGCACGGCTCCTGTGTGAGTGATTCCCAAGAATCAATGTACAACAGAACAAATGCAGAAACCAATCCCAGGAGCCGGGAAAAGTAATTCAGACCTGGCCCGCTTTTATCACGGGAAGTCGTGGATCTGCGGAAGACGTGGTGACCTCGCTGCTGAGCGGCTTTAAGGCAGAGTAGTGACGGGCCACTTCGGTGACTGCTGTTGAAACAGTTCAGGTGGAGTTTAGGTCACCTCACCTCACCTCCTCTGAGAGAAAGCTACACATCTCTTTCTGTAACCGCCTGCATGGCTTTTTCAGGCAACAGGGACGGATCACTGAGGATGGACGTAGTTTTGCTCAGATGGCGAAGGGTATTCAGCACCACTGAAAGACAACAAATCACAATTTAATCCTTGTTCCCTGCCTGTAAAACACAGCATTTTCCAAGCTAACTGTCTTGCTATGTATCCTTACAGTGCTACACAATAGTCATGCACTTTATTCAGGCAGCTCAACACTACAACTGGGTGAGAGGTTGAAGTCTAATGTGGCACATGAGCAATGGTAGATATTTAAAAACAGGCTCTGAATCAAAGCTTGAAATAAAACCAGTTGGAAAAAAACCCCAGCTGTTCTGTTCTCTGTTCTATTTATAATCTCCAACTTTTTCAGTGCATGTTTAAAAGCTGCTATAGTCTTTTACTTACTAGGTCTGAGAGCCGGAAGCAAACAGTGACGATCCAGCCATTGCATTGTGGTCTGATACAGCTCTGCTCTGCTTGCAGTTGACACCATCTCATTGAATGACTCAAAGAGAGGCTTGATAATGATGCTGAACTGAAATCATCGACAGTCAAGGATCAATTATACTAAAGATTGAGACAAATGCAATGTTATTAAGAAGCAGCCGTGTCAGAGCTCTTTCACAGAAGGATACGATCCAGAACTTCCAGTTCTGAAGAGTGCGGCTCTTCACATATTCATTGAACTTTTCCTGCATGTGGCTCAGTTGATGCCGCTTGACTGGCACCCCTGTTTCAGGCAGCTGCTTCTGACAAAGGCTGTGGTAAAGCAGTGACAAGAGACATATGTAAAACAGCTGTGTGTTGTGTATATCATTAAAAGAGTGAGATGTTTTTTAACGTACCTAATGGACGTGTCAAGCTCCTCTATCTCCTCTCGTAGTCTCCTGACTTCTTCCTGCAGCTGCTGCCTCTCCTGCTGGAGCTTCCCAACATGTTCCACCGTCTTCTGCAATGTGACTGCATTACTGATCTAAAGACAAAGAGTTAATACATATGGTAGGAAGTCAGATGATGAAACAAATATTTTCCCCGATACTTTAAGCAAATCCTGTGCATAAACATGGCCCAAAATGGGGATTTGCTGAATCTATTATGGATATTTTTATGAAGAGCACAAAGTACACAGACTTACATATGATTGCATCTTCAGAGTGGGAACCAGGCTGCAGAGTGTTTTAAAGCCAATGTTAATGTTTGATCGTCTCTTTTGCTCAGCAGATATGTGTGTTGTCCTCCGGCTCTGTAACACAACAGCAGTGGTAATATTACACAAACACTTACCTAGAGTAGAGTAGAGTATGGTCGGTTGTTGGGTAGCGAAGGGTGATGTATTGTAGGGTAGGGTGGGATGATGTGTTAGGGTAGGTTAGGGTGAATTGTTTGTATTTAGAATATGAGGCCTTAACATATAAAGTAATTTATAACGTTCAAGTAATAATATGCTCACAAAAATATTGCCTTACCATTAGCAAACTGTTCAAATAAAGAAACACACAAACCTGATTTTGTTCGTTCTTAACCAGCCCTGTTCTGCTGGTGATAAGTGACTGGGGACTGGGAACTTGATCCAACACGCATGATGTCCCTTGACCTGGTCCTGGCTGACTGTGAACTGAAAAGAAAAAACGAAAACACTTTTTTACGATGTGGTGGGTTCGTCGTCACGATTTACTTTCGGGGTAGAGTGAACTCTCACCGGCACTAGAGGAGGCTTCCTGATTTTTGGAGGTGGAAGAACAAGACTTTTGTTTGGGAACAATCGGTTGGGGAGACTTCTGCATCTGAGACACAACGTGAAATCCAGGAGGCTGAGATACACGGAAAGAACAAACAAGACAATAAATAAGACAAAGAACTGCTACAATAAAATATGACCTTTCTTCACTTTGTAACTGACCATCTCGGTTCTGTACTGGTTACTTTTAAGTATGGAATTTTAAGACCCACTGTGGTGTAAGAATAAAATGAAACAGTGAGAATGAAACTGATGGAGCAGAGAAAAGACGTACCCCTCCTAGATGAGAAGAAGCGATGACTACTCCAGTATTAGGGACCACATCTGCTTTCAGGCTTGGTGTGACAATTACAGCATTGGCATGACCTGAGTAAGGGGCTGAGGATGAACATTGACAGTACAACGCTACAGTGTTAGTTTTGTGTGCAGACATATAGGAACATCCATATATGAGCTATCGTTTTTGAGATTACGACCCCTGGGGTGTCAACTATAGATCGCAATAACTACACTGTTTGCTAAAGAGTTTATTTTCTCACTTTATACTAATACTGGTATAGTTCAATTTAAAATCAACCGGCAGATGTTTTCTTTTGTGCTTGTCATAGCCTGTAGATAAAGCTGGATGACACATCTCCACTTCCTCCCACTATCCTGAAATGAAGCAGTAGTAATCAGGGATGGAGCTTGACCAATTGTGAGTCAGTCTCAGCTGTCAATCATGACATTTGACCATGTTTTTTACTGGAAAAATTAACATAGATTACTGTGTGAACTACCTGAAATGACAGGAAGCATCTATGAGAAAAATGTGTTTGACGTGTATTCTGACTTTGTAATTTGGTCCATGTCCCATCCACTAACATGGGGTTAATGACCTATGCTGCAGCCAGCCACCAGGGGGCGATCAAGATGCTTTGGCTTCACTTTTGAGGAGCTGTCATGTTGTCCATCTGTATCTACACTGACTCAGATATGCGTGGACTTCACTGTAAATCAATATAAGATATACAATATAACGAAAGGCTTCAGCTCTATGTTGTGTGAATTAAGTTAAAGTGACACAGCTCTGAAGCCAGAACAAAAATGTTAAAACGCACAAGTTCTCCAAACAATAAATCAACATGTTGATCTCGAGATCAGAAAAAGCAGACCTGTGAAGACGAGGTGGGGAGGGGGGAGGGTGTTGGCCGGAGCAATCCTTTGCACAGGGCGGACTTTGTTGGCACTGGATGACTGAAAGGGGCGAGGCAGGGCAAAAGTCTGAGGGTGCTGACCAGGAGTGGCAGGCAATGGAGCCAACGGCTGGAGCTGGGACGGAGGAGGTGGAGGTTGTGTGGATATGGAGCCATACTCTGAGCCGTGGCTGATGGTGGAGGCTCCGTCGCTGGGCGTGACAACAGAGGAGGCTATGTGTGTGATCACAGAGGGTGACACAGCCTCATCCAGCACAGAGGTGTTGTCCAAGTGTGAGGGGACCATGGGCTGCTCTGAGGCCATGCCCTGACCTGGTAGGCACTGTGACAGAGGATCATGGGATAATTGCTGAGAGACGGAAGAAACTACTGCTTGATCGCTGGGCTCCACCTGCCCAGGAAACAGGGGCATGTAGTTTTGAACGTAGGTAGCATCACCGCCACAACCACCTGGTCGACTGGTTTGACTAACCATGGGAGAGGGGAGGGGCAGGGGGCCAGGAGGGGAGATGTTGTTGGTTGCGAGCTGCATGGAGGACATTAACTGGGCCTGGTAAGGGACAAAAAAGTAAAAGGGAACAAACAATCATCAATATAATACTGAAGAGAGAAAGTTCTGTGTAAACTCATGTCGGGTTTTCTCTTTTGTGTTGATGAGAATATGACAGTTAAAGGTCTCAGATTCTACACATTCTAAACCTTTTATATGGTTTATTTCCTTGTCAATATTAGAAGTATATTCATTATTCAACCAAATATTAATTAATAACTGACTTTTATGGCTGTACAATGACACTGTAGCTTAACATTTACATCTGCAACCTATTTTAGTAAATACTAGTTTTTCCTGATGAGACGAGCAGTGTAGAGAGTAGATTGGCAGAATTGTGGACGAATCTTGGGGTTGAACTAGCCTTTATATTTTAGATGTGTCTTTCTATGCACACACTTCAGGCAGAGCCTTCACACTGTTTGTTTAACAAATGAAATCTACAGGATACTGGATACTCACAGCAACAAAAAAAACCACCTTCCAGTGATCTTTTAATCCACCTCCTGTCATCCCACTAAACAAATAAAGTTGTATGTACGAGCTGTTACTATTCCAGCACAACTTACACAAAGGTTTACTACTAAAGGCTCACTTCTTTGTTGTATTTATCATATTTATTGTGTTTACCTGTTTTAATTGTTTGACATGTGTCTTTGTTTTTTTTAAACAATGTGCTCTGCTTTGTAGCCAAAGACTCATTTCGAAAGACCAATATAGATTTCTATTTAGGGTGGAAAAAAAGTTGGTATAGTGGTGGCATTCAGATAATTTATAATAAAGAAGCATAAATAAACTACTTCAAATGTACAGCACTTAAAGAGTAAATGTACTCAGTTACTTTCTTCCACTGAGAATTACGAGAGAAATCATTACTATAAGTTCCTGTACTGGATTCCAGTGAACTGGAATAGATTTTTTTGATCATTCTATTAGGTAAAATGTGTCAATTAACAAGAGCGTTACTTCATCAACATCCTGTCAAAATAGGCGTTTGGGATGATAAACAAATAAATAGAGAGTTACTTCTACAAGGATGTATGCTCAAGCTGAAAAGAACAGAAACTCTGATATTATAATCAATGACTAATTATGTCTTCTGGGAGAACAGAATGACAGAGAAGCAAAATGATTGAGGCAGATTTTGTGTACATGTTAAATTATAAAGAGATCTAAATTTGATGTTAAGCAGATTGAGCAGTAAGTCATGTATGAAAAGTGATCCGTCACAAGTTTAGTAATATTTTAGTTTCTGTAACTACATTAAGACAGAAAGACGGCAGAAGATGTGGTGAAAATCTTCATAAATTGACCAGAACAACCAAGAAGAATAACACAGTCCTTGCACAAACGCTCATCATGGTGGTGTGTGTTAGGGACTGTCCCATGGGTCGGTGTTTACCTGTGACTGAGAACTGCTGCTGGATAGAGGGGTAACAGATGATGCAGTGAGGGAAACAGAGGGGAAGACGGGCTGACGGAGGCTGTGAAATAAGTCTGGAACAAGAGTCTCTATGTTAGCTAGAGGTTAGTAAAATCACACTACTGTTTTTGTTAGACTAAGCTGCAGCAAAGTTACTAGAACATGTGCGCTTGATTCCTGCACAATGTGCACCATTAGTGTGTGTGCAGTACTGCTGCAGCTAAGGTTGGTGCTGTACTTCTCTACCTTGCAGTGGATCGAATGAGTCCATGAAGTCTAGGTTGGGCTGTAAGGGGATCAGTCCCGGTTGGATCATGTCTGCGTTCCCTGCATGGGCTGTGAAAGTAAAAGAGACAGAGGTAGGGAGAGAAGGGAGATGACATATGCGATATATGTGTTTTGACAGACATATAACATATTGCTGGAATCCAGCCCCAAGCAGGGTTAATAATGAAAATCAAATCTGGACGTGATTTCAGATATGGACAGCTTATGTTTTCTCACCGATCTCCCTTGGATTGGGCCAGGCTAGGGGCTGGTGCGAGGCCAACGTAGAGAACAACGTGTCCGAAAACTCAGACATCAGAACATCCATGTCAAAGAGGGTGTCCATCTCCATGGGCGCAGGTGTGTCCATGTGCTTACGAGGCACGCGGCGTGCAAAGGCCTCTTCATCCTGATAAAAGGAGACACGGAGCATGTCTGGAGAGACTTCCCCAAACAGCGATAACTGCTCCTCTGGCCCCTTGGAGTGATCAAGTTGCAACCAACAAGCCAGGCAATTACACACACACACACACACACACAAACACACACAATCACACACACAATTTGTTAGCAAGTCACAAGGTAATTAGACAATTAGAACATTAGGTGTAAGCAGTCAAAAGTGAATGAAGTACTAGGGCTACTTGCATTAAGATGTGGAATGTGGAGCATCTTGTTAAGTTATACTTTGTTAAGTTATACGCACAGCAGCACCATGTGATCGTAAGTATTAACGTTTGAAAAGATTATGCAAGAAACTTTGTCTTTTCAAAAGAAAGAACCACAGTCTTGGAGGAAGTTGCCTCTTTTGTTCGAAGGAAATGCTTGATAGTGCTCGACTGCTGGTACATCTGCTTGCTGTTCAAACGTTGTTCATTTTTCTTTTTCTCCAAATATAAATATTGCTCGTACTTGAGTCTCTTCATATTATGACTTTTTTCTCAATTAGAATTTTATTCTCCTATAATTACAACTGTATTCTCAAAATCTCAGTCGAACAAAAGTACTTTGATTAAAAAGCACATCAATACTGTGAAGGTGACTGTGTTAGCATGGGTTATTTCCATTAGTATCAACATCCGGTTAAACAGAAGCTGATCGTAATGCTTGTGATTATTTATAGCAGCACTTTTATGGGTTGGGCATGATGCAGTTTTGCTTACCTTGAGCAAGCTTGAGAGGTCATCATCCTTGTGCTTCTGCAACTATGAACAAAATTAACAAACCATTAAATAAACAGAACATATTCACAAAAAAACTAAAATATTACAATACATCAATAAAAAAACCAAACAGAATAATACCCTTTTCTTGAAGTATGTCCTCCACTTGTGATACTCTCTTATCACAATTTCAATTCTTCTTTTCCAACACTTCCCTTCTGTGGCATTGGCCTGCAGAAGAAAGAGAGAGATGGGAACTAAACCAAAGTCCCTAACAAACACAGCACAAAGAAAAGGAAGTGACAAGTGAAACATAAAGCTAAAGTACAAGCAGTGGTTTGAGAGACTAAACATATGACAATCCGCAGGATGATTTGGGATCTTTTTCATCCACTGCATAGTTTCTGTCTTTACCTCTGCAGGACGATGGACATCCAGTTCCATACTTCCATCCAGGGGAGTCACAAAGTGACAAACAGGATTATCCCTCTTCTCCACATCTAGAGTAGAACAAAAGAGTCATTCACAGCTGAGAAATGCACTGTTCCTAAATTTTTATCCTGGTGACAAAGCTGGAATGTCTTTGCTGACATGTGGAACAGCAGGTCATCGGGTCATGAAAAACTTGACCTAGTTTGTGTTTATTTTTATGACAGGAATGAGAGTTGCTGAGAGTCACTTTCACATAACTGCTCGTGGCATGTAAACAAACCAGTACTACTGCAGCGAGTTTGAAACACTGTGTGGATACTTTCAGAAATTATATACTTTCAGAAATTATAAAGGTGACACATCGGGATCCGACGAGTGGGGTCATTCACAAAAACTATGAAATGATATTTGGGTTCGGTCATGTTGGCTGGCCTATGTACTGTTTTTTTTTTTAGCTGCACGGCCCTGTAATCAGGAAAAACACTGGGCTCTGGTTGGGTTCAAACACACACTTTACTGTGACCTGAGAGGACATATAATGCTTTGTGGCATCTGTCGTCATTGGCTGAAATGTAGACGTATGATTCTAAAAAACTACATCAGATTTATGACCCTCTCCCCTTCAGACAACAGATACTTGGGCTCTGTTCCTGATGTCTTCATGCATGCTGCAGTTTGATGGAAAGTCGAGTACTCAATTCAAGTCACTTTAATCGAAATACTAATCAAGACATGTGCACAATAAATGAGAGATACCGTATGGAACTTACACTGCATATACCAGGCTCTCCATATGGCGTTGTTGAGGCGGATCTTGTCTCTCCACAGCAGCTTTAGACCTTTGAAGTTCTTCCACTTGGGAGAAACCAACTTACCACTGAAAAGGCAAGATGAATAATAATGAAAATTACTTGGAGAGACGGTGATACAAAGGTGATAGTTTAACCCGAAGAAACATATACGCAGTGTTTCAACAAGTAAACAATCAAAAACCCTCAAAGATAACAGATCTCTCTTATCAGAGGAACAGCCCCTTTGTTGATAGCATAGCTTGTACAGGATACAGACATAAAAAAACAAGGTTGGTTCTATCATGATATCTATATTCACCTGCAGAAAGAAGTGTCAGAATCTTAACTAATGTCACCTTACAGACATGATTTTGGCATTAATACTGATGCTTGACCATGGCCCAAAGTCTAGATATCAAAATTTCACAGAGAGAAAAGTTTGTATAAATACAGTTAAATGATGTCTAACACCCTGAATATGGAGACGATGTGTTCAAATAAATTAACAGAGAAGGATCCTCATTCCTCACACACGTGTGCCATGCAACTAAAATGTAAAACAACAGGACGTTGGAGGAAGTCATCAGCATGCACTCGAATGGCCAAAGGATGTGCAATTTATGATATCAGCACTCAGACATTCCTGGACAGTCAGTTCAATGACAGCAAATAAACAGTTCTGTTTTAGCAGGAGGGTCAACAGGAAATAATAAACAGCTGAGTTTGTATTAATGCTGCTGCCCTACAACAATAGTAAGAACCGACTCTGAAAAGGTCAAATGACATGAATAAAGTCCATGTTTGTCACAACTCAAAGGCTCATGGCTTCCCTCTGTCCATCCTTCCTGTTCTGTCTTTCTCACAGTCTGTCCTTCCTGCCTTGGCTTTTCCATTTTTTCTTGTCATGATTCATTGTGTGCTTATTTCTGTAAAAGTACAGCGTGTGAGCAGATAAACCTGTTCCAATAAGTAGCTACGTGAGGAGAGAAGAGTCAGTGTTGTAAAGGAAAACTTTGCAGACACACCGATGTTCCTGTGAGTGAAGTCTCTCTGGTGTTTAAAAATACCAGCCACTTCTTTCAGTATAAGTGACAACAGCAGTAACAGTAGTGGTGCTTTCCTGGTCTATAAAAAGTCTTTACGACCAGTCCAAGTTTGTGCCATTTGCTAAGTCATAGGGAATCCTCTGAACAACAGGCTCTGCATCAACACTTCAGCAACACTACGGCTGTAAACAGAGAACCATGGGTAATATGCGCCTCATATTTCTGTTACAACCTACCTCTTCATATCTGTGTTTAGCATCTGCACATCAACTGCATTGAACCCAAATTTATTTGCAAATAGTTTATATCTTAACAATGTTACTGCTTTACCTTAATAAACAATGCAGAAAATATGTGCATTTAGGTTATATTTTACGTTTTAAATGTTTATTTGGTTGTATTTGTGTTTTCTATGTATTCATAGTTATTTGTAATAAAGTTTGTGGTTAAACTGTTAAATATCAAGCCTCAATTTTATTTCTCTTGTCATAAGGGTTTGATAACGACATCATTACCAATCAAATACAAATTCTTAACATTTGCTGTGCAGCCTTTCAATGAAGTGCTCATTCTCTGAGTTTAACATAGTTATAGACTAAATATTATTACGTAGTTTGAGTAAAAGATTTTGAAGACATTCCTTTGAGTGCTAGAAAGTCTTTTATCTAGACTAAATGACAATAACAAAATTAAATTGACTGATTTAAATTGATCTTTATCTGTAACTATATCCATGTGACACATTTCCAGAGGAGACGGTAATTTGATATATTTGTGCAGGTGACCAGTCTCGGAAATAAAAAGAGTAAGTTTGGGATGTCCAGTGACAATCCTCTCTCACACACTCTAAAATTGAATTTGGACTAATGACCAAAATTCTCTAAATAGCTTGTTACACAGTGATGGAGAGATATCACTACACACGTCTGTTCACCTTCACAAGCTCAACAACAACAACCTCTGTTTCAATGTCACTTAACAAGTCTGGAGTTGTGCCTGCCGGCGATAACCGAGCACCGTCGTGAAACAAGACTATTTCCCCTGTCCTGAGAGAAAGAATGGTGTTGGATCTGTCTGATGAGATCACACACGGCCCACAGCAGCTTCTGCAAGGCACATGGAAACTCTCTTGGCGGCTTATTGTATCTCAAAGCTGCAGAAAGATTATACATTGATCCCAGTTCTTTGTTTAAATCATTCCAACCTAAGTTAGTACAAAGATCTGTATTTCAAGTGCATGTGTGAGCTGAGTCCACCAGGTCATGTCCTCAGAGTCCCACACTAAATGACTTGAGTGATGAATTTACTCTTTCCATTCTATTCAACTTTTGATCCACTATATTTCAGAGGAAAACTTTATTACTGTACATGTATTTAAACTATTTATCATAGTTTACACGACTACTTATTTTGGGAATACAAATTCACACTCAAAATATATGATCCGCTTATGAAACATGATGCATAATCCCGTGGTTTCCAACGTTTTTAGTATGTGTACTCTGCATTGCACAATGAACAAGCAATGTATCAATATTTATCGGACCTGTGTTATCAAATGATATTGAAATAGTTATTGATATTATTTTATTGCCCAGCCCTATATTTTCGCCTTAAATCAGATGAGATTTAAAACTTCCCACGTAGAGACAAAACTATATCCTACCTGAAATTCAACAATATATTGCTTTATCTCAATGGTGAAATAATAAGCATAATAATCCTTTTCCTCTACTTCAGTGACATTTTGAATGCATATGTTTTGCTGTTGATGTGTTTTTTTCCCCACAGTGTGGTGATGGTATTAATATTGCTAATGCAATAATGTCTGAGTACTTCTCTCGAAACTGCAGTATTTTAACCAGGCAGGAAGTTAGAGGAAGAGACGACTCGTGACTGTAATGTCCCATGTCTGGACCCAGAGGAGAGAGAGTCGGTGTTCCTGTGTGTAGTGAGTCACCTGTAGGCCAGGGTCATGCACTCGAACAGCTTGGTGAGAGACGCGTCTATGGAGAAGTGCGACGTGCTCGCCTTCCCGAAGTGATACGTCTGACAGGTCTGTTTGTTGACCGTGTCGAAGTCGTAGCCTTTCTTCGGCGGGTGTTCGATGTGGGGCGACGACACCATGAAGTGTCCGCTGTGGATGATCTGGGTCTCCAGTCCGTCCGTCCTCCGCAGCCCCGGGTGGGTCTCCTCCAGGTCCGAGTCGTCGTCCTGCCCCTGCTTCGCCGGCGGGCGACGGTATTTCTGCCGCGGAGACACAGTGGCCATGTCGGCAACTCTCCAGACAAATAGCTAACGTTAGCCAGCGAGCTAGGACAATGCAACTATTCCGTTCATGAGGTGTGACAACGAGGCGGCGGACTCTTCATTCAAGGTCCGTCAACTTGCGGCCGTGTCGTGGAGTCCCGGTCCGGTCTCCTCATGCTTAAACTCCTCTGTCAGACATTAGTGCTCCAGCTCACTTGTTGTGCTGCGGAGGGTCTCAGGAACCAGCTGACTGTTCCTGTCCGTCCGGAGCAGGAAGTTCCTGTGCTGAGGCGTCTCTGATTGGTCAGCGTCAGAGCCCCACCCACCAAAAGACTCCAAACAAGCGAGGATCGGCATGTCGTCACCGACAAGCTCAATGACCGCAGTGTACAAACTGTGCCCGATGAACTATTCACATCCTTTACTGAAGTACAAGTACTCCATTACAAGTAAACGCCCTGCATTCACATTTTTCACTTGAAGTAGAAAAGTAGCTTATCTGAGTATTAAAGGTTCCGTTTGTAAGATTTTTGTGAAAGGGATCTGTTGGCAGAGATTTAATATAAAATAATCCTAGGGATGTTTTCATTAGTGTGTTTCATGTAAATTGTACAAATTGTTGTTTTCTTTACCCTAGAATGGGCCCTTTATATTTAAATACTTTATATTTACACATGGAGCTGGTCCTCTCTACGCAGGCTGCCATGTGTTTTACAGTAGCCCCCGACTGGACAAACACCTTTTGAGTTTTTATGACAACTGAAGGCTACCACAGGTTCTCTTTCATGTTTGGAAGGGGAGGGTGAGGTGAGGGGTATTCAGCTGCAACATGCAACTTCACCACTAGATGTCACTACATTCTACACACTGAACCTTTAAAAAGTACTCAATGTGCAGTAAAATTTCCCCTGAAATATATGACTGGTATAAATTAAGAGACCAGTCCAGATTAGTCTGGTATTTAAAAGTTGTTTTGTCTCTCTTATTTAAAAAACAATGTTTCAGTGACTTTGCTAAGATGTAATTGATGGTGTTTATTTTTTTGTATGAAGAAATGAAATTGTAATAACCAATGGTGGGAAAAGTGTTCCAATCCTTAACTTAAGCAGTAAAACCAAAAACTCAGTAAGTGTTCACATTCTTACTTTAGTTTAAAATTTTCAGCTATAATATTTCTTACAAAAAACATCTGACTTAGTATTGATATTTTATTCAAAATCAAACACATAAAAATGCCAGAGTATGTATTAGGGCATGTAAGGGAAGGGAACAGTCTGAGGGTCGTCCTCAACACCACTTATTCTGAACGAGCAGATAGTTTGTTGCTTTCATCAGTGTGAAGACGAGGATCTGCCACTCTCCTCTATTGGGGATGAGAAGCCCAGGATGTGACTTGTGAATGTCTCCAATGATATCACTTCTGGAATTGCACACTCCAAAGAATATTCTGAATCGCCACCTGGACACACAGACACACAAACACACACATACACCGTAAAGTGATGATGTTTTTTTGCTGTTATGTGTATTATTAACTTTGGGGTAGTGGGGGACTTTTGTCTTTTTACATACCTTTAGATTTATGAATGTCAGAATGTTCAACTCCTCCTTTTCCTCCTCTTTTTTCTTCTTCTTCTTCTTCTTCTCTTTCTTGTTCTTGTTCTTGTTCTTCTTCTTGTTCTTCTTGTTCTTCTTGTTCTTCTTGTTCTTGTTCTTGTTCTTCTTCATCTTCATCTTCATCTTCATCTTCATCTTCTTCTTCTTCATTGACACCTAAAAGTGTAGTGAAACACTCTGCCACCTCATCCTCTGTCATGTGTTCTCCTGTCAAAGATAGTATCAGAATTATGACTGTGTGGGACTTGAAGAAGAAACATAAGCTTTGTACATAGAAACTGTAACAGAGGATGGCTTCTTTTTTCAGTCTCGTGTCAGTGGCACAGCTGAAAACAGAAAAACAAACCCTGTTCAGAGGGAGGAGCTTGCAGCGTACCTCGAGCCTGCAGAAATTCGAGCAGCTTATGTCTTTGCAGAACGGGCCGTCCTGTACTGTCCTGGTTACCAAGGACATGGAAATCTTGGATGAGCTGATGTCTATCAATACCGAAGGCTGGCCGATGGTTGATATACAGTTTGATAAACTCCTCCAGGTCAATGTCAGTCACATATTTTCCTGTTTCTGCATACTTGCTGAACTTGACCTCATTTTGCAAGTCTTCTATCTGAGGGAAAATAAAACAGCAATCTGCAGGTCTGAGGTGTAAAACTGCATTTATGTGATGTTATTGTTGTCGGATTAATTTACATTGACTTTACCTCTTGCTCTGTAAGGTAATATGTCAATGCTCTCATCAGAGAAGGGACCTCAGACAGGTGGATTTTGGTCGACACTTGACGTTTCTCCATTGAGTCAGTGCCTTGATGACGGACTTGGCAGAAATAGAAAAAGTCCTCGATATCCTACAAATGGAAAAACGTAGAAAACTTAGAATCTGGGATTAAGATAGTATCAGAAGTGACTGTTATACACTCATAACTCGAGGAGAAGTTAAAATCACCTTTTCAGTCAACTACATAGTTTTACACTTCCATGACAATCAATAATATAATTCTTCCACCAATCCACCCATCCATACAAATTAAAAGACAATTGCGCATGACAACGTTGAACTTATCATTTCACCATCAAAACAAACTGATTTGAAATAGTTGATGGAAGATTTATACAGGAGGTATAATACACAGGCACCACTGATCTGTCACTGTGTAGAGAAAACGTGCTCCATCAGCACTGGTTACTGATCTGTACAATCTTTTTAACGCTAAGTAAATCAACATGTGAAACAATATAATTCGTAACTTGATGACAATATATATCAGGGAATAGGACACATGCTTCTTATTTCAGGTAATCTGTTCACATATTACTCATCAGCTTAGAGAACAAGGTAAACGTTTGACTCACCCTGTAGAACTTGCCGTCTCTCCCTCCTTCTAAAAGGGTATAAAAAGGTGCCATGTCCTTTCCACCCAATGAGGCCGCTGCTTCCAAAGCACTGCATCACAACAAGAGAGAGGTCCCATTTTTAATGAAACGTGATTACACTGCTCATTCCTTTCCTCTGGTTACCGTGGTTGGTATGTTTTAAATCTTACTTTAAGCTTATCTCCCATGATATTACAGTGCAGTCAGATCCGCCTGCAGTGAAGACAAATCGGCCGTCGTAGGAGCAGGCAAAAGCAGACACCCCTGACGAGTGGCAGATCCGAGCATTGGACTTGTAGGGGTTCCCGTCAACAGGCAAAATCTGGAGACCCACCTAGAGAACAGATATCACACTTAGTGATATTATCAGCTGTGTGAATTACCAGGATTTCCAAAACATTATCAAAATGATAAGTATGACATAAACAATGACTTGTCTGTGTTGATAAGATAAAATAAAAGCCTAAGTTTATTATTAAGGAGAAATCTTGTCTTATTTTAGACTGAGACCCATGTTGATGTTTAAATAACTGGTTTATTGATAATTAATACAAACAGAATAAGGAGAGTGATAAATTATTACTAACAAATTCTAGCACTGACCTTGTCCTCTGTGATGTAAGCCAGGTAATATGAGTTTGTCTCAGATTCGTTCAACTTGGGAAGAACCATTGTTTTCTTAATGGGAGAGTCGTATGTTGGGCCAAGGAGAGTCTGTCTGTTTTTGTAGAACACAACATTTTCCATTAAATGCCAGTGACAACAGTCAGATAAGGAAAATCTTATTGTTACAGTATATTTGACAGACCTGCACATCCTGGTCGTGCTGTTGAAAAGCTTGATCTTGTACTGGTCTGAGGCAATGAGAAGAAACTGCTCTGCCGTCAACGGGGGGTACCAAGTCATGCACTTTGGCACAGCACTTTGCTCGACGCGCTCAGAGCTTAAAATGAGGAGATGGTTCACTTCAGAGTTTTCCAAGTCGTACTCCACCTATTATTCAGGTCCACAAAAGCACAGAGATTAGAAAACAGTATTACACAACACAAAGCTAGTCCACAGTCACAGCAGACTCACCAGGCGACGGTCCATCCCCAGAGATAGCAGTCTGGGTTGGGTGCTGTCCAGGTGAACCCCAAAAAGAAGGTCTATGATGGGCTTGTAGTGGGAGCGGTATCTGCCCAGGTACATCCAACGAGGTGAAGACCCTTCTCTAGCCTGCAGGCGGAACACTGTCACTGCTTTTCCAGCATCCTAACAGTGAACAAGAACATAAAACCTTATAAAAAGTCTTAATTTTTGTTTACATATTTGGAATCCATAATAATAATTTCAAATACATTTTCTACAAAATAGGCCAGCACTTTATCATAAATTCTAGTTCACAACCGCTGCTGTTAACTACATTCTTGATAATGAAAAGGACTCACTGCAGTGGCAAGATACTTTGAGTCAGAGGAGAAAGTGATGTGAAGGATGCCATCTTTAGCAAAATGGAAACATTCCTCAGGATCACTTTTCAAAGTGCTGGGGTTCAGTATGTGAACGGCGCCGCTGCCAAAGCCAACAGCCAGGTAGGATCCTGTTCAGTGACAAAAAAGGGACACATTGTATTTTTGCAGAATCTAATGAAAAAAAATTGCAACTTCAAGCAGCAGCATGGAAACACAGGTTATATTTAACATGAGTTTGTTACTTGTTCTGCTAAGGAACTTATGTTGTTTGCTTGATACTGGATGTAATATCATGTAACTTGGTGGAAGGATGTGGTCCAGGTCAGGAAAGAACCCATTAAATGTTGGTGCAGCTCCAGATCAGGGGCAGATTCAGGACAGATTCAGGACCTTTAACATTGTGAGACGGGGCTACTTTTTTACATTTTCATTGATCTTTCAGAGAATAATTCATTGATTGTCAATGGAAAAATCTGGCATATTTAGGGGACTGATATTTATGAGCGTGTGAGATTTTGTGATCTAGTGAATTTAAATGTGGACTCAAGAGGGGATTGTTGGCCCTTGGCGTGGGTATGCTCTCAGTATTCTAGTGACATTCTAGTTGCAAATACATTGATTAAGCATATGACTCACCTTGAGGATCAAAAGTAACACACTGAATCTGCTTCTCTGTCGCAAAGACCCTTCTGCAGATGGTCACTTTGTTGTTGTAATCCCACACTTTTAAAACGCCCATGTGGTTACCCATGGCAACAGCTGGCTGTTTGGGGTGACAGGCTACTGCATGTACAGGGTCACAGTCCTCACTCAGCAAAATCTGTTGGATGCTTTTCTGTGTGTTCACATGTACTACTTTCGAACTGACTGTGGACACAACAAAGTTCCTGCAGAAAAGGAAACAGTCAGCTTGGATAAAATCCATAAAACAGTAGAGAGTAAAAACATATATTTGTTATTCTGATACCTGAAAATGAAGGGTTTGGCCTCCAGAGTGCAGGCCTTCAAATACCCCTCTGTGCACTCTTTGGAAAAGGAAATGGACACAATAGCATCCAGGTTGAATTCGTCGTACCACATGACAAGCTGGAATTCGTCATCATAAAACTTGATATCGCCTTGATTGTCACCGGTTACTATACAGCTATGAAATGCAAAGAGACCAAGTAAATACAAGCAACAATCAAAAGGTAGCATCATTGATTATTTCGGTCTCTGGCTACCTGTCAGTTACGGCGAGAACAGTGATCGGATCTTTCTGAAGCCTAATGACCTTGACTCGGTCTCGAGGGACAGTCTGGTTTGCATTCATGTCTTTCATCACGTCCCAGACCACAAGGCCCCCCGCTGCAGTGGCAGCGAGGACCTGAGGCTTCCGACAGTGAAACACAGACCTATTCGGAAACCTGGCAGCCTTGTTGACAGTTTGAGAAATGTCAGCAGGAGACGGAGCTGATACAGAAGCATCACTTCCACCGGTGGCTGCGGCACAGATCTGCAGAAGTGACGAGATGAAACTGTAAAATATCTCTAAAAAAAAGGCACGGAAAAAATATCTATAACGATTCATTAACATCTACTGTGTCAAATTTATATTTATTTTTACCTTCTTAAAATTCAGGGCAACGTATTGCAGATTTCCCTGAGCCTGAAAAAAGAGCAGATGATTTATTATGATGCAATAAACACACACATTTTTCACAGCCGTATTTTGTAGATTTCAATATAAAGAAACATCTGGACTTACCCTGCTGTAAAGTAGCACCTGGCTTTCACTGCTGGTGAGCAGCTGACTGCTATCGTTTTGGTTGAAAATGATGTGCTCCTGAAAAACCATCCAACATTTAACATTTGATCTTCAGAATGGCTTCTCCATTAAGTTATTATCCATTTAATGTTAGAAGAAGACAAAACGACTCACTTGAAAACCGTGCTTAGGATTGATTTCAGTAAAGCATAAAGGCTTTTCCGTTTCATTCGTCCAATCCCAAACACACAAACACTGGGAAAAGATCGTCAGAGGGTTAACACTTTATTAACAGATGTAGATTTTATTCAATAACATTTAATGTTTCATACTGTCGAATCCAACAAGAAACAATAATAATCTAAACTGTTTTTGTGCAGAGTGCAGTTCTGAGATGTCGACCATTTAATAGAAGATTACATGCTATCATTCTTTTCATTTTTAACACAAAATGCTATTAAACCTCGAAAATGCATAATGAATTCATGACATAGCATTTGAGTGAGATTAGAGTGTTTGGTTATAATATGTCATCAACAGGGGCGCTGCAACAGGATGGGGAGAGCAGGAAATCGCCTGGTGCCCCAAGCTGAGAGGGGGCACCCAAGAATTGCAGAATACGTTAGTTACATTACACAGCAACAACAATTTAATGAGAAGCTCCTTAAATGATTTGTTTGGCTATGTACAGGAGAACTGCAATGACACCCCGGTCAGAAAACCCCCTGACAAGACCTCATCTTTTCTGCCAAAAGCCCACAAAGTCCCTTGAAACACTCCTGGTCATCAACAAAGAACACAAAGGATTTTCTTTTTAAATGTTCGATCGCATCTGTCCATTCAAACCTGCCATCATACTCACTTGAACGTCTTCAGCCCCGAGGGTTACCAGATGTTTTGTGTCCTTTGAAAACGCCATTGCAACGACACCACAATCAGGGTGGCAGTCGAACAAGGTCTGCACAGGAATTCTGAAATAATTATCATACATGTGGTTACCATCAAGAGCAAAGGTAAAATACACAAAACTACCTTAATGTAAGAATGATAAAGAGCTACCCAGAATAGGAGTCCCATATCATCACCAGGCTTTTCTGGCCCCGTTCTGTAGTTGCAACCCAGCGTCTGTCTTCGCTCACACACATGCATGAGATGGGGCTGCAGTGACCCTGAAAACATTATTACAGTAAGTATATAAACTGTTACTAACAACCTGCATGTTTCATTCATCAAAATATATCATTATCTTCCAAGATTTCTTGTGGTGATGATTCTGAAGGAGTTGTCTCTGCTGGAGATTTGTTGTACCTGGAGTGTGTGCTGGGACTTTGACGTGTGGTTGTAGATGATCCCGATATGAGCTCCAGCGTAGAGAATCACCAACTGATCGTGGTCTTGCAAACTGAAGACGGGAAGTGCAGGACTCATCCCAATGACCCATTCCAGTGACTAGATAGATAGAAAAAAAGCCTTTATCATTTTTATCTTTCAGGAAACCTTTTTTTGAAGTGGACATTTTTCATGAAACTTCCTTAACCTAGTATTTTAAAGGCTTTAAATTCAGACCTAAGTCCCAGGAGCTGAACTCAGCACACAGAACAATGTCATTGCTTTAAACATATTTAATTTCCCATAATTCATTTTTGCCATACGATTCTATGCCTGCTCTTTGTTTCAAATCTGTTTGCTGTGTTTTTGTATATTTGTGGTGTACATCTGTCCTGATATGAAACCCTTTTTTATTACAATGTCTCCCATTTAGACCAGGGCTCTGTGCAGAAGAGATATTGTATCTTAAATGGTCCTTAAAGGTTAATAAATAAATAAGTAAAAACAGACTGACCAGTGTATGTGTTCTGGTGTGAGGTTTTGAGAAAAGTGTGTCAGTGGTTGCACTGTAGACTTGAGACTGCCCAGTCATCTCCCTCTCCTCTCCCCTGACCCCTGCACTCTCCTCAGCTTCATCACTGCTGCTCCTCTCCTTCTTCTCTTCTTCATCATAATCATCACCATCCTGTGATTGTTGCATTTCCTCTCCGCAGCTTGTGAGGAGCTCCTCAGCTTCAGCATCTGACATAATGTCTGACCACACCTCACGTTTTAGGACTTGAATCTCTTGTTCTGTCAACTCGAGGTCGCTAAATTACCTATCCTAGTTACCGTTTGGTAAAGAGTCGTTAAACTACGATATTTATCAAATGTCACAATGTCATAATCTGAAATCACCTCTGTACAATAACAACTCTTGTATAATTTTCCTATTTTCAGACTAAAGCTGAAAATAAAAGGCAACTGCCTTTGATCTGCCTCTGTTGCCACACTGTTTGGAGGCAGCTGCCTTTGTTGCCACACTGTTTGGAGGCATCTGCCTATGTTGCCACACTGTTTGGAGGCAGCTGTCACAGTTGCCACACTGTTTGGAGGCAGCTGTCACTGTTGCCACACTGTTTAGAGGCAGCTGTCACAGTTGCCACACTGTTTAGAGGCAGCTGTCACAGTTGCCACACTGTTTGGAGGCAGCTGTAACTGTTGCCACAATGTTTAGAGGCAGCTGTCACAGTTGCCACACTGTTTAGAGGCAGCTGTCACTGCTGCCACACTGTTTGGAAGCAGCTATCACTGTTGCCACACTGTTTGGCATCTGCCTTTGTTGCCACACTGTTTGGAGGCAGCTGCCTTTGTTGCCACACTGTTTGCAGGCATCTGCCTCTGGTGCCACACTGTTTGGAGGCATCTGCCTCTGTTGCCACACTGTTTGGAGGCAGCTGTCACAGTTGCCACACTGTTTGGAGGCAAATGTCACTGTTGCCACACTGTTTGGAGGCAAATGTCACAGTTGCCACATTGTTTGGAGGCAGCTGTCACAGTTGCCACACTGTTTGGAGGCAGCTGTCACAGTTGCCACTCTGTTTGGCATCTGCCTCTGTTGCCACACTGTTTGGAGGCAGCTGTCAAAGTTGCCACACTGTTTGGAGGCAGCTGTCACAGTTGCCACACTGTTTGGAGGCAGCTGCCTTTGTTGCCACACTGTTTGGCATCTGCCTCTGGTGCCACACTGTTTGGAGGCATCTGCCTCTGTTGCCACACTGTTTGGAGGCAGCTGTCACAGTTGCCACACTGTTTGGAGGCAAATGTCACAGTTGCCACACTGTTTGGAGGCAAATGTCACAGTTGCCACACTGTTTGGAGGCAGCTGTCACAGTTGCCACACTGTTTGGCATCTGCCTCTGTTGCCACACTGTTTGGAGGCAGCTGTCAAAGTTGCCACACTGTTTGGAGGCAGCTGTCACTGCTGCCACACTGTTTGGAAGCAGCTATCACTGTTGCCACACTGTTTGGCATCTGCCTTTGTTGCCACACTGTTTGGAGGCAGCTGCCTTTGTTGCCACACTGTTTGCAGGCATCTGCCTCTGGTGCCACACTGTTTGGAGGCATCTGCCTCTGTTGCCACACTGTTTGGAGGCAGCTGTCACAGTTGCCACACTGTTTGGAGGCAAATGTCACAGTTGCCACACTGTTTGGAGGCAAATGTCACAGTTGCCACATTGTTTGGAGGCAGCTGTCACAGTTGCCACACTGTTTGGAGGCAGCTGTCACAGTTGCCACACTGTTTGGCATCTGCCTCTGTTGCCACACTGTTTGGAGGCAGCTGTCAAAGTTGCCACACTGTTTGGAGGCAGCTGTCACAGTTGCCACACTGTTTGGAGGCAGCTGCCTTTGTTGCCACACTGTTTGGCATCTGCCTCTGGTGCCACACTGTTTGGAGGCATCTGCCTCTGTTGCCACACTGTTTGGAGGCAACTGTCACAGTTGCCACACTGTTTGGAGGCAACTGTCACAGTTGCCACACTGTTTGGAGGCAAATGTCACAGTTGCCACATTGTTTGGAGGCAGCTGTCACAGTTGCCACACTGTTTGGAGGCAGCTGTCACAGTTGCCACACTGTTTGGCATCTGCCTCTGTTGCCACACTGTTTGGAGGCAGCTGTCAAAGTTGCCACACTGTTTGGAGGCAGCTGTCACATTTGCCACACTGTTTGGAGGCAGCTGCATTTGTTGCCACACTGTTTGGAGGCAGCTGTCACTGTTGCCACACTGTTTGGCATCTGCCTCTGTTGCCACACTGTTTGGAGGTGGCTGCCTATGTTGCCACACTGACTGGAGGCAGCTGTCACAGTTGCCACACTGTTTGGAGGCAGCTGTCACTGTTGCCACACTGTTTGGAGGCAGCTGCCTCTGTTGCCACACTGTTTGGAGGCAGCTGTCACAGTTGCCACACTGTTTGGAGGCAGCTGTCACAGTTGCCACACTGTTTGGCATCTGCCTCTGTTGCCACACTGTTTGGAGGCAGCTGTCAAAGTTGCCACACTGTTTGGAGGCAGCTGTCACATTTGCCACACTGTTTGGAGGCAGCTGCTTTGTTGCCACACTGTTTGGAGGCAGCTGTCACTGTTGCCACACTGTTTGGCATCTGCCTCTGTTGCCACACTGTTTGGAGGCAGCTGTCAAAGTTGCCACACTGTTTGGAGGCAGCTGTCACATTTGACACACTGTTTGGAGGCAGCTGCATTTGTTGCCACACTGTTTGGAGGCAGCTGTCACTGTTGCCACACTGTTTGGCATCTGCCTCTGTTGCCACACTGTTTGGAGGTGGCTGCCTATGTTGCCACACTGACTGGAGGCAGCTGTCACAGTTGCCACACTGTTTAGAGGCAGCTGTCACAGTTGCCACACTGTTTGGAGGCAGCTGCCTCTGTTGCCACACTGTTTGGAGGCAGCTGTCACAGTTGCCACACTTTTGGCATCTGCCTCTGTTGCCACACTGTTTGGAGGCAGCTGCCTCTGTTGCCACACTGTTTGGAGGCAGCTGCCTTTGTTGCCACACTGTTTGGCATCTGCCTCTGTTGCCACACTGTTTGGAGGCATCTGCCTCTGTTGCCACACTGTTTGGAGGCAGCTGTCACAGTTGCTACACTGTTTGGAGGCAGCTGCCTTTGTTTCCACACTGTTTGGCATCTGCCTCTGTTGCCACACTGTTTGGAGGCAGCTGTCACAGTTTCAGCACTGTTTGGAGGCAGCTGTCGAAGTTGCCACACTGTTTGGAGGCATCTGCCTCTGTTGCCACACTGTTTGGAGGCAGGCCTTTGTTGCAACACTGTTTGGCATCTGCCTCTGTTTCCACACTGTTTGAGGCATCTGCCTCTGTTGCCACACTGTTTGGAGGCAGGTGTCACAGTTGCCACACTGTTTGGAGGCAGCTGTTAAGATACCACACTGTTTGGATGCAGCTGCCTTTGTTGCCACACTGTTTGGCATCTGCCTCTGTTGCCACACTGTTTGGAGGCAGCTGTCACAGTTTCAGCACTGTTTGGAGGCAGCTGTCGAAGTTACCACACTGTTTGGAGGCATCTGCCTCTGTTGCCACACTGTTTGGAGGCTGCTGTCACAGTTTCAGCACTGTTTAGAGGCAGCTGTCACAGTTGCCACACTGTTTGGAGGCAGCTGTCAGTTACCACACTGTTTGGAGACAGCTGCCTTTGTTGCCACACTGTTTGTAATCTGCTTCTGTTGCCACACTGTTGGGAGGCAGCTGTCACAGTGGCCTCATTGTTTGGAGGCAGCTGCCTTAGTTGCCACACTGTTTGGAGGCAGCTGTCACAGATGCCACACTGTTTGGCATCTGCCTCTGTTGCCACACTGTTTGGAGGCAGCTGTCACAGTTGCCACACTGTTTGGAGGCAAATGTCACAGTTGCCACACTGTTCAGAGTCAGCTGTCACAGTTGCCACACTGTTTGGAGGCAAATGTCACAGTTGCCACACTGTTTGGAGGCAAATGTCACAGTTGCCACATTGTTTGGAGGCAGCTGTCACAGTTGCCACACTGTTTGGAGGCAGCTGTCACAGTTGCCACACTGTTTGGCATCTGCCTCTGTTGCCACACTGTTTGGAGGCAGCTGTCACAGTTGCCACACTGTTTGGAGGCAGCTGTCACAGTTGCCACACTGTTTGGAGGCAGCTGCCTTTGTTGCCACACTGTTTGGCATCTGCCTCTGGTGCCACACTGTTTGGAGGCATCTGCCTCTGTTGCCACACTGTTTGGAGGCAACTGTCACAGTTGCCACACTGTTTGGAGGCAAATGTCACAGTTGCCACATTGTTTGGAGGCAGCTGTCACAGTTGCCACACTGTTTGGAGGCAGCTGTCACAGTTGCCACACTGTTTGGCATCTGCCTCTGTTGCCACACTGTTTGGAGGCAGCTGTCAAAGTTGCCACACTGTTTGGAGGCAGCTGTCACATTTGCCACACTGTTTGGAGGCAGCTGCATTTGTTGCCACACTGTTTGGAGGCAGCTGTCACTGTTGCCACACTGTTTGGCATCTGCCTCTGCTGCCACACTGTTTGGAGGTGGCTGCCTATGTTGCCACACTGACTGGAGGCAGCTGTCACAGTTGCCACACTGTTTGGAGGCAGCTGTCACAGTTGCCACACTGTTTGGAGGCAGCTGCCTCTGTTGCCACACTGTTTGGAGGCAGCTGTCACAGTTGCCACACTCTTTGGCATCTGCCTCTGTTGCCACACTGTTTGGAGGCATCTGCCTCTGTTGCCACACTGTTTGGAGGCAGCTGCCTTTGTTGCCACACTGTTTGGCATCTGCCTCTGTTGCCACACTGTTTGGAGGCATCTGCCTCTGTTGCCACACTGTTTGGAGGCAGCTGTCACAGTTGCCACACTGTTTGGAGGCAGCTGCCTTTGTTTCCACACTGTTTGGCATCTGCCTCTGTTGCCACACTGTTTGGAGGCAGCTGTCACAGTTTCAGCACTGTTTGGAGGCAGCTGTCGAAGTTACCACACTGTTTGGAGGCATCTGCCTCTGTTGCCACACTGTTTGGAGGCAGCGGCCTTTGTTGCAACACTGTTTGGCATCTGCCTCTGTTTCCACACTGTTTGGAGGCATCTGCCTCTGTTGCCACACTGTTTGGAGGCAGGTGTCACAGTTGCCACACTGTTTGGAGGCAGCTGTTGAAGTTACCACACTGTTTGGATGCAGCTGCCTTTGTTGCCACACTGTTTGGAGGCAGCTGTCACAGTTGCCACACTGTTTGGAGGCAGCTGCCTTTGTTTCCACACTGTTTGGCATCTGCCTCTGTTGCCACACTGTTTGGAGGCAGCTGTCACAGTTTCAGCACTGTTTGGAGGCAGCTGTCGAAGTTACCACACTGTTTGGAGGCATCTGCCTCTGTTGCCACACTGTTTGGAGGCTGCTGTCACAGTTTCAGCACTGTTTAGAGGCAGCTGTCACAGTTGCCACACTGTTTGGAGGCAGCTGTCGAAGTTACCACACTGTTTGGAGACAGCTGCCTTTGTTGCCACACTGTTTGTAATCTGCTTCTGTTGCCACACTGTTGGGAGGCAGCTGTGACAGTTACCACACTGTTTGGAGGCAGCTGTCACAGTGGCCACATTGTTTGGAGGCAGCTGCCTTTGTTGCCACACTGTTTGGAGGCAGCTGTCACAGATGCCACACTGTTTGGCATCTGCCTCTGTTGCCACACTGTTTGGAGGCAGCTGTCACAGTTGCCACACTGTTTGGAGGCAAATGTCACAGTTGCCACACTGTTCAGAGTCAGCTGTCACAGTTGCCACACTGTTTAGAGGCAGCTGTCACAGTTGCCACACTGTTTGGAGGCAGCTGTTGAAGTTACCACACTGTTTGGAGGCAGCTGCCTTTGTTGCCACACTGTTTGGAGGCAGCTGCCTTTGTTGCCACATGTTTGGCATCTGCCTCTGTTGCCACACTGTTTAGAGGCAGCTGTCACAGTTGCCACACTGTTTGGAGGCAGCTGTCGAAGTTACCACACTGTTTGGAGGCAGTGGCCTTTGTTGCAACACTGTTTGGCATCTGCCTCTGTTTCCACACTGTTTGGAGGCATCTGCCTCTGTTGCCACACTGTTTGGAGGCAGGTGTCACAGTTGCCACACTGTTTGGAGGCAGCTGTTGAAGATACCACACTGTTTGGATGCAGCTGCCTTTGTTGCCACACTGTTTGGCATCTGCCTCTGTTGCCACACTGTTTGGAGGCAGCTGTCACAGTTGCCACACTGTTTGGAGGCAGCTGCCTTTGTTGCAACACTGTTTGGAGGCAGCTGTCGAAGTTACCACACTGTTTGGAGGCATCTGCCTCTGTTGCCACACTGTTTGGAGGCAGCTGCCTTTGTTGCAACACTGTTTGGAGGCAGCTGTCGAAGTTACCACACTGTTTGGAGGCATCTGCCTCTGTTTCCACACTGTTTGGAGGCAGCTGTCACAGTTGCAACACTGTTTGGAGGCAGCTGTCGAAGTTACCACACTGTTGGAGGCAGCTGTCACAGTTGCCACACTGTTTGGAGGCAGCTGTGACATTTACCACACTGTTTGGAGGCAGCTGTCACAGTGGCCACACTGTTTGGAGGCAGCTGCCTTTGTTGCCACACTGTTTGGAGGCAGCTGTCACAGATGCCACACTGTTTGGCATCTGCCTCTGTTGCCACACTGTTTGGAGGCAGCTGTCACAGTTGCCACACTGTTTGGAGGCAGCTGCCTTTGTTGCAACACTGTTTGGAGGCAGCTGTCGAAGTTACCACACTGTTTGGAGGCATCTGCCTCTGTTGCCACACTGTTTGGAGGCAGCTGCCTTTGTTGCAACACTGTTTGGAGGCAGCTGTCAGAGTTGCCACACTGTTGGAGGCATCTGCCTCTGTTTCCACACTGTTTGGAGGCAGCTGTGACATTTACCACACTGTTTGGAGGCAGCTGTCACAGTGGCCACACTGTTTGGAGGCAGCTGTCGGAGTTACCACACTGTTGGAGGCAGCTGTCTTTGTTGCCACACTGTTTGGCATCTGCCTCTGTTGCCACACTGTTTGGAGGCAGCTGTCACAGTTGCCACACTGTTTGGAGGCATCTGCCTCTGTTGCCACACTGTTTGGAGGCAGAGGCCTTTGTTGCAACACTGTTTGGCATCTGCCTCTGTTTCCACACTGTTTGGGCATCTGCCTCTGTTGCCACACTGTTTGGAGGCAGGTGTCACAGTTGCCACACTGTTTGGAGGCAGCTGTTGAAGATACCACACTGTTTGGATGCAGCTGCCTTTGTTGCCACACTGTTTGGCATCTGCCTCTGTTGCCACACTGTTTGGAGGCAGCTGTCACAGTTGCCACACTGTTTGGAGGCAGCTGTCACAGTTGCCACACTGTTTGGAGACAGCTGTCACAGTTGCCACTGTTTGAGGCAGCTGTCACAGTTGCCACACTGTTTGGAGGCAGCTGTCGAAGTTACCTCACTGTTTGGAGGCATCTGCCTCTGTTGCCACACTGTTTGGAGGCAGCGGCCTTTGTTGCCACACTGTTTGGCATCTGCCTCTGTTTCCACACTGTTTGGAGGCAGCTGTCACAGTTGCAACACTGTTTGGAGCAGCTGCCTTTGTTGCCACACTGTTTGGAGGCAGCTGTCACAGTTGCCACACTGTTTGGAGGCAGCTGTCAGTTACCACACTGTTTGGAGGCAGCTGTCACAGTTGCCACACTGTTTGGAGGCAAATGTCACAGTTGCCACACTGTTTGGAGGCAAATGTCACAGTTGCCACACTGTTCAGAGTCAGCTGTCACAGTTGCCACACTGTTTAGAGGCAGCTGTCACAGTTGCCACACTGTTCGGAGGCAGCTGTCGAGTTACCACACTGTTTGGAGGCATCTGCCTCTGTTGCCACACTGTTTGGAGGCAGCTGTCACAGTTGCCACACTGTTTGGAGGCAGCTGTCAGAGTTACCACACTGTTGGAGGCAGCTGCCTTTGTTGCCACACTGTTTGGCATCTGCCTCTGTTGCCACACTGTTTGGAGGCAGCTGTCACAGTTGCCACACTGTTTGGAGGCAGCTGTGACATTTACCACACTGTTTGGAGGCAGCTGTCACAGTGGCCACACTGTTTGGAGGCAGCTGCCTTTGTTGCCACACTGTTTTGAGGCAGCTGTCACAGATGCCACACTGTTTGGCATCTGCCTCTGTTGCCACACTGTTTGGAGGCAGCTGTCACAGTTGCCACACTGTTTGGAGGCAGCTGTCACAGTTGCCACACTGTTTGGAGGCAGCTGCCTCTGTTGCCACACTGTTTGGAGGCAGCTGTCTCTGTTGCCACACTGTTTGGAGGCAGCTGTCACAGTTGCCACACTGTTTGGAGGCAGCTGCCTTTGTTGCCACACTGTTTGGCATCTGCCTCTGTTGCCACACTGTTTGGAGGCAGCTGTCACTGTTGCCACACTGTTTGGAGGCAGCTGTCACAGTTGCCACACTGTTTGAGGCAGCTGTCACAGTTGCCACACTGTTCAGGCAGCTGCCTCTGTTGCCACACTGTTTGGAGGCAGCTGTCACAGTTGCCACACTGTTTGGCATCTGCCTCTGTTGCCACACTGTTTGGAGGCATCTGCCTCTGTTGCCACACTGTTTGGCAGCTGTCACAGTTGCCACACTGTTTGGAGGCAAATGTCACAGTTGCCACACTGTTCAGAGTCAGCTGTCACAGTTGCCACACTGTTTAGAGGCAGCTGTCACAGTTGCCACACTGTTTGGAGGCAGCTGTCGAAGTTACCACACTGTTTGGAGGCAGCTGCCTTTGTTGCCACACTGTTTGGCATCTGCCTCTGTTGCCATACTGTTTGGAGGCAGCTGCCTTTGTTGCCACATGTTTGGCATCTGCCTCTGTTGCAACACTGTTTAGAGGCAGCTGTCACAGTTGCCACACTGTTTGGAGGCAGCTGCCTTTGTTTCCACACTGTTTGGCATCTGCCTCTGTTGCCACACTGTTTGGAGGCAGCTGTCGAAGTTACCACACTGTTTGGCGGCAGCGGCCTTTGTTGCAACACTGTTTGGCATCTGCCTCTTTCCACACTGTTGAGGCATCTGCCTCTGTTGCCACACTGTTTGGAGGCAGCTGTCACAGTTGCCACACTGTTTGGAGGCAGCTGTTGAAGTTACCACACTGTTTGGAGGCAGCTGCCTTTGTTGCCACACTGTTTGGCATCTGCCTCTGTTGCCACACTGTTTGGAGGCAGCTGTCACAGTTGCCACACTGTTTGAGGCAAATGTCACAGTTGCCACACTGTTTGAGGCAGCTGTCACAGTTGCCACACTGTTGGAGGCAGCTGCCTTTGTTGCCACACTGTTTGGCATCTGCCTCTGTTGCCACACTGTTTGGGGCAGCTGTCACAGTTGCCACACTGTTTGGAGGCAGCTGTGACATTTACCACACTGTTTGGAGGCAGCTGTCACAGTTGCCACACTGTTTGGAGGCAGCTGCCTCTGTTGCCACACTGTTTGGAGGCAGCTGTCACAGTTGCCACACTGTTTGGCATCTGCCTCTGTTGCCACACTGTTTGGAGGCAGCTGTCACAGTTGCCACACTGTTTGGAGGCAGCTGCCTTTGTTGCAACACTGTTTGGAGGCAGCTGCCTTTGTTGCCACACTGTTTGGAGGCAGCTGTCACCGTTGCAGCACTGTTTGGAGGCAGCTGCCTTTGTTTCCACACTGTTTGGCATCTGCCTCTGTTGCCACACTGTTTGGAGGCAGCTGTCACAGTTGCCACACTGTTTGGAGGCAGCTGTCACAGTTGCCACACTGTTTGGAGGCAGCTGCCTTTGTTGCCACACTGTTTGGCATCTGACTCTGTTGCCACACTGTTTTGAGGCAGCTGTCACAGTTGCCACACTGTTTGGAGGCTGCTGTCACTGTTGCCACACTGTTTGGCATCTGCCTCTGTTGCTACACTGTTTGGAGGCAGCTGTCACAGTTGCCACACTGTTTGGAGGCAGCCGTCACAGTTGCCACACTGTTTGGCATCTGCCTCTGTTGCCACACTGTTTGGAGGCAAATGTCACAGTTGCCACACTGTTTGGCATCTGCCTCTGTTGCCACACTGTTTGGAGGCAAATGTCACAGTTGCCACACTGTTTGAGGCAGCTGTCACAGTTGCCACACTGTTTAGAGGCAGCTGTCACAGTTGCCACACTGTTTGGAGGCAGCTGTCAAGTTGCCACACTGTTTGGAGGCAGCTGTCACAGTTTCAGCACTGTTTGGAGGCAGCTGTCGAAGTTACCACACTGTTTGGAGGCATCTGCCTCTGTTGCCACACTGTTTGGAGGCAGCGGCCTTTGTTGCAACACTGTTTGGCATCTGCCTCTGTTTCCACACTGTTTGGAGTCATCTGCCTCTGTTGCCACACTGTTTGGAGGCAGGTGTCACAGTTGCCACACTGTTTGGAGGCAGTTGTTGAAGATACCACACTGTTTGGATGCAGCTGCCTTTGTTGCCACACTGTTTGGCATCTGCCTCTGTTGCCACACTGTTTGGAGGCAGCTGTCACAGTTGCCACACTGTTTGGAGGCAGCTGTCACAGTTGCCACACTGTTTGGAGACAGCTGTCACAGTTGCCACTGTTTGGAGGCAGCTGTCACAGTTGCCACACTGTTTGGAGGCAGCTGTCGAAGTTACTTCACTGTTTGGAGGCATCTGCCTCTGTTGCCACACTGTTTGGAGGCAGCGGCCTTTGTTGCCACACTGTTTGGCATCTGCCTCTGTTTCCACACTGTTTGGAGGCAGCTGTCACAGTTGCAACACTGTTTGGACGCAGCTGCCTTTGTTGCCACACTGTTTGGAGGCAGCTGTCACAGTTGCCACACTGTTTGGAGGCAGCTGTCGAAGTTACCACACTGTTTGGAGGCAGCGGTCACAGTTGCCACACTGTTTGGAGGCAAATGTCACAGTTGCCACACTGTTTGGAGGCAAATGTCACAGTTGCCACACTGTTCAGAGTCAGCTGTCACAGTTGCCACACTGTTTAGAGGCAGCTGTCACAGTTGCCACACTGTTCGGAGGCAGCTGTCACAGTTGCCACACTGTTTGGAGGCAGCTGCCTTTGTTGCAACACTGTTTGGAGGCAGCTGCCTTTGTTGCCACACTGTTTGGAGGCAGCTGTCACCGTTGCAGCACTGTTTGGAGGCAGCTGCCTTTGTTGCCACACTGTTTGGCATCTGCCTCTGTTGCCACACTGTTTGGAGGCAGCTGTCACAGTTGCCACACTGTTTGGAGGCAGCTGTCACAGTTGCCACACTGTTTGGAGGCAGCTGCCTTTGTTGCCACACTGTTTGGCATCTGACTCTGTTGCCACACTGTTTTGAGGCAGCTGTCACAGTTGCCACACTTTTGGAGGCGCTGTCACTGTTGCCACACTGTTTGGCATCTGCCTCTGTTGCTACACTGTTTGGAGGCAGCTGTCACAGTTGCCACACTGTTTGGAGGCAGCTGTCACAGTTGCCACACTGTTTGGCATCTGCCTCTGTTGCCACACTGTTTGGAGGCAATGTCACCTGTCATCTGCCTCTGTTGCCACACTGTTTGGAGGCAGCTGCCTTTGTTGCCACACTGTTTGGCATCTGCCTCTGTTGCCACACTGTTTGGAGGCATCTGCCTCTGTTGCCACACTGTTTGGAGGCAGCTGTCACAGTTGCCACACTGTTTGGAGGCAGCTGCCTTTGTTTGCCACACTGTTTGGCATCTGCCTCTGTTGCCACACTGTTTGGAGGCAGCTGTCACAGTTTCAGCACTGTTTGGAGGCAGCTGTCGAAACCACACTGTTTGGAGGCATCTGCCTCTGTTGCCACACTGTTTGGAGGCAGCTGTCACAGTTTCAGCACTGTTTAGAGGCAGCTGTCACAGTTGCCACACTGTTTGGAGGCAGCTGTCGAAGTTACCACACTGTTTGGAGACAGCTGCCTTTGTTGCCACACTGTTTGTAATCTGCTTCTGTTGCCACACTGTTGGGAGGCAGCTGTGACAGTTACCACACTGTTTGGAGGCAGCTGTCACAGTGGCCACATTGTTTGGAGGCAGCTGCCTTTGTTGCCACACTGTTTGGAGGCAGCTGTCACAGATGCCACACTGTTTGGCATCTGCCTCTGTTGCCACACTGTTTGGAGGCAGCTGTCACAGTTGCCACACTGTTTGGAGGCAAATGTCACAGTTGCCACACTGTTCAGAGTCAGCTGTCACAGTTGCCACACTGTTTAGAGGCAGCTGTCACAGTTGCCACACTGTTTGGAGGCAGCTGTCAAGTTCCACACTGTTTGGAGGCAGCTGCCTTTGTTGCCACACTGTTTGGCATCTGCCTCTGTTGCCACACTGTTTGGAGGCAGCTGCCTTTGTTGCCACATGTTTGGCACTGCCTCTGTGCACACTGTTTAGAGGCAGCTGTCACAGTTGCCACACTGTTTGGAGGCAGCTGCCTTTGTTTCCACACTGTTTGGCATCTGCCTCTGTTGCCACACTGTTTGGAGGCAGCTGTCGAAGTTACCACACTGTTTGGCGGCAGCGGCCTTTGTTGCAACACTGTTTGGCATCTGCCTCTGTTTCCACACTGTTTGGAGGCATCTGCCTCTGTTGCCACACTGTTTGGAGGCAGGTGTCACAGTTGCCACACTGTTTGGAGGCAGCTGTTGAAGATACCACACTGTTTGGATGCAGCTGCCTTTGTTGCCACACTGTTTGGCATCTGCCTCTGTTGCCACACTGTTTGGAGGCAGCTGTCACAGTTGCCACACTGTTTGGAGGCAGCTGTCACAGTTGCCACACTGTTTGGAGGCAGCTGTCGAAGTTACCACACTGTTGGAGGCAGCTGCCTTTGTTGCCACACTGTTTGGCATCTGCCTCTGTTGCCACACTGTTTGGAGGCAGCTGTCACAGTTGCCACACTGTTTGGAGGCAGCTGTGACATTTACCACACTGTTTGGAGGCAGCTGTCACAGTGGCCACACTGTTTGGAAGCAGCTGCCTTTGTTGCCACACTGTTTTGAGGCAGCTGTCACAGATGCCACACTGTTTGGCATCTGCCTCTGTTGCCACACTGTTTGGAGGCAGCTGTCACAGTTGCCACACTGTTTGGAGGCAGCTGCCTTTGTTGCAACACTGTTTGGAGGCAGCTGCCTTTGTTGCCACACTGTTTGGAGGCAGCTGTCACCATTGCAGCACTGTTTGGAGGCAGCTGCCTTTGTTTCCACACTGTTTGGCATCTGCCTCTGTTGCCACACTGTTTGGAGGAAGCTGTCACAGTTGCCACACTGTTTGGAGGCAGCCGTCACAGTTGCCACACTGTTTGGAGGCAGCTGCCTTTGTTGCCACACTGTTTGGCATCTGACTCTGTTGCCACACTGTTTTGAGGCAGCTGTCACAGTTGCCACACTTTTTGGAGGCTGCTGTCACTGTTGCCACACTGTTTGGCATCTGCCTCTGTTGCTACACTGTTTGGAGGCAGCTGTCACAGTTGCCACACTGTTTGGAGGCAGCCGTCACAGTTGCCACACTGTTTGGCATCTGCCTCTGTTGCCACACTGTTTGGAGGCAACTGTCACAGTTGCCACACTGTTTGGCATCTGCCTCTGTTGCCACACTGTTTGGAGGCAAATGTCACAGTTGCCACACTGTTCAGAGTCAGCTGTCACAGTTGCCACACTGTTTAGAGGCAGCTGTCACAGTTGCCACACTGTTTGGAGGCAGCTGTCGAAGTTACCACACTGTTTGGAGGCAGCTGTCACAGTTTCAGCACTGTTTGGAGGCAGCTGTCGAAGTTACCACACTGTTTGGAGGCATCTGCCTCTGTTGCCACACTGTTTGGAGGCAGCGGCCTTTGTTGCAACACTGTTTGGCATCTGCCTCTGTTTCCACACTGTTTGGAGTCATCTGCCTCTGTTGCCACACTGTTTGGAGGCAGGTGTCACAGTTGCCACACTGTTTGGAGGCAGCTGTTGAAGATACCACACTGTTTGGATGCAGCTGCCTTTGTTGCCACACTGTTTGGCATCTGCCTCTGTTGCCACACTGTTTGGAGGCAGCTGTCACAGTTGCCACACTGTTTGGAGGCAGCTGTCACAGTTGCCACACTGTTTGGAGACAGCTGTCACAGTTGCCACTGTTTGGAGGCAGCTGTCACAGTTGCCACACTGTTTGGAGGCAGCTGTCGAAGTTACTTCACTGTTTGGAGGCATCTGCCTCTGTTGCCACACTGTTTGGAGGCAGCGGCCTTTGTTGCCACACTGTTTGGCATCTGCCTCTGTTTCCACACTGTTTGGAGGCAGCTGTCACAGTTGCACACTGTTTGGACGCAGCTGCCTTTGTTGCCACACTGTTTGGAGGCAGCTGTCACAGTTGCCACACTGTTTGGAGGCAGCTGTCCAAGTTACCACACTGTTTGGAGGCAGCGGTCACAGTTGCCACACTGTTTGGAGGCAAATGTCACAGTTGCCACACTGTTTGGGCAAATGTCACAGTTGCCACACTGTTCAGAGTCAGCTGTCACAGTTGCCACACTGTTTAGAGGCAGCTGTCACAGTTGCCACACTGTTCGGAGGCAGCTGTCACAGTTGCCACACTGTTTGGAGGCAGCTGCCTTTGTTGCAACACTGTTTGGAGGCAGCTGCCTTTGTTGCCACACTATTTGGAGGCAGCTGTCACCATTGCAGCACTGTTTGGAGGCAGCTGCCTTTGTTTCCACACTGTTTGGCATCTGCCTCTGTTGCCACACTGTTTGGAGGAAGCTGTCACAGTTGCCACACTGTTTGGAGGCAGCCGTCACAGTTGCCACACTGTTTGGAGGCAGCTGCCTTTGTTGCCACACTGTTTGGCATCTGACTCTGTTGCCACACTGTTTTGAGGCAGCTGTCACAGTTGCCACACTTTTTGGAGGCTGCTGTCACTGTTGCCACACTGTTTGGCATCTGCCTCTGTTGCTACACTGTTTGGAGGCAGCTGTCACAGTTGCCACACTGTTTGGAGGCAGCCGTCACAGTTGCCACACTGTTTGGCATCTGCCTCTGTTGCCACACTGTTTGGAGGCAAATGTCACAGTTGCCACACTGTTTGGCATCTGCCTCTGTTTCCACACTGTTTGGAGGCAGCTGTCACAGTTGCAACACTGTTTGGACGCAGCTGCCTTTGTTGCCACACTGTTTGGAGGCAGCTGTCACAGTTGCCACACTGTTTGGAGGCAGCTGTCAAAGTTACCACACTGTTTGGAGGCAGCGGTCACAGTTGCCACACTGTTTGGAGGCAAATGTCACAGTTGCCACACTGTTTGGAGGCAATGTCACAGTTGCCACACTGTTCAGAGTCAGCTGTCACAGTTGCCACACTGTTTAGAGGCAGCTGTCACAGTTGCCACACTGTTCGGAGGCAGCTGTCGAAGTTACCACACTGTTTGGAGGCATCTGCCTCTGTTGCCACACTGTTTGGAGGCAGCTGTCACAGTTGCCACACTGTTTGGAGGCAGCTGTCGAAGTTACCACACTGTTGGAGGCAGCTGCCTTTGTTGCCACACTGTTTGGCATCTGCCTCTGTTGCCACACTGTTTGGAGGCAGCTGTCACAGTTGCCACACTGTTTGGAGGCAGCTGTGACATTTACCACACTGTTTGGAGGCAGCTGTCACAGTGGCTACACTGTTTGGAGGCAGCTGTGACATTTACCACACTGTTTGGAGGCAGCTGTCGAAGTTACCACACTGTTGGAGGCAGCTGCCTTTGTTGCCACACTGTTTGGCATCTGCCTCTGTTGCCACACTGTTTGGAGGCAGCTGTCACAGTTGCCACACTGTTTGGAGGCAGCTGTGACATTTACCACACTGTTTGGAGGCAGCTGTCACAGTGGCCACACTGTTTGGAGGCAGCTGTCACAGTTGCCACATTGTTTGGAGGCAGCTGTCGAAGTTACCACACTGTTTGGAGGCAGCTGCCTTTGTTGCCACACTGTTTGGCATCTGCCTCTGTTGGCACACTGTTTGGAGTCAGCTGTCACAGTTGCCACACTGTTTGGAGGCAGCTGTGACAGTTACCACACTGTTTGGCATCTGCCTCTTTTGCCACACTGTTTGGAGGCAGCTGTCACAGTTGCCACACTGTTTGGAGGCAAATGTCACAGTTGCCACGCTGTTCAGAGTCAGCTGTCACAGTTGCCACACTGTTTAGAGGCAGCTGTCACAGTTGCCACACTGTTTGGAGGCAGCTGTTGAAGTTACCACACTGTTTGGAGGCAGCTGTCACAGTTGCCACACTGTTTGGAGACAGCTGCCTTTGTTGCCACACTGTTTGGAGGCAGCTGTGACAGTTGCCACACTGTTTGGAGGCAGCTGTCACAGTTGCCACACTGTTTGGAGGCTGCTGTCAAAGTTGCCACATTGTTTGAAGGCAGCTGTCACAGTTGCCACACTGTTTGGAGGCAGCTGTCACAGTTGCCACACTGTTTGGAGGCAGCTGTCGAAGTTACCACACTGTTTGCAGGCAGCTGCCTTTGTTTCCACACTGTTTGGCATCTGCCTCTGTTGCCACACTGTTTGGAGGCAGCTTTCACAGTTGCCACACTGTTTGGAGGCAAATGTCACAGTTGCCACACTGTTCAGAGGCAGCTGTCACAGTTGTTTGGAGGCAGCTGCCTTTGTTGCCACACTGTTTGGCATCTGCCTCTGTTGCCACACTGTTTGGAGGCAGCTGTCGAAGTTACCACACTGTTTGGAGGCAACTGCCTTTGTTTCCACACTGTTTGGCATCTGCCTCTGTTGCCACACTGTTTGGAGGCAGCTGTCACAGTTGCCACACTGTTTGGAGGCAGCTGTCGAAGTTACCACACTGTTTGGAGGCAGCTGCCTTTGTTGCCACACTGTTTGGCATCTGCCTCTGTTGCCATACTGTTTGGAGGCAGCTGCCTTTGTTGCCACATGTTTGGCATCTGCCTCTGTTGCCACACTGTTTAGAGGCAGCTGTCACAGTTGCCACACTGTTTGGAGGCAGCTGTCGAAGTTACCACACTGTTTGGAGGCAGCTGCCTTTGTTGCCACACTGTTTGGCATCTGCCTCTGTTGCCATACTGTTTGGAGGCAGCTGCCTTTGTTGCCACATGTTTGGCATCTGCCTCTGTTGCCACACTGTTTAGAGGCAGCTGTCACAGTTGCCACACTGTTTGGAGGCAGCTGTGACAGTTACCACACTGTTTGGCAGCTGCCTTTGTTGCCACATGTTTGGCATCTGCCTCTGTTGCCACACTGTTTGGAGGCAAATGTCTTGCTGTTAAGCAGCTGTCACAGTTGCCACACTGTTTAGAGGCAGCTGTCACAGTTGCCACACTGTTTTTGGAGGCAGCTGTAACAGTTACCACACTGTTTGGAGGCAGCTGTCAAAGTTACCACACTGTTTGGAGGCAGCGGTCACAGTTGCCACACTGTTTGGAGGCAAATGTCACAGTTGCCACACTGTTTGGAGGCAAATGTCACAGTTGCCACACTGTTCAGAGTCAGCTGTCACAGTTGCCACACTGTTTAGAGGCAGCTGTCACAGTTGCCACACTGTTCGGAGGCAGCTGTCGATGTTACCACACTGTTTGGCATCTGCCTCTGTTGCCACACTGTTTGGAGGCAGCTGTCACAGTTGCCACACTGTTTGGAGGCAGCTGTCAGTTACCACACTGTTGGAGGCAGCTGCCTTTGTTGCCACACTGTTTGGCATCTGCCTCTGTTGCCACACTGTTTGGAGGCAGCTGTCACAGTTGCCACACTGTTTGGAGGCAGCTGTGACATTTACCACACTGTTTGGGGCAGCTGTCACAGTGGCACACTGTTTGAGGCAGCTGTGACATTTACCACACTGTTTGGAGGCAGCTGTCGAAGTTACCACACTGTTGGAGGCAGCTGCCTTTGTTGCCACACTGTTTGGCATCTGCCTCTGTTGCCACACTGTTTGGAGGCAGCTGTCACAGTTGCCACACTGTTTGGAGGCAGCTGTGACATTTACCACACTGTTTGGAGGCAGCTGTCACAGTGGCCACACTGTTTGGAGGCAGCTGTGACAGTTACCACACTGTTTGGCATCTGCCTCTTTTGCCACACTGTTTGGAGGCAGCTGTCACAGTTGCCACACTGTTTGCAATGACAGTTGCCACTGTTAAGTGCTTGCCACACTGTTTGAGGCAGCTGTCACAGTTGCCACACTGTTTGGAGGCAGCTGCTTGTTGCCACACTGTTTGGCATCTGACTCTGTTGCCACACTGTTTTGAGGCAGCTGTCACAGTTGCCACCTTTTTGAGGCTGCTGTCACTGTTGCCACACTGTTTGGCATCTGCCTCTGTTGCTACACTGTTTGGAGGCAGCTGTCACAGTTGCCACACTGTTTGGAGGCAGCTGTCACAGTTGCCACACTGTTTGGCATCTGCCTCTGTTGCCACACTGTTTGGAGGCAAATGTCACAGTTGCCACACTGTTTGGCATCTGCCTCTGTTGCCACACTGTTTGGAGGCAAATGTCACAGTTGCCACACTGTTTGGAGGCAAATGTCACAGTTGCCACACTGTTCAGAGTCAGCTGTCACAGTTGCCAACTGTTTAGAGGCAGCTGTCAGGTTGCCACATTGTTTGAGGCAGCTGTCAGTTGCCACACTGTTTGGAGGCAGCTGTCACAGTTGCCACACTGTTTGGAGGCAGCTGCCTTTGTTTCCACACTGTTTGGCATCTGCCTCTGTTGCCACACTGTTTGGAGGCAGCTGTCACAGTTTCAGCACTGTTTGGAGGCAGCTGTCGAGTTACCACACTGTTTGGAGGCATCTGCCTCTGTTGCCACACTGTTTGAGGCAGCGGCCTTTGTTGCAACACTGTTTGGCATCTGCCTCTGTTTCCACACTGTTTGGCATCTGCCTCTGTTGCCACACTGTTTGGAGGCAGGTGTCACAGTTGCCACACTGTTTGGAGGCAGCTGTTGAAGATACCACACTGTTTGGATGCAGCTGCCTTTGTTGCCACACTGTTTGGCATCTGCCTCTGTTGCCACACTGTTTGGAGGCAGCTGTCACAGTTGCCACACTGTTTGGCAGCTGTCAGGTTGCCACACTGTTTGGAGACAGCTGTCACAGTTGCCACTGTTTGGAGGCAGCTGTCACAGTTGCCACACTGTTTGGAGGCAGCTGTCGAAGTTACCTCACTGTTTGGGCATCTGCCTCTGTTGCCAACTGTTTGGAGAGCGGCCTTTGTTGCCACACTGTTTGGCATCTGCCTCTGTTTCCACACTGTTTGGAGGCAGCTGTCACAGTTGCAACACTGTTTGAGCCCTGTGCCTTTGTTGCCACACTGTTTGGAGGCAGCTGTCACAGTTGCCACACTGTTTGGAGGCAGCTGTGAAGTTACCACACTGTTTGAGGCAGCGGTCACAGTTGCCACACTGTTTGGAGGCAAATGTCACAGTTGCCACACTGTTTGGAGGCAAATGTCACAGTTGCCACACTGTTCAGAGTCAGCTGTCACAGTTGCCACACTGTTTAGAGGCAGCTGTCACAGTTGCCACACTGTTCGAGGCAGCTGTCGAGTTACCACACTGTTTGGGGCATCTGCCTCTGTTGCCACACTGTTTGGAGGCAGCTGTCACAGTTGCCACACTGTTTGGAGGCAGCTGTGAAGTTACCACACTGTTGGAGGCAGCTGCCTTTGTTGCCACACTGTTTGGCATCTGCCTCTGTTGCCACACTGTTTGGCATCTGCCTCTGTTTCACACTGTTTGGAGGCAGCTGTCACAGTTGCAACACTGTTTGGGCAGCTGCCTTTGTTGCCACACTGTTTGAAGGCAGCTGTCACAGTTGCCACACTGTTTGGAGGCAGCTGTCGAAGTTACCACACTGTTTGGAGGCAGCTGCCTCTGTTGCCACACTGTTTGGATGCACGGTCACAGTTGCCACACTGTTGGAGGCAAATGTCCAGTTGCCACACTGTTAATCGCCCTTGCACTGTTTAGGCAGCTGTCACAGTTGCCACACTGTTCGGAGGCAGCTGTCAGTTACCACACTGTTTGGGCATCTGCCTCTGTTGCCACACTGTTTGGAGGCAGCTGTCACAGTTGCCACACTGTTTGGAGGCAGCTGTCAAGTTACCACACTGTTGGAGGCAGCTGCCTTTGTTGCCACACTGTTTGGCATCTGCCTCTGTTGCAACACTGTTTGGAGGAAGCTGTCACAGTTGCCACACTGTTTGGAGGCAGCCGTCACAGTTGCCACACTGTTTGGAGGCAGCTGCCTTTGTTGCCACACTGTTTGGCATCTGACTCTGTTGCCACACTGTTTTGAGGCAGCTGTCACAGTTGCCACACTTTTTGGAGGCTGCTGTCACTGTTGCCACACTGTTTGGCATCTGCCTCTGTTGCTACACTGTTTGGAGGCAGCTGTCACAGTTGCCACACTGTTTGGAGGCAGCCGTCACAGTTGCCACACTGTTTGGAGGCAAATGTCACAGTTGCCACACTGTTTGGCATCTGCCTCTGTTGCCACACTGTTTGGAGGCAAATGTCACAGTTGCCACACTGTTTGGAGGCAAATGTCACAGTTGCCACACTGTTCAGAGTCAGCTGTCACAGTTGCCACACTGTTTAGAGGCAGCTGTCACAGTTGCCACACTGTTTGGAGGCAGCTGTCGAAGTTACCACACTGTTGGAGGCAGCTGCCTTTGTTGCCACACTGTTTGGCATCTGCCTCTGTTGCCACACTGTTTGGAGGCAGCTGTCACAGTTGCCACACTGTTTGGAGGCAGCTGTGACATTTACCATACTGTTTGGAGGCAGCTGTCACAGTGGCCACACTGTTTGGAGGCAGCTGTCACAGTTGCCACATTGTTTGGAGGCAGCTGTCGAAGTTACCACACTGTTTGGAGGCAGCTGCCTTTGTTGCCACACTGTTTGGCATCTGCCTCTGTTGCCACACTGTTTGGAGTCAGCTGTCACAGTTGCCACACTGTTTGGAGGCAGCTGTGACAGTTACCACACTGTTTGGCATCTGCCTCTGTTGCCACACTGTTTGGAGGCAGCTGTCACAGTTGCCACACTGTTTGGAGGCAAATGTCACAGTTGCCACACTGTTCAGAGGCAGCTGTCACAGTTGCCACACTGTTTAGAGGCAGCTGTCACAGTTGCCACACTGTTTGGAGGCAGCTGTTGAAGTTACCACACTGTTTGGAGGCAGCTGTCACAGTTGCCACACTGTTTGGAGGCAAATGTCACAGTTGCCACACTGTTCAGAGTCAGCTGTCACAGTGGCCACACTGTTTGGAGGCAGCTGTGACATTTACCACACTGTTTGGAGGCAGCTGTCGAAGTTACCACACTGTTGGAGGCAGCTGCCTTTGTTGCCACACTGTTTGGCATCTGCCTCTGTTGCCACACTGTTTGGAGGCAGCTGTCACAGTTGCCACACTGTTTGGAGGCAGCTGTGACATTTACCACACTGTTTGGAGGCAGCTGTCACAGTGGCCACACTGTTTGGAGGCAGCTGTCACAGTTGCCACATTGTTTGGAGGCAGCTGTCGAAGTTACCACACTGTTTGGAGGCAGCTGCCTTTGTTGCCACACTGTTTGGCATCTGCCTCTGTTGCCACACTGTTTGGAGTCAGCTGTCACAGTTGCCACACTGTTTGGAGGCAGCTGTGACAGTTACCACACTGTTTGGCATCTGCCTCTGTTGCCACACTGTTTGAGGCAGCTGTCACAGTTGCCACACTGTTGGAGGCAAATGTCACAGTTGCCACACTGTTCAGAGTCAGCTGTCACTTGCCACACTGTTTGGCAGCTGTCACAGTTGCACACTTTGAGGCAGCTTTGAAGTTACCACACTGTTTGGAGGCAGCTGTCACAGTTGCCACACTGTTTGGAGGCAAATGTCACAGTTGCCACACTGTTTGGAGGCAGTCACAGTTGCCACACTGTTCAGAGTCAGCTGTCACAGTTGCCACACTGTTTGAGGCAGCTGTCACAGTTGCCACACTGTTCGAGGCAGCTGTCAAGTTACCACACTGTTTGAGGCATCTGCCTCTGTTGCCACACTGTTTGGAGGCAGCTGTCACAGTTGCCACACTGTTTGGAGGCAGCTGTCGAAGTTACCACACTGTTGGAGGCAGCTGCCTTTGTTGCCACACTGTTTGGCATCTGCCTCTGTTGCCACACTGTTTGGAGGCAGCTGTCACAGTTGCCACACTGTTTGGAGGCAGCTGTGACATTTACCACACTGTTTGGAGGCAGCTGTCACAGTGGCCACACTGTTTGGAGGCAGCTGTGACATTTACCACACTGTTTGGAGGCAGCTGTCGAAGTTACCACACTGTTGGAGGCAGCTGCCTTTGTTGCCACACTGTTTGGCATCTGCCTCTGTTGCCACACTGTTTGGAGGCAGCTGTCACAGTTGCCACACTGTTCGGAGGCAGCTGTCGAAGTTACCACACTGTTTGGAGGCATCTGCCTCTGTTGCCACACTGTTTGGAGGCAGCTGTCACAGTTGCCACACTGTTTGGAGGCAGCTGTCGAAGTTACCACACTGTTGGAGGCAGCTGCCTTTGTTGCCACACTGGTTGGCATCTGCCTCTGTTGCCACACTGTTTGGCATCTGCCTCTGTTTCCACACTGTTTGGAGGCAGCTGTCACAGTTGCAACACTGTTTGGACGCAGCTGCCTTTGTTGCCACACTGTTTGAAGGCAGCTGTCACAGTTGCCACACTGTTTGGAGGCAGCTGTCGAAGTTACCACACTGTTTGGAGGCAGCTGCCTCTGTTGCCACACTGTTTGGATGCAACGGTCACAGTTGCCACACTGTTTGGAGGCAAATGTCACAGTTGCCACACTGTTCAGAGTCAGCTGTCACAGTTGCCACACTGTTTAGAGGCAGCTGTCACAGTTGCCACACTGTTCGGAGGCAGCTGTCGAAGTTACCACACTGTTTGGAGGCATCTGCCTCTGTTGCCACACTGTTTGGAGGCAGCTGTCACAGTTGCCACACTGTTTGGAGGCAGCTGTCGAAGTTACCACACTGTTGGAGGCAGCTGCCTTTGTTGCCACACTGTTTGGCATCTGCCTCTGTTGCAACACTGTTTGGAGGAAGCTGTCACAGTTGCCACACTGTTTGGAGGCGTCACAGTTGCCACACTGTTTGGAGGCAGCTGCCTTTGTTGCCACACTGTTTGGCATCTGACTCTGTTGCCACACTGTTTTGAGGCAGCTGTCACAGTTGCCACACTTTTTGGAGGCTGCTGTCACTGTTGCCACACTGTTTGGCATCTGCCTCTGTTGCTACACTGTTTGGAGGCAGCTGTCACAGTTGCCACACTGTTTGGAGGCAGCCGTCACAGTTGCCACACTGTTTGGCATCTGCCTCTGTTGCCACACTGTTTGGAGGCAAATGTCACAGTTGCCACACTGTTTGGCATCTGCCTCTGTTGCCACACTGTTTGGAGGCATATGCACAGTTGCCACACTGTTTGGAGGCAAATGTCACAGTTGCCACACTGTTCAGAGTCAGCTGTCACAGTTGCCACACTGTTTAGAGGCAGCTGTCACAGTTGCCACACTGTTTGGAGGCAGCTGTCGAAGTTACCACACTGTTTGGAGGCAGCTGTCACAGTTGCCACACTGTTTGGAGGCAGCTGCCTTTGTTTCCACACTGTTTGGCATCTGCCTCTGTTGCCACACTGTTTAGAGGCAGCTGTCACAGTTTCAGCACTGTTTGGAGGCAGCTGTCGAAGTTACCACACTGTTTGGAGGCATCTGCCTCTGTTGCCACACTGTTTGGAGGCAGCGGCCTTTGTTGCAACACTGTTTGGCATCTGCCTCTGTTTCCACACTGTTTGGAGTCATCTGCCTCTGTTGCCACACTGTTTGGAGGCAGGTGTCACAGTTGCCACACTGTTTGGAGGCAGCTGTTGAAGATACCACACTGTTTGGATGCAGCTGCCTTTGTTGCCACACTGTTTGGCATCTGCCTCTGTTGCCACACTGTTTGGAGGCAGCTGTCACAGTTGCCACACTGTTTGGAGGCAGCTGTCACAGTTGCCACACTGTTTGGAGACAGCTGTCACAGTTGCCACTGTTTGGAGGCAGCTGTCACAGTTGCCACACTGTTTGGAGGCAGCTGTCGAAGTTACCTCACTGTTTGGAGGCATCTGCCTCTGTGGCCACACTGTTTGGAGGCAGCGGCCTTTGTTGCCACACTGTTTGGCATCTGCCTCTGTTTCCACACTGTTTGGAGGCAGCTGTCACAGTTGCAACACTGTTTGCGAGCTGCCTTTGTTGCCACACTGTTTGGAGGCAGCTGTCACAGTTGCCACACTGTTTGGAGGCAGCTGTCAAGTTACCACACTGTTTGGAGGCAGCGGTCACAGTTGCCACACTGTTTGGAGGCAAATGTCACAGTTGCCACACTGTTTGGAGGCAAATGTCACAGTTGCCACACTGTTCAGAGTCAGCTGTCACAGTTGCCACACTGTTTAGAGGCAGCTGTCACAGTTGCCACACTGTTCGGAGGCAGCTGTCGAAGTTACCACACTGTTTGGAGGCATCTGCCTCTGTTGCCACCTGTTTGGAGGCAGCTGTCACAGTTGCCACACTGTTTGGAGGCAGCTGTCAAGTTACCACACTGTTGGAGGCAGCTGCCTTTGTTGCCACACTGTTTGGCATCTGCCTCTGTTGCCACACTGTTTGGAGGCAGCTGTCACAGTTGCCACACTGTTTGGAGGCAGCTGTGACATTTACCACACTGTTTGGAGGCAGCTGTCACAGTGGCCACACTGTTTGGAGGCAGCTGTGACATTTACCACACTGTTTGGAGGCAGCTGTCAGTTACCACACTGTTGGAGGCAGCTGCCTTTGTTGCCACACTGTTTGGCATCTGCCTCTGTTGCCACACTGTTTGGAGGCAGCTGTCACAGTTGCCACACTGTTTGGAGGCAGCTGTGACAGTTGCCACACTGTTTGGAGGCAGCTGTCACAGTTGCCACACTGTTTGGAGGCAGCTGTCACAGTTGCCACATTGTTTGGAGGCAGCTGTCGAAGTTACCACACTGTTTGGAGGCAGCTGCCTTTGTTGCCACACTGTTTGGCATCTGCCTCTGTTGCCACACTGTTTGGAGTCAGCTGTCACAGTTGCCACACTGTTTGGAGGCAGCTGTGACAGTTACCACACTGTTTGGCATCTGCCTCTGTTGCCACACTGTTTGGAGGCAGCTGTCACAGTTGCCACACGTTGGAGCAAATGTCACAGTTGCCACACTGTTCAAGTCAGCTGTCACAGTTGCCACACTGTTTAGAGGCAGCTGTCACAGTTGCCACACTGTTTGGAGGCAGCTGTTGAGTTACCACACTGTTTGGAGGCAGCTGTCACAGTTGCCACACTGTTTGGAGGCAAATGTCACAGTTGCCACACTGTTCAAGGCAGCTGTCACAGTGGCCACACTGTTTGGAGGCAGCTGTGACATTTCCACACTGTTTGGAGGCAGCTGTCAAGTTACCACACTGTTGGAGGCAGCTGCCTTTGTTGCCACACTGTTTGGCATCTGCCTCTGTTGCCACACTGTTTGGAGGCAGCTGTCACAGTTGCCACACTGTTTGGAGGCAGCTGTGACAGTTACCACACTGTTTGGAGGCAGCTGTCACAGTGGCCACACTGTTTGGAGGCAGCTGTCACAGTTGCCACATTGTTTGGAGGCAGCTGTCAGTTACCACACTGTTTGGAGGCAGCTGCCTTTGTTGCCACACTGTTTGGCATCTGCCTCTGTTGCCACACTGTTTGGAGTCAGCTGTCACAGTTGCCACACTGTTTGGAGGCAGGTGACAGTACCACACTGTTTGGCATCTGCCTCTGTTGCCACACTGTTTGGAGGCAGCTGTCACAGTTGCCACACTGTTTGGAGGCAAATGTCACAGTTGCCACACTGTTCAGAGTCAGCTGTCACAGTTGCCACACTGTTTAGAGGCAGCTGTCACAGTTGCCACACTGTTTGGAGGCAGCTGTCACAGTTGCCACACTGTTTGGAGGCAAATGTCACAGTTGCCACACTGTTTGGAGGCAAATGTCACAGTTGCCACACTGTTCGGAGTCAGCTGTCACAGTTGCCACACTGTTTAGAGGCAGCTGTCACAGTTGCCACACTGTTCGGAGGCAGCTGTCGAAGTTACCACACTGTTTAGAGGCATCTGCCTCTGTTGCCACACTGTTTGGAGGCAGCTGTCACAGTTGCCACACTGTTTGGAGGCAGCTGTCGAAGTTACCACACTGTTGGAGGCAGCTGCCTTTGTGCCACACTGTTTGGCATCTGCCTCTGTTGCCACACTGTTTGGAGGCAGCTGTCACAGTTGCCACACTGTTTGGAGGCAGCTGTGACATTTACCACACTGTTTGGAGGCAGCTGTCACAGTGGCCACACTGTTTGGAGGCAGCTGTGACATTTACCACACTGTTTGGAGGCAGCTGTCGAAGTTACCACACTGTTGGAGGCAGCTGCCTTTGTTGCCACACTGTTTGGCATCTGCCTCTGTTGCCACACTGTTTGGAGGCAGCTGTCACAGTTGCCACACTGTTTGGAGGCAGCTGTGACATTTACCACACTGTTTGGAGGCAGCTGTCACAGTGGCCACACTGTTTGGAGGCAGCTGTCACAGTTGCCACATTGTTTGGAGGCAGCTGTCAGTTACCACACTGTTTTGAGGCAGCTGCCTTTGTTGCCACACTGTTTGGCATCTGCCTCTGTTGCCACACTGTTTGGAGTCAGCTGTCACAGTTGCCACACTGTTTGGAGGCAGCTGTGACAGTTACCACACTGTTTGGCATCTGCCTCTTTTGCCACACTGTTTGGAGGCAGCTGTCACAGTTGCCACACTGTTTGGAGGCAAATGTCACAGTTGCCACGCTGTTCAGAGTCAGCTGTCACAGTTGCCACACTGTTTAGAGGCAGCTGTCACAGTTGCCACACTGTTTGGAGGCAGCTGTTGAAGTTACCACACTGTTTGGAGGCAGCTGTCACAGTTGCCACACTGTTTGGAGACAGCTGCCTTTGTTGCCACACTGTTTGGAGGCAGCTGTGACAGTTGCCACACTGTTTGGAGGCAGCTGTCACAGTTGCCACACTGTTTGGAGGCTGCTGTCAAAGTTGCCACATTGTTTGAAGGCAGCTGTCACAGTTGCCACACTGTTTGGAGGCAGCTGTCACAGTTGCCACACTGTTTGGAGGCAGCTGTCGAAGTTACCACACTGTTTGCAGGCAGCTGCCTTTGTTTCCACACTGTTTGGCATCTGCCTCTGTTGCCACACTGTTTGGAGGCAGCTTTCACAGTTGCCACACTGTTTGGAGGCAAATGTCACAGTTGCCACACTGTTCAGAGGCAGCTGTCACAGTTGTTTGGAGGCAGCTGCCTTTGTTGCCACACTGTTTGGCATCTGCCTCTGTTGCCACACTGTTTGGAGGCAGCTGTCGAAGTTACCACACTGTTTGGAGGCAACTGCCTTTGTTTCCACACTGTTTGGCATCTGCCTCTGTTGCCACACTGTTTGGAGGCAGCTGTCACAGTTGCCACACTGTTTGGAGGCAGCTGTCGAAGTTACCACACTGTTTGGAGGCAGCTGCCTTTGTTGCCACACTGTTTGGCATCTGCCTCTGTTGCCATACTGTTTGGAGGCAGCTGCCTTTGTTGCCACATGTTTGGCATCTGCCTCTGTTGCCACACTGTTTAGAGGCAGCTGTCACAGTTGCCACACTGTTTGGAGGCAGCTGTCGAAGTTACCACACTGTTTGGAGGCAGCTGCCTTTGTTGCCACACTGTTTGGCATCTGCCTCTGTTGCCATACTGTTTGGAGGCAGCTGCCTTTGTTGCCACATGTTTGGCATCTGCCTCTGTTGCCACACTGTTTAGAGGCAGCTGTCACAGTTGCCACACTGTTTGGAGGCAGCTGTGACAGTTACCACACTGTTTGGCAGCTGCCTTTGTTGCCACATGTTTGGCATCTGCCTCTGTTGCCACACTGTTTGGAGGCAAATGTCACAGTTGCCACGCTGTTCAGAGTCAGCTGTCACAGTTGCCACACTGTTTAGAGGCAGCTGTCACAGTTGCCACACTGTTTTTGGAGGCAGCTGTAACAGTTACCACACTGTTTGGAGGCAGCTGTCACAGTTGCCACACTGTTTGGAGACAGCTGCCTTTGTTGCCACACTGTTTGGCATCTGCCTCTGTTGCCACACTGTTTGGAGGCAGCTGTGACAGTTGCCACACTGTTTGGAGGCAGCTGTCACAGTTGCCACACTGTTTGGAGGCAGCTGTCGAAGTTACCACACTGTTTGGAGGCAGCTGCCTTTGTTGCCACACTGTTTGGCATCTGCCTCTGTTGCCACACTGTTTGGAGGCAGCTGTCACAGTTGCCACACTGTTTGGATGCTGCTGTCACAGTTGCCACATTGTTTGGAGGCAGCTGTCACAGTTGCCACACTGTTTGGAGGCAGCTGCCTTTGTTGCCACACTGTTTGGCATCTGCCTCTGTTGCCACACTGTTTGGAGGCAGCTGTCACAGTTGCCACACTGTTTGGAGGCAAATGTCACAGTTGCCACACTGTTCAGAGGCAGCTGTCACAGTTGTTTGGAGGCAGCTGCCTTTGTTGCCACACTGTTTGGCATCTGCCTCTTTTGCCACACTGTTTGGAGGCAGCTGTCACAGTTGCCACACTGTTTGGAGGCAGCTGCCTTTGTTGCCACACTGTTTGGAGGCAGCTGTCACAGTTGCCACACTGTTTGGAGGCAGCTGTCACAGTTGTTTGGAGGCAGCTGTCACAGTTGCCACACTGTTTGGAGGCAGCTGTCACAGTTGCCACACTGTTTGGAGACAGCTGTCACAGTTGCCACTGTTTAGAGGCAGCTGTCACAGTTGCCACACTGTTTAGAGGCAGCTGTCACAGTTGCCACACAGTTTGGAAGCAGCTGTCACAGTTGCCACACTGTTTAGAGGCAGCTGCCTTTGATGCCCCCAAACTGTGTGGTTTGGCCGCCACACTGTCTAAGAGCAACTAAAGCTGTTTGTGATTTATCCAATGAGATACTGGTTCATGAAAGTTTATTAGTTAATTTGTTAGCTCTCCGGGGGTTGGACTCGAAATGAAAAGCTCCACATCTATCAGATCCATATGGATGATCTTGGTGTCTATCAAAAGGTAAGAACTCAAAGACTGTTTTCCCAGTTACAGTGTGACTGAGTAAACTGTGATAAACCAAAGGAGAAATGTACATTGTTATCCTTGCCTTAAATTCTACACAAGATTGTGAATAACTCCATGATAGCATTGATGCACAGAGATGCCACTGCTCATGTAGCAATGTATTGACTACAACTGTACCAAAGTAGGTGGAAATACCACAAAGGAACAAAGTTTTTAGTAACGGTAGGAAAAGGCACTCTCTCCATTTATATTTATTCTCTCTAGGTTGAATAAATGTATTCAGTGTTTTTTGTTACAAGACAGCAAAGAGAGACTCACACAATGTTACTTTCCAATTGCATAGAAACCATTTAAAGTTTTATTTACTGTCATTAGTTGACTTTGGCCCAAATGTTTTTATTATGCCAGGATCTCATAGGCATTCTCCAAGGACTCTTAGTTAAAAACATTAACATCCATAAGAACATTTAAAATAGACCTGTTGTTACTCCTTCAACTTCAAAATATTTTCTATGAGTTATAAACTTCTATAGTGTAAAAGCATCAGTGCATATACTACACAAATAACAAACAAAGCTCTACACAACAAACAGCTACTGACCCACAACTTTTTAATCAAGTTTTATTCTCATGTCTTCAGTATTTATATGAATTCAGTTAACTGACAATGACTCCATGTACAGCAATATTGATACAAGGAAGTGCAGGAGTCATCCCAATGACCCATTCCAGTGACTGGATAGATAGAAAAAAAACCTTTATCATTTTTATCTTTCGGGAAACCTTTTTTTGAGGTGGACATTTTTCATGAAACTTCCTTGACCTAGTATTTTAAAGGCTTTAAATTCAGTCTTAAGTCCCAGGAGCTGAACTCGGCACACAGAACAAATCATTGCTTTTAACATATTTCTTTTCCCCGAGTTCATTTTTGCCATACAATTCTATGACTGCTCTGTTTTATAACTGTTTGCTGTGTCTTTGTATATTTGTGGTGTACATCTGTCCTGATATGAAACCCTTTTTACTACATTGTCTCCCATTTGGACCAGCGCTCTGTGCAGAAGAGATATTGTATCTCAAAAGGACCTCAAAGGTGGATAAATAAGTAAGTAAAAACATACTGACCAGTGCATGTGTTCTGGTGTGAGATTTTGAGAAAAGCGTGTCAGTGGTTGCACTGTAGACTGGAGACTGCCCGGTCATCTCCCTCTCCTCTCCCCTGACCCCTGCACTCTCCTCAGCTTCATCACTGCTCCTCCTCTCCTTCTTCTCGTCTTCATCATAATCATCACCATCCTGTGATTGATGTATTTCCTCTCCGCAGCTTGTGACGATCTCCTCAGCTTCAGCATCTGACATGATGTCTGACCACACCTCACGTTTTAAGACTTCGTGAATCTCTTCTTCTGTCAAGTTGAGGTCGCTAAATTGCTGCTAGTTACCGTTTGGTAAAGAGTCGTTAAATTACGATATTTATCAAATGTCACAATGTCATTATCTGAAATCACCTCCGTATAATTGTATAATTTGCCTATTTCTAACAACTAAAACTGAAAAGGAAATTAAAATCCTTTACTTTTCCCGTTTGGTCTAAAACTCACAATCTGTAACGTGAACGTGAAGCGTCTCGTTGCCTAGTTACAAACCAACGGAGAACGGGCGAGGCCAAAACGCAGTTTCCGGTGATTCTTTTCAAATTAAAAGCACCACTGAGCCAAACAAAACTTTTCCTTAATGAAAGTTTTCATTTAAAAGTTTGGCCTAAAATAAATACCTGACTATTCATATGTTTATCACGTAGAAAAAACAAACAGTTGGCTTTCAACACGACTTAGCTTTACTGTACAGAGTATTAAAATCCTCTTTATTGATTCAACCGAAGAGTTTATATGACAAAAACAATAATTATTTCTAGATTTTCGACTACAGTTTGGTCACTGTATTTACCGGAAATTTTGCCATACTGTTACTGTCACCAGTAGTTATCAAATCCCTTATAACAAATATTACGATACCTATTAGTATGTTTCAATGGTTTTGTAAATGTTTGCACTCTGGAAATTGTCTACATAAAAACAAAACAATCTTCAGTGTTAAAAAGCACACGTGTTTTAAATACATTAGGTGAATAAGAGGCAAGACGCGAGTTCAGACAGTGGTACCTGTCAGCTCAGGCTCAGGTTGCTGTGACAGAAGTTGACGTGCACATAAAAGATGGCAGCCGACAAAGAACAGTATGTAGGACGTTACCATTGCGTCTAAAGCCATGTAAAGGACACTATATTCAATATTTACAACATAAGACATATGCTCTGCAGAAAATCTATTTGGTATATGAGCAGTAAAATGACGGGCAAACCTGCTTTAAGTATAATATTGAAAAGTCTAATATAAACATTATAATACTGTTTAATATAATTGATACGGACACTTGTTAAAAAATGCCAATGGATAGATAAGAATATTAAAAATCACTATCATACCACAATGGTGTAGTTACACAAGATGGCCACCAGAGCGCAATGTTTACAGGGTCAAGTTAGACTGCTTTCAAAATAAAAGTCAAATAAAGGTTTCGAATGAGCAGAATGCGGGACACTCGCTGTGATCACTGGATGTGATGTGGTACGTGTAACGTAGAGGTAAATGGATCATCGTTTATAAGTTATCGTGTTTGAAGCCCGGAGTCAGTTCTTCGTGTCGCGATACTTTTAATCTGAAAAGTCGTTACCGTGTGGAAACGTCGCTGGTGACTTGAACCAAACCTCCACACTGTTCCCGTCGCTCCGGTCTGAAAAGTCTACGTCACTTTTTCTCCCTTAGCGTTATACAGTCTATGGCTTTAAGCCGCTCAACTTTTTTTATTGAGTTGTTTTCCTCGACCTCCGTTTGACAACTGCTGTCACTCGCGCCGGGTTCACGGAGGTTTGGAGGATTATCCGCGTTGTTGCGAACATCACGAGGAGTTTGTGACGGTGACGACGCCACAAAACGAGGGAAACGTGTTTTTAGATGAGGAAGAAGCTGATGATGGTTTCACCAGCTGACGGGTGAGCTGGTTTTTTTTTTAATGGACGTGATCGTGTCTTTGTGAGTTTGTCGCTGTTGTAGCGTTAGCCGCTAGCTAACGTTAGCGACTGGTTCTTATCTCCAATCCCCTCAGCTGACAGTCAGCTGGGCTCTGAACAGGCTGCGACACAACACTCACACACAAACCGAGGGAACTTCACTATTAAACAATGACAACTTTTTAATTTGATTCGAGGCTCAACAGAAAAGTTCCAGCAAAAATGTCCTAATGGACGTTAAAAGCTTTTAAGCAGCTACATGAAAGATTAAGGGGAAGGATTGTGAAGTTTCCTTTAAAAAAACATTAGCAGTGTCTGAATTATTTGAGTGAAAATGTGCTTATTTTCTATTTTTTATTTAATTGGGTAATATTAACAAAAAGTGTTGACAAAAAGTATCAATATACAGATGATAATTCTATTTGTCAGATGTTTTTCATTATTGTTTACTCAAGCTGTAGTAGAATCTGTCAATATCTCAAAGTGAACAATTTAAACAACCATCAAAAGACACTTTTAGCTCCCTTTTCAGTCAAGTGTGTTGTTTTGCTAATCATAATAATATCATTATCACAATCATTCTTCGGGTTTGAAATTTAACCCAGTATGTAAAAGAAAAGAGAAAGAGAAAGAAAACCAAAAGGCAAATCTGTCAAAGTATCACAATGGCAGCCGTCCTAGTTATCAACCCCCCTGCTTCATATAAAAGCTCTACATAGTTTGGCAGATATGTTCACATTCATATATTCAAAGAATAGTTTCCACATCTTGATGAAGTAAGCAGTGTCAGACAGGTCATGAGGTCCAACAGGAAATGCTGCTTTATTATCCTGTTCCATCAAGTGAGTGTTTGAGCTCAACAGGAAGTCGAATTAAACCAGTTTAACCAAAAAAGCTTTTCCTCGCCTGAATGGAAACTAAAAGTGTTTTTTGGGACCTACTTTTATTAACGCTGACATGGCACCTGATAACATACAATGAGGTGTTTTGGATTTAATACAGTTGCTGCGTTATCAGGTACACTGAGCTAAATCTAATACAGTCTAATACACCTGTCCTACAATAAAGCCTCCATTATAATGTTCAGTTTAAATGTTTATGTTGTTTGAGAGGTGTTCTATTAGACTTCATTAGTTTAAGCCAAGTGTACCTAATAAACTGACAACTGAATGTGGGGTTTAGATAAGGAGAAGAAAAGCATCCAATGTGTCTCTGGTGGTGCGCGATAAGAGCAGTGACCCAGAAGATGGACAGATAAACAAACAAATTCAATAATTAACAACTTTATCTGGCAACTGAAGAAAATACAAATTAAATAAAAATCAATAAGAGCAGGCAGAAGGACAGACAACAAACAAAAATATATAGCAATCATGAGGTTAGGCATTGAAAATGAGTCTTCTTGGGTTTTAATGCTGTATTGCATTATTGAGTGTCCTTGTCCAATGTAAACATGCCTGAGGTTATGTGCCAAATATAGCAAAACCAGGCCTTGAACACTGAGCTTTTGAGATTTCAGGCCCTGTAGTCAAAAACACATGACAACAAGGTCCCTTTTTAAACTCCAACTCTTCAGAGGAATTATATTAGACCTAAGTATATGGTATGTATATTTATGTGGAATTTATGGTAAAAACCTTTTTGTTGAAATATTATAATCCAACAGGTGGGAGTAGTATAAGTGAGTGCTCTATGATGTGGACCGACAAGCAAAGAGGAATCCGAGTTTCTAAGGAGGAGCTGCTCTGTAAGAGTGCCTGTGGGTATTATGGAAACCCTGCATGGCAAGGCCTCTGCTCCAAGTGCTGGAGAGAGAAAGCCCGTCCAGCTGGAGCCCAGAGACAAGACACGAGGTAAAACCACCACAGACCTCGACGTAATGGTGTCAGTGCAAAGTCGGATTCTTGTCACAGCATGTTAAAAAGCAACACATGATAGGATATACATATCAATTAAATATATCAATGAGAAAATGAAAGTACAATAACTGTATAATGCTTTAATTTGAGTTAGTACTTTTGGCACCAACTGGATATGTAATGTCTACTATTGACAAAAAAATTAAAAAACATAGCTGATATATATGAACAGATTCATCTGTGATTCTTTGTTAATACAGCTGTCTTCCTTTATTACTTGTAGGCCCAGAAATGACGGCACTCCTCTCACCTTCTCCAAATTCGAGGAGAAGAAAAGCATCGAGAAAGGCCATCGGATTAACACGATGAAGAGACTCTTCTGGGGAAGCCCATCACCTCCAAAACGTCAAGGTACACATGACTCTGGAAATGAACATGCTAGAAAACATCAGGGACTTCTTCTACTCACGTTGCACTAATGTACCGACAGCAAAATATGTCAAAAAGCTGTTGTGTCCCTTCATTATCTGATGTACAGCGAGGCTCCATGTGCATACTGTATATGTGGGTAGTGTAGCATCTTCATTACTGTATGTTCCCAAAGCAAAACCGACCTGTAGGTAATGCTGTAAACAAATGAACCAAGATATCTCCCCTCTTCATTCTGAACCATATTTCAGTTTTCATTTATTTATCTGGAGTCACATCCACTCTGCCTCCCTCTAGAGTCTTCTGAAAGCCAAACAAATGCGTTAAAAGCGTACCAGAGCCTTGAGCCTGGGGACTTCACCGGCTTCCTAAAAATACTACGGAGCCCTTCCTCCCAGCGCTTGCAGTCCCGATGCACAGCTTTTCTCAACACAGTGGAGGCTTACCATGTAAGTATCTGTTTAAAAGATTAACATTACACTTCTTCTCTTTGAAATGTCCGAGCTTTTATGATCACAGCTTCTCATCATCTTCACAGGATCTGCCGGTACAGAAACAGTCGGACCTCGTGCAGGATTTCTACCAGTCATTTGCAGAATATTTTAACAGTGAGTACAGTTCAGGTTCACACTTTTTTGGGGCTGTTAACTCTGAAAAGAATCTGAAATGGAGACTCCTGAATTGTTATTTTTTCTTTCAGGTCTTCCTGAGGCTCAGGTCACTCAGATAATGGAGCACGTAGAGAAGCTAATCATGACACGGTTGCACAAATGGGTTTTCTGTCATGACAGCTGTGATGATGAACAGAAGGACCTGGCTCTCCAGAGGAGAATACGGTAACTCTTATATACAAGTCAGTTCTGTTGTAGCAAAACATAAAATATGTGATGACTGTTTGACACCTAATGTCTTTACTCTGCAGCTCCTTGAACTGGGTTACGCCGCAGATGCTGTGTGTTCCTTTTCCTGATAAAAAGACTGCGGTTACAAGCGACCCCTTTCTGCCTGCTATAACAGGTGATACACAGTGTCAGTGCTGGAGGGAATAGTTTAAGGTCATATTAGTTTTCTGTTGGAGAGCTAGATGAGAAGATTGGTACTACTTTTATGTCTGCTTGTTAAATATAAGTCTAAGTAACTCACTGTAAAACGATGCATTGTCATTGTTATTAAGTAGTGAGCTTTAGAGGAGCTGGTTTTGTGGGTTTGACACAGCTAAGCTGTTTCCCCACACCCATGTCTTTGTGTTTAGCTGTGAGAGAAAGTTTCACATATGCTGGAAACATTTTGAAATGGTCTAATATGCTGTTTTTGACTATTTTCAACAGCCATAATTGAAATGGATGCCAAACGAGCACCACAGGACAAACTTGCCTGTGTGTCCAAATGCAGTCAGCATGTCTTCGAGGCACTCTCCAACTCAAGCAGTGAACCTGCTAATGCAGATGACTTCCTGTCAGGACTGATTTATGTGGTGTTGAAGGCCAACCCACCCCGGCTACACTCTAACATGCAATACGTGATTCGGTTTGGTCTCCCTCACAGTCTGATGGCAGGAGAGAGTGGCTACTATTTCACAAATCTGGTAAGTAGACAGCAAACTTGTGTTTTGACTCGGGAAGTAATCTCTGTCCATACTAACATACCTGAAAACGCTTATAACATGACCATTCACCTACACTGGGCGTGTGTGCTTGTGTGAAGTGGAAGCGGAGTGTCTACCCTGCAGTAGTTGCTTTAGATGGGCTCAGACTACAGGAATTTGGGGCGGATTTAACCATCACATAATCGGTGCCACCCTGATAATTATCAAATGAATAATAATAATTAGCTGAGTGGAACCAATGAGAGAGACGAGTCAAGTGTGAATGAATGGAAGTGAATGTGGGCGACTGAGTCATCATTTCCAACATCTCAGCAGTGTTTCTGTAAATATTGCAACACTGATGCATTTAAAACAGAAATGTATCGATGAGGAGCTAGTTGGTTGATCACACGCTCTCTGTTTCAGTCTTGTGCTGTGGCCTTCATTGATAAGCTGGATGGACCGGCACTAAACCTCAGTCCAGAAGAGTTTGAAAGCTACATGCTGAATCAGCGTGCTCCTTCTGGAGGAATCAAGAGGCAGCAGACTACCAGTGACACAAAACACCTCCTGGAGGAGCTACAAGGCCGACAGGAGAAGCTGCACCAGGGGATGGATTCTCTTAATGTTCAGCTTCAGAACTGGGTTCAAGCAGTTCATTCCCAACTGGATGAGGCAACAGCAGAGTTTGCTCTGGTACAGAAGGAGGTAGCAGCTCAGGCTGTGCTCTCTAACGTTTTCTCATCCACATCTCATGATGCGCCTCCTCAGGGGGATGACAAAGACCAGTCGGTGGTGGTGCTTGCTGATCTACATGCAGGTCCAAAAGATACCGACTGTTAGCAACAATAACAAAAACACCTAATCTGACACTTGACTCTTTTTTCATCATCAGCACTAACCTATTATGTAGGATATAAAACAAACATTTATATTCCAATGCCATGTTTGCACGGGTTTCGACTGTAGGGAGCTGGGATTTCTAGGCCAGATGAAGGAAAACTTTGTGAAGGAAACTTTTTTGCAATAGGTATTACAGGTGTTAAAAAATGATTTGTATTTGTTTGCTGGTTGAGGATGAAGGCCATTAAAACACATTCCAGTTTGTAGCCAGCACTCAGGGTACAGCACTTAGGGATGTCACCTAACACTTTAAGGGTTCTTATATAACATTCACTATGTGCCTATATATATGAAGAAAACTGCTGTGAAGTTAAAAATTCTCTAAAAGAAAAATGCTAGATGACAGTTGTTGACCACTACAAGTCAGGAGGTGTATTTTAATAAACCATGTTTTTCATAGCTGTGTAACTTTTCAATATGATACATTCACTGTCTGTTCATAGATGAAAAGAATGTGATACAAAACAATGTGTAACACATCCCACCAGATGTATTCGTGTGCAGGTTGTGGTTGTGTGTTGCTAACAACTGTTGAAAGGTGTCTGAAGAAATTTAGGAGTCTTATGGTATGATTAAATATTATGTCCAATAATAAAATAAAGTTGACTTGAAAGATGACTTTGTGTGTGTGAGGGTGTTTTTTGGGATTCACTTGTTTGTAAAGACGACCAGGAGTCAAATAGTAAAAAGTTGGTATCGCAATTGTTAAATGCTCATTGCTTATAACTAATGAGCATGTGTTCTTGAATAATGACTTTTTAGCATAAACATGTGAATATTTTATCATTTGATGGTGCTTAAAGTCCCCCTCAACTCAGGAATGTGTTGTATCTGCTGGATGCGTGTGTTATGACAAGTTATGAAGTTAATCCTGGTCCAATTTACATGAGTGTGATGAGGAAACTTGAAGGCTGGTTAGTGGGGTTTTCAGTGAAGGATGGGGTATAGATGTAAATAAAGAATTTCTAACTAGGTATTTGAATTTAAAAAAAAATTTGAAACCATAGATTAGATACATGATTTATCACATAACCAGTGTATTTTTTAATATATCTTTGAATATCTCTTTAAGCAGCAATAGCTGAAGTCAAATTGAAGTCAGTCGTTGCACAAGTGCTAAATATAACATATATATATAACATATATTTTTTAAATTTTCTAATTTAAATTGTGCACGTAAAGAAAAACATTTTAGATTTCAGACTTTCTTTTTTTAATAGACCAGTTGAGGGCAGCAAAGTATTAAAACTGCTATTAACAAGAAGAAGAAGAAGCCGCTCGCTCTTGTCCCGGAAGCTGCGTCACCAGAAGTCGCGCAGCCATGAAGATGACAGTGGGAGACACGTCTGGAAACTCTGAAACAACAATGGACGATGTGAAAAGCCTCATGAAGAAGAAAGACGACATCGAGGAGCAGATAAAAGCGTATTACGACGTGTTAGAAGACGTAAGTCCGCTTTCCAGACCAACTCAACGTAGCAACAAAGCTAACCCGAGGCTAGCTGAGGCTGTGGTTAGCTAAACCCTGTGTTGTTGTTCTTCTCTTCGCTGTGTGCTCACAGCAAGGTGTCGGAGTTGAAGGGCCCCTGATTGACGAGGAGGGCTTCCCCCGGGCAGATGTTAATGTTTACCAGATCAGAACAGCAAGACACAACATCTCATGTAAGCTGCTGCTTGTTTGTTGTTGTTTCCAGTGTTTTCTGTGGCTGCAGGTGACAACTGGGTTTCCCATGGAGCAGCACAGCCCACCTGCCAACACAATGATAACATAACAATACTATGAAAGTGTGACGATCGTTTAGGCGACGGAGGCGTGGTTTTCTGATAACATCGCTCAGGTTGTTATCGTACAGGGTTTAGTTATAAACATGGACTGTATACAAAGATGGACGACATGCCAGCTCCCCAAAGGTGAAGTCAAAGCATGTTTATCACCACCTGGTTGCTGGCTGCAGTATAGGTCATAAATGGCGCCTCCTCCATGTTAGTGGATGGGATATGGACCAAACTGAAAAGTAAAGTACACCTCAAATACTCTTTTCACCGACGCAGCAGCAGCAGGAATTTAAACTTAGCACAGACACCAGTACAACACTCAGCACAAATGGGGACAACACACCCATGACTTTTTATTTTCATATTTAGTTTTGACCAACCAAAACCCAAAGATTTTCAGTAATTTCAATAATAAAAATGAAGAAAATGACATCAGATTAGAAGCTTGACACGAGGGAGGTTCATCATTTTTGCTTGATTAATGACTGAAACCAGTTATTGACTCTGAGTACTTTTAATCTTTTGTTAAGTGATGAATTCCCTGATTATTGCAGCTCTGCTTTATTTAATTTCTCAGTTCATAAACAAACTTCTTCATGATTTCCTTTTGAGCTGCTGTTATTTTACAGATAATGCCTTTACTTCCAGGCCTACAGAATGATCACAAGTCCATCATGGCAGAGATCGAAGAAGCCCTGCACAAGCTGCATGCTCGAGAGAAATCCAAGCGGGAACATGATGAGGTGGAGGCCCACGGGGAGGCAATGGATCAGCAGGTCACGCTGCCTTCTCCATTCGCGCTTGTGGATGCTGTGACTCAAGGCTCACCTGCCTCTGGAGCTGTGAGTAATGTGATGTACACTTGTTTGTAGATAAACCATAAAAGGTTTAAAAAAGTTAGGACTTCAAAAGTAACTTATCTGTACCTGTGATTGAACTAATTGTTTCTTTCCAAAGGGGCTCAGAGTTGGTGATGAAGTCATCGAGTTTGGTTCAGTGACCACAGAGAACTTTCAGAACCTCCAGAATATCGCTGCTGTGGTACAGCACAGTGAAGGGGTAAGCTGCACAAGTCATCCACGTATTTTATTGTTGATTATAGAATTTTTTTAATGCATATTTATAAACCAGATTTTTGTCCTATAATGATGTAACACTTAAATTTGACAGTTTTGTGTCAGAATTATCACATCTTTTTGTAATTGTGTGATACATACTTTTTAAAAATATTTGCCAGCCTTATGTAGCACTGGCCTTGACTTGCCATATCTTGACATGTCTTGCTGAACACTTTTTAACGAGATAGTAAACTGCAATGTCATTTCCATCTACAGAAACCATTACGTGTCTCAGTGATCCGGGATGAACACAAAGTTCAGATGAGCCTGACACCACAGCGATGGTCTGGCAGAGGTCTGCTGGGGTGAGTGTTGCAGACATTATCATGGTCACGTGCTTGGACTGGCACAGATGGAAGAGTCTAGTAGAGCAGCTGTGTTTATACGATTTGAAAACAGTGAGGACACATGATCGAAGATGCTGAAAAGCTTCCAGTGAAACAAATGTTTCTCTTTGTGCACATTGTACGTTGCCCGATAGTGATACTGGTAAAACACTCTTGTACATTCTCCTTAACATGTTATAAAGAGCTGTATGTATTAGGAAGTATTAAGCGGTTCACGTCAGTCACAATCTTTTTCTTGTTCTTTTTCTTTCAGATGCAACATTGTTCCAATCCGTCGGTGATCATTGTGAAACTCTTCCCACCGCCTGTTACCACTTGATGGTTTCAAATGTTATTTGTAAATACCCCAGAATTTTCCATCTGCTTCAGTTTTCATCTTAATTATAACTTGAAACCATTTGCTTTACACAAGGACAGCTTTCAGATTCGGATATTTCAAAAAAAGTGTTTCTGTGCTTCTGTTTGAGAATCAGTATCCTGAATAAATATAAACCTGAAAATACCTTTGAAGCTCTCCTACTGTCATCAATGAAGGCTTATTTTCAACTCTTAGTAAAGATATGAAACACCTGATGTTCCACAAGAACAACAAATCAGAGAATCTTGGTAAGATGAATTATTTCCAAAATGTCCAGTAATCTTCCTTCACCTGTTTGAACAATTAACCCAATTCACTGAACTCATTAAGTCAAATACTTCCACCTCAACAGATTATAATTGATCTGAAAAGAGCCAAAGAATGCGAGCAGCTATTTATACTGATTGCATGATAATGGTAAAAAGAACTGCAACAAAACATGGAAGAATACACTTGTTTTATTTAAAAAGAAAACTAACATCACAAAAATGCACAATGTCACTTTTTTCCAAAGCATTAACTCAGTAATCTTGTAGACTGAGTGAACAGTTTGTGCATTTTATAGCCGTCATTATAAATAACAATCACAAAAAGCAGAACAAATGTTTTAGATTCAAATGTGTGACTGATAGTTTTATGTGTTAAATATTCATAATGTAAACAGAGTTGAAATATCTGTTAGGTTGAACTTGATTCTCGTGGGATAAGACTGCAATGATCAAGTATTGGCTTTCCTGTATGTGTACTAACAGTCAATGGGGGTCAAGTTAACATGTTCTATATGTTTGTGCTGCTTCAAAGACATTTCTAGGGCCTCATTGAAGCTTGTTACAAATCTATGCCAAACCAAATAGTACAATCTGAGTATAAAAACAGAAATGAACTCAGGGAAATCCCAGCAAAAATCATGACAGCATCTTGAGTTTCTTCTTTTTGGGCTTGACCATCTGTGGAAGTTGAATTTTGAAGGCAGTCCTACAAGAAAAGTATTTAAAATCATATTAATGCACACAAATATAGGTTTGAAATCACATTGCATGATTCCCAGTGTATACAAATTCTATCCAGAGGAAATGTTTTGTATTAAAGATTTAAAGGTGGTGTAAATAAAAAAAAACAATACTTACTCGCAGGTTGTACAGATGGGGCTGAAGTTGCAGAATACTTAAAAATAAGACAAGAGAAAACATCACCACAAAATCAAATGCTAACTGCAGCTTTTAGAGGAATTATAAAGTTTGTGGTCACACGTTCGTTTCTCGTGGATGAAACTTACTTGACAGACAAACGGAGCACACATAACCAATCTCGATGAGATTGCGATGACAGAAACACGCAGCTCTGTAGTCCACGTGAGCGCGCGGGGGCAGGACCAGCTGGGAACGCTGCTCCGAGTCAGGGAGGAACACCCACTAAGAAAACACCGTCAACAACACAAAAAGGGGTTTGTTTTCACATTTAAAAAAGACAAACTGTTCTCACTGAATTGTATAAAAACACAACTGTGTACTCACTAAAAGATACTGTGCCATGGCAACTTTCTGTGGTATCCTGAGGTACAATCCTCCTGTTATATCACAAGCCTGAAAAGAGCGGAACAGCTGAAGGTAAAATAAACTACTTTGTACAGATTAGAACAGATAAATACAGTCAAAACAGTCACATCATGATCACATCCCTGGTTTTCCTTTATAGGGAAGCGCTGGTCCTGAAACCGACTCAAACAGCTGGATTGTACATCTGTGATCATAGAGTCCATCTATTTTCTGTTTCTATCTACTTGTGTGTGTATGTTTTGCTAAGAGGAGAGCTAACATAGAATGACGGGACCTAAAAACAAAGGGTCAGCAGTTTGTATGTAGTTCACGTTTGCTTTGCCAACAATGATCCCGGTGTCCTGCACACAGTGAGGCATACAACTTCTTGATTTAACGTTGGGATCAGAATCTGTCCTTCCCAGTGTCAGCTGATAACTAAAGTTATCATCACTGAAAAGGTTGGAATGGTGCATCTATTAGTTTACTCTTGTCTGGTTCAGCGATGGGACAGTATGTGGCGTTGTGCTTTAAGATTGCAGTGCGGCTGTAAAAATGTACCTGCTGAAGGAGACCTGAGTCTGAGTCCAATACACAGGCATCGATCAAGATGTTCTGTTTGAGAAAACAAAAACAAAGCCACTTAAAAATAAAGGAAACATGTTTACCCATGAAATAACAGAGGCAAGATCTACATTTACCTGCTTTTGTGCAGCAAAAATCACATTCATGAAGTTCATGTACTGGAGGGCACAGTCCTCAGCGGCTTTTATCACCTGGGAAGTCAAATGAGCAGAGAAGCTGTGTTCAGTGAGGTGAACAAAAGACTCATGTTTCATTAGACTATTTGAGGCTTACCAGTATTCTTGATTTGATATCCTGCACAGCTAATAAAAAGAAAAAATGAATTTCAGTGTGTTGAAGGGAAAAATATCTAATGAAGAGCAATGTTAGGTTGATATTTAAAAATAATTATTACCTTCCAGCTCCTTGGACACCCTGTGAATATCTGAATATTCAAAATGTTAAAGGAAAACAGCTTTGCATCACTCAACATACAGAAACAAATTCTGCAGTTTTTTCTAACTTGACAAGCAAAGTGATCTTCAAGCAAGGAAAAATCTGCATTTTTAAAAGACAACTCCTCCTCCGACACATACAGTACGAGCACATTTCAAATACAACCAGCGCAAGACACTTCTCAGCAACAATAGATCATAGACTTTACTATAAAAGACAGAAAAGAAACCAATTAATTGAGACCATTATATCACTGTTATATTCCTACTAACATAAACAAATAATTGCTATCATGTAAAGCTGTAGTCAACAGTATTTCTTTTGTCCAAACCTTCACCCTTCAGATGAAAACTTAAATCTGAAGAGGTTTCAATGAAAGGATACAGCAGAGAGCTTTGGCAAGAGATCCAGCCAACATGGTGTCCGTTGAATTCCCCTGCACTTCAGCTACAATCACACAAAGCGCCTCATGAGCTTTCACGGATCGGCAGCAGCTCACAGTGTCAGTAAACATCTTACAATGAAGATAATAGTACATTATGTTTGCAGCAAAGACATTTAAGTTATAATACTTACTTTTTGACATAACATTCTTGATCTCTTCAGCAATGAGGTTGTTGGCAACTGCAAGCAGTTCATATTTTCCATCCCCACTGGAGGGTGCCTCTTCCCCACAGTTGTCCTCGCCTCTCCAGCTCTTACAGGGATACAGGAAGTGACTGAAATAAAGCAAGTGGGGCAGTTGAGTGTGTGAGCAGCAACAGGAGCAAAACATAACATTTAGGATGACAGCCTACACTTACACTTCAATCCTGGAAACTGGCAGTGGAAGAAGTCATATTCAAAACTATAAGTTAAAGTACCATACAACCATGTGAATGTACACTATTAGAAGCAAAAGTAGGAAGGAGAGTAGAAAAAACAAAAAAGCAAAACACTGCAAGTTCTGCCCTGGGTTGTTTTCATCTGCATTTGTTTGTTTGTTACCAGGATTAAGGAAACCCGACTAAAAGGATTACCATGAAACTTAGAGGAAGGCTGCAGTATGGGCCATGCAAGAACACTTTCAATTTTGGTCAGGGAGCAGATCCTGTTTTTTCCACTTTCTATTATATAGTGAGATGCAGCACCTTTAAACATTTTGGTTGATTTCTCAGAAGATAATTCTTGGATCTTGATGAAAAAAACTCAGTGAACTGATACTTGTTGAGTGTGTGCAGGTCCATATAAAAACTTGAATCTAGTGAATTTAAAAGTGGTTTGATACAAGGACTGTTGTTGCGTTGGTAGAGTACACTCCTCGTTTTTACTTTAATAAAATGGAACATGGAAATACTCAAGCACAGTACAAGTACCTTCAGATTGTACTGAAGTACAGCTACTTCTCCTCCAGTGTAAAAGTTACCTGTCTTGACAGTGGCTTGCGATGACAGCCAGCTTGTTTGTCCTGGTCATGGCCAAGTGTGAGTTCCCCATCACCATGACTGCGTCCAAACACTTGGACAAGGTGAACTGGGCGAAGACAAGAGGAGGACAGGGGCTGTTGTTCCGCACTTTAACAACACACACACACACACACACACACACACACACACACACACACACACACACACACACACACACACACACACACACACACACACACACACACACACACACACACACACACACTCTAACAGCTAACGGTATTTACCTGCGGCTCTCGTTGAGCTTGCTGGCCCCACCATATCGGATTCACGTCCACGACGATGACCAGCAGACTGGCTTCATCCTCTGCGGACACATGTGCATCTTAGCCGAGCAGCTCACTGACACTTTTAAATGCACAACACAAAACACACAACTTTACCTGAAGCCATCCCAGCAGGATGTTAAGTCTGGAACTGAGGGAGAACAACAAAGTAAAACACCGCCGTTGTCCTGGAGATTTATCTCGTGTTGGCGTTCATCTTTGATTTGAAGATTTACACGTTATACCTTTAAATTCCGACATTATCAACTTCATTACTGAACACACACTCAGTTTAGTTTCAAAATATGTTCCACACCTGCAGAAACTCTCTAGTATACTTCCGCTATTGTCTTCTTCTGCTTCTTCTTTTTTGTTTTGTTGCGTATGTCAAACAACGTTATTTAGCAATACCGCCACCAACTGGTATGGAGTGTGGACCAGGATCACTCTACATTGTGTAAATAAATCAATAGGTCTGGGGGGGATAATAAAAAAAAGAAACTAATGTATCAAATCATCTCCATCATGCTAGTTCTCCGGACATATTGAAACAAATATAGTAAAAACTTATCTCCAGAACGTCTTCGTAAAACATCACAAAAATCCATATGGATCATATTTAGGACAAAAAAACGTAGCCCCTTCCCCGCACCAATGATACATCCGCAAAGTATTCTCCTAGAGTAATAAATAAATAGAAATGTATTGTGCCCTTTAAAAGTACTTATGTACATTTACCTGAATTTACACAGTGACTGACACATCTGTTTGGTTGTACAGGGCCTTGAAAGTTAAGGAATGTTTTGTAATATAAAATCTATAATCTATAATTCTAAATACACATTATAAAAATGCTTAACTGTAATATACATCTATGCAGATTATTTCCCCTCATTAATCAAAGAATTGTTAAAACACAGATTATAATTTACCAGTGCCTAAAGCAGCATCTTCAAGTTGTTTGTTTGGTCAACAGCTACAAACCCAAAGGGTTTCAACTAACAATGACATGTGAGAGTGAAAAGCAGGAAATCCTCACGTTAGATAAGATGGAACCAAATACCATAATGAACCAGCCACAAACAAGCGGATCCATTTAGTCATTTCACTGCTCAAGAACACACAAGTTAATATGAACTAATGAAGAGAGTATTTCACAGGGAACTTTAATAAAGAGATTTTGTAAGGAGTTATGACAAAATCTGATCAGGACATCAACTATATAAGAGAAACTTGTGGTGGCATAAAAACAATCATAATTTCTATCAAAAATAAACAATATATTTCAAAATCATTTAATCAATACAAATAGCAATATCCCATTGATAAATGCCAGACATTTATAAATTAAATATTTACAGATTTGATCAATGTCTGCAGTGTAAGGAGGGCGGTTCGTCACTAGGTGGAGAGGATCGACCACTACCCAGAATGTGATTGGTTCCATCCCAGGCTCCTCCAGTCGGCCTTCCTTAAGCAAGATACTGAGCCCCTGTGCCAACAGTGTGTGAATGGAATGATAGACAAAGTGCTGCATATAAATGCTCAGTATGGGTGAATGCTACTTGTATTGTAAAGTATTTTTGAATGATCCATAAGACTGGAAAAGTGCTATATTGTCCTTGAAACATTCAGGTATTTTCGGTTGTTTATTCAGGTATTTGTGATTGTATAATCAATGACTCTTTCAGTATCTGGCTAGTTCTTGGGCTTGGGTTTTGGCTGGGCCCTTAACAAGACAGTCCTGTATCTCTCAGTCTGGTAGGTGTCTGACTCAATGGCCTCGATGGAGTCATCAAGCGTTACGTATACATCGCCGTGGACTTCTGTGACCTTGTGAATCCTCTGTTTGACACCCTTGGAGCGCCAACGTGTTCTCAGGGGTTTAACTGTAGGATCGTCTACAGCCTGGTACAGCCCTTCCCCTTCTGCCAGTGTGATCTTGTACTTGTGCCACGGACACACAATGCACAGTCGTCCATTAAACTCCTAATGGTGGCACAGACATATGGTGATAGTGAAAGATAACATTTAGTAGCATTCCAATATTTCAATATTCAGATTAGTAGGAAACTCACCTCAATGTCTCCATGCTGCAACGCACCACCTGAATCTGGAAAACAAGTGTCACTGTCCAATCAATCAATCAACCTTTATTCATACAGAACCTTTCAAACAAATCAAAAGCAATTCAAAGTGCTTAACAGGTGCATGACACGTTAAAAGTGTATTTAAAAGGAGTTAAACATTATGATTTAGAGACTAATGCAAATCAAACCAATCAATAAAGACAACAATTAAAGGAGGTTAAGATATTAACATATATATATAAAAAAACAAGCAGTAAAACAATAAAAAATGTACAACATAAAATAAATTATTATGAAAATATACTAAAAGTTAAATACATTAAAATAAAAAATAATGAAACAGTAGAATAAGATAAATAATAATCCCGAAAAAATAAATATAATAACAAAAATATAATGCACTACATAAAAGCCAGACTAAATAGGCATCAAAATTGAAAAATCACACTCAAAGAAGTATGAGGATTGATATGTTAACACAAACAGCTCAGAGCTTAAGACTTACGGTAGCAGCGCATGTCCATAGCATGAAGTTGCCCCTGGTGGAACAGGACCAGTACATCTCTGCATCCATTCACAAGCTTGGTCACTCGTCCTGCCTTGACGATGTCCTCTTTCTTCCCAATGAAGTGAGACACGGAGGGAGGTGATGAGGAGGAGGAGGACGACGACGACAGCAATGGAGGGGACGAGGAATTCTGAAATTCTGAGGAAGTCTCCTCCTTAGAGGACATGGTGCTCACTTCTTACGGCTGGTTTCCTGTTAATGAATAACATTATAGTTTAAAGTAATTTATGATTAATCGCAAAATAGGAAGATTGTAGTGATTACGTTTATGCAAAAAAGTCTCAATCCTGTTCATTTCCTTCAGCTTCCTCATTACCACGTGGCTTTAAAAAAAAAATTGAATTGTGAAATCCCCCCTCCATAACTTACTATATGCATTTTTCTTTAATTGCAAGTATACAAAATGTATGTATGTATCTGCAATATCAATTTAAAGTATATGATATATAGTTTTGACAAAATAATCACATTAATAATACTGCAGCATGTTGGGGGGAGATGGGTAAGGACTCCCAGCATGCCTTGAGGTAAAACTGAGACTTGTATGTTCTGTGACGTGGATGTTCTTAGCATGTTCTTGTTCTATTTGTTCTATATGAGAGTTATTATCTATATTTTTAGTAGTTTGTGCTGTAGGAAAGTGTGTAATTTGGCGCCTTGGGTGAAGGAGGGTACTATAAACCGAAGAAGACATTTCCATGTGTCAAATGAAGTTGTAATTGTAATTAAATAGTAATTACTGCATGAATTCAATAAGTATAACAACAGTGTAGTTTAACGTCATGGAGAATCAAAGTGACGAATGAAAACACCATCAAAATATCACGTTAGATGAAGTCTCACTACATCTGTCACAATAACTAACTGTTGTTTACTAACATAACTCAGGAGACTGATGCTAAGCTACACCATAGCATAACATTAGCACTAGCTGAGTTCCTCGCTGAGATCAGTCACTATCACAGGCTTGATGTTATTAACTTAAGTTTGTGAATCATTGTTTCTACAAACCTCGTCTCTTTGAATGTTCGTGTTGTCCTCTCTGCAGAAACCATCCTGCAGGGTTCTTCTCTCCTGCTAGTTCCCAAAGAGACACTTAAAACCAAGCAGGAAACCCAGAGACGGAAACAGAGACCGCTCTCCTTCAGAGTAAAAGCTACTCGTGGTAACTTCTCCCGGTATATCCGTGACTCTTATTTTGTAAATAAGTGGAAGTGTGTGGTGTGAATACCACACTGTGGACACATGTAAATAAAGTAAAGAGTTGGATTTGACAAAAATATTAAAAATTAAATAAAACATATTTTCTATAAAGTAGACCCTCTAGTACGTATTTAATTGTTCTTTCATCCCCAGATCATTTATTTGGATACTGGCTCAGGTGTCATGATAATTCCAACAAAAATCCTGTCAATGTATTAACCCTCCTCTCTCAGAACTAAAGGCCACACAGATAACTTTTTCCTACAGACCCTCAAAAGTCACAGTGACATTTACAGTCACAATGACCTTTAAATATAAAGTATTTAAATATAAAGGGGCCCTTCTAGAGAAAAGAAAACACAAATTCATACAATTTAGATAAAACAGACTAGTGAAAAAATCACTAGGATTATTTTATGTTCAATTTCTGCCAATAGATCCTTTTCACCTAAATCCTACACACTGAACCTTTAACTTATAGAATGTTTGTTTGACATTTCCCAGGGAATAATTTGTGTATATAGAAGAAACAGAAGTCAGGCCTGTTTGAGGGACTGATATCTGGGTGTGTGGAATTTGGTGCAGCTTCATTGATGATAGTAGACGGAGGTACACGTATTCTAATTAATACTCAAATGTTAATTATATATGCTTTTGACATCATCAGTGAAGGCATAGTCTCCTCATGCATATCAGCGGTAATATGATCACGCGGGGGAGCTGCTGTTAAACTCGCCCTGCTGAGGGAGACAAATGTCTAACAGGGTTAGTGTGAGGAGGCTTTGTGTCTGTGGGCATTAAACCCTCCGAGGGATTATCTCTCTCTTCATGCTGAACTGGATGGTAAGCGACTGTTTGTCTCTTTACATTTAAAACGTCAGATGAGCTGCAGCAGGACGTGCGTTCACTTCACATGTGGGAAAACACAACTCCACAGAACCGCTGTCGTCGCCATGGAGACCAACCGTGTACGGAAATGGTGATACCACTCAAGCTAACAGCTCTGTGAAAAATTAATGCTTCTTGTTTCTTCACTTAGCTCGTTCAGATAAAAACACTGTCCAAACTGTCCTGTGTGGCTGCTTTTAAACAAGTCTGCAGTGAATCTGGTAAGTTTTCAGTTTTTTAAAACCTTTTACAAACATTTTAGCCAGTTCATACTTAAAAACTATTTAGCTATACTTAGATTCAGGCAGTTACCTTTATCCTTTCTTTATTTTGTTTTGTGGGTTATTTGCTCCAGTGACACTATTGGACAGGTGTCAACAACAACTTCTCCTTTACTTTATGCTCTGCAGCCACTCTGTAATTCAGTTTGGAGAATTGACATCAGACAGAGCATGAAATCCCAACAGGGAATTACCCACAATGACATGCCCTTGCTCTGTATGTGTTTTAATTCCAATGTGCTTGTAAAGTGTGAAGATGCTACTCTATAGTTTTCTGCTGTATTTTTTCATTTATTTTATATTTTAAACTGATATGGACTTACGTGTCTGAAATCAAGTTTAACTAACTAACTATCTAACTAAAATAAAAAAGCAGTTTAAAACTATTTTCAAGCTAAATAAAAGATACTAAAAAGATTAGAATGAAAGAGGTAACTTTATTAATAGGGGCAAAATAAATAAAAAGGATAAAATCTGTATAAAATATTATAAAAATATGTCATGATATAAAAGGATCTCACTCAAGTTTCATGTGTCAGGACTATTACAGCTGCCAGCCAATCTACTGTAGAAGCCAGTGAAGCAACAGTTGCATGCCTGTGTCTGCTATATTTATCATATTTGCTAGGATACAGAAATGTGTGACATGACTGCACCCTGCTGCCCCGGCTCTATCCTTACCAAGTGTCAAATTTCAGCATCATACCAGTGTCCTGTGCCCCCAACAGTGCAGTGTGGTAGTTATGACACAGTGACCCCCCCATTGGCCATCAGTCTCTGACAGAAATCACTGAGGGAGGGAAAACAGCAAGGACACATGGTCTTGTGAAAGGTGGTGTGGCTGCTGTAGGGAGCTCGTGTAGTGTTTCTGATTTTATTTGGTTTTATTCAAGTTTAGCCTGCTGCAGAGAATCGCTTCAGTAGCACTGTCAGTTTTTGCATGCTTCTTTTTTTTGTGACCGACCGATGGAGAGACTAAACCGACATGTGTGCCACTCCCGGGGTAGGTCGAGTAAAGACAAAGGAAAACAGAGAGAAAAGGAAGGGAAAGAAATGACACTTTGCCTGAATGAGTGTCTGAGAGCGGTTGAGCTGCAGCACCACTATGCCAGGTAAGAATACTCACCCACAGAACATCCAAAATGTGATGTATTCCCCTCCTTTGACTCTCCCCCTCTCTCTGCTGTCAGGTTTACCTCCATGGGTGTTTGCCGTGCAGTCCACCTTTCAGCACTGACCATGGAGGACTATCCCCTCTTGGGAATCCGCACTATGGAGGAAAGGACTCGACTCTTCCATCTGGTCCAAATGATCAAAACTCTCGATCTGGAGAGTCTTGAATATGAAGATGGTTATGATGATTTTGGTGCTGATGGTGGGGATGAAGGCTATGGTGTAGTGGACAGTAGTTTTACTTATGATGGATATGGAGGTCCCGTTCGCAGACGGCTTGATTTTGGTTGTGAAACCATTGATCATCATCAGAAGCAACTTTCTTATCCCAAAGGCTCTGTTCATGTCCGCACCAGTCATATGGGAAATGATGTACCAGTCCAGTGCAGAGGGTCAGCCACAACTCTGCAGCTTGAACTCGACAGTGGGAGAGCTGTGAAATGTGGCTGCAAAGAGAACAACAACCACAGGACAGATGCACATAGTCGTCCATCAAATCAACACACAAGGAGAGACACCATCGGAGGAATTGCAGTGCAGAACTCTGACACCCTATTATCACCAAAGTTTGTCTCCTTCCACAAACAGAAACCCAGGCCTGCACCAGTGGCATCAAAGACGTTTAACAGCAAACCAGTTGGGCACAAAGAGAGGAAAAGAATCTCTAAGAAGGAAAATCTTCCCACAGAAATACACAGTTTCACGGCTTCAGGATCCATGGCTAAGAAAACACCCATTTATGAATCAAAGAGAACCACTGGTTACAACTACGGACTACCTCTGAGTTCCCCTCCTGCTCCACACAAAAAGTGAGTGGAGGTGGTTTGTGTTGTCCTCACTGCTTGCTCCTGACTAGCAAATGAATGTCTCAGTGGAGACATGTACAGGTGCAGCATGTTAAATGCATTTCCTGAACATGAAAGTATACTAATGGCTCCAACACAAGCAGTGAGGAGAGGTTTCCTGTGCATCTTCAACTTTTTTGACGATTTACATACTGTATGTGATTGTGTCTCTTTGTTTTAGGACATTTGCACAAAGTTTGCATAAGAGCATTGTTTACTTTTGACATGATAATCCTAATTTTGACTGTGATTGGTGTGTGTGTGTGTACCAGGCAAGAAGGGAAGCAGCGGATTAGCGTGTGCGTGAGGAAGAGACCTCTGACATGTGCACAGAGCAGGAGAGGAGAAGCAGACGTTGTCACAACTTCAGGTGGAGAGTGTGTTATTGTTCATGAAAGCAAAGAAGCGGTGGATCTCACACAATACATACTACAGGTAGATGTGGAGATCATATATCCATTTTTTTGATCATATATCTATAGTCATACGTCAAATGGTAATGATGTTCAGTTTCATGAAATACTGGAACTGTAAGGGTGGATTATTCCGATTTTGTAAGGCTACCTTGCTGTGTTGTCCCTGTAGCACAGGTTCTACTTCGACCAGGTTTTTGGAGAGGAGAGCTCCAACGAGGAGGTGTATCAAGGAACAGCATATCCTCTGGTGCAGCACATGCTCAATGGGTAGGTTGGCACTGATGTAGTGCTACAACCTGAGGTGTATATGTTGTCACACTCCATTCCTTCCCACCCAAATGTCCTGAAGCCAGTTTTCTGTTTGCTTGCTCTGTGTCTCTGAGAATCTGTGCCTCCTAACAAATATATTTTTACTTTGTGCGTTCCACAGAGGCAAGGCCACTTGTTTTGCATATGGCCAGACAGGTGCAGGGAAGACTCACACCATGTTGGGTTCATCCGCCGGGGGACCAGGGTTGTACACACTTGCAGTCCGGGACATTTTTGCACACCTGTCCACCTCACACATGCTCTCTCCCCTGCTGGTGTATGTCAGTTTCTTTGAGATTTACTGTGGTCAGCTGTATGACCTGTTGGACCACAGGAAAAGGTTTGTGTGTACACTGATATATAATATATTTTGAAGGTACATATGAAAGTAACTGTTATTAGTTGGTTATTTGTGTTATAGCCACCATTTTCAATATACTTGTTAATAATGAATTTAGAATTTTCTATATGATTTTAACAATTAGTCTTCTCTTAAGGATAATGCAGTTTTAGCAGCATCATCATCATCATCATTTAAGGGAAACAGGATGTTCTCGTTTTAATTTTAGTAGTAATATAAAAAACTAATTTTATTCTTTCACCCTCGGTTCATCTGTCTCTAGGTTATTCGCCAGGGAGGATGGACAGAAGGTGGTTCACATTGCAGGGTTGCGTGACGTCAGGGTGGACTCGGTCAGCTCCCTGCTGCAGGTTCATCTCTTTCTTTAAAATAGCTTCATATCCGTGCTGCACTGTCCAGACCTGGTGCTCTGATCAGCACTCCATCCTTTAGAACACATGCTTTGATTCCAAAATCAGAGATCTACCTTTTAATAAAGACAAATAAAATGTCATGGCTGACGGTCTTGCTTGTGACAGAGGATCAAGAAATACTTGTTCTTCTAGGCTTTATTCGCATTCTAACTGATTTTTGAAAATGACAAGATTGCTTGTTATATTTTATTGCTTTAAATCACTCAATAGTAACGTATGTGCTATTCAGTGGATTAAATCTACCACATCAGGACTGCTGATCTGTGCCTGATTTTTCTTATTTGTTTGATATCGTGACCACCACAATCTCTTAAAACATCTCAATCTCCCCCCTCTTCCTCCTCCTGTCTTCCTTAAAAAGGTGATTTCACAGGGTACAGAGGAGCGCACGCAGGGGATGAGCGGAGTAAATCCACTTTCTTCTCGATCCCATGCTTTGCTTCAGATTCAGCTCAGAAGTCCAAACCAGCAGATAAGAGGCAGGTTAGTGTCAACATCCCATGTGTTTTATCATATTGTGGGCTATTATCATGTACACTCTTTTCTAATTGCTTTTCTTTTCTCCTTAAACACTTTTTAATAATACGTTTATTACGTAGCAGGTTGAATTATTACTTTATTAAAATGTGTGTGTGTGTGTGTGCGTGCGTGTGTGTGTGTGTGTGTGTGTGTGTGCCTGTAGGATGTGGTTTGTGGACCTGGCCGGAAGTGAGAGGGCATCGGATACCAAAGACCCAGACAAGCAGAGCCGTATGGAAGGAGCTGAGATCAACCAGAGTCTGTTGGTTGTAAGCTACACACACAGACACATGCTGACACACTCAAGAGATCTCACATAAGCCACATTCAAAAATGTTCTGCACTCTGGATATTTTTGGGATAATTTTTCCTGCCAGCCCGCTAGTAAAATTGTGTGAAAATTCACATCAAGTAAGAGGATGTGTTCATTTTTAACACACAACGCACGTGAAACTGGAAGAAATACAGCTTCTCTTTTCTCGTCTTACACCAATGAAGATGTCATCTTGGACAGACAACATGATTTGAGAGCTTTTGGTGATAACGGCTTATGCCTGTGTCAATGTGCTGTGAACAAAAACTTTTAGATTTCCAGAATTTATATGTTATGTCCTGCCTCCTGCATGTAAACCCAGGCGCCATATACCTCACCTGCATGTTTTCCTGTTAGTTTGAAAATGTGTGACCCAGACAATCTCCTGCTACGTTCTTCATGTGTGAAAATGTCTGAAGGTATTGCAAATGTATAGTGGGATTTTATTTTCCTTCCCATTAATACGTTTTTCTTTTTTTCTCAGCTTAAAGAATGTATCCGGTCCCTTGATCAAGAGCAATCACACACACCGTTCAGACAAAGCAAACTTACTCAGGTAATAAGACCAAACTACAATATTTTACATTTCTTTATAGTGTTAATGATCGTGTGCTTGATGAATAAAACCCTTACTACTTTGTTCTCATTCTAGGTTTTGAAAGACTCATTTGTTGGTGATTCAATGACGTGCATGATTGCCAACATTTCACCTGGTAACTTAGCGACCGAACACACACTTAATACACTGAGATATGCTGATCGGTGAGTGCCTGTAGAGACATATAAAAAACATAATTTATTCTAAATTGCAGCTGTTTGTTTGGATGCACAGTACAGTCAATTTTCATGTATGGATGTGTGTGTGTGTGTGTGTGTGTGTGTGTGTGTGTGTGTGTGTGTGTGTGTGTGTGTTTCCTTTATCCTGTTTTACTTAAATTACATAGTGGTTTTAAATATAGTGTTTATGTCTCCATGGTTGTACCCAGGGCTATAGTGGTGATGAACAGTGACTAAAATTACTTGAGATGCTATATCTACTTCGTTTTTTAAAGGGTGAAGGAGTTGAGGGGACAAGGAGGACTAAGAGGAGGAAGAAGGGGCAAGACGATGCCCTCCCCTAAACATAACCTGTCCAACAGCAGCAGTGGCAGCAGTGTTGGCCCACGAGGGAAAAGTCCCCCTAAAAAGCAGAAGTTAGGGAGACGACCAGAGGCTTTTGCTCCCACTTCACCAAACACCAGGTCGTCCACAGGGGACACAAATCTCTGCTCCACACCCAAGAACAGCAGATGGAAGGCTGAAACAAGTGCAATGGGCGGAGAAGGGATCGGTCTTGAACATGTTACACCGATTAGAGGCTGGCTGGGACCGGGCGATACGAGGCATAGGAGGCATGAAGCAAGTGAAAGAATTGTTAGGAGAAGAGAAAATGAAATGTGCGGAGGAATTAACGGACACTTGGGAGGCGACCATGATGTCCGGGCAGGGCTGGTGTTGGTACCGCCAACAGATGAGCAGCGTCACAAGAGGGAGGTGCAAAACTCTTTAACTCAAAGGGCATCTGGAAAAAGAGAAAAAGAGAACCAGCAGAGCCCTGTGAAAGGGGGAAGAGTGGAGGAAGGAGGATGGTTACAACAGCGAAGGCAAGTTGAGCGCAGTAGAGACATGGGTAGTGAAGTAGAAAAGCTAAGGGAAAGAGATTTACAGATGTTTGATGGAAAGGATAAGGAGAGGCATCGACATCTGAGAATGTATCACCAGCAGCTACAGCAGTTTGCGTCCTCATCTTCTTCCTCGTCTGCCAATCTCCTCTCACCGTCTGTCTCTCCATTATCCTCTTCTCCTCTTCCACAGGATTCCCAACTGTCAGCTTCTGCCCTCACATATCAAGATGTGGAAGATGTCTTAGATGTGTACCGAGCTGGAGTTCAGATTAGAGCTGATGCTAACAGAGGACAGTGGCCTTTTCCCAGTGGTGAGATTCACTTGCAAACTGAATTCTCTCCAAGCTGCAATAACAATCACGCCCGTGGTGAATCTGGTGGTGTTGGCGATCACTTGCTGGTATCATGGGAAGGAACAGAGGGAAGACTTGAACAAGGTGAAAGTGATAAAAGGAGGTCAGTGGAGCCAACAGGTGAAGTAAGGTTAAAGAGAGAAGTTAAGAAGCCAGCTGGGACAGAAGGGCGAGAGAGGAGGTGGGCCTGGTTGGCAACAGTGGAGACAGAGCAAGAAGATAGGGTCACAGGTACGATGCCGACTGATGCAGGGGCACAAGTGACTTACAGCTGTTGTTCTGATGACAGAGGACAAAGGGGTGAGGAGGGATTCCATCCCACAAATGACCCAGCTGAGCGGAGCACTGATTGGGAAGGAGACAGCCCTCATCAGCGAGCTCCAGCAGAACGACCCCTCTCCCCAGCCTGTGAACAGGTCAACACACTCCCGACCCCACACAAACTAAGTGATCGCTCTCTTGAATCAATACACACCAGATGCATCTCCCACATCCCGCCTCTACCTCTGCAAAATGGCCCTTTTTCAAACTCTCCTTCAACCACTCAACCGCCCTCTACCTCTATCACTCAGAGTAGATATAAAACAGCGGAGCCCCTTAACAAACTGTCTGAAAGTCCAGCTTACACTCAGGTGCAAAACCACCCACACATCAAAGCTAAAAGGCCGTTTTTACCCCAGCATGAGACTGACACAGTTTCTCTCAGCTACACAATGGACCCCCTCAGCCTCTCGATGCTTCAGGTGGACCAACAGGCCGCGACATCCTCCTTCCTACAAGGAGAACAGAGCAACCCCTCACTCTGTCTGTTCGGGAATGAAAGGGGGAAAAACACCAACAGGAAAGGGGGAAAAGAGCAACAGACATGTGCAGAGATGACAGAGAAGCTTGTAGAGGCTGAGGATGTAGATATTCATCTTTCTTTTTTGGAGCTGCCGCTAGCAAAGGCCCGCTGCTCCACCAGCTCTGACACCATGACAGCTATCAATCACACGGATCGGACAAAAGACACTCGTGGAACAGGTAAGTGTGAGTCGAAGTGTGTGTAATAACTAGCGTTTAAAATGTCTATGTGAATATGTATTTTTTTGTCTTGTCCAGGTAGGACAAAACCTCCACTGCCTGAAGTTATGCTGCTCCAGGACCGAGAGAACAATCAGAAACTCCAAACCATGCCAGTCCTTAGCCCCAAAGCCCCTGCATCCCCACTTAAACCCTCTACATGTGCTTCGATGCAAACTCCGGTTGTGCAGTCCATCTCACCCTCTGTCCGGCACTCTGAGGACATTCATTCATCCAGCTCGCACACTCTAATCCCAAATGTTGCCACACAAATGCCAACAGAGCGTGCACACAAAATGCGCAGCAAACCTGACTCCTCCACCTCAACACCACAGTCAGAAGGTGTCTTGTACCAGTGTCACATAGTACATTCAAACCCCTCCGGCGATTTAAACAATGCAATCCAACCAAGTCAAGAAAGTACGAGCAATCAGCTAAGTACACCCACAATCCATCCGTCTACCCTGAAAGACTTGAATCATGCGCTGTAAGTAACACAATTCTCACTATTTCGTTTTATTTTATTAAGGATATTGATGATGTAGTTCACACATTGTAATCCTACATATGATTCAGACCTCTTTGATGACAGATGTAGAGAAGGTGTTGTGTATTCTTAATGCTGCATTGATCACAACCAAGAGATGATGTGTTTGAATAAAACATCTCCTCTCGAATCCAACTCCAGGTGTCGTGTTGTCCAGGCCCACTGGGAGCAGCTTGAAGAGATGGAGGCTTTATGCCATAAAGAGGGGACACTTCTGTTCCAACAACCTGATATGGTCCGAATAAATCAAACCCTCAATTGCTTTTTTCTAAACTGCACATTTTACAGTAACTACACATTTTTATATATCCTCACTCTTCATCTCTTTGTCTTACAGGCATTCGGGGAATACGTCAACAAGCTAGAAGAGATAATGGAGAAAAAGGCTCTGTGTGTTCATAGCATGAGAGCCCAGCTGCAGCCATATCTGATGCTCCGTCAGTCTAACCAAACACACAATCTATGAGGAGATACAAATATTCAGATTATCTGAATTAACTAAATTAAAAAGCAGGGATATTTATATTTATAAGTAAAGCCTGTACACTGAAGGGATGCGGGTAGTGCAAGACTATCATGGTGTTTACAACTGCACAACATATTTTTTACTGACAAGACTAAATTCAGTGAGTTAAATCCAGTGTGTGTGTGTGTGTGTGTGTGTGTGTGTGTGTGTGTGTGTGTGTGTGTGTGTGTGTGTGTGTGTGTGTGTGTGTGTGTGTGTTTGGTATTTTTTTTCTGTTTGGATGTGAGGTTATTATTTTCCTCTTCCCCTGGGCTCTTGACATGATGATTCATAACCATATAGTATTTAATAGAATATTTGCATATTTGCTACTTTAAATCATAATTTGTAACGTTCATCTTTTGAGGGATATCTGTCACACTACTGTGGATACTTGAATGACTGGTATTTTGAAATGTAGTTGTTTTGACAGCAGCTATTTATGTACTGTATGTGCTGCAACTTCTAAAGGGCGGTACTTTTTCAAGTCCAGTCTTGGTCCACTATGTTCCACTGATTTCTGACAGCTTTGATCATGTCTGTATTTAGTTTTTTTTGTTTTTGTTTTACTTGATCAAGGCTTTGAGTTTGCCTGGTTTGTGTCTTAATTCGTGCTGCACACCACCACAACCCTCTGCCTGGACGAAGACCAGCCCAGCCTGAGTAGGGTTGCTCTTCTGTTTAAGCTCGACTGGATCTCTGAAGCAGTGATACACTGAACCAAAGATACACAACTAATATTTTTCTTACCTGCAAACTTGAGCTCAGGTTGTCTGCTGAGCTGTTTACTTGACAGGTGGCTGTTTTTGAGTGCTACATTTGTTGTCTACAGATAATAGATTGTGATACTTGTAAAGCAAATAGACGGTAGGTGTATTTTCAGTTTACAATAGGGTATTTGAAACTGCTTGTTTTTTGAAGGGTTTAAGAATGAATTAAATATTAAATTAAGTTATTTATGGCTTAGATGATGTGCTCTGTGTTGTTTATTTCTGACAGTATTTGACAATTATTTTATGAAAACGTTTTATGATTTTTACCCAATTATATTTGCCTCGGAAAAATGCCATCCTTTTAATATGAAAACGTGTAAACCCCATAGAGAGCATAGCTGAGAGTGAATTCAAATAAAATAGAAGAAACGCCCCAGTATTACACCACCATCAAAGAAAAACACACTGGCTCAAGAGAAAGACAGAATATAATCTGCAACATTTAAGTCAGATCTAATTTCAGGAAATAAATCTGCACAAAATTAATCTGAAAATTCTTAAATGTAGTCAACAAAATAATATTTAGGGGTTACGTCATTAGCAACAATTTGTGTGACGATGATAACGATGTAAACTGTATTGTTGTGCCCAGCTCGTTGGAGAGCACAACTAAGAAGGGAGGTCCACACAACAACCATTTAAATAAACAATGATTTATTGAAATTAACTCAAACTTAAGCAAAGCATGGTATCTTTGATCAGTATCAGTAGTGAGGTGTGTGTTTTGGATGATGTGTAACTGCAGGTGTGAGTTTACATAAACTTTCCGTAACCATAGCCAACTAAACACAAGCAAAACAGAACCAACCCTAAAACCAAGTGGAGCCTGAAAGACTCCAGCCTTTCAGGAGGGAGGGAGAGAGAGACATCTTGAAACTGCCAGATTATATAGACTGGGGCCAATTCCAGCCAGGCAACCAGGGCCTCTGAACGAAACAGGCAGGGCAGAACCAGGACTATCCTATGGCCAGAGGCCATCACAGTATGCACAAACCTATACTTCAACTTTACACAGCACACCTGTGGTGCAGCAATGCAAAACTGAAAAAAGCTTCAGGTGGTAGCCTTCATAATGAGGCATTCAAATTTTATGTTTAAATTCATGTATCAATTTGCTAACTCAAGAATGTCATCACGGTGGCCTCAACTGAGCCAACAGCCAACACTGGAACAAATGCTGTATGTTCAGAGATATGTTCGGAAATATGTTAGAAAAAAATTCTGCAAGAGGCTCTTCGGCTCAGGGGCGATACGTTCTGATTAAAAAATACAATGTGCAGCAACATGCAGGTGCATTTTCATCTTTCTACAGCAAGTGTGCCTTGGTTTATTTTTTCAAAATGTGTGTATTTTAATTCCTGTGGATTTGTAAATTGGGTAACTGTATTTATAAACTAAACTGAACTAAAAACAACACCAAACTAAACTAAAGTAAACTAAACACTACACCAAACTAAAGTAAACTAAAGACTAAACTAAACACTAAACCAAAGTAAACTAAACACTAAAGTAAACCAAAACAAAATAAATTGTATAATAACTGAGCTCGTGTATTGCTGGCAAACACTGAAGCGCGCTCCCAGACGTGAACGCGGACGTCGTGTTGGGGCACGTCGCGGAACCACGTGACCAACTCGCGGCTTCTGATTGGTGGTGTCAGTCTCTCAACGTTGAACAACGGCGCGGTGGGTCACGTGACATCATCTGCTGCTGCTGGCTGTGCGAAGCGTGTTAGCAGGTAAAGAAAAAGAAGAAAAAACGCGCAGTAATACTCGTTTAAAGCCGATTGAACGGTCGATGTGTTCCATCGTAGGATTTTTTAAAAGTTTTGGGAAACAAACGTGTCGTTCCATAGCCACCGTCCGTGCCGTTCGGTGGTAAGCTAACTAACTAACTCGGTAGCTAACCGCTGCATCCGGACTGTGTCGCTGCATTGTACGCGGACGGCTCGTTCACATGCCGGGTCAGTTAGCATGCAGCGGGTATCCGTCGTAGCGTGGTGGACGGGCCACCCTTTTCTTCGACAGCATTTATCTCCCATGTTCTCATATTACGGTCATAACGCTTAGACATTCGACAGCGACCGCTCGAAGTGCTCACACGACGCGTGATTTCTTACTTTTCGCAGTAGTTGTGTTAGCATGCTAATGACGTCGGCTATACCTGCCATTTCTCTTTCGGTTCACACAAAAGGGTACATGTCCTCACTCGGCACATTTGTTGTTTTTGCTCATATCTCGGTGGGTCTGTGTTGACAATAGTCACACGAGCGGTCAAGTCGACCAACTGTGAGGCCGCACTGTAAATTTCTGCTCCGTGGGCTGTCGCTTTTCAACGGGTGGAATCGCACACGAAACAAAGACTAGCGGTTAGCCATGCTAAAGCTAAAGGGAGCTACATGACCTAACGCTGGTGCGAACGTTAGCCAACACGGCTCATGTTTCCGTCGAGCTTGTCGCGACGTTAACCGATTTGAGAATGCGATTAAAATCACCGCCCACATTATAACACAACCGGGGGAAAAACATTTTCAACAATGTCTACAATCGACGTAAACAGTTCTTGTTGTGTATTGTTTTTTTTTTTTCTGTCGGTCAACGCACCATTGTCGGACAATAGTGACGATCACAGCCAGTGGACCTCATGTGTTGTCCCCATGCTGTCAACTTGCCAGCTTGTATTATACTTAGCTAACCACCAGCTTAGTTTATGTAATATAATATAACCCATGGTATGCGTATGCTTTCGATTCCTCTTCACACGGTGTAACCTGGCTTAAAGCCCATGGTCCTTTTGTGTTGACTTATTACTTCAATCAAATGCCAAATGGCGTCTCCCGTCGACATCGATGAAGAATTGTTATAATTAATAGACTACCTATAACAGAGGCTGGTTCGTACTCTTGGTGTTTTTGTTCGGGAGACTGAGGGAGGGTTTGTAAGTCGACACCAGGACAGTCCCCTCTTGGCTTGGCTAAATTTAACCTGGGAGGTGGGGGCGACAGATGGGGTTATAGTCTTACATGGAGAGCCTCGGTCTGCTTATATTCAGTATACTGTACTGGCAGTGGACATTTATTCAATATGATATAGTACTTGTGATGCAATGTAACAACTTCACACCTGGTTGGTGTTTGACTTTGTCTCTTCTCTCCTCCAGATTTTTCTATTTTGTACATACATTGTTTTGTATATACTGTATATGATGACTTCACTGGTCAGCACTCAAGCCCGGGGAACTCGGGATAGAACGCTGCCCAGCACCACACAAACAACACAACCACAAAAACAGATACAGGTGGGTTTTCACCATTGTACATACAGAGTTGCATCCACGACTTTTCAGTTAAAATAGACAATTTTTTTCTAATTTCAGATTTGCCGTAATAGATTTAACATTTAAAGAATATTTAGACGAATGCATCCTTCATCGCAAAATTAACCTCTTGCATTGTTTCTTCCTGAACTCTGTTTATCAGGCCACAGCAGAACAGATTCGTTTAGCCCAAGTGATCTACGACAAAAATGATACTGACTTTGAAGACAAGGTCAAACAGGTAATTTGTTTGTGCGCATGCATATTTAGACAAACCCTCTTCTGAATCATCTGCATATTGTCCTGGAATTATTGGACAATGTGACTTTATTAAAACTCCACAATGCACTTTCTTGTTTTGACTGCTTACAGTTGATTGAGGTGACTGGCAAGACTCAAGATGAGTGCATAGTTGCCCTCCACGATAGCAACGAAGATGTAAACAAAGCCATCAATCACCTGCTAGAGAACAAACCTGACACAGTAAGAGTTCATATACAAATGCACAGGCTAAAAGACCATGAAATTATTTCAGAAAATGCACATCACGATATAGGTGTAACAGTCAACATTTTGTTGTTAACCTCTGTCAGAACTCCTGGGAGACTGTGGGGAAGAAGCGGAGTCTTGGGAAAGAAGGAGGAACCTCAGAGATAAAGGAGAGCAGAGAGAGGAAAGGAGGAGAAAGGGAGGCCAGTCGTGGACGTGGAGGTGCCAATAGGAGGGGCAGAGGAATTAGCCGAGGGCGTGAAGGTAAATGGGTCCATAGATGCATTAGTCCCATCAAATGGACAGAGAACCTGTATTCTGTAGATGTTTCTCCATCAGTCCATTAGAATGCTGTTTGCTGCATCCTTGATTTGTGTTAATTTGATTTCCCAAATTAATTAAAAATGGTTCAGAAGTCTTTCTCACAGTTAATTGTTAAGAATATATACATTATAATTTTTTCTTAATTCCCAGGTCGTATAGAGGAGAATGGGTTTGAGGTGGCTCCTGGAGAGAGAGGGGGCGACGCAGGACGCAGGGGGCGAGGCAGAGGTGAGCAACTAGTTGAGATTGAACACCTCAGCCTTATAGATATCTTACATGCTTGGTTAACTACTCTACACTGTTTTCGCAAGCCTTTCTATATATTTGGGTAAATTCCAACATTGTTTGGTGTCTGAGATGTTATTGTGCATGTATTGGTGATGGAGCTAGCAACATCTATTTGTGTCTGCAGGCATTTAGAATATTGCCGCACTCAACATTTGTGGAATGTGCATAGTCCCTGCAGCTGCTTGAGTGTGTGTGGTGTAGGGATGTTGTCAGTAGATAACTGGATAAGAGAGGGTTGAAAGCTGTAAAATCTTTTTGGATTTGTTTATGAGAAAAGATAGTTTTGTAGATATTGTATCATAAGGTCAAGGACTGAATGTTACTTTTCAGTAAATATATTTCTGACAGCGTGTATGAGTTAGATGCCTTCTTCCAAAACGTTTAATGAGTAGTTGAGGCTGAATGGGACCAGTCAGCAGAGGTCATTTCATTGTGTTGTTTTTTTTTCTCCTCAGGGGTAGGGGGTCGTGGAAGAGGAAGAGCAGCTGGTGTCAACAGGTTCTCCAACCAGGGAATGGGGTACGGTTTTGTGTGTGTGTGTGTGTGTGTGTGTGTGTGTGTGTGTGTGTGTGTGTGTGTGTGTGTGTGTGTGTGTGTGTGTGTGTGTGTGTGTGTGTGTGTGTGTGTGTGTGTGTGTGTGAAGTTTAAATTAGGACTGAAGTATGTTGAGGAGATGGTGATGTTGATTACAAGCACATATCTTAAAAACAAATGTGTAGAAAAACAGTTTCTGAATCTCCTCCTTAAAAAAACATTTACAACTAAATTGCCTGTTTCATGTTATCAATAGCAACAACAAACGGAACTATATACTCATTATCTCTTCTGTTTGCTCCCCCTTCTCTCCGTGTCTTTGCACTTTTCCCACTTTCTTTTCTTTCAGCACCTTCAATCCTGCAGACTACACGGCTAACTCCGGAGCTCGCCAGGAGACATGGGAAGGGGACGGAAACGATTCTGCTGAAGCACCTGGTAGGGAAAATAATAGTAAAGAAAATATCTTGTGATACCATTTCCTGCTTTTATTGTACAATTACTTAATTCTTAACTTAAAACAAATAAGCAAAAAAATACGAGCATTCTAGCAGAAATTGGCAAATAAATCTACACAATGTATTCAAGGGGTTGATAATTTGTATGTCATGATGATGAAGTTTTGAACTATAGTTTCTGTCACTGCTTTGGGGTGATTGATTATTGCTGAGAACATATCAGCATTATGTGTGAACTGCTTTTCTTTTTCTAGGAGCATCGGTAGGGAACACGGAAGAATGGAATTTAGAAGACTGGAATGAGGATGTAAGGCATTAGTATTTATTTATGATTTTTTTTTTTACTTGTTTCTTTCAATCTACACTGGCCTGCAGAATGTCTATTACTGGCTTCTGACTTAAAACATATTAATTTCTATTTGTAAATAGCCAGTTGTTAATGTGGCGTTACTGCAATCTAATAAAATGTGTTTGTACATCCTGTCATTTCTTACAGTTGTCTGAGACCAAAGTATTTACTGCCTCGACTGCTCCAGGAAACCCCATCACACCTGGACACAAGTAAGATGATCCATCTGAAGTCCGGTCAACTTAGGACACTGCAAACAACAAGCTTTACTTTGTAGAACAACATTTTATTCAATCTCTGTAATTATCTTATACTTCCTGTTCTCTTATCACCTGCTTCTACTCAGTATGGACCTGGCTAGCCTTCTGTCTAAGGCTGGAGTGGCTGTAGGAGCCTCCATGGACTCTGACTTGGGGGCGATAGTTGATGGACCCTCAGCTGAAGATTTGGGCCAAAGCCTGGTGTTTACCAATTCCCACCACAATGGACGCACTGCAACACACAGCTATGCACATGCCACCGCCAACAGCTACGCCCATGCTGCTGCTGCTAGTACCACATATGCACACGCTGCGCTGGTACGGACCGCCACACATTAAACTTGTGCAAGCACAAGCAAACACTTGCATATTTCATGTCATACACACTGAGATAAGGTATCAGTGTATTCACTTCTTGTTTTTCTTCTCCCCCTCTCAGTCCTCAGTCCTGGGTTCTGGTTTTGGCCCTCTGAGTGCACCTAAGCCAACATCTCCGCCTGACATCAGGACATCAGAACAGATCAACGGGCCTCGGCTTGGTCAGAGAGCCAGTCAAACGTTAACCAACACCACCAGCAGCAGTAATGTTTCCAAAGATGCAGGGCTACCTCCAATGCAAAGTCCTTCTTCGGCCTCTTTTCCCCCTTTAGACATCAAGTCTCAAAGAGTAGAGCATGGCCCTGTGGCTGCCCATCACAGTAAGTTTTATATCAGTAAATCCAACACAGATTTTTAAGGCATGCCAACTAAATCTTAAATGTTAACAACAATGCGAAAGCTACATGGTAACGCATCTTTCCATTTACCCTCAATCTCTTCAGTGGAGATGAAGCACCAACCAGAGCCATCAGCAGTGCTCAGCCAGCTGGTACAGAGGCAACAACAGTCCACCATCCACCCAAACACAGAATCTCTGGGCCTGTCTCAGTCACATGCCCCACAGGTCCCCACACCACCAGGTATGACTTCAGACTGATTTATTGCTATTATTTTATGATATTTTTTGATTATTATTATACAATATTTTATGCTATTGAAGGTTTGAAAGTCTGCATAGTATATTACATGATTTTAATAATACAAATCTGCTAATTCTTTTTTTTTATAATTATTGGATTTGTTGAAAAGGAGTAGCAGAAGTAGATGGTGCTGCATGACCTACTGCGACTAAGCTGACACATAATGCTCATATGCCTTGTTTTTCTGGGCTTTAACCACATGAAAGAAGATGGGACATATTTAGCAAACAGTGAAAAGATAATGGCTACAGAGCTGATAACAAATACTAGATTTTGGCCCACAATTATGGATAAAGAAGGCAGTGCTTTCTCTGCTAAATAAATTAGTGTGAAGACAGTACCAGTATCTGGGCTATAAGATTATGGCAGTATCACTGTCTTCACTATGTCTTGCTTTGACAATTACTTTGATTCTGGGTGTATGCATTTACATGGTACCATGAATGTGCCTGACGCTCTTGATCTCCTTCAGGTCATGAGTCCTTCGTCCCTCCTGTAAGAGATGGAGCTTCTCCAGGAGTGAAGCTGCCAGGCATGGAGCCTCCCATCACAGAAGCCCCTCAGCGGCAGCTCAAGACACAGAGACGCAGAGTACCTCCCCCCTCAAAGGTAAGATCTTATATCTGGGCCTTTTATTCATGCAAATTGACAAAACAATTGTGTGTGTGTGTGTGTAAGACAATAAATAACAAAAGTAGTTCACTCAAGCTGTAAACTCCACTCTGTGACTTTACCTCTCAAAATCTGAGATAATAACCTATTATTAAACACAGATATACAGCACTTTTCAGTATATCCATATCAACAGAAACTAGTTGACTGAACAGTTTTGTAGTAGTTGTGACAAGCAAACTATCTTGGGTAACTTTTGACTGAAACTTGCTGAATTGTACAAATTAACAACTTCCTATAATTTTTACATGAATTTAAAATGGCCAGTGTGATTAAATATATTTTGCCTGTTCTTCCTAATTCGGTCTTTTTCCACCCCAGATTCCGTCGTCAGCAGTGGAGATGCCAGGCTCATCAGATATGTCTGGTCTGAATTTTCAGTTCGGAGCTCTCGACTTCGGGTCTGAGGCAGGTAGTGGAACAGCAGACATGGCACAAGTGGAGTTGCCCAGGGAACACGCCCCCACTCAGGCCCCAGCTCCAGCAGCAACATCGCCCATGTCTGTCCCTACTGCTGTTCCCACACAGCAGCCACAGAGCAGCCTGTTCTCTATGCCAGGGTCTGTGAGGTGTGTATGAGTTGGTGTTTAAGGGGCTGGTTTGTCTTATGTGTGCAGTTTCTCATTTGTAATTTTGTATATCTGTTTTTAATAGATTTGGCAAAAAGCAGAATATTGACTTGCCATGGAGACAAAATTAGTGAATTAGCTAAAATGATATAAGGAATTGCTTTGGTCATATTCTCTTTATCTATATTTGTTTGTCTTTAATCCTCTATCTGTCTCTTGTCTTGTGAACAGCGAACACATGAGCAGTTTACCCAGCTTACCCTCAGATCCCAGCTTCCCCTCACCATCTTTGGGCTTACCCAGTGCCACGCCCTCACCATCCATGGGTCTTCCCAGTGCAGCCGCTCCATCTTCTGCAGCCCCTACCATAGCCAGCCGTGTGGAGAGCAGTGGCCAAAGGTCCCTGCCGCCTCATCTTGGCTTCCCACAGAGCAAAGATGTCCCATCAGCTGTTGGTGGACCTCTCACAGTGAGGAAAACACTTTTTCTGTCTTTATGCATAAGGGACTTGAATATAATTTTTTTTTTAAACAAAAAACTGTCTGTATCCTAGCTGACAAAAAGCTGAATGTTACAACTAAGTCTGTAAATATTTCTTCCCTTCTTAGAACGGCTACAGTGGGATGAAGACACAGAGCACACAGGACAGTAAGTACTCTCATTTATCAGTTAGAGAACTATACTGGAGTGGCCTATACAATCTAATATAAGTATTGATTGATAAATGCATCTGGTAGGAAGTAGAGAGTCATCTCCTTGTGTAAGTGCATGAGGTTTGATAAAGACCAGGACATACTAATAGCCTTTTTTACATTTTCTGTTTTTATTCTTGTATTACTCCTCTCATAATCAGTTTGTAACATCAACCAGAACCTACACAAAATTAATCTAATTTTTGTTTTCAAACCAGCTACATCATCGTCTAGAACAGCAAAAACTGAGTCTCCTGTTATGACGAGTGACAGCGGCCCCAGTCACCACATCCCTTCCCCTGCAGTGACACCTTCGCACTTGGCACCTATCCCCTCGCTCAGCAGGTGGGATGATTCAGACACACCATATACTATATTGCACACAGATTCTTTTAGCCTCTTTCCTCTTTTTTGTGTGGAGATAATGATGGTTACAAGCACATATCTTAATCATATAATGTGGACATATCACTGACTGAATCTCCTATGCTTTCTGGGTGATGTGCCTTTGTGGCCTCATCAGATTTAGTGAGGCTGATAAAAATCACTTTACTCTGTTTCTAGTCACGTGACCAACACCCACTCATCTGGATTGGCCCTCGCCACAAGTTCCTCCCTGACAGTAAGTCTCTGTACACACACACATCTACCGAATGTGATTCCACTGACGCCTTGAGGGAATTTCTCAAAATTTGGTGCAAATGTTGACTTGGATTTAAGGATGAATTGACTAGACTTGATTAGACACCGTCACTTTGACCACACAACACACATTTTTAGCCTTAAATCAAGACTTCACACACTTACAGCACAGATACCTTTTTTAATTAAAGTCTTCACTATTGTGTTTTTGTTATGTCTGTCCGTTCGTACATCATCACATTTGTGAATGTGATGTCTCGGGAACACCTGCAGGGAATTTCATTACATCTCGCACAAACATCCACTTGGACTTGCCTCGACCTTAAACAGTTTCTGGTTCTCCTATAACACCATCTTTTCTTTCATTCTGCAGCAACAGATGTGTAATGAGGAGAGCATCAACAGCGGTGTCAACCTTCATGCCTACTCATCTGCGTCCAGCCAAATTATCAATCCCAGTCTATCAGCCCCCATGGCTGTCAGCAGCTCAACCACCAATGGTCTTCACCAATCTGGAGCACCAGGACTAACTCCTAATGGCACAAACGCCATACTCTCAGCTGCAAACAGCCGCACAGCTGCACTGCTCAGCGCCGCTTCTGGTTGGTTCATAGTCTACAGATGAATTGCATATTAATTATTATTGTCTTAATTAAAACTAATCAACACAGATATACATCACACGATAACTTAAAGTAGAAATGGCATATTTCTCACTGCGCTTTAAGTCCGTTTTTCCTCCTCTTCCTTCCTTCCTCAGGTAAAGCTCCTCCAAATTTGGCCCAAGGAGTGCCACCTCTCCTGGCTAACCAGTACATCATGGGCCCTGGAGGCTTGCTCCCTGCTTACCCGGTAACTATGAATGTTCCATATCATATTTTGACCTGTTCCTAAATTATTAGTCCACTGGGTTTTGTCCAAGGGAAATAAGGGTTGTATCACTAAATCTAGATGGGTGTTGGTTGGAATTGGAAGAATGATGAAATTGAGTTCACTGCCTTTCACGATTAACTCCATAATGCTTATCAGTCTGGGTGGTGATGGTGTTTTTGTGGATTCTGATCACACGTCAAACTAATTAACGCTGAGGAGATCCTAGAATGGAATGTGCAGTCAATAATGAGACTTGGTAGAAACTCCAACATGTTATGAAATAATCACCTGTTCTTCTCCCAATGTCTGTTTCCACAGCAGATCTATGGATATGAGGATTTGCAAATGCTGCAATCTCGCCTTCCCATGGTGAGTCTGATGTAGAGTTTAATCTTTAATGTCCTCTGCTGCATATTACTTAGCTTCTAGTATTTTTTAAAATTACCAGTTGGCTTTCAAATCTGTTTCCTTGTATATAACAGGCAGTCATAAAGACAATATTTGTCTTTATCCTCAGATGGGGAGCACTGTCATTGCCATTTTAATTATTGGTCCTTCTTTATCTACCTAGGACTATTATGGTGTAACATTCCCTGGTACTGCGGCTGCTATGCCTGGAAGAGATGGCCTTGCCAATAACCCATATTCTGGTAAATCAAATTTTATATTGAATTGTAGTTGTGTCTTGTGATCTTGCATTATGTTTTAAGATGGGCTGCTAATCCACCCTGACACTGCATAATTGAGACAATTACTCCAATTCTTAAAAAACTACATAGACATCTGGTCATTCAGCTTATTTGAGCAGTAATGTGATTTATGACACCATGGAAGTTTTGACCTTTTTTCTTGTACTTAATGGCTTAATGTTTGATGATGACAATGGATTTGAATGTGTATTTTCTATCATTTCTTATCCAGGTGAGGCAACAAAGTTTGGTAGGAATGACTCCTCATCTCCAGCTCCACCAACCAGCCTGTCTGCAGGTGGGGTGCAGTCGCAGCCCCAACAGCCACAGCAGGGAGGAACACAGGGCCAGGGTGCAGGACAGAGCCAGGGTCAACAGGCACAGAATCAGGCCTTCCTAAACCCCCCTCTGCCTCCCGGCTATGGATACACTGGTAAGGAAAACCCAATTTATGTTTGATGATGAGGTCGTTGGCCAAATTTCATATATGGGTTACTCATCCATGCACTTAACACCTAATGCAAATCCAGCTTTACTAAGTACTTTCCCTCTTGTTATTTTCTGGCTTATTATTTAAACCGTTATAAAGAGGTGAAATGGTACTTAAAGCTCAAATTAAAGTTGAACAAGTTCTCTGCCAGTTATGTTTTTTTCTTATTTTGAAAACTTTCAATTTAAAATTAAACCCAAGCGAAATAATGTTTTCACTTAACCAGTGATTGAGACACATGGTCAGTCAGTTTAGGTAGACTGTATTATTAACATAACTGAAAAAGGCTTTTTAAAATAATTTTATAAACAATTGCACAGCAATCTGTTTCCTTACACGCAGCATTATTTCTCTAACTGCCCACAGGTCTGCCATACTATGCTGGTATGCCTGGGGTTCCCTCAGCCTTCCAGTATGGCCCCACCGTCTTTGTGCCTCCTGCTTCGGCAAAACAACCTGCAATGGGTCTGGCCAACCCCTCCAATCAGTATCACCAACAGCATCAGCCCAGTTACGGACAGCACGCATATGGCGCAGGTGAGACAAGGATTCAACCAGAGGGCTGTGTCTGACACTGCTCCGATTTATTTATTTTTTTATTTATGGACAACTAACAGTACATTTTCTTCAGAGTTGAGTAACTATGAAGGTTATATTCAGCAGTTGTACTTCAGCTATTTAATTGATTGCATTGGACGGCGCCTGTGCGTTACTGTTTGAACTATGACTGTCACAGGTTCATCTCAAAATATTGCCAACAAACTATAATATTACCAGTCACTTAAAACTTGAAAGAGATGGCTTGATCAAGTAATGGTGGATTATGTAGCAAGTTACTTCTGTCAATGTGTTGGGGTGCTCAAAAGCATCAGTTTTGACCAGCTGTATTTTACGAGAAGGGGTATTGTGGAAGAGACAGGATTGTGTGTACAGAAATTAGGTGTGTAGAGGGAGGCAAATTAGAAATCCATCTTCCAACCCTTCATACATGCACATGAAATGCTGCATGCGTGTGTGGAGTTGGGCCTGTGTGTTTTTTGCTTGTGCTGCATGCGTAGCTCAAACCCCCTGCTGAAGTTGGACACGGCTCAATATAGACACAGCTGCCATTTTAGTCAGGTTACCTTACTGCCTCTCTCTCCTATGCCCCCATCTCTTCTCTTCTCCTCCCATCCTCTTTCCTCTTCTTCTCTTCATCTCATCTGTTCCCCGTCTTTCACTCGCTTCCCCCTCCCTCTCTGCTCGTTCTGCCTCCTCCTCCTCCTCTGTACTCTTCCTCCTCCACCTCCTTCAGCCTTTGATGACCTGTCTCAAGCCCACCCTGGGGAGTACAGTAAGGGAGGGTACGGAGGCTCTGCCCAGTCACAGGCCAAGTCAGCGGGCAGCGGCCCAGGGAAAGGTACACACACAACACATGCGCGCACAATTTAACAACACGCACAAAGCTGGTGGGCGTTTTCCTGTAGGGAAAAATGGACGTACTCACAATTGCAGATGATTCCCCTTTCAAGAGTGTTTTGGAGAGAGTTGTGTATATGCACGCGTGTGTGTGTGACTGCACATTAATGTGCAAATAAATGGATTCATGCCAAAGGTTGGAAAAAACAAGAGAAACATGCCTCAGTATTTCCTCACATAATATGCTTCTTCCTACTGGCTGGCCCCCTCCTACTAACAGTGGAAATGAACATTCAGTGCCTGATATTCAGCAGTGAAGTGACATAATTCTTCTTCTTCCCCCTTAACCCCCTTGATTTTCCTCTATCATTTTCTTATTTCCCCTCTTTGCTTTCCTTCCTTCCCTCCTAATTTCCAATCTTTGTCTTTATCTCCTCCCCCTCCCTCTCTTCATTCTCCTCTCAGCACCAGGACTGTCAGGATCTGGTAACAGTGGAGGAGTACCTGATATGGGAGGTTCAATCTACAGCAAAACACAGGTGAGACACTTGGTTTTAGTTTGAGGGATTTGTGCTTCTGCTTGTTAGACTTAATTAAGTCTTTATCATACCTGAATGATCTATTATTTATTTGACTAAAAAAATAATATGGTTTGCGTATATATTATATTGAAATTTACATTCTGTTATTTAAACCCACTGTAAATGCATGCAATCGATTTATTCTCGTCTCCTCTTGGTTCTCTTAAGTCATTTGACAAGCAGGGCTTCCACACGGGGACACCACCTCCCTTCAGCCTACCCTCAGCACTTGGGGGAACAGGACCCCTGAACCCTGGGGGTGCTCCTGGCTATGCCCCTGCTCCCTTCCTGCACATCCTGCCACCGCACCAACAGCCGCACTCCCAGCTGCTGCACCATCACCTCACACAGGAGGCACAGGTAAACCCATGTTTCTACTCATACATCACATCCTAAGACAGGGTCTCACAAAATAGGTGTGCATCAATATATTACACGTTCAATACACCTGTTGGGTAGTTTATTGATCTTAAACGTGATTGATGAAATTGATTTATTTGTTCTCTGTAGGGTGGTCCTGGACAGCGCAGTCAGTCCAGCAGCATGCAGCAGAAAACCCAAGGCAGCAAGTCCAGCTACGGCAGCTCCCCCTATTGGGCCAACTGAGGAATGCTCCCCCTTCCCCCTCCTCCCCAAAAGGCTGTGTGTGTGTATGTGTGTGCGATTGTGCGTGCGTGTCTAAAGCTAAAACGAAAAAGGCAAATCGGAGACACACTACCCTCACAATGAGCAACCTTGGGCCTCTTTGCCCTGCTCCCCCCCACCTCCACAAGTCCTCATAAGTCTTTTGGGTTCTCTCTTTATCCCCTTTTCAAAATTGGTTGTACATGTAAGATATTTATGTATGTATTTATATATATATACTGTATATGTAATAGTAGAACATGAAATGTGGCATTTTATTTTTGAAGGACTTTTTGTTTACTTTTTTCAAAACTGCAGGAAAAGATGTTACATTAAGGCAGAATGAGATGATTAAGAGGATTACGGTGATGAGAGAGCGAGTGAAGAAGATTAACGATAAAAAAAAACTTCCTGGAAGAAACCAGAAAAAGGAAAAGGAGAGAGCTACAGCACTGATTGCATATGAGGACATTTCAGAAGGGGGTGGGGTTTATAATAACTAACTGCATCTGTCTCTTTTTTTTATATATAACTTCTTGAATGACCGGTTCATCCCCCAAACTACATTTTGTAGCTTCCTGTCCTAAACCCTCCTCCCTCTCCCTTGTTCTGGAGGGTGGCCTGCTCCTTGTGTCTACACCTCCCCATTAAAGACAGACCTGTTCATCTAAATTTTATATTTTAATTTAATTTTAACCCTCATTTCCTGTGAAATAAAAGTTCTGAGCAGTTGGAACAGTGGCTTGTCTTTTTGTATGTGTGTTTGTGTGTACAGGTTTTATCCTTGGATGTTTAAACTCAAGTTTTCTGACTTGAGTTCATTGTCCCAGAGCAAATAATCACAGAAACTTTGCAAAGTCTGTCCAATATATGAAGGAAGCTGCTCAATAGTTTCACATTTATTCAATTAACAGTAAAACAAAACACCCTTGCAACATAGAGCAAGAACTAAGTGATATTTTAACTGACTGTGCAAAACTCATTTCTTGATAAATGTTTTTAAATGGCACCTTTCAAAACAGTTGTATGGTGCTTTAAAAAAAAAAAAAAGACAATCAATAGTAAACTGTTAGAAAATCCACAGTATGTGGCTATAAAAACTGGGATTCCAAACAGTTATACATTTAGACATTCAGTTAAGTTGCAGTTATTGTGCCATTGGCTTATGTGTCTGCGTTCTCTTTTCTGTCGTAGCTGTAACCGTGTTGTGAAGCTATCTTAGTTGTTGGGTTGTTATGACCTGTTGCCCCTTGACAAGGTCACTTCAAGTGGATAGAAAAGGCGGATTTGTTTGAATCTGAACCTTTATAACTCAACTGATAAGACTACCCTTATTTTACTCTTCCCTGAGGATCTTTGGGAAATGGTTTTATTTCTAATTATTGCGTGAGGTTTTGCTGTAAATTCAGAAAGGTGTAAATAGTTATAAAGAAAAGTTACCTGAAACGGAAAATAACATTTTCTGCCAGTTGGCCATATGGTGTCTCTGCTTGAGTGAGAAACAGGCTCTCTGATTCCTGTGAATCCATCATTAGAAGCTAGCAAAATCAATTAGCAATATTACAGAGTGTTGCTTTTTATTAATCCAGTGACTTAGCAAAGCTTTTAGTTCAAATATGAAAAGGATAAGAATGACAGCTAAGCAGTTTTGAACGAGATGCAATTATACAGGAATTAAGAATTAGTGAGAGGTTTCTTTAATCCTTGTATAATGAGAGAATTATACATTATTTTCACCTCAGAACTGCATGAATAATGTAATTAGAAACATAAACAATTTTTCTATAGCAGTAATGATAACATTCAATAACATCCAGTATGTAACTATATGAATTACCACCAGATGGCAATATATAACAATAACTAAAAACACACACTAACGGTGACATACACTTTATATACATACTGCATCCATCCCATACACAGCAATACTTTTTAGCTCCACCAAGAAAGATATGTTTTCCCCCCTGTCTGTTTGTTGGCTTGTTTGTACGCCAGAATATACAACTGAATGCACTTCCACAATAACTGACATATGCAGATTGAGTCAGGAAAGAACCCATCAAATTTATGTGTGTGGAACCAGGATTTTTCTTTCACTTTCTTTAACATTGGAAGGTTTTTCACCATCTTCCCAGGGAAGAATTCATGGATCTTGATAAAAAAAAAGAAATGAGGCACGTTTAGGGAACAGATATCTACGAGTGTGCACGGACTAAATAAAGGAAGGCGTGCAAACAAGTGTGTGTTCTGTGAGGAGTTGTTTTGAACTGAACGAGGACCTCAGAATTCACACTATTCGCAGAGGGCCAAAGTTTAAAGTGACAACAGCGCTCTGTCTGTCTCCCCCTTCACTCATCTCCCTCTGCTGAATGTAGAGCGCGTGAGACCCCAGAGAAAACCATATAACCTTGGTATGTGGCTGACAAAGGAGAGGGGGGGAGTAAAGAAGGAAACGTTGGTGACAGGAAGAAGGGAGGGATGCAGGGGAGAGGATGGAAAGTTGGGTGAGTGGCAGGTGCTATTGTGGCCGAAGTGTAGGAGCCTACAGCAACAAGGTCGGAGGTCAAAGTGAAGTTGAAAGGTCAGTCCTAACTCCCAGGAAGCCCACCCAGAGCGAGGTACAGATAAGGAGGGGGAGGTGTCACCGAGAGAGCAATGGCCCCAAGCAAATAAGTGAAGGAGCAGAAAGGTGCATGGAGGAAAAATAGATTAAAGACGAGAGGTTAAGATGCAGAGGAGGTCAAATAAATATATCGATTTCTTTTAAGGTGAACTAGAGTCAGACTCAAAAGAAAAGAATGGATCCAGATTCTTTATTTAAAAAAAAGATGCTGCCCAAAAAGAAAGAAATGATAGAACAGTAAGGGAATGACAGGTGAGGCGGAGCGGTGGCAGACGGGTAATTGCAAGATGCATTTAAAAGCGAGAGGGCCACACATGTTTGATAACACCCCTGTCTTGATGGGGCAAGAAAACCATGTGGGAGGTTCCCCTCTGGAAGTGTTGGGCTCGATACTGAATGAACAAATTAGCCGTGTCCCTCGGTAAACAAAGCTACTTGGCAACAGTCTCTCACTGGGGCCTTCCATTCCATCCCATGTCGTATCATGGGGGGGGGGGGGTTGTGTGCCGTTTTTTCCCAAGTCGTGTTTGGCCTGAGCACACGATGCATCCAGTTCGGTGCATTGAAGAGGCACAGGAATGCCCACAGGAATGCTCCTCCGAGTGTTTGTTGACACTCGTGACTGCTCCGCTCTCAGATGTCGACAAAGACGTTTTGTTGGGGTTCACTCGGTTCACTCCTCCGGAGGGGCTGCGAGGCCGTCGCACAGGATATCGCGACAGTTTGGGCCTGAATGGAAATCGGGAGGCCCTGATGCTCCAGGCGACCCCGTGACCTGGGTGCTTGATTTGGATCCTCAAATCAATTCCGGACGCGTTTCGTCTCCGCTCCTTGTTTTATTTTCGTGAAATTACAAGCCCTTCCATCCAGTTCAATAGGGAACGATCTGTGTTTCCCCCCCCCTTCGCTCCCTTTCATCTCCATCTGGAGGACCATGAGATGTTCTTGTCCCCCTGCTTGTTGTGGGATGTGACAGCGGGGGCCATTCACTGAGAAATTGGCTGCAATTAGTGCAATTATGCTGATTTTCACTTGTGTCCCATGCAGAACAGAGTTTTCGCTGTGCACAGAGACACCCCCCGGGAAACCGCAGCAAAACAAAAACCCATCAATCAACAAAGGCCTTCAATGAAAGGCTCAACTGCAGATAATACCGTGCACATTCCATAATGACAGCGTTTAGTCAGCTGTGACCTGCGCTGCGATGGGGGGCATGACATGTAGAGCTGCACTGATTAACGGGAAATATGCAGTAAAGCCAGTATGAAGGGCAGAGGACTTAATTGGCGGTGGGGGGTGCGTAGCCCGGTCATACAGTGAGGATTTCTATGAGGTGGATCAAAGTATAACACCTGAAATAAGCTCATGTCCAGGGATTCAGCAGAGGACACACACTTGTCTGCAAGAAACCTATCCATCACGACCGTCACAACAACAGAATGGTCAACCAGAGAAAAGCTGAAAGAGATCTGTGTTTCTCATGGGAGATAAGAATAATTCTATGCTTTTCCTGAAAATATAGATTTGTTTTTTGTTTATGTCTGTGGCTGCTTCTCATTGGAGGATGACTTAAGTGCATGGCGGTCATAGTTTACCCAACTTTACATTGGTATGTCTGTGTCAATATTGCCTGGGAGACTGACAAGGCCGGCATTCAACAGCAGATCTCAAGGTGTAGGAAGGGGGAGCAGGATCCCAAATGTAATGCATCCACTTGTTAACTGATGGTGGACTTATTTTAAAGGTGAAATTAGGGCAAGAACACCACTGACATTCCTGTGCAGCAGTTTGTAAAAACGTTTTAAAATATCGCACACAGGCCAACGTGTGGATATTTCTGTGAACATTTCTGTGAACATTTGTTCAGTGGTAGATGGTAAGAAAACTGTCCCGGGAATAAAAAAGGACTCTCCTGTAGTCTTTCAATGCAGAGCCTTTAAAGCAGCACATATGGAACTAGAATGGTGCACATATCTCCGACAAGGCTCAACAGTCTCCTTAAACCTCATAGATATCAGTCCCCAAAATGTGCCTGATCTTTTAAATCAAGATCGAAAAAGTGAAGATGTTGAAAATTCCGGCATATTTAGGAGGCGGGTATCTATGACTGTATACAATTTGGTCAGAATAAAAATTGTGACTGCTGGGCCGTATATGTACTGAGTGCACCTCTAATTTGTCAAGTGTTTTTTCATTTTCTGCCCATAAAGAGAAGTTAAAAACAACAACCTACACTCAGGAGCAAAAGCACGATTGTGAAAACTCAAACGAAATTGTGATGTGATATTTATTGTGATGATTATTAATATCAACTCATATGAACAGTTTCATCTTGATGACATTTTGGGCCAGAGTGACCAGCCCTACTTGTTAGGGGTGGGTCCAGGGGTGGGGCCACCCACATGCCTCTGCATCAGTTTGAGTCCCCTTCCATACTAACACACCTGAAAACGCACATCATGTGATCACTCACATACACCGGGCATGTGCATGCTGGTGTTAACTCGAATAATAGCTCGTCTCCAATGCATGTAAACAGTCGTGTCATTGTAAAACTAAGAATTTAACTGCACAACAGCTGTTAGCGAAGACAACAGGGTCAGAAATGCGTGTAATTAATTGTCCATGTTGCGTTCTACACTAGTGGAAGAGAAAGCGGGTCATGTGACAGGAGACGGACGAATCAGTGAAGGCTATGTTGTGACAATAAAGACCTAAATAGCAAGCGGTTGTGAGTCATCTTTTCCAAACATCTCTGTTTCTGCTCGTCCAGACTAAAACACAGCCCTGGAGTTTTCAAACTAAAAGTGGGCCAAAAACCCTGGAGTAGAGTGGACACCAGGCAAACCTAAAGCAGAGTCGATGCGTTTTCAAACTAAAATGTAGAAGTTGTAGCCTTATACCCTTTTTACACCAAAGTTAGTGGGTAGGTGTGTATTTTTTATGTGGGTAAACCTGCTAAATAAAGGCAATTGACTCCTTACCCACTGCCAGGAGAAGAGTTTTCCTTTCTGTTTTTTTCCCCAGTTCATCATGTTCGATGTCTCTCACCTCGCTGTTTTGTCAAATTAGCGCGTTCACCCGGTTGTCACTTATCATCATTGACGATCTGAGGCGATTAAAACCAATGTCAAAACCAGGGGATGAACACCGACTGTATCCAGTCCCTCTGCAGACAAAAGCCAGATGTTAGTGTTTTTTTTATTTTGACCATGTGGAAAAGGGGCTTTATGTAAATACCTAGATCGGATCACTGCCTCCCTGCTGGAAGGAGCCACATTGACATGAACATTCACTTTGCTGTAGCTCTCTTGCAAGTTCAAGTGCATTGCAGGACAATAAAGAGTACCGTTTAAAAACAATCAAGTTCATGTGACAGCAATGGATTCCAGACAGTTTGGTTTGAAGTGGATTATTCTCCCTGGGGCTGACCCCTGACGCCCCCCCCCACCCCCCCGCCGACTGTGGCGCAGGGCCGGTGAAACCAAGGAGAGTGTCTTTAAGACCCAGCGGAGCTCGGCAGGGAAACCCCGCGGCTTTAGTTGTCTCTACTCTCCGGAGTGTCAGCTAGTTATTAGTCGGGAGGCGCTGTAGCCATTTCGCCGCATGAAAGCCCGATGAGCTGAGCGAGCAACATCCGAGCGGCTCATGGAGAAGAAGAGAAATCAGCTTTGAGAAGCCCCGCGCGCGCACACACACGTACACGAACTCGCGCGTAAAGACGCACGGCGCACGGACACTTCCTCCTCCTCCTCCTCCTCCTCCGTGGAAAAAAGAGAGAGAGAGAGAGAGAGAAGCGAGACGCAAACTTCCAACTCTCCCATGTGGAAGCGAGAGGTTTGAGGATAAGGCATAATTTCTTTTTTTCCTCCTCTTCGGGGCTCCGTTCCTCCCTCCCTCCCCCTCCTCTCCCTCTCTTCAGTGTTTCTGCCCGGAGAGTTGTGTTTCTATGAGAGTCTCGCTCGGTGAGAAGAGAAGTTTGGTTGCCTGCGTGGTCGGCCGAGGAGGAGGAGAAGAGTCGGGCTAAAAGTGGGGGAAGAAGATGGTCCGCAGCGCCGCTTGGAGACGGAGCTTGCTGTGCGTCCTGGCGCTCAGTCTCAGCCTCACGTCGCCGCCGTGCACAGCTCGGATTTACACCAACCACTGGGCAGTGAGGATAGGCGGGGGACCCGATGTGGCCGAGTGGATAGCGGACAAATACGGCTATAGGAACATGGGACAGGTAGGTCGCCTCTTGCTCCATCCAAACGTGTGTCCTATCCGTGTGTCTGTGTGATTTCTGGCTTTTGCCAACTCTTACAAAAGTGGCGCATGTCCGTGTTGGTGGACGCAGAGCCGAGCCAGGAGCCCTCTGCAGCTCACTGCTCCTCTCCCAATCACCCAAACGGACACGGGCTGCGGGGGAACAAAGAGGGACCCGGGGCAGGAGACGGCACAACAGGTGCCTCCTGGCTGGGTTTCATTGTGGATCACTTGCATTTGGCGTCCCGGAGCCACAGGGATTTGATCCACCAGCCTCGATTTGACACTCGAGTGAGACAGTCAGGGGGCTGTTTGGTTTATGGGCTCGGAGTTGACTCCAAAAGGTCCAAGACCAAGCCGATAACTCGTGCTCTTCCCTCTCCTTGTTTCAGTGTTTGTGCCAAAGTCCTCTGATTGATCCTGTTTTGCTTTGCAATATTTACTTCTCTTAATTGAAAACTTGAAAATCGCTTTAAACATCAGATTTATAATTGTTTTAAATTTGGGATTTATTCTGGTTATGTTCCTCACTATTCTCCCTCTGAGTGTTATTTAAATGTAACTATAGGCCCACTGGCTAATCTGATGCGCTTTTGTTTACACTTGGAATAAAACCTTGTACTTGTTTGTCAGTACTCGTAGTATTCCTGAGTAATGCTGAAGCACCGCTACATGACAAAAATGTTTAAATATTCAGACAGTATTTCACTAGACTGATCTGAGCCGATATTATACAGCTTTGCACATTTAAAAACCACCCCAGCATATGCCTCCACAGCAAACTGCCCTTCAGTATTCATCCCCTCTGACACTTGTGGGGGGGCCAGTGCTTAGCAAAGTCTAAAATAAATCTCAACCACAGCTGTAAAAAATACACATCCACAAACACGGTGGAGTTAATCTGGTCTCTTGAAAAAGGGTTTGGACAAAGTGTAAAGTCCTGTGTTCTTTTCGGGGAAGAGAAGCATGTCGTACAAACGTGGACCCCACACATGCTCCAGAGTGTCGCCACCAAAACACCACTGTAGTTCAAGCCTGCACTTGCCAGTGCTCGACGTGAAGACAGCGTGGAACAGAGGGGGGCATTCTGACAGGTTGTTGTGGGGTAGCCTAGTCAACAGCTATGGAACCCCCCCTGCTTTCTTCCCCGCCTTATCCAGCCCGCCCACCCACTATAGCCTACTCCCCAGAGAGCAGGCCTTAATGGCCTCGTTTATCCCTTCTCTTTGACAGGAACTAATGTGTGGAGTCCTCCCCCCTTTCCATAGGAATTCCCCTGTGGAGTGGAGTGTCGCCCCCAGCCCCCACCATTCCCCCTCATTTCCATATCAATATGGAGCGTTCATTGGACTTTGACACCTCATATACTAGAGTTTTACTTCACTTCCTGGTTTTGGGGGTCAGCTGAAAGCTGCTCCCATGGGAGTAATAACGGAACACTCTGGTTTCCTAATGTGAACTTTGACATCCCATCACCAAGCCCTTCCTCGTGATATCAGTCAGCACGAACGTATACACATAATGAAGTGAAACTTTATAAGTGAGATGTATCGCTGCAGCTTTTTCGAGTCTGTGTGTAGATTGTACAGAAATACACTTCTAAGTGTTTTTGTATAATTTAACCAAACATGCTTGGGACTGTTCATCAAGATTTGGCTGTTTGTGATAAATGATTCAGAGATATGAGTGCATGCTATGGCCAAGAGAAAAGAAGTTTAAAACTGTGATGGGAAGCAAGGTAGTTAAAGGGAGAAAAGGGGGATGGGTATGGAAAACATGTGACAGAGGGACAATATAGTCTTCTTGACAAGGGTAGAAAGAGGAGAACAGACAAAGATAACCACACACTGAGCGATGGAAGGAGGAGGGAGTGAAAGAAGGGACGATAGATGGACGGATGGATGAAAAGAGTTGGCATGGAGTGAGAGAGCACCTCGTTGGAGAATTCTGGGTAATCCTCTTAACCATGGAGCCCCCTTCCCAGACTGAGATACTGGCCCAAATTGAGTTTAAGTCAGCTGACGAGGTCCCAGACGAGGATATCGGTTCAAGCTGGTGTGTTGAGGACTTGGAGCCATGGAGAGGGAGTGTGATGATCTGAAGCCAGACATGGACACAGGAGCTGGTTGCATCAGTAACAAGTTATGAGATGATGTGTACAGGTTGTTCTGATGCTACATCAGTTCTTAGAGGCATCAGGTCAGCGAGGGTGTTGTTATTGGAAAAGAACAGTGTCAAGAGAGACGTTTATCTAAGCCGTCACTCATACTGACCATTTCTGATCCAAGCAAATCATCCAGTATCTGTGAAGACCCACATTCAGTGATTTATTTTGTACTTGATGATTAAGCCTGGGACAGAGTTCAAGATTTGAATTCTTGTTGGAGCGGTGGAGGGTTATGGAGTTGGGAGGATGGTGATGAATGTTTGTGGAGATATTCTGAAGTGTGGCGATACTGATAATTGTAGAACAGGATATCTGTCCACATTTGTATGCAACTACAGATAAGGGCAATAAATATTTCACCAGTGTTGTTCTTGAACTCACTTCAACAGTGTTGCTTTATTAAGACTGTTGCCTACATAGTAAGAAGGCAGAAAAGGTGTATATTGTAATTCCATTCACACAATGGAGCTTCACAGCAAGAAGGTTCCTGGTTCGTGTGTGTGTGTGTGTGTGTGTGTGTGTGTGTGTGTGTGTGTGTGTGTGTGTGTGTGTGTGTGTGTGTGTGTGTGTGTGTGTGTGTGTGTGTGTGTGTGTGTGTGTGTGTGTGTGTGTGTGTGTGTGTGTGTGTGTGTGTGTGTGTGTATTTTCTCTGGGGGCCTCCTGCCTCCTCCCACAGTCCAGATTGGGATGCAGACTTATTGAGGCCTCTAAACTGACCATAGGTGTGAATGGTTGTCTCTGGCTACATCCTCACCTTTTGTTTGAAAACTCATCAACTCTGCTACAGAGATGCCTGGTGTCCACACTACTTTACTACTACTACGAGTTTTAGTGAAGTTTGGAAACGCTGCTGGCCCCGTTATAGTTGAGAACTGTGTTTTAGCCTGGACGAGCAAAAACTGATTGAAGTTTGGAAATGATGCTGTAGACACTCACAACCCCTTGCTGATTGGATCTTTTCAGTCATGACATAGCCTTCACTGATTCGTCAGGCTCCTATCACATGACCCCCTTTCTCGGCTACCAGTATAGAACGCAACATGGACAACCAATTACAAGCGTTGCTGACTATATTGGTTATGCTAAGAGAACAATAAAGAATCTATCTATCTATGATACAATTGCAGTAGGAGAAGAGCTATTATTCAAGCAATTCTTGCGCACACCGACACACGCATGCCCAGTGTACGTGGGCATGTGACACATGTTTCCAGGAGTATTGGTATGGACGATCGTTAAAACTGATCCAGAGCCTGTGTATGTTGGCCCTGTGATACAACAGCTACCTGTCCAGGGTGTACCCCAACTTTCATCCAATGTCAGCTTGGATTGGCTCCTGCTGGCCCCGTGTGACGCTCAATGGAAAAGCGATATAGTTGATGGATGGATGGCATTCACACTTCACACACAGGGAAAAATCCTGCAGTGTTTTTGATCTCTCGTCTTCTTGTGTCATGTCGGTTGGTAATCTGACCCCACTATAGGATAACTTCCACAATTCTGGTCGGATTCTGTATCGAGTGACATGGAAGTTTAACGTAACGTGAAAAAAACAACAACCTGTGAAGCAAGTGCAGGCGCTTTCACTTCTCAAATTGAGTTACGACATCATTCCCAGCATCCAAAGGTTCTGCTGAAACGGTGATTCACTGTGTGGCTTATTGCACCAGAATGAGTGTTCAGTGAACTTTATACACATCCATCTAAACACATGTTGTCACGTCTACAACTATTCAAATCTCACACTGAGCTTTTAATGAATGGGTCATTTTTGTAGTCTGACGTTAAGCTGGAGTTTGGATTAGAGTTTTTTAAATTCTATGTGTTAAACTATTTCTCCATATCTGCTGACTCTCAGAGAAAATGGCAGTGCAGATGTTAAGAAGGTTAAATACAGTGGAATCATACATCTTTTGAGACCTGTTTGCACAATGAGAAACATCCAGAGTAGCAGCTTCCTGTTCTGGAGGCCCATTATATCAATTAGTTGAATGCTTTATAAGTGAATTACCCAGTTCCTCTGATATGTGCTGCAGTTTTGTCATTTCTTAATTTTATCAGTGTGTAAGTTGGTGAATTAGAGTGTGTTTGTGTTTGAGCACTGAGCTGAAAGCTGATCTAATGGGCTCTGTAGTGGTGGAGCTCAGCCATGGATCAGTGACGCGCCACAGGACCCTGGGCAGCCATGACAGTTTGATCATCCGAGGGCTTGTATGGTCTTTATCAATTATTAAAACTAATCAGCTGCTTTATTTTGTTTTGTCGTTTTTGTCTGTGTGTGAAGTTGTCTGACGTTCAGTCAGTGTCTCCATGTCTTTTTCTTTGTCTGCCTTTATTTGACTTGTTTACCTTTCTAGCCAATGTTCCCTTTGCCTTTTATCTGGCTCACAAAGCTTTATTCATCATGCACAGAAAAGAATCTGAAAATTGACATTACAACACAGAAAAATACTGAATTAAGGAAATTTAATAACACTTGAAAGTAATTTTTGAGTAATAAGGTTTTGATGCTTTTCACTCACAACCATTTACAGTTTTCATTAATGACTTTACCAAACTGTACTGTGTATGTTGGAAACATCTCTACAAGTAAATCAATGAATAAAATATTATATTTTATTTTAATAGTTACACTAATAATGTGTAGTGAGGTTGTGGGAAGGGTTATGGAACATGTCTTAAGTCTATATTTTTTTTTTGCAGATCGGGGATCTCAAAGATCACTATCACTTCTTCCATAGTCGGACCATCAAGCGGTCGACTCTGTCCAGCCGTGGACGCCATAGTTTCATATCCATGGAGCCCAAGGTAAGCCTGTTGTATGGTTCTGTCAATTACAGGTTTCAGATCAAAGTAGTTGAATCCTTCTCATGCATTTAAATGATACTGGAGATAGTTTGACATCAATGCTTTTCATGAATACGTGATGGCATTTCATAGACTGTATATAAAGATGGCCGGCATGTCTCCACTTCCTCCCACGATCCAGAAATTAAGACAAAATATCCTGGATAGAAACGCTGCCATATTCCGCCAGCGACATAATTTGGAGCCAGAGTCTGCGCAGTAGCAATTGGGGTTTGGAGCTGCTGTAGTGAGATCCTACCAATGCACCTGTTCATACATTTTATTGAAAACTTGATCATACTGTATTTTAGTGTGATAAGATCTACTTAAATTGACAGAAACCATCTCTGAGGGTTATTTAGTTTGGTCCATGTCCCATCCACTAACATGAAGGTGGCTGGATTTATTACCCACACTTCAGCCAGCCACCAGGGGGCGATTGAGGTGATTTGGTTTCACCTTTGGGGAGCCGTCATGTCTTTTTACATAGTCTATGTGGTGATCATGTGACCCGAGCACAGAACTGATGTGATTGCGTTTTATGTGACCAAATCAAACTACACATGCTGGTAAATATTATGCGGTTTTGTTGAAAGCCGTAGAAAATTTCTGGCAAGCCTGTTTGTATATTTGTGTAAATTTTAATTTGCCACAGAAAGTCCCATATAAAGGAAAAGACAATGGACTGTTGACAGTATACAACCCTGAGTGGGACATACACTTAACACTCCAACTCAAATGACTCTGCTTTCATGTCCTTGTTGTTGAAGACAGGACGTGCACTCAAGTGGGTTATTGCAGGGACTAAGTGTGTATGAGGACAGGGACTATTACATTGCAAGACTCACAGTTTTCCTGTCGTCGCACGCTGTTCTGATCACGGTCCTGACAGAAGAAGTGTGATAAATGAGGCCTGTTCTGCTACATTTCTATTTTACAAACCCAGCAACTTTAGTTGTGATGGATAGGTTTAGAGCTTGGGGATGAAACATTATATAAGTGTAATTTTCGTTGAAGAAATAAGTTTAAAAAAAGTAAAAAGCTCTGACAACAGCTTCTAAATGTAAGATGCATTACACCCCACAACCAGGAAGAGTTGCCTAAAACAAAAATACTGTTGAATTTGCTGAATTTGGTTTCAGCTTGCATCGAGCTCACTTTAAAGTAAACCAGTAAAATGGATCTGTTAAATCCACATTCAGGGGAAATCTAGAAACATGACGTGACGGGGAGCCTCTGGTGCTAGTTTGGGTGAACCGGCCCTTTAAACAGGAGCTCGTGACCTAAGGTAAACCCTCACTCTGGTCCTGTCGGTGCTCCACATGTCACTGCACCAGATCATCAAACCCCGGCTGCATTATTAATGAAGCCTGAACTCCACACCACCCGCAACTTAATCAAAATAAATAAATGAATCATGGGGGTGGGAATGGTGTTCGATAGCAGCACACAGTGTTTTCACCAGACTTTTCTTTACTGTGTATATTTGTATGTACATAGAGTGTTAAAGTTAAATGGGTTCAGATGGTTTTGTTTGGGGAAATGCCTCATTCTTGACATGTGAATGTTCTTAATGTATTTTTGTCGAAACCCTGTTACCGTATAGCTTAAAATATCCCGTTTATGTCAATTTTGAAAAATGCTGACTTTTTGGACATTCAGGGCTTTCTTTCAGCAGCACTGGTTTATTGTGTGTGTGTTTGAAAACTGCATTCAGGTGCATGTGTTTGTATCTGTGCATGCTGACTGCAGAGGAATGATAATGATGTATCGCTGTGATTATATAAAGAAGGGGGGAAAATGGGAAGAAGAAAACAGCGAGTGAGCAAAACGGTGCCTGACACCGTTACTGTCCTCTGGCTCACTGTGCTTTTCAAATATCTGTCCTTTCTTGTTTTGGTCCAGTCAGCTCGTTTTGTCCACCCACTGTCCTTACCTGTCATCCCTTTCTCCCCTCTTCCGTCCCTCTTCCGTCCCTCTCCCACCTTTTTTTCCCTCTCACTGTTGCATTCAGTGTGCTCCCCCCCTGTCTTTGGTTCCCTTGCTCTCTCAGGCCTGACACTGTGCCATGGTGGTGGAAGGTTTGTGTGCCGATGCCAGCTGGCTGCGAGACGGAGATTTCAGAGGACTAGATCAGAGAAGAGAGGTTAAATGAAAGAAAGAAAGGGGAAAAGGAGCAGAAGGAGAGTGAAGAGGAGCTGAAGAGGGTAAAGATGGATTAGAGAAACCAAGGAAGGGAAAAGCGGAATGGAGAGGAATGGAGCTGTCACTGATTTTTTCCCCCTGGGTCGCTATCCTTTAAGTGTAATCTGCGCGACCCGTCTGTGGGTCTGGGATCGACATGACGGCCGGTTTGGCACCTGCACAGTCTCGCACACTGCTAATGATGTTTTGCAATCAGGTTTTGTAACGATGACAGCCGTTTGCGAGTGAGTCAGATGGGTGTAGCGGTGCCATGAAAGGCGCACCCTGCCATCCACAGTGCTCATTGGCACACACGTTACCATGGCGATGCAGCGCAGCACAGATTACTGCTTTATGGCATTTACCTAACTGCAGAGTCACTTGCTTCTGGTGTCAAAGACCAGTTATCTCTCCAGGCTGGGGAATGACTATGAAGGCCACTGGAGAAAGCGAGCATTCTCACCTTGATGAGCCGCTCAAAGACTTTTTCAAAGATTGAATTCAAAGTCCAAGTTATGACAGATGTTAATCAGCATCTGAACAAACACTGAAGGTCTAACTAACCATTGTTAGGCTGACTAAGACAGAAAACCCTGCATATCAATCTGAGAAAGACAAGTGAGGATCACTGCTCATACAAACCAGTGAGTGAGGAGATCTTCTCTTTGTGTCTTAAGCAGCTTGCACCTTGCACAGCTTTGCTGACGTACAGCCGTGACTCATTGAAACTGGGAGTTCCAAGAGACTTTCAACAGCCGCTGACTTTCTAATTTTCTTCATTGTTGCTCTGCGCTGTTATTAGTTATTGGTGTGACATGAGCTCAAGTACCCTCAGTCGGCTTTGATTGAATTCTGTTTCCAGCCTCTTCCAAGTTTTCTGTAAACAACAATTAGAGTAAGACAATGGTTGTTTCTCCTTTTTCATAATATCCTTTTTGAAGTCCGTGCAGAGATTAGTAGAGAGAAACGACTGCAGAACTCCTCCGAGAATGTCTGTTCACGGCGTCCTGTTTAATTTTTTTTTTTTACCGCCACACATGGAAACTAAGAGCCAGGTGTGATCCGGAGCTGAATCTTCGCCGGAATACTCTATGATTACATAGCTATGATGACAATTTTTTTTTAGATTTTTATACGAGGTGAAAGCTTTTAGAAATTTGAGTGCTTTTCTAGTCTTATCGTCCACTCAAAGCAGGTCACATTCATAAAGTGCTTCTATGTGCAGCGGACTGTCCGCAGAGTCACCAGTATTTTGGGGTTCAGTATCTCACACAAGGAAACTTTTAGAATCTAGACTGGAGGAGCTGGGGATCGAACCACCAACCTTCTGGTTAGTGGACGACCCTCTCTACCTCCCAGCCTCAGCTGCTAGTAACAGTAAAACTACTTGAGCTCAGATCCAATTATTATTCAGTTAAAACACTCAAAGTCTGACTGAAGCTCTTTGAATTATTTCACCATCATCTGACTGCCTTTGGAGTTCACTGTATCCATGAACATGTGCGGAAGACAAGGACACTCGCAGCATCAAGGAGACAACACAGATGGAGCTTGTGTACCTGTCAGGACCTTAGGGGGTAATCTGTGCACATGCAGGTATTATGAGACTCCACTTAGTCCCAGGTACACATTTCCATAAAGCCTGGATACACGTGTTACATTCTGCCTTTGACTCCTTTTCCTTGAGCGAGTTTAACAGATGAACCATTAAGAGTGGACGCCCTGAGACGAACACCTACAGCTGGCCAGCACAGCACCACAGAGCCCGAACCATCTGTGGAAAGATGCAAGACCGTGTGCTGCGCTTTTGGGCCGAGGCTCTGAATCGCACTAAAGAGAGCAGAAGAGCCAGCGTCTCATGTCAGTCCAAAGGTTGTGTCGGGTGTTCTGCTACATCAGCCTTTGACCTTTTTCTTTTAAAACGCCAGGCTCTCTGTCCTTTTGCCCGCGGCTCAAAACAGCGTCTCTAAAACGGCAGTGAAAGTGGATCAATTTGTTCCCGTTTGTTCTACTGAAGTGAACTCTTCCCCAGTTTTCCCTGGTTACTGACCCAGCCAGCGAGAGCCACCTGCAAACCCTTACACAGAGAGCGAATGAGAGAGAGAGAGAGAGAGAAGGAGGGAGGAAGGGGGTTTGAGTGGGAATGAGAAGGAGAGAAGGGGAGAGAGACAGGCAATCTCTGAGGGAAATGGGCATCTACAAAGACCTGAAATGCAGCGAGGAAAGCAGCGGATGAGGGAGAGGGATAAGAAAAGTAAAAAAGCAGCGATAGGAGAGGGAGCCGGAGTGCGAGAAAAGGAAGAAAAAAAAAAAAGATGGCGACAGAGAGGTACAGGTGCGAGCAGATGATTCCTCCGCTCCTCCAAGCTGGAGTTAAAAGAAAGGCGCTGATCCAAACGTCATGCCCCGGAGCCTGCCAGCGAACTGGGACCGAAACAAAGGTGGTGATACATGGGCAAGTTTTATAGGCAATAATAGAAGGGCAATATTGTCTTTGTTTGGATAGCGATTGGCAAAGGTTTGACATGGGTTGATGTGGATAACTGCGGGCTGTTATCAGTCAGTGGTTACAAAGGATAGCATTGCTCATTGATGGATTAATCTAAAAAATGTTGAATATCATTTATCGGCCTCGGGTCATCCTACAAATGGAGGACGAAGAGTATTTAAAGGTGAATCCATGCAAAGTAATACAAAGCCACCTGTGTAAGCAGCAGTATGAAAATTAAAGGTAAGAATCGGAAACCACCTTTATAAGCAAAAAGAAATTGATTAATTTCGACTAATAGTGCCAGAACTTTTTGATAAAATTTTTAAACATTACAGTGAACAGTAAAACACATGCACACTTGACATACACAGATATTTTGTGTGTGTGTGTGTGTGTGTGTGTGTGTGTGTGTGTGTGTGTGTGTGTGTGTGTGTGTGTGTGTGTGTGTGTGTGTGTGTGTGTGTGTGTGTGTGTGTGTGTGTGTGTGTGTGTGTGTGTGTGTGTTCATGCAGTTGTTCCTGTATCATCATTAGATTATGGTTGAATAAGTAAAAAAATCAATAGAAAGTCGGAGTTATTTATATTTAACACTGGCTGAGTTGACAGGATGTATTGATAATAATGTCAACACTGCCCACATTCTCTGATCTCTGGACTTTGTTACTTCCTCTGCCTTCATATTTTTATTGACATTATCAGCCACAGTTTGGTGGAATTTATTTTTTTGGCTTAAAGTCATTTTTCTATTCTGAAAATGAGACATTTATGTTCACGTGTACAGCATCTACTGCTACTGATCTGCTCCAGACTACTTTTTGATACAATGTATGTTGATAACAACAAGGTATTTCTGCTCTACAAAAGTATATTCTACTTTTTTAGAATGAAAACTATTGAAAGTAATCAGATGAATAGGGCTGAAGAGAAACATTTCATTTATCAAAAAGTGCGTGTTAGGAATGTCATCAATGTCACCACTAACTGGTTGTGAATTCTCTTGACATTCTTCCTGCTCTATTCTCACATGGTCTCACTTACACATGGGACATTTACCAGATTTTCTTTTCTATAATCTGTGCTGTGCAGGGAGGAAAAGTTTTAGAAAAGGTCCGGATCATTACCTACAGCCCCCAAGAAAAATTTCTGAAAAATATTGGGACTTCAGTTCAAGTTCTACCTTGGGTTGTACCTCCGCCCCTCCACAAAATGTCATGGAAATTGCTAACTACCAAACACACAAACAAGTGCAGATGAAAACAACCTCCTTGGTGATCACGATATTCTGATACTTGATTCTAAATCCCTTCACACCCCCTCAGGAAGGATAGAGGTCTTAATCCTCTGCAGAGCAGGACAGATATCAGGTGGTTCAGATTCAGCGTCTTGCAGCCTCACTTCCGTAGTGTTGACATTTGTTAAATGGTGAATGCATGAGACTTGAGCCATTTTCAGACATGTCCTGCAGAAGAACTCTGAGGAATTGGGTCCGGACTTTCTCCGCAGTTTTTCTTTCGCACATGCACAACACAGCGGGAGGTTCTCTGCTCAGACGCGTTCACAACAGCTTCCAAATCCTCCGCAGGATACAGGTGAGGGGTGGAGCAGCAGGCGGAGGCCACGTATTGATGGTTAATAATTAGGAAGTCACGAAATAAATCTGCTGCAGAGATCACATGTTTTTGTTAACAACACATCGACACAGGCTCTTATCACCACAAACTCTCTTGAACACTTAAGTCTGCTTACTACGTGTGTGGCTCCGCTTTTTAATCCTGATGTACTCCGTTAGAATCGTCATCAACCCACCACTAGCTCGCAGTGAATCCAGTGGTGGTGGGGGGGGGTCTTCTGCTGTGTTCACATCAGATTTATATATCACAGATATTCCGTAGGCTCTCACTCTGACATTTGCATTCACACTTACACCTCCTCCAGAGACACCGCTCACAAGTTTGGATCCAACTGCAGACAAGAGCAGTTAAGAGTTATGCTGCTGATCAAAGTTTGTGCTTGATGCGATGATAATGTATGCAAATCGTAATGACACACCAGTGGTTGTGCGCCGACACACTCACCGCACAATTCCTGATGACGGCGTTGTTTTGAGGCTAATAGCGTGTGTAAAGGGCTGCTTTGAAGCGGATGGTCCTGACAAAACAAGGAGAGAAATGAGCTGAGACCTCGGTGCACAGAGGAGCTTCGGGCTTAAACAAAACATCTCACTGGGTTTTAACTCCTAATCTCTCACTTTACCTCCGCTTTCTTTTTTTCCCCTCCACACTCTCGGGATGTTAAATTACGACACCCACAGACATTTTTCTCTCCCTCCTTCATGATCTATAAGCAGCCACATACTTGAGTTATTAAATCAATGTTATTTATAAAATCAATTATCCTCCCTTCACCCGCTGTCTCTCTCGGCCTCTCTTGCTATTTGTTTTCACTTCCCTCCTCTTCCAGCTCAGCCTTTTTTTAATGCCTCTCCCGGGACTCGTTCACTTCAGCTCTTCATTGCCTCTCCTTCTCCCGTCTTATCTTGTCTCGTTGCCTCACTCTCCAACTCTCTGGAGAGCCTGGCAGATTGTTTCAGTGCATGAGACCAGATAATCACTCTGCAGTCATTATGTCAGCTATATTCTTTTCTTTTTTCCCTCTCTCTCTTCTCCTCTCCTCTGTCTGCTGGAGCCGCATTGATGTGAAGAATCGCTCGGTCTTTGCAGTCGGACATTGTTCAGTAAAGCTTTAGATTGTCTGGCAAACCGAGCCACGGGCAGAAAACACTTTTGCGGTTTGAAAATGATTCTATTGATTATCTCTTATGTGCAGAGTTTGTCTGTTCATCGTGAGTGCAGCTGGTCACTTTACATTCAGAGTGGTGATTGTTTTACTCACACTTTGAAAAGAAGTTAATCTCAACATCCACTGTATTTAAAGTGAATGCGTAAAACTCTCACGTTATCATGATCAAACTTTTGAAGAATCCCCAAGTCATTCATCACAGAAATATTTCTCCAGCTGCTCGTATACAGTGTAACACATGTTTCCTGTGCCAGTCTCACGCCTGCTCATATTTTAGTTTTTCATCTTTGCTGGTACTTCTCATGAAGTCTGCAGAACGTCTGCTAGACTAAACACACGATTTTCAGGGTGTTGACTGGGCCAAGCACATGGGTCCAACCATCTTGTTCAGCTCCAACAGTGAAATCCGTCTGAAAGTGGAGCGAGAGTCCTGCCAAAGAATGTCTTGCACCTTGAAGCACGAGCTCATAACATTTGAGATACTGATGTTACCTTAGAGACATTTGTCTGTATGTGTGTGTTTGTGTGTCTGAAAAGACACAAGACAAAGCGAAAGAAACTCAAACAAAACAAAACTCTATTAGGGAAAGGGTAAAATACTTGAAGTGCGCCTTTTGGTTGGAAACTAGAATGGCACTCAGTAGAGCGCATACCTCTGCCAAGGCTAGATTTGGATTTTTATCTGGATCTGCCCCAAATTGCACACACTCACAAATATGAGTCCTGCCGGATTTTCTTTTCCATCAAGGTCCATGAATTTTTCTCAGTGAATCTGTGAAAATGTTGAAAAATCCCTCAGTGTTAACAAAAGTGAAAAAACTATCTTGAATCCGCCCCCTGGTCCAGATCTGCAGCAACATTTAATGGGTTCTGCCCTGACCCATAGTTTCATGATTATCTGTTCAGTCATATTTGCATAATCTTGCTTGCAAACCAACAAAGGAACGGGAGTGAAAGCATAACCTTCTGGATGGAGGTATCTGGCAATTCGTCTTTATCCTTCCACATGTACTTCATATGCTGTCATTTCTCCCAGTGTTTTTTTTATTCAGTAGTCTTCGTGTGTGAAACACTGTTACAGTGATTTACTGATAATCACACCGAATGGTCTTTATCTTAGTGTGTGAGTCATCACATAAGGCAAAGAAGAGGAAATACAGCATTTATATTTTCACTTATTACCTACGCCCAGGACGTAATGTTTTCACTGCTGTTTGTCCATTTGTGTATATTTATCAGGATTACACAGAAACTACTGCAGCATTTTCCTTGAAACTTGGTTGAAGGGTGAGGTATGAGCCAATGAAGAAACCATTAACCTCTACAGTTGATTCTATTAAGGAGGAGGATTCAAAAATTAGTTTTTCACTTTCTTTAACATTGACAGATACAGTGTTTTCAACATTTTTCTCAAGAAGTAATGCAGAGATCTCAATGAAAGAAATCAGGCATATGTAGTCAAGTCAAATATAATTATATAGCACGTTAAAACCAAGAGTTGAGCCAACGCGCTTTAAAAACACGGTGAAGGAAAAACAATACAAGTATGGATAGCAACCAACGTAAAAAACTGTGCGAGAGAAAGATGCTATAAAAGTTAATTAGATAAAATTAAATAAGAAAAAGAAAAGACTTATAAGACAGAATCAGCCTCAATGATAAGCAAGATCAAAAGGGTAGCATTTTAAAATTTGATTTAAAATAATCTAATGTGAAGTGCTAATGTGATCAGGTGAAGTACGGTGTGGCTCTGGATTGTGATTGTGATTTTGTGGTGGAGGTTTGCGTTGCAGCAAGATGCAGCACCAACAATTCAATGAGATCCCAGGTTTTTCCAGCACCTTGTATTTACCTTAATCATAGGGTTACCTTGAACACATTATTAGTTGTAATTCCTCCTGTCGACCGAGTGTCGTCCTCTGAAGTGATTCTACTGGTGTGTGTTGTTATTCGATGCGTCCTCAGTTTCCTGTTTGTGTTTCAGGTGGAGTGGATACAGCAGCAGGTGGTGAAGAGGAGGATCAAGAGGGATTACAAACCATCCCCACCCCTTTCTTTGTCAAGCCCCGCCCACAGCAGTCTGGCCCAGAGCAACATATTCTATAACGACGCCAAGTGGAGCAGTATGTGGTACATCGTGAGTACACTGTAAACTCTGTTTGCGTTAACTGCACCAAAACAAGAATATCACAAAGTCCGAGACAAACTGTCCGTGCTGCGCTGCGCTCGTCCATTCCTCTTCAGAGGGTTGCGTGTCGTTCTTTGCCCACATTTATCCAGTTTGTGGGTCAAAGGTCGGCTGAGGTCATGTCATGGTTCTGATTACTGCAGGGTCAGTGCAGCTCAGGGATTTGTGTGTTTTACTGAATAAAAGAGTGGAAAAGCCAAAGTGATGCAATTTTTGCGATTGCTTCATTTAAACAAAACACAATTTAGGGTCAAGGTAAGACACTTTCTAAGTATTTGTCACAGGGAAGTTTATGCTGCTAAGAATATACGTGTCCCTACATTTCAGCTTGTGCAAATAGTTTTAACCTGCACACACACACACGCATACACACACACACACGTTACTCTCAAATTCTACTACTCTACAACAGAGATTTGCAGGCTTATCACAAGTGTTTGCTTACACCCTCAGATCATTGCTCTTTTAGTTATGCCTTTGTGCGTGCGTGTCTGTGTGGTTGAGTGTCCTCATCTCTGTCAATTGTTAACTGACTGCAGATAAATCCTAATACTTTGACCAGCCGTTATAAACATATTTTTCGAGCTTCAGGACAGAACTCTCTGAACTTGGTGTGTGTGATGTGTAAATAGAAGAGAAAAAAAAAAGCTTCCTCTGGTTATTTCTAACAAAGTTACCTGACATAGCCCGTAGTTGAACATCTCTGTTAGTTTGTCCAGCAGTAAGTTTTGTAAATTAATCAAATTTTATTGATTACAGAGACTTATTCAGGAGCATGAATTCCCTCATATGGGAATCACGAAGAAAATGTAACACCAGCGAGTATCACCGCTTTAGACAGATGATTGATTTTCACAGGGATACCAATTCTAGCACTTGACTCAGATTTTAGTGACTTGAGAAAAGTCAGCAGTCAATCCATATTTAATGTCGGCAATTACTTTATCTAAATGTCACTTCTTTTCACTCATGCACTGCCCTTGAATAACACCTGCTAAAACCTAATCATCACACCCTCTCCTCTCTCTCCTCTGCTCACCTTCTCTCCATCTCACCTCCTGCCTCCGCCTCTCCAGCACTGTAACGATGACGTCCACAACTGCCAGTCGGACATGAACATCATGGGGGCTTGGAAGAGGGGCTACACAGGAAAAGACGTAGTGGTGACCATACTGGATGACGGCATCGAGAGGAACCATCCAGACCTCTTTCAGAACTACGTGAGTGTGTATGTATGTGTGTGTAGGGGCGGCTATGAGCGTGTGAACGTGCGCGTATGTTGGGATGGGCTGTAGCTAACAATTATTCCAATTATTGATTAATATATAAGCCTGTCAGTACACACAGGAGTTTGTTTACAGAGGTGAGAAACAGATATTTAACTTGACTGGGATCACTGACTAAAAATCTAACATATGAATCGATAGGCCAGCGTATGTAACATTGTGATGAACTGTGACTCAGTGTTGGATAACTTTGTCAGACTGCCCACCGAACTTTAGCTCGCTGTTCGCACAAGGTTCTGTGGAGATGGGATGTTCATAGGTCTGTATTGTCAACGGACTGAGACAGAGTGACACAGCTCAACAGCAACAATGTGCTGCAGCAGGCACGCATGTATGTATGTATGTACGTACGTACGTACGTACGCACGTACACACACCACGTACACACACCACTCTGAAATTTACATTTACAATTCAATCTTCACATTTGGCACCTGTGTTTACATTTTCAACTTTTAAAATGCTTTGTTGAGCATGTTTGTGGTTTTTATTGTAAAAAAAGACATCATTTTCCAAATCGGATTTAGTTTCTTGTGAGGTTTTGGGTCCAATATGTTGACATACGTTGTCAAAGGTAGAATTGTCTGTTTATATAGGCAGTATCGTGCGGGGGGGGGAAATATGCCAAACAATAACAATTGCATGGTAAACATTTTTTATGTGGAATATTATAAATGAGAAATCCAAGGCTTTAGAAAATGGTCAAAAAAGCCCAGGACTTCTGGGGGTTAAATGGAAATAACCATTCCTCTAATAATCATATCCTGACCTAATCCACCCAGTTTTATACTGGTCTTGATGCATTATTGGTTTTCATAGCAGCCTCAATATAAATAATGTAGACTAGTCTAACATATGATGTTGATGTATCTTGACTTAGTCCAAAAGGTAAAATGGCGTTGAAATGCAGGAAATTTGATTTACATCACATATGCTTTTTCTGGGGGAGGATCCCCCCCCCGACGCGCTGCCAATTATATATCTTTCCCGTTTGGAAAACCAGCCAGGCGCCTGTGGGGATTGTAGTTTAATCGTGCCTCATGGATTACATACTGAGGGGAAGCTTCGTTAAACGTGTGGGCGTGCAGGTGTGCTGTGTTTACGTGTTTATTTGTCTGTGGTTACAAACTTCATGAGCATGCTGAGGTACGTCTGCCTCCGACCAGGGCCAGATAGTCAGAGTAACTTCTTGGCCTCAGGCTGCAGGGAAGGCCATCAATCAGCCGTGCAGATAAAACGATTCACACCCTGTTTGGCAGCCCCGGCGCTGCTGTTATTAGCCAGTCTTAATGCCTGGATTTGTTTATGCTGAGGGCGAGCGCTGTGGCAGATTGAGTTAGCCCTGATTGCATTCGATTTACAAAACTGTTGTGAGTGATACTAATGTGAACTGTTTGATTGGGTTAGAGAAGCTTCTTGTTGTTCTACAAGTCTATTACACGCACGCACGCGCGCGCGCAGAGGGGTAGTGTTGAAGCGAATTGACTTGTTTACCTGATGTTCTCTCTCCTCTGATAATTCTCACTGCTGAACTCGATGTCTCCTCCAGGACCCTCAAGCGAGCTTCGATGTCAATGGCAACGACATGGATCCAATGCCTCGATATGACGCAACCAATGAGAACAAGTAAGAAAAAGCATATTTTCCAGACCTAATGACAGTGGGGTTCATTTAGGAATTGAGGCTTTATGGCAAATTTTTGCTGCCCTTGTGAATGAAAAGAGATATGTCCGTTTCTTCCGATGTAAACGCTGCTGCCCACAAACTTCCATGCATCCTTTACTTCGGCATGGTTGCTAAGTGATACATCCACTAGAGGGCAGCACAGAGTTGAGAGTTTCTGACTACAACAAACGTGTACCTCCTAAGAACGAGGTAAAAGTGGCCACATTGTAAATGGCGTTGGTCTGTAAATACAGCGGGTGAAGTTAAGTAGACTCCTGTAGTTTCTTACCAATTCTTAAAATAGCTCCTTTAAAAAGTTCCATCATTGTTGAAAATTCTTCCTCGTGTCTCATTATCGTCCACACCGCTCCCCCTTATGATTTTAGGTGGTACTGCTTCGTTTCGTCCGTTTCGTCCATATCCGTTAGCTTTCAGATTACTTGCACAACTTTGGACAGAATGAACACAGATTGCGGACAGAATGCTCCGCTACCAGAAGCTGCTTCAATATGTTTGTATTTGCTGAGCCCTGACCTTGTTGTTGGTGCGATGAGTGACATTAGTGTATTTGATTGTGACATTTGTGGGCGAGTTGTGGTTTTTCTGTTTGGAAGACTGTGTGTGTGTGTGTGTGTGTGTGTGTGTGTGTGTGTGTGTGTGTGTGTGTGTGTGTGTGTGTGTGTGTGTGTGTGTGTGTGTGTGTGTGTGTGTGTGTGTGTGTGTGTGTGTGTGTGTGTGTGTGTGTGTGTGTGTGTGTGTGTGTGAGAGAGCACTTGTCTTGTGCCAGTTTGGCTCTGTGAGTGATTTTTTTTTTTGGTGTGTGTTTGGCAGCAGCAGCCCGAGTGTCTTGGCCGTGGTTCAGTCCCTGCTGGTAATACATTGTCTTAAAGAGACACGAGGCCTCCAGATGCAGCTGAATGAGCTGGTTCTGACGTGTGTGTGGTTTGTCTTCCTTGACTTTTCATATCACTGTTTCTTTTTAAAACCAATTATCCTTCTTTAACAAAAGTCATATTAGTTTCATCAAAACACTGAGGTCATGTTTCTCATGGGAGCTGAATAGATGTTAACCGGTTTGCGTGAAGTGGCCTGCAAGTTAAAACTGGTCATCATGCCTGAAAGGTGAGAAGCACCGTGTGTTAGATTTCCGAGGTATAGCACCATCCAGGGCCACATCTGACAAATGTGGTTTGTTGTCAAACTTTCTGTTGTATGGCAACAAGAATGACGTAATGCTTGTGGATTTTAATCTGTTGCTGGCTATGTGTAATTTGAATGGAAGCAGGAGGAAAGAAAATCTTCTCTCATGTGGTTTTCAAATGACACATTTGGATGAATCTGTGTCTATTCCTTTAACAGGGAAGTTCCTTTTGTCTGCTGATAATCAAACCTACCCACCCCAGATTTTAAAAGGACAATATGACAAATTGGATTGTGTTACGTTCTGTAATGTCCGAGTCAGGTGTCCATGTGATAGGAGAGAAAGGGATTACAGAACTTCTGACAGCTTTGTTTGTGTGTTTGACATCTTTGTTTTGTTTTAAATGCAAACTAATAGATTTACTAGGATATCTAGAGACAGTTCAGTTTGACTGAAGGATGAACTGATTTGATTTTGGTCGCTGTGGTCTCACAAAACAAAGGTTTTGCCTTGTGAACGCAGTATCTCAGGAACACCTCCAGGGAATCCTTTCAAATTCAGTGCAAATGTTCACTTTGACCTCCCAAATCTATTCAGTTCATCTGTGAGTCCAAGTCAAGATCAGGGTGACCTCACAACACATGTTTTTGTCTTCTTGAATACAATATCTCAAATCTGCCTATAGTGAATTTCTTCAATTCCTTACAATTTTGTAGCACTTGGACTCAAAGAGAAACTGATTAGATTCAGTGGACAAAGGTCACAGTGACCTCATATATGTCGGGAAAATAAGTATGTGTGGTGAAACTGCACTGGACGGTGGAGACATACAACTGCAGGGCGGTACTTAATGTTGGTCTCCTCAAAGATTTGGGCAGCTATGAATGTTCCTCCAGAGGGCCACCATATTAACAACCAGGGTAAAAATACAGATAAAGAAGAAATACCAGGCGCACTCAAAAAATAGACTTGACTTTGCTGAAGCTGGGTCAAAATAAGTTGGGTTATAAAAAAACAAATGTGGACCACAAAGGGTTTGAAAGATTGTGTGAGTGTATATTGTTCCCACTGACTATTGTGTGTTGCACAAACATTAAATGGTTTCTGGCTGAAACACAGAGATCCCCGGGTGACTGTGACACAGATGTGTAGAAAATGGAAAATACAGACGAACAGAGGGAAAAGACGGCCAGACTGACGATTTTATGGATTAGTGGAGTGAAGTGAACTGAACGAAGACCGCTGAAGCATTTCAAAAGAGAGAGTCAGCAGTTTGGCTCATTAACCGTGATGAAGGGGCCCATCACATATTTGCAACCATTTCATATGTTACACTGAAAGACAGTTAGATTTGTGTTAGCTTTTCTGTCGTTCCAATCCGACGGAGGATAAACGGAAGGTTGACACATCTGTACAAATGTAGGCGCTCACTCAGTGGCTGCCCCGGGGCCCAAGCACCCACGTGTACTAGCAGACAGTCCGGGCTGGATTAACTCTGATTTGGTATAAAACTTCATGGTTGGTGCTTGATTGGATCAAGTGGGTGGGGGGGGGACCACATGCCTGTGATCTTTGGGTTATGTCAAATCTAATTTGAATATTTACCTCTGCCAATGAGCTTATGTTTTCATCAGCATTTGCCAATTTGTTAGAAGGATCACGCAAGAACTACTCAAGTGAAACTTATACTTCTTCAATTTTTTTTGATAGATGGATTTTCTTTTTAAACCTTTTTATCATGTTGTTCAGTCGATGTTGACCCGAACCCATCAGGTTACTTTGAAATGGATTCTCCTCTGTCTGAGCGCTTCCCTGGACTCAAAAACTTCCCTGTGTGTGTGGTTGTGTTCCCTGGGGGGGTTTCGCTAGCTAGATGCTGGGTTTCCATGGCAGCGGTCAGAGCTGTTTCCAGGGGGTGTTGTGATGCAGATGTTCTCTGCAGGAGGTGCGTGCATGTGTGAGTGTGTTTGTTCCGATCCAGAAAGTGGTGTTTTTGAGGAGGCGGAGGACGCAAACATACTCGTGTTTGTTTACGCTGGTCACTGACCCGGGCCGATTGTCACCACTGCTGGAATGTTACCCTGGTGTGTGTGTGTGTGTGTGTGTGTGTGTGTGTGTGTGTGTGTGTGTGTGTGTGTGTGTGTGTGTGTGTGTGTGTGTGTGTGTGTGTGTGTGTGTGTGTGTGTGTGTGTGTGTGTGTGTGTGTGTGTGAGAGAGATTTAGTTGTTAAAGTAGTGTGAGTACTCTAACTCGTCACTGATGTTCGACGTCCCCTCTGTCTTTGTTTTTCTGTGTTTATGTCTGTGTCCTCTTGGGGGGGGCACACTGCTTGCATGCTACACTCGCATTACAAACGAGGTCCAAACTGCGCTGCTGCTTGTGTGTGTGTTTGTACATGTGGGGACCAGTTGGCATTAATGAACTCCAAACATATTTGTCCTGACACAAATGTTGAACTACCTCTTCCTCCGTTCTCTGTCAGGTCCGTGAGGAAAAAGCTGGAATATTTACAGTGTTTGCAACATTTGTAACACTTAACCTGTTTAGTTTGGGAGCAGGAATGCACACGTTTATCTGTGGAGATGTGTTTACGTGTCCTTGCTTTCCACTTCAAAAGGTGCATCTTTATCTGGTGGTTTGTGTGTGCTCTACTGCTTGTGTATACATTTGCCTGTGTTGACCTTGTCCATGACATCGTCTCACCCGAGCACATGTTGTCTGTCGTGTGTGTGCTTATTTCTTTGTGAGGACCATTTTAAGCATTGGGACATTTTGGGAAAGTGAGGACATTTTGACTGGTCCTCACTTTTTCAATAGACTGTTTAAGGGTTACGGCTTGGTTTTAGGGTTAGGGTTAGGCATACAGTTTGGATGGTTACGGTAAGGGGCTAGGGAGCGTATTATGTCAATGAGTGTCCTCACTAAGATAGAAGTATAAACGTGTGTGTTCAGATATGTGTAGTAAACTGTTCATTCTCACTCTTTCCTCAGACACGGGACACGGTGTGCGGGCGAAGTTGCTGCAGCTGCAAACAACTCCCACTGCATTGTGGGAATTGCCTACAATGCCAGAATAGGGGGTAAGTGATTGAGGATGTAAACACAACAGTATATGTGTCGGCTCAATAACCATGATAATCACATGACATCTGAAATGACACTGACATTATCCGCTGAACTGTCATTGTTGAACATTGGATTTCCTGGCGTTCGTAAAACTTCGATCTTCTTCGGCCTGTGTAGAACTATCATTCGATCGTGTCCCACACACCGTCAGGCTGTGATGACATGTTGTCATGGTGATGTCTGACTGCCTCCACCTGCTTGTATTGAGTGTGATAGAAGCTTTATTGAAAGAACCTCATGTTAGAGAAATTAATTTGCTTAGATTTCAAAGGACATTGTTACACAAATGTACTCATTAAAGAGGAATGACATATTTTAAGTTTAAGTCTGAATGCTTGAATACCTGTATTGATATTAGTGTTACTAGTGCAGCAAACAGGCCTTTGGAATGGGCTGTTTTCTTGGTGATGCTGGTTGCAGATTTCTTTCTGAAAGTATAAAAGTGACCTGCAGTAATTGAGCTGCGGCAACTAGAGACGGACTGCTGGACCACAGAACCCTGAAGCTGCACCAGTGCTGCTGCACAAACAGCTGTGCACCTGTTTATTCAAAGTTCGGAGAACCCCAAAGTGGAGAGTCACTTGTCGTTGCTGTTGTCATGAACTCGCTGTTATTGTCATCGACAACATTACTAATGTTGATGAGTCCTAGCCGCGGCTGCCACAGAGCTCTGGTTCCTTGGGCCCTTATCAATACAAGTGTGAAGCTGATAAGATGAACAGTTCTTGAGATATGCGTTTCGCTGACAGACAGACATTTCTGGAATCCAATGGATAGATGTGTGGGACACTTGTACTTAAACTATTAATTAGCCTAATTATCGACTTAATCTGCTTGTTTAGAATTTATTATAGTAATTATGACAAGGCATTAGGCAGCTCCAGTGGCTACTTGTCAAACCTTTTCAGCGAGTCCTGCGGAAACATGTAGAAGACACATTCAACTTTGGATCATGAATTATGTCTGTGTTTGTGTACCAGGTGTGCGAATGCTGGATGGAGATGTAACAGACATGGTGGAGGCCAAGTCTCTGAGCCTCCAGCCGCAGCACATCGACATCTACAGTGCCAGCTGGGGACCCGATGACGACGGAAAGACTGTGGATGGGCCAGCGTCTCTGGCCAGGCAGGCCTTCGAGAATGGCATCCGCATGGTGGGCGCACACAAACACACTAATACACACACATTTACATACAGACACGTATAGAAATAAACATTAGTATTCACATGCTCAAACGCTAACACACACTCAAAGCAGACGTCTGTGTTTCACCCTTATATACTAACAAACTCCTCTGTGGCTATCTCTACCCGTGAAGCTCCTCTGGACATTGGAGAGCACCTCCAATCTATATTGGATATTCCCATTTGCATATTCATAGCTCATTTTGCATAACGACAAGCTGGCGCTGTGTTGTTGGCAGGGCAGAATGGAAAAGCTATAATGGAGGTTAACAGGGGTGAAGTCATTTATTGGTCACAAGTCATGCGCACACACATGCTTACATCTACACATTCGCAAAGTTCGCTGCGACTGGCTTTCTACCGATCGATTAAGCAGATGTAGACCTTGGAGGAGGAGGAAGAGGAGGAGGAGGTGGTGGGCGATATATGGATCTCTTGAGTTTTCAGACTGAACACTTTGACTGGGAGGCTGAGAGCCTGTGGCATGTGACGAAAAAGAGAGCGAAGAGAAAAGGGGACTGACAGGTCGGTAGTGTGAGTCGAAGAGAGTCCCCAGCGCTCCTGACAGGCCGGACCTTTTAAGATGACAGAGGCGAGGGAGATATCTGTCCAACGGCTGCGAGTGAGGCATGTGTGTGCGCTGGCACGTCCTCCTGTGTTTAGTGAGTGTGTGTTTGTGAAGCTGAGTGGTTTGTATGTGAGGGTAACATGTACCTATGTGACACGCGGTGTCAGAGACACAAACAGCAGAGGTGTTAGATACCGCTGACAGCTGTGGAGAGGGCTGCACTCGGGCTCGTGTTTCTTTACCAGGGAAATTGTCAAACATTTTCTCGTGGGTGTGTTTTGTGATTCCTGGCTATATCTGCTGTATAGGAAAGAAGAAATTATTCATCTTTATGTTCCTTATTCAGAATATTTTTGAGTTAGGTTAACGATAGCTTTTCAGACATAAACTCCAGAGTATGTCTGGAAATTGGACCTAAGTTTGTCTTTCATATATGAAAAACACAGCAGGAGATTGTCCGTGTCAGACGTTTTCATAACTACAGCAAAATTACCAGAACATTCCAGCGAGGGGGGGGGAGTATGGTTAGAGTATGACATTATTTAGCTGTTTACAGCACATCAACCATCATCGCTAAAAGCTCTCAAATCCTGTTGTTTTTCCATGTTGACATCTCCCTCTGTGTCTTCTACATGCATGGAGATATTGGCATTCTTCCAGTTTTCATCCATCACGTGTTAGAAACGTCATCAACACGCCCACTCACTCGCTGTGAATTTAGTTTCTGTATCCTCACACGGGCTCACTCAAATATTCTCCCCACAATTTTGTAGAGGAATGGCAGCTAAATATGTGGAGTTCAGTGCATGTCTGAAAGCAGCTCAACTATAAGAGTGATTTCCATCACCACATTTCTTTAGGCTTTCTGTCTTATAGAAAAATGTTAATTAAAATGTATTCATACAATATAATATTAGTGAAAAGCAGCTCACATTTGAGGGGATAGAAAATCTGCATTTCTTTTGATAAATGACCTAAATAGTTAACCAGTCATGGACATTGTACTTTTCTGACAATTGATAAAGGTATTAATAGGCAGTTTGTTGGAGTAATAAATCATGTCTCTACATTTCCTTTTGCTCTTCTCGATCTCTTGCTGATGACTGCTGTCAATCAGTTTCACATTGTGTTTCATCTGTCCTTCACAGTTCCCTCTTCCTCTGTCTTTGTCCCGTCCTTTCTCTGGAACTGCCCTTCAAAACGCTCTCCATTTCTCTCATCTGTCAGCGTTTGCTCTTGTCTGATCCCCCTCTCAGTCAGAGGGGCTCCACTTACTTATCGCTGCCTGACAGAAGCCCCTTTTGAAGAACTACATTCTATCTTTTACGCGTGTGTGCGTGTGCGCGCGCGTGTGCGTGTGTGTGTCACTCGCAGTGTCAGTCCATCGTCAGATATCTTTTCTGCTGACTTCTGGCTGAACTTTGCCTTCATAACTCAGCTGGTCATCAGCAGCACAGTGATTCCCTCAGTGTGTCTCCACCAGGAGCAGGGTGTAGATCATTTTCAGCTCAGCCAATTCCTGAAGTACAAAGTCAAAAAAAAAGTTAATAGGATTTTGACTGAGAGGTTTCCAGTGGAAAAGAAAACTAAAACTCTCTATTAGTAAATTAACTGGTGTCTTTAATCACACTTTAAATCGATGCAGAGCTCTGGGTTGGCTCTGGCCTTCCAATTAGCAAGATCCTCAAAATACATCTGGAATTAGTCTGTATGTCTATGGAATATTTGAATATTAAACAGCTGCCCGGCTGCACGTGTCATTGGTCTCAGTTAAAACAATGTCCACGTCTGCAGGATTTAGCCAAAACTTTGTAAAAATCATGTACATAAAAATTCTCATATTCTTATCTAGTGTTAAAATGCACAAACTTTATTTGTTTGTATGCACACTGTAAGTTGTGTCATGTCACCTTTGTGGTTTTAATGCTTTGCTTCCTTTCATGGATGTGCACAATCAAGTCGACTCTAATGCTGCTCTTTACTTTCAGTCGTCAAAGGCAGATACGGGCATGATATTTAAAATAAAGTCTGAAAGACTGAACTATCTGTATAAAGCTGTTACATAAAATACAGCATAAGGACAATAACCACAAGGATGTAAGTAATTGAGAATTTTGGAAGAAAGACAGAAAGGCAGGAAGATGACAAAAGATAAACAAATAGGAGTCGAAGATCTGAAAATGGCCTTACAGTAAAAGAAAGTTCAAATAGAGTTTTTAAAAATATGATGCAGCTTCATCAATCTGAACCCGAACCTCTCTAAAAACCTGAGTTCACACAGTCGCTATTTTTCTTATTGACTCATTTCAAGCATATAAAGCCACTGAGATTATTTGAACCCTTTCAACCTGTTTCATCTGAAAGCTAATGGAAATGAAATTTAATAATTTCTCCTCTCACTGAAAGAAAATTGAGATTTAGAAAATGCGTCACATTTCCAGATGAGCTTATTTTGGGCAGTCTGCGTGTGCATGATGTCATGTTTGTCTTGCAGCTGACGTATTTACTCATCAGTCCTCTCTGCATCTTCTCTGATCAGGGGAGGAAAGGCCGTGGCTCCATCTTTGTTTGGGCTTCAGGCAACGGCGGGCGCAGCAGAGACCACTGCTCCTGTGACGGCTACACCAACTCCATCTACACCATCTCCATCTCCAGCACGGCCGAGAGTGGACGGAAGCCCTGGTATCTGGAGGAGTGCTCGTCCACGCTGACCACCACCTACAGCAGCGGGGAGAACTACGACCGAAAGATTGTGAGGATTGTTGTGTGTGTGTGTGTGTGTGTGTCTATGTGCGTCTGTTGTAGATTTCCAGGATCCCTGCTAAACACATGAATTCTTGAAAGTACCAGTGGCATTATTTTACCGCAAACCAGAACACTTAAACATGACAAGTCGTATCTGTAATATTTTGTGCTTAATTGAAATCAGATTGGTAAAATTCCTGTTTTCAGCTTTAAATATGTGACAAAGAGACTTTCAGCTGAGGTCCCCTGGACACCACTCTGCGTCTCCATGTCCTCGGTAACCATTCATTTACACTGAATACAGTCCATGTTTTGATTTGGAGCCTGGAAAATTTTTAAACGTTGCATATTTGATATATAATTTCAAATAAGAGCACAGCATCCTACACCGTGGCATTAACTGGGTCTTTTGTGTGTTAGTGCGTCCTGGGGTGCATTTTTCTGTCTGGATTTAACCGAGCCCAGTCTGAACCTGACAGGCATCTGTTTCTTTATGTCCGAACCTACAGTCGAGGTTGATGTTTTCCCCCGATTACAGGCACTGTAGTGCGGCGTAAAAAATAAACCACACACACACACACACACACACACACACACACACACACACACACACACACACACACACACACACACACACACACACACACACACACTTTCCCTCTGATTCTGTACACAGTACAACAATAAAGTGTAATCTACTTCAGCACAAACCAAACTGGCCTGTCTACTCTTATGCTATTGGACCACTTTCACTTACTAAACTGTGTGTGTGTGTCTTTGGATAATCCCTCAAACTTTTCGGTCCAGGAAAGGTTCTTTGATGAGGGCTCAGACTGGAACTTAGCTAAGCTTTTCTTGGCTGACTGACTGTTAAGCTGTTTGACTAGTTGGCCGACTAAAGTCTGCAGAGTCAAAGTGAACACAGTGAACACACAGCTCTCTAACAACACGTTTTACTACGTCTTTTTGCTTCTTTCTCTTCGTCCTTTCTCTCTCCTTGGGGCATTTATTTTTGCGGTAAACTGATGATTTGTGCGCGTGTGTGTGTTTGTTTGTTTGTGTGTGTGTGTGTTATCGCTCGTGAGGCAGTGTGTCAAAGCTGGAATGTGAGTTAGTTGCGTCTAAATCCTCCTGATCCTCATGATTTCAGTCTCCCTTTGACAGTCGATTTCTCTTTCTCCTCCTGCCGTCATTGTCGCTGTTTCTCTTCTCCTCTTTAACGTTTCTCCTTTCATCTATTTAGGCCTTTATGAATATTTCCCCCTCTTTCATCGTGGACACCAACTCCTCCTCCTTCCTCTCCTGTTTCTTCTCTGCCCTTTTTTATCTCCATCTCTCCTTCATCCCTTCTGACTCTCTCCCCTTCTCCTCTATCCACAGATCACAACAGACCTGAGACACCGGTGCACAGACAGCCACACAGGGACATCGGCCTCGGCTCCCATGGCTGCTGCCATTATTGCTCTGGCCCTGGAGGCAAAGTAAGATCCTTTTAACCTCATCCCTTCTCTTCATCCCTTCGCCCCTCGCTTACCTTCTAATGCCCTCTTGCCCTGTTGCCCTTTTGGACTCGTTGCTCTATGAGTGGAGCATGACAAGCATTTCTTACCAAAATACATCATGGTCAGGTTTGCGGTGGGGAGGCATTTAATTCTAGTTTCAGTCGTGTGTGCAGGGATGCACTGAAAATGTACAGAGGAGCTACAGACTGTGCTGTACATGGACACATGCATGTACATGCTCATAGATCAACTTCTTGTTTTTACATTCATATCTTAAATGCACTTCTTGATTGTGGGTCTGTAAAGCACAGCATCTAAATATAATCCATTATACACCTGTTTCCAGTCAGTTCTGACTCTGTGTAGTGATGTAGTGAGGACAGCTGTGTAGTGATGTGGTCATTTACTGCTTTTACATCTGCAGCTCAGAACAAGTGTTAAAGGTCAGCATTAAAGCAGGACTCCTGCTGGTTCTTCCAAAGCAGGTGTGGGTCTCACAAATGTTTCTTTAAAAGCAAAATCTGCACTCGGGTGCTGAAGTTAGAAAGCTTATTCAAATCTATATCTCTTCACACCAGTACGATATCAACAGTGGACTGTTTTGACTTCCAGCACCAAGACCTGTCTGAGAGGGGTTTTCAGTGGATTTGAAATAAGATAATCACTAGACTGAGTCCTTCTTTTGCTAAACAATAAGTGTTTTCCACCTGAGATTTTCAGATACGATGGATTGTCATCAGCCTCCTTCAGTGGTGAACTGTGCTTGAACCTAAACAGGATTAAACTCTCCATTGAGAAGAGAAAACGCACCACATGTAGCTGCAGTGATCATGATTACTTTGGCACAAATGACACAATCATGTCAAGAGACAAGATCCTGTTTACTCTTCATAGTTAATAATATTAATAATAACTGTGTTTCAGAGCATATGTCTCTTCAGAAACTGTGAAAAATCCGTTTTTTATTTGCCATCGTGGCCAATGCGCTGGGATATGATATATTCTTTGTTGCTTTAAAGCAACAAGAATAAAATATTTAGATCTCAGTTTCACAATATCTTCTGAAGAATAAGTTCAGGTCTATGGATGTGTTTGATTTAAAGCTAATGTCTACAACAAGCACAGACTTTTCTGGGCCAGGTGTTTTCATGCCAAATATTTCTCCTAGAGGAGACAGAAAGTAGGAAGAGAAAAGATAGACAGAGAATTTTTTTTCAGTTGGTTTCTAACATTTCTGGCCCTTCTGCTGTTTTTGTGTCCGGCTCAGCAGATGACTCCCCACTCCTCTTTGAAACCTGTTGAGGTGATTAATTTGTGATAAATTCATGAATTGGACTCGGTGCCGTGCTGGTGCAGAGAACTGGGCTTTACCCCATCATCACATGTCGAGCAGCTCAGTTAGACCAGGTCACTTCATTTAACCTGGATAATCCAATTCAAATCCTCGAAGTAGAAAATATTCTCGGTTTCCAGGCTGTGCCGGGCAAATAAGCCTGTTTCCTCAACAAGATTATCACACACCGCCCCTCGCCTGCCCGCTCTCCTCTCACTCACTGTCCTGCATGCTGTGCCTCCACCACTGTCACAATGGTCTTTTCCTCCCTTCTCCCAGAAAAATGCTCAGTTTCTTTCTATCCATTCATTCAGTTTCTCACATGGATCAGCGTGCAAGCATGCATGCACACGCAGATGAAGAGAGGACAGCATCAAAGAGGGAGAGGGGAGCAGTTTAGACAAACTGCAGCGCCGATCATATCTGCTCTTATCTGGTGAATGAAAGCGAGCAAACTTTCTGTGATAAACATGTCAAGAAGCCATTACGCCAGACTTCACAGAACTCTCTGTTGTAAGGTCATTTTTTTTGGTGCCAGAAAACGGCCCCGCGCTCTGTTCTCTGTTGATTTTGCCAACTTTAAGATGTTCAAGTGAGCATGTGATTTATCTCTTCATGGGCTAGAGTCCTAACACGGCAAGGAGCAGCATAGTAAGGGCTTCGCAAACTTTTATTTCTTTCCCCTTTTGCTTGTGTCCTTGGAGGCAAAGAAATAAATAAGCGAGGGAACACGGAGACGGGAGGCATCAGTGAGGAAATTTGGAGGGATAAGCTCGAGATGAGCGAGGATAACCCACCATACGAACCTCATCTACTGGGAGGTTTTAAGCGATCAAAGCGGGGACAGATGGGAGAGGAGATTTTTTTTTTTTCTTCTCCTCCATTCATCTGAGTTAAAATTCATGCCTAGGTGGCAGATTGTAGAACGGAAAATGCAGATTAAAGTCTCGAACCAAGGTGAGGCTGAGGCGATATTTGCTTTCTCCCCTTGAGGTTTATCTTTGTGTGTTTTCATCCATAATTACACTGAAGAGGAGCAGTGAAAAGCCAACATTAGACATCCTGATCTGCTGCTGGTTTTCCTCGGTATGTTAGCTACTCCATTAATTAGTATTGGCTTGTTTATGGGTAGGCTGTCATGGCCTAGATAGTGATGCCAAAGCCACTTTTAATTAATGACCATAAAACATTTATGGGACCATAATTACACAGTGACAGCTAAGCCCATTAATATTGATCTAAACATTATTTATTCGGACTTTTCATAGCTCTTATCTCTGCTACCATCCTTTAAATGGCTTTTTACTTTATTTTCAGGGTATTTTCTTCAATTGGATTTAATGAGTGGAGGTTTTTTTTTATGTCAAATCACAGTTTGTATTGAATAAATGTTTTTTTCTTACGTACAAGTAAAACACATATTTGACAGAAAAATGTACAACGGACAAGATAAAAATAGGAGAAAAGACAAACTCCTGCCCTTAACACTCATATCACACATGTAAGTGTACTACTCCACAGTACATATTAAGTTGTCAGAACATTAAAGCTGCTTTCAGACGCGCACTAGAGTATTGACATTTTCCGGAGGGGCTGTATGTGAGAATGTAAATGTCCTCGAATGTCCACTCGTGTGAGAACAGCAGGAACATTTCTAGCAAATTCACAGCAAGTGAGTGGCCTTGCTGAGGAAGTTTCTAACACTCAACAAACACAAAGCTATAATAATACAAATATGTAGAAGACGCATGACGAAGATGTGAACTTGAAAAGACAGAGAGATTCAAGAGCTTTTGCCGATAAGAGTTGGAGCCGGTGTTAATGTGCTACAAACAAAAACACAGAGCATTCTGCTGTGGAATCATCACCTCTCGCCTAAATGTTCCGGATATCTTCCACTTGCTGTGAGCATGTCTGACCCGGACAATCTCCTGCTCTGTTCTTTATACGTGAAATGCGAACTCTGGTTTCAAGTTCACGCCTGAAAACGGCTTCACAGAATAAAGTGCATGTTTGAGCTTTTAACTGTCATCTGTAAAAGTCAGTGGATAAATGTGTGATTCTGAGATTTCTCCCAGATGTTGTGGATTTTAAACGTCCTCTCGTGCGTGTTTTGGTTTTAAGAGGACGCTGTGAAAGAACCTGCTCTCATAGAAGCAGCTCAGCAGAGCGTTCCAATCAGATCTTGTTTCTTGATGCTCGACTTCTCCCTTATCTTTGTGGATCAGCTTAAATTTTTAAATCAGAGTGTTGGGCTGCAAACTTAAAATGTTAGTTCTAGGTTAACTGATTCGGAGTGGTGCAGATTCTGGAGGTCTCAGATGGCGAGGGAGGGACACGAGGGAGGGACACGAGGGGAGGGAGCGGAGCATCTGGCCGACATATGAGATGGAAGGGAATCCCAGGAAACTTGGTGACCCACTTCTTCCTGGTTTTTCCCCTTTAATGTAGTGTTTGGACATCAAAGCAGTGGAGACACATGGCTGCCATCTCGTAATGGATCTCACGTGAGATCAGAGAAACAAACAGATGAACGGGCATCTACGCTCTCCACCTCTGCCTCTCTGTAATTTTCTCTCAGTAATCTTCCACCTACTGTATATCGCTGTGTTGTCTTTACCCTGTTTTACATTTCATCCTGCATCTTGATCCGTGTGCTTTGTTTTTAGCCCCCTTCCCCTTTTTATCTGAACCTTTTCATCTATCCACCTATTCTCCCTCTACCCAATAATTACACGAGTAACCAAGACATGTCTTAATGTCCATTCCCCTCCTTTTATTTTCTTTGTTCTCCTCCGGTTCTGCGTGTTCTTCCACAACACAATAAATCATTCAAAGCATTTTTTCCTCCTCATTATTCTCGTGCTACCCGACCTCGTTGTTCACTTGAAAGGGAAAGTGATCCCAGACTTTAGACTGAATCTGTGTGAGTGGATGTTTATTTGAAATCTTTGCATATGTTGCTTTAAGCACATGTTAAATAAATGACATATTTCAATTCATGTATCATGTGTTTCATCTTCTAGTCCTCTTCTGTCATGGAGAGATGTGCAGCACATCATCGTGAAGACCTCTAGAGCCGGACATCTCAGCGCCCCTGACTGGAAGACCAACGCCGCTGGTTACAATGGTACGCACGCACGCACTCAGTTGTCTTTCCTTGAGGACATTACATTACATTTCTTTCCTGGAAATTCACTCTAACCTCGAAACAATAGTTATTACAAACCTAACTTTGAACCCAACCTTACTTTAGTTTAAACTGCAAACATGTGTTCACCTTTAAATTAACGATTTTTATTGCGTGGTCTTGATTTTTGTCCTCATAAGGAAGACCAGTCCCCATAATATGACAGAATAGAGTAATGCCTGGAACATGCATGCAAACATGTATTTGTTGCTGTGGCTATAATGCTGTTGAGGCTGTAAAACCAGAAATATTTTTGAGATTGTAAAGAGACACCAGTTTAACATATCTTAGGCTTTTTACCACTGTTCAATATCTAATCAGTAAATCTACACAATGACAATATATTTTAATCTGTTTAAAGTTCAATGCACGAAGAGGCTGAGATTTAACTGCCATCCTTTCTTGTTTTTACTGCAGTTAAGACTACTGCTAATCAATATAAAGTGTTTTTTTATCACTATTTTCCAGCAACTTGATTTAACTTAATCTGAATAAATTTCCCTCATGTAAATTTGTCAAGTCATTTTTAAGATATGTCAATGTCTTTAGACCTTGTACAGATATTAAGCGGTGAATCACATCTTTTTATTCCACTAGAAAAACAATTCATTAAACAAAGGTGTAAAAACGTAAGACTTTATAATAAAACCACCCAAAATATATTTGTTCTGATGGTGTTTTTTAGGTGAAGGAAACACAAACTGTCACAACAATGAATAAAAGAGATGTTGAAACTCTGTGTTTTCACAACTTACTAATTTGAATGTGGTGCCAACTCGTAGATGTTGCTGTGGGTTCTGGGCATCAACACACATCAGTTCATCATCAGTTGCATTTATTCATGGTGGGATGTAGTGTGTTTAAATGAAAACTACAAAACAGTCACAGAGAAATCCGTATGCAGAGAAGGAGAGAGTGAGAACTAAGGGTCAGCCAGGCTGCAGGCCCAGTGTGCCTGGACATTATCCAAGTGACTGTTTTTTCAAAGAGGAACTAAAGGGAAACAGGACTGAGGGGGGGCTGTGGGAAGTATGGAAGGAATTCATATTAGATGAACTGTACCGTAACCTTAAATTTACATCTTTACACAACTACCTTACAAAACACAATTTCCTGGACGCATTTAGACTTCCAAATAACCTAAAGGAACCAAAATCGGTATGATAGTAGATTCATTACAGACTTGTTCAAAGCTCTTGTACCTGATTCTTAATCTGTTTTCTTAACATTTTATCTTGGTTAAATTTTTTAATAAAGCCTTTAATGTTACACAGACACTATAGAATCATTTCTGGGCTCTTGTGATGAGCTGCAACTTCACTCTGTTTCCTACAGTCAGCCATTTGTACGGCTTTGGTCTGATGGACGCTGAGGCCATGGTGAAGGAGGCAGAGCGATGGAGGCAGGTCCCCTCTCAGCACGTGTGTGTGGAGAGCGCAGACCGACAGATCAGGTAGAACACACGCACACGCACATGCACGTGCACACACGCGGTGACATTTCTCACATTCACCAAGTATGTGGACACAGCTCCCATATGTGCTCGCTTTAATTACCAGGTTATGTTTTCATCTGTGTTTCATTGTTATCGAGCAGTATATGCAAAAAATATCACTGATTTCCATGGAAGTTTGTGGAGGGGTGGGGGGTGACCCAAGGAAGAACCCATTAAATGTGGATTTGGGGGCAGATCTAGGAATTATTTTGTTGCTTTCTTTAACATTGCGAGAAAGTGTGTTTTTCCAAATTATTTTGTTGATTCTAAGGGAATAAGTCATGGAGCTTGATGAAAAGAATCAAGCGGGTTCAGGGGGCTGATGCAATTGGGTAAATCTAGTGAATTTAAATGTGGCTAAATTAGGGGACAGTTGGGCCTTGGTGGAGGTATGTGCTCTACTGAGTGACATTCTAGTTTCTGCTGCAACGGCCTCCAGTCTCCACTCTGATAACATTTGAGAACAAGGCTGCCGCAGTTTGCCCACATCAAGAGCAACATGTGCTCCAGTGAGGTCAGCCACTGAGGGTGTGTGATGAGATGTGACACAGGGCCGGCCTTGCAGTTCATCCTAAAGATGTTTGATAGGAATGGGATCAGGCATCTGTGCAGGCTGGTCAAGTTCTTCAACACCAAACTATTTCATCACTGTCCTCACTTTGTTCACGGGGACAAGACCTTTTAACAAACTATTTCTGCACTTTGAAAACACTCTGTATGTCAAGAATACAATTTTCTGCCGGGACATGAAGATTTCCTTTGGGACTCCAACGGGACTGTGGTTGAACAAGCATATTGTGTAGTAGACTCTGCTTAAACACGATGGAATGTGAAACTGTCTCGTGTCAACACAGTGTTAAGTAAAATGCAAGAGAAGAAACAGATGAAATATGTTGGTTTTAGTAGATCTCTCTTACAACCACTACCGCCCCCCCCCTTTCTGTCTCAGTCTGCTCCTCTATCTCTCACTCTCTCTTTCTCTCTCTGTCTGTCTGTCTGTCTCTCTCTCTCTGTTGTACTGTCTTTCTTTCTCATTTTTTCTCTCCCTGGTGTCTTATGCACCGGCGTGTGTTTGAGAATGCAGTTGTGCAAGCTGTACCTTGATAGGGGCCAAGCATTAGTTCTGGCAGGGTGGTTCTCACATAAGACCTTTACTATACACACACACACACACACACACACACACACACACACACACACACACACACACACACACACACACACACACACACACACACACACACACACACACACACACACAGCGAGAGAGAGAGAGAGCCAGGGCTTCACAACTTGTTATTCTGGATGCAGCTGGAAGCTGGAGCACTGTTCTGTGTTAGGCTGGTTGGTTGAACTCGGGCCCTGAACTGGTTTGCTTTCAGTCGAAGGCTCGGTGTCCAGTGACTGCAGCATTTATCAGCGTTATTCAGTCTGTTCTGCTCCAACCCTCTAGTCAGCCTGCACGAGGCTTATGTAAAGTCCGGCTTGTATCAGAGGCAGTCAGGCTCCGTACTCCAACTGTAATGTGTGCTGGATTACAGAGAGATTCACAAAGTTGTTGCGTGAAAGACATTTTTAAAAACAACCTTGTCATTTCAGCCTCCACTGTGTTTATTAGACTAAGGAAGTGATATAAGGAATGGCCATGGAATAGCTTGAAAAATATTTACAGAGAGGGAAGACCGAGGGCTTTTTGTTTTGTTTTATTTTTGTGACAACAGCGAAAAAGTCAAAAGTTTTATGTGTAACACTTTTTAAAATTGCTTGTAAGAAAGCGGAATCTTCTCCCTAAATGGACCACTTAGTCCAGCATTAATTTATGTATAATCGTGCTTATGATCGTAAGATAGATTGTACGAAAGTGTTTTGGAATCAGGTCATTGTGCGTCGATTTCCCTGTGCTGTCCACCTCCACTGTAACCCGTTACACGAGTGCAGCCGTCACCTCGCTGCAGTGTTTCCACACCCTCTGGCTGGCCCCTCGGCCTGCGTTTGGTAATGTCTGTCTGCAATCGCTCGCCTCACTCCACTTGGGGCACGCACCGGAAAAAAAAAAAGTGTGTGTGTGTGTGTGTGTGTGTGTGTGTGTGTGTGTGTGTGTGTGTGTGTGTGTGTGTGTGTGTGTGTGTGTGTGTGTGTGTGTGTGTGTGTGTGTGTGTGTGTGTGTGTGTGTGTGTGTGTGTGTGTGCAATCAGACTGCTGGTAATCAGCTGTGCATCTGCGCTGCTCCGTCCCATGCGTACGGTGCAGTTATCTGTGTTGTGTCATAGAGAAGCCAGAGCTGTGATATCAGCCCCAGACTCCCCCAGCCGTCACTGCTGTCCGCTCTCCAAACAGTCCTCGACCACCTCCAGGAAAAATCTGTTATTCATTCCATCAGGTCTGCTTGAGCTCGTGTCATTTTCTTGTGTATTTTTTTCTTTTTCAATGGTTTTCATGTAAATTGTTTATATGGACAGTTTTTTCACTCGAGAACTGGCTGGTCGACCTTCTATTATATAATAATCAGAAATGGAGAAAGTGGCTTGGATTGTTTATCTGCCGGCGTTATGGAGAAACAATTCATAACCCACTGCTTCCAACAATGAATCACTTTCTCTCCTCACACACTGACTCACTGATCTGATTGATGATTGACAGGTGAATTTGATGCACTAGTGTTGCTAATTTAATCAACATTTCCCAATGGAAATTGCTTTTTTCTCGATGGCTAATTTTGGGTTTGGGGTTTTTCACAAACAAAATGTATTTTTAGCAGGAATTAATAATTCATGGAATGATCTCACTATCGAGGCAATCGCTTAACCATCATTTCAGATGGATGCATTCATGCTAGAAGGAATCAGCTTTATGTTTAAAGCTGCTGTTTATGATTTTCTAAACTTAAACTGCTTTCAGACCGGTACTGAACTCCAGGTAATCTTCTTCGGGGGTCTGCTTGAGAGAACGCAAATGTCCGAGTAAGAAGCTCTCGAGTTTCTCCTGCCAGGCTTCTGTAAAAAAACGAAAAAGATGTCAAGCAAGCGTTTGGTAATAAGGTCTGACCTGGTGTCGATGTGTAAACAAAAACATGTGGTCTCTACAGTGGAATTAATAGGTCATGTCCTCATAGGTCCACCCCTCACCTTTACTCTTGGTCTCAATCCTTGACCAAAGTGTGAGGAATAATTTCTAAGAAAAAGAAAGTTGATGCACAAAATGGTCTTTACCAGTTGGTAATTATCTTGGCGTTTTATCACTTAGTCCCTAAACATGTCATCATACTTTGATTGTATCCCTGACAACGGGGAATCTAATAACAGTTTCCTATAGAGGATCAAACAGCCACTGGTGATAATTATCTTTCAAGTCTCTACCAAAGAAAGAAATAGAATGAATAATAGTGATCCATTAATGGGTAATATTGCCAGCAAGTATAATTCAGCAGCTCTGCTCTAGTCTCCAGTGAATAACCTCTGAGTGTAATCCAGTGCTGCAGTGAATAATGTGTCGAGTTGGCTCAGCGGCCATGCAGCAGTAACGTACGACTCTCTAAAGCCTCACTCTGGCAAGATGGTATTCATTGTCCCCTGCACCGGACCTGTCCACGTTTAGACTTTTTTTGGGGTATTGTATCATTGTTATATTAGATCATAGTGCAGATGTTATTCAAGGGCTGGTTGGATGTTTGCGTTGGCTGTTGGGCGATCGTTCTACTGCTGAGCTCTGCATAGCAGACTGAATAAATCATGCTCTTTGTCTTTCTTATCGTCCTCATGCTTCTTGGTTTCTTTGACTGGTTGAGGTTTAACAAATGGAAAAACCTTGACATGGGCTTTTGTGCGTGCTCTTTTGTTTTTGGATTAGGTTAGATCAAAAAAGAAATGCGTGTGATTGCTTTGAGGGGGGCCTGGGTGTAGTGAAACATGTTATTGAGTGTTATGTTATTCAGTAACTGCGTGTTTGGCAGGAGCTGACAGGACAGAATGTCTGGATGTAGTGAGACCACCACAGTCCCCCCCAGCCTCATGCCCCGAAAAAGGGCAAACACAGTAAAGGAATATTCAGCCGCTGATTCTAGTAGCATTCTAGTATTTTCTACTAATGTCTACCTTCTTCGTTGGTTTCCATCCTGTCCTGCAGAACCATCCGACCAGAGCACGTGGTTCGGTCTGTGTACAAGGCGACAGGATGCACCGACAACCCCAACCACCACGTGATCTACCTGGAGCATGTGGTTGTGCGTATTACAATCACACACCCTCGCCGTGGAGACCTGTCCATCAACCTGACCTCACCCTCAGGGACCAAGTCTCAGCTGCTCGCCAACAGGTAATCGTCATATCACATCACCAGACAATAAAACCGATTTGTGTTTGTCTGGATTTTGTATTTGTTCTTATATTGTCAGTTTAAGTAGCTCAGAACTCAGTTTCTCTGCAGTGACATCGAAGAAGAGGTGATGAATTAAAGGGTTGAATAATTAGATAAATGAAAGCTTTCTGTATCACATTTAAATAAATGAAGCATCATTATGTGGATTCACTAGTCTATGCTTTCTAAACAATAATTTTGATTTGCTAAAACTCCTCAAAATACATCCTCCTCCAGGGGATTGCAAACTGAAAGCGGTGTAAGCACTGTATGTGCACAGGCCCGGTTGACTCCAGATAAACCACAGTCCTCTTCAGTGTTTGTCCCCAGCTCATTAGAGGCTGTGATTTTCTTGGTTGAGTGGTTGAAACGGTTTGTTCTGGCAATTGCGACACTTGAGCCGTTTCCTCATCTGATATCATTGTGGGATAATACTGTGTGTGTGTTTACGTGTGTGTGTGTGTTTGTTTACGTGTGTGTGTGTGTGTGTATTCCTGATATGCAGGTTGTTTGATCACTCCATGGAGGGTTTTAAGAACTGGGAGTTTATGACCACCCACTGCTGGGGAGAGAAGGCAGCAGGCGACTGGGTCCTAGAGATCTATGACTCCCCTTCTCAACTCCGCAGCCAGAAAGTGCCTGGTACGACAACATCATTATTTATTTAATGAAAAAAAATCATGAGTTTACCCACACCCTTATTTAATGTTAAATACACACATATAAATACACACACACACAATGAACTTATCTGCCGAGAATGACGCACTAATTAAACAACATAATAAAGTCTCTAATGGAGAGCAGCAGTTTCTAAAAAGGTCGATCCCAGGTAACTCGTGCCTAGTTCTAAGGGTTTTTCATGTAATGTGATCTACAGATATTTCCTGAAAACACAGACCTGACTTGATGAAAAGGGGAGCGCTACATATCAAATGTACAAATCAAATTCTTCCTTCTTCCGTCTCCTCAGGCAAGCTGAAGGAGTGGTCGCTGGTGCTGTACGGCACCTCTGTGCACCCATACTCATCTCTGCGCAACGATAAGCCTCGCTCCACAGACATGCTGACGCCCACCGATGAGGAGTTCACAGAGGAGTACAATGGTAAGTGATAAATACAGAGCCATACTCAGACATGTCCGCCGCAGCAGCCATGTTCTCCTTTGTCGTAAAATAGCATAACTTTTCTCAGCATATGTTTTTTTACTGCCCTGTGATTATGGCTAATTATTGTGCTGTAACATTTATTTAAGAGCACTGTCAGGAAACGTATTGTTTCCATTCAGTCTTAAAATTGGTAAAGTTTTCAGTTTTAAGCTGTTTAAATTCTTTTTGTGTCTTCAGGCCCCTGTGACTCTGAGTGCAATGAGAACGGCTGTGAGGGTCCTGGACCCCATCACTGCATTAACTGCCTCCACTACTTCCTCAAGTTCAAGAACAACACCAGGTCAGACTGCTTAATCAATTCAAATCAATATTGATCTTGTATCATTATCTTTGTTCTGGAAATATTTTTATTCAAAATCCCAGATGGAAAAAGGCAACATTGTGCCTGTGTTGTGGCCATAACATTAACTTCTAAATACGTCTATATTGTTATTTCTATGTTTTGCTTTGTGTTTTTATTCTGGACCAGTAACAAAAAAGAAGCAAGAAATAAAGTAATTGGTGTTCGTGCTTTGTGAGGGAATAAATCCCTTTTTATTTTATAGCAGTTGAAGTGTAAGGATAACCAGATCTTAGGAGATATAATGAAAATTAAATAGGTTGAAAATAAACTGACTTTCCTTATAGTACATATGATTTATAATATGGTTTCGCTCAATCTAAAGGTTGTGTTTGAGATACAAATCTACAGATTGAAGAAGGTACATCTGGTCGGTTTTTTTTAAACCACATGTGATGGTTTAAAGAACGAAGAGAGGGATCAATACGAGCTGATTGGTCTCAACCTGTGAAGTGGATTTAATCAGCTGAAGGCAAAAGTTTTGATTGTGCTTCAAAGAAACATTAGTGCAAACGCCCACTTTACATGAATGGATTTATTAATCAGGATCCCAGCAAGACTTTTGAACCGTGTGAAAGAAACACTGAAAAATAAAAGGAGGGTGTTTGACTGAGGTTCTTATATGGATCAACTCAGCAGACTTGCATTTTAAATCCCCGTAAAACTGCCGTCTCATCAGGATCGCTCTGTTTCCTGCAGACCGCGACACATTTTCCACCATGTAAGGTCAAAGGTTGCAGCTCGTTCCTGTTATTTGATAAGCTTGTAATGTGAATAAGGAAAAGAAGCCGTGCAGGCGGTGGCCTGATTAATCTCACCTTTTCAGTCTGATAACAGAGACGTTGTTTCCTGTGGCTTGTAATATGTTTAGTCTGTCCCTTCCCCCCTGTTAATGATGTGTCTATACGTGTGTGTGTGTGTGTGTGTGTGTGTGCGTGTTTGTGGGTGTGCGCCCGTCGGAGCCCATTAGGATCAAAGTCTGCTGTAATTGCCTTTGTGTCAGCGGGTCTCTGCACTAATAAAAGGCAAACCAGTGCAGGTGCATGTGAATGTGCAAGCTTAGGTGCTGCCTTATCATTAGCCCACTTCAGAGGTGCGCTGCCCTTTTCTGCCACCGCAGGGAGCAATTGATGAGTGAGGATTGTGGGGAGTGGTGGAGGGGAAGAGGAGGGGCAGTGGGGGTGTTTAATGTTCAGATAATTACATCCCCACATATGTGTTTGATGGTCTAGACTCAAGAGGTGAGAAAGACTCTGGAAGGTGTGAGTGTGTTTGCCTGTGAGGACAGCAGCCAGAATTTTAGGAACACTCAGGTGATGAGATGAATGTTAAGGAACTTATTTTCATGAATAAAAATGTTCCAATTTAACCAGCAACATTGGTTCTAAAAACCACGATGACCATGATGAAGGAAAAAAAATCGGATATTTTGACAATGAAGTCGTAATATTAAGAGAAAAAAGTTGTCATATTACGAGAATGTTTATAATTTAAAGAGAGTAAAGAAAAGATAAATTTTTTCAAGAAGCAGCAAGGACAAGTCATTGTGAAACTGTGAAAGCCCTTTGAGTAGCACGCAGTAACCGTGGAAGGGTGTGTATCAGTCTATTTAACGCATTTGTAAAGTAGCTGCATTTTGAATCAGTGCTTTATGCGCAGGGAATGTAACTGACATTTTGGGTGTACTCACTTTTTCACCTCCAACTAAATAAGTCTTTTTACAATCCTTGTGAAGCAAATGTCGCCACATCCTCAGATTTAAGTAATTCATTTGTCGACTGAAATGTAATCAGAGTTTATGGAAATTATGGCGCAAAATACAAATGAGTATCGCAGCTTGCAGAGTTGCATTGTAAAAAAATGTAATTCAGCTTTAAATAGCTTTTACCACAATTTCAAGGTCTCAATCATCTGTTTGCCCTGACAGCATGGTCAGGGAATTTCTCTTCTCACATGTAGCGTTGTCCCTGGTGTAGGCGTTACATTGTGTTGTTGAAATAATCATAGTTCAATCATTTCAGTGTAGCAGAGAGCTGCGTGGAAACTGGATGACAAACACAGTGTGTACTGCACATGTGGATTATGTGTTTCAAACGCGCCATATGTGTTTCTTGGCAGAAAACTCTGCAGTGTGTGAATACGGCTTAAGGTGCGTGTGTGTGTTTGAGTGTGTCTGTATGTGTGTGTTTTGTGCTCTTGAGGATTTCGGAGATCCTTTCACCTTAGAAAAGGAGCCTTAGGGTGAAACGTGGGGTGACGGAGGCCTGTGGATTTATCCAACAGATGTTACACCTGTTCACCATATAGCACGCATACACACACAGGCAGGCACACACACTCTCCCCTACATGTCTGTAGCTCTTCCCAATTATGTGCATTGATACAGGGGAAAATACATTTACATTTTCAATAGCTTATTATAAAAAATATATCATCTTTAATTCAACAGAGTTTTACTTGAGCTGTTGTTAATAATAACACACAGCGGAGTCACCTCACAATGCTCTCACACAAGAGACATGTGTTTTGGTCTCTGGCATATGTTTTACATTTTGAGCCTCTTAACATAAGCTCATTCAAGCTGTGTGATCGAGGTTGTTAACTGTGGAACAAAGAGGCCGATTTAGTCTTTATTATAATGTGGCTGGAGTAGACTGAAGTCGGAGTAATCTACCACCTGAACAAATCTATAAAAAGTACAAATCTTCCCTGTCTTGTGTTTCACATTTGTGACACTCGTTTCTCTCTTTTCCTCCAGGATGTGTGTGTCTGAGTGCCCCAGCGGCTTTTTCCGTGACGATAGGAAGCGCTGCAAGAAGTGCTCCTCGTTGTGCGAGACCTGCGTCGGGAGCCGTAGTGACCAGTGCACCACATGCAGGAGCGGCTTCCACCTGAACGAGGGATCCAACGCGTGTGTGGCCAACTGCGGTGACGGCTTCTACCTCGACCACGGTACGTTTTCACTGCCGGCTGCACTGGCTCTATACAATGCACGAGCTCTTATCTAAATGAGTGCACATGATTGTGCAGCATGCAGTCAGGAATTACTTTCCATTCCGTTTGTTTTCTTTCCTCATTCCTTGACACCATCTTTGGGGGTTTTATTAGCTTATTCTGACTTCAATAGCAATTTTCTCCTTTGCACCTGTTTTCTTATAATTTAACAAACAACAAACCAGACTTTAATGATCTCGGCACCTGCAGCCAAAACAGAGGCTCCCTCATGATTGCCCATTGTACCCAAGGACACTGATTTGTCCTAGTGAGTCCATTGTCACTCTGCTGTCCATCGATTATATTGTCAAGGTCTGAACTCCCTCAAATGAGGGTGTTACAGAGTGTATTACTCAGATTGAGGGAGGTCATTTATAAATAGGACAATGTCAACATTTCAAACAAACTGGGATTTTAGAGTGTTTGCTGTGGAGCTGCTACTTGAGGATATGATTTCTGATATAATCACTGTATTTCCTTGAATAAAAGTGCAGCTATATACACAAGTAAACTGCCTGCCAGGACTCTACAGTAAGAAGCCGTGCATCTTCAGGTGCCGCAATAACAATAAAAACCTTGTTTAAACAAATTAATCGATTCCGTGAACAGAAAAACAAGAGTGCTTTTACTATGAAACAGATACAGGAAGTGTTGCAAATGTTTATGTTTGTGACATATTGGACAGATGAACATTGAACTGGTGAAAGATCATTTTCCATGGCCAGTATCGGTCATACTGTACACACTTCACTTCATTGCACAATCCTTTTTCTAGTGTCTATAATATATTTTATATTGTTTGCTACTGTTTACATTTTTATATTTATGCTTGCACTAAACACACCACAGCAAATCCCTTGTATGTGTAAACCTACTTGGGAATAAAACCAGATTCTGATTCTATTTTGCTGTGAGCAGTGTGCGGTACGTTGAGAAAATGGTAGAGACCCCGACTCTCTAGAAGAGCAGAGAGGTGTGTCGCACGCCAGCAGTGTGTCCGCTCTAACCTGGTAACATGGGGGACCTCATTAAAATGCATGCTCACGTATCCCATGGCCACGGCGTAATGAGATGTTTTTTTTCTTCACCAGATTAACGTGAAATAAAGCAGATCTATAGGAGGATCTTTTTTTGAATTCTGTTTACGGGAAGTCATGTGTTTATAATGAGCACAGTGCAATGTTGGAAACGCACACACACGACTAAATGTATGTCTTGTGTTGGAGATCCAGCCTGGATGAAAGTGAAGCAGGAATGAGAGACTGGAACTATGTATATCTTATAATTATGTCTATATATTGGTTTGCAGCCAAGACAGTGTGAGTCCCGGCAGCTCGGAGAGTTTCTGGCAGCAGATCTGATGTGATTTGATCCAAGTTCAATCATAACATTTCAGCAGGCCAAGATGTAGTGGATACTTCTTTCCTTTGAAATGTTGGCGCTGCTGAGCTTTGTGTTGCGTTAAATGAGCTATCGAGAGTCTATTTTGTCTTTGTCAGTCTGCGCTGAACTCCTGCCGCTATCAACACACGGACTCGTTTGTTACTGGTCCAGATAAACTTTTTTAAGAGAAGCTAACATGATGATACACTGGGTCCTGTTGGCTGCAGGATGTAGGTCATGTGCTGCCATCAACATTATTAAGTGTTAAATCCGACTTTTGTGTCAAAAAGTAAAAAATTATATTTGGTATTCCGTCATGGTTTCCTTATTGATTATTAGCTCCGCTATGTTTTCATCTGTGTTTGTTTGTTTGTTAGTGTGCAGGGTCTCACAAAAACTACTCCACCATGAAAGTTTGTGCAGGGATGGGGCATGACCCAAAGAAGAACACATTAGATTCTGGCTTGGATTCGCATTAGGGGGCGCATCCAGGATTTTTGTTTCTCTAACATAGCAAGCCATTTCAAAACATTTTCACAGATTTCTGAGAGAATGGATCTAAATTGAAATGGATCTGCACCAGGTTTCACACACTTTTCAATATCAGCCCCCTAAACATCCATGAGTTATTCCCTGGAAAATGGGTGAACATGTCAAATATATGAGTAACTTACCCTGTCAGCCCTAATTCCGGCCTCCAGTTCTTGACTGGTGTAGGAAATATGGCCTGGGAGGTCTGTCTGTGACCTGTCCTGAATCCACCCTAAAGGATTTTCAGATTCCTGAACATTTAACCCTCAATCCCTCAAATTACTCTCCTCCCCTCTCAGCTCTGATCATTAAGCTTTCTATACAAAACCATCAAGGTTGTTTTAACAATATTTTGGGAAGGTTTAGCTCAATAGTCAGAGTCTACTCTTAGACAGTTTCCCACGAGTAATAAATCATGTTCACGCATCTTTTCGTCCACCCTTATTGCTGCTGAACTCAGACGTGTCCATTTGCGTTGTGTCAAAGCTGGTCATTGCCTTTTGAAATATTCATCTACATTCCATCCTCCCTCTCCAACACTACAATCTTCTTTTTCATCCCCGCAGCTCTAGCCTTTTGACATTTCCGCTCTCCCCCCATCTCTCTCCCCACCTCCTGCCTTTTGTCCTCCTGTTTTCCTCATAAGCCCCGTTCTCCCACTCATTCCCGTCTTTTATTCCTCCTCCACCTTTCTCGCTGCTCTTTCTCAATCGCTTCTCCTCCTCTTCATCATTGTCTTACTCATCTGCTCCCCCTCTTCGTCTCGAATGCAACCAGACTTCTGGATCTTATTAGCCTCTGTTTGTGACCGGCTCACCCTGTGTCTTCCAGATTCCAACATTTGCAGGAGATGTCCGGAGAACTGCAAGAGGTGCAACAGCTCCAATATCTGCACGGAATGTAAACCTGGGATGAGGTAAACTGGAAGTCACACTGAACAGTGCCTGATAAGTTAGAAACATTTTGCTGATTTTAGTTGACTGTGCCTATATAACTTGCAACTATACATCTTACGAAATGCCTGTGCTTTAAGTTGTAATGCTTTAGCTGGAAATACTGCAGAAACATTTAAAATCACTCTGCATTCCATCTTAAGAGCATTTGTTTGGAGGATTTGCCTCAATGCTATTTTGAAATGAAAGTTGTTCGGTGGCCCCGTTTGAACCGCTTGAACTCTACAGGTGTTGAAGGAAGTGCTTTTGGGATGGTTGTTCAATGTCGGAAACAGCTTCTCCCTGCACCTCTCTGATGTTAGAAAAGGAGGCTGCTGCATCTGGTGGTTTTGTAACTGTGTGAAATTAACAATGAGACATTTTGCAGCCACTTCACGCAGCAAATCTCTCCAGGTGTGAGGATGTGAGAGAGTAAGCAGGAGGTCTATGTTGCTCAGGGTGCTTTTTTGTGTTTTTTTTCTTTCATTTGACTGTTGGCGTGCACATGCCCAGTGTGCGTGAGTGGTCCCGTGTTATGTGTTTTCAGGCGTAGTTAGTATGTGGATTAACACTGACACTAAGCCAGTGTGGACAGAGATAGTTTTAGTTTGAAAATGCTATTTTCAAATGAATACGTAGTGTGGATGTAGCCTGATTGGAAAAATCCTCTTAACATCCAGACCCGCTGGTATAAATCACAGCTTTCCTCCAGTAGGTTTATCATTACAGTCAGCTAACTGTCATACAAGGACACACAGCTCAGGTTTTGTGCGTTTGTCATTGTTGTGGTTTGTGGATAAAAGAAAACATTTTAGCGTTGCAGGAATGCGGTGCTGCTAATGTAGACCAGCACTTTGTGTTACATTGTGGTTTGGATTTGCAGCATGAACCAGTGGGGCCGGGGCCTCCCAACTCTTTTACTCTCGGGACCCAATTGAGTAAACCGAGTTTCACCCTGTGACCCTCGCTTATTAAAGCCCACATATACTCGTGTCATGCGGAGACCCACAAGAAGCGGAGCCGTTGCCCATTTTGGGTTGTGCTACTTTGAAGAGCCTTCAGATCTAAGCCGTTTAGTTATCCATGCAGACAGGTTCCAGTTCACTTTCTGGCCACTTCCATAACAGCCCTTTTTAAAACCGCTCCAACTACACTTGACCTGACAGAGGATCGGGCGTTTCAAAGTGCTGGAATTCTAATAGGTTGTGAAGGAAACACTTGTGAAGCGTTTAAAACATATTGTGGTCTTGAACCTGGCTTCAGTCGTTCAGTGTAGCCAGAGGTTTAGGCAGAGACACTTGTAAGCCATAATTTCCTGCGTACTCCATGTGAGACCACAGTGAGACACGCACATTCTCACACAACTCTCCCGTCTCCCATTCATTTCACCATTCAAGGTCGGTTAGGAGCCAGGGAGGAAGAGAGGAGCAGGCGAGTTTGTTTCTGGGAAACGTTCGCTAACAGAGACCAGCTGTTTTTCAGTTCAGTGCAGCGAGCTCACCAACCTGTCCTCGCTGGGATTTCACACAAGTGACTTTAGAAGCTCGGCACCTACTTCCTTACTGACCTCTGACCCCTCACATCTGGCACTCCTAAGATCTGTCTTTGTCAGAGAGCAAAGGATTTCCTCTGATTGCACTTGAATCTAGAAGACGTCAGATTCCTGTTCAAGAGTCAGAGAGTGAGCTGAAGTTCAGCTGCTAACGTCCACACCCACACAGTGTTACCGGTGCTGCAGTGTTCTGTCATTCTTACGAAATATTTGACATTGTACATCAGCAGCTGGCCGTGTGTCACAGGCAAACTTTAACTGGTTGTTTTCTTCTGTTTTCTCTTAAACTTACTTGTGTTTGCTTTATGTTGCTGCTTAAAAGACTTTACTAGTTTTACTATGACGTAACGAATGTGTCTTTTTTTTATCTTTCTCCTCCCAGTCTTCAAGGAAACAAGTGTCAGATGACCTGTGACCAAGGGACTTACTACAACGGCCACAGGCGGACTTGTGAGCCCTGCCATCGGGCCTGTGCCACCTGTGCAGGTAGGAAGTCGAAAGCCAGCGATAAAGCACAGTTTGCCTTTCACATATAGAGCCCAGCAGGAGATCGGGGGGGGGGGTCAGACAAGTTCACAAAAACAGGAAACTGTCCGGAACATTCAGTCGAGGGGTGTCGTCTGGGTAGAGCAAGCTGGAGGCAGGACATGACGTATATATCCCACTGCGGAAATCATGCTTTTGTTTATGACACATGGAAAATGGCTTTGGCCCTTTTCATCAACAGCTTTTGAATTTGAATCTTTGTCTGAGTTTTCTACGTGTTCGACGCTTCTTTTCGCGAGTTATTTTTATTTATTTGTTTCAGTTTTGTATCTGTTGCTTGTTAGATTCGTCATTAACACACCCACACACCTCCTGAATTTTTACTAAGGGGCTGATAGGAATAGTTACTGAAAATGTCCAGAGCAAGTGACTTGGACATTTGCGTTCTCACATACAGCCCCTCCAGAAAAGTTAGGGTTAGGGGTTAGGGTTACATAGAGTTACATTTGCTCTCAGACAGCTTGTACTTGAACGGTTTTGCAGCCACAAGGATAAAAGAACATGTTTTGTGTATCATCTGATTTGAAATGCCTTTACAACATCTCCTGAAGTGCGTGTTTCTTGTCTTCCAGGCACAGGTATAGAGGCATGCACTAAGTGTGCAGAGGGCTACTTACTTGAGGACTGGCGGTGTGTGTCAACATGCAGCACCGGCTACTACCTGTCAGAGCAGACCTCAGACAATGGGCAGGTGCAGAGGTCCTGTAAGAAGTGAGTCAGCACGTCCGCACCGCAGGGATAAAACCTTTACATCTCAAGTCCCAAGAGATGATTGAAGAAATCTTGAGATTGTGCAAATTTCCAAACTCCAGTTTAACCTTCTCCTAGCACAACTTGTCCTGTCTGCAGTGCACAAACTCTGCATTTCCCAGTAGTCCATTTTATAATTTAACATTCTGAGAGAGTTTTCAGAAGATGATTCAGACGCTGACATTTCCAATAAAACGGACAATTTATACCTGTTTTTACAGCCGGGACTCAAATAATAACTAGAAGGACACTCAGGGAGCACATACCTCTGTCAAGGCTGATTGGCCACTTAATCATCTATTGAGATGGGAGACATAACCCATGTGCACGGAAGGTTTCTGCAAACGTCTTCCATAAAAGAATATCCATTCTATAAAAAAGTGGAAGGAATATTTGTTACTGTACAGTAACAGAGGAAAGATGACCCTCCTAAAAACAGTTAATTTGATTCACAAAATCAAGATCATTATCTGGATTCTCACAAAATGTCACCTGTTCATAGATATTGGCACTCATGCCTAAATTTGTTAGCTAAAGAAAGCTCCATTATTATTTGAGAAATGTTGCAATGTTTGTAAGTGGAAATAAATTCCTGCATCTGCCCTCTGATCTGGATCCAAACCAATATTGAATGGATCCTTCCCTGACCCATGTCGCATCATTCCAACAGGTTTTGTGGTAAATCCGTCCCGTAGTTTTTGTGTAACTCTGTTCAAAACGTAACAGAGGTGGTATTGACTGTAACAATTAGAGGAAATGTAAGCAGCAAACCTACTCTAGTGAATTTGATCCATTTGAAGTTGACTGTAGAAGCATGAAACTGCATGTGTGAACCTGTATTATTGAATAAACATGTTGTCCAAACAGTTCTTCTGCTTCACTAACATGAACCTGGGTGAGGAGACAGACATACTCATTCAAACATACTCATTTTCTTTTATATGTCTGATGACAGTTTGATGACTACTTTGCCTCCTATCACACCCACAGTCAAACTCCTCCACAGAGTCAGACGTCTTGGCTGCTGCTCTTATCGCTCCCTGTGGTAGACTTGCCTCCCTGCTATTTTTCTCTCCTGCCATGAATTATTTATTGCTCGCTTGACCCCTTACCTCGCTCGAATCCTCGCTTCACTGTCGGCTCCCCTCGGCCTCAGAGACTGACACCAGATCATTTCCATACCCCATTTTCACACCAGCGGGGCGGTAAATGCCAAATTTTGGCCTTTGGTGCATAAAGTTTTATTTCAAATATTTTTTCTCTTCCCTACTTTTTGTTGTGATAACGTGTTCAAAATTCACTCTCTCACCTAACTTGAAAACTTCCAGGTCTTTCTTGATTGTTGCTCACACAAGCGCACACACGCTGAACAGGCCAAAACAATGGAGCTCAGTCAGTGAAAGATTTATCCTCAAAGAACTTTCAGCGAGGATATGTGATCACAGTTCAGCAGAACAGCATCTAATTCTTCTACCCAACCATCGACAGGTGTGACCATAGCTGCTACGAGTGCTCGGGGTCCGGAGAGAGAAACTGCAGCAGCTGCGTCAGTGGTTACAATCTGGAGGCAGGAGCCTGCGTGGTCAGCACCATCTGCAAAGATGGTGAGTTGTCAGCTTTCTCATCTATAAAATAAGGCTCCCGATGTGTTTATTTTATACTTGTTGCAGTCTCTCTCTCTCTCTCTCTCTCTCTCTCTCTGAGGGAATATATTGTTTATGCATTGACATTCTCGTATGGTCTTCAATGAATTTTCTCAAGCACTTAATTGGACCGAGTTGCAGCAAGAATTTTTTTCTCAATTTATAATGTAGTTAATTCACATCAGTATTTTTTTTGCAAAGTGTTAAAGGCAAAAGTTCACAAATTGTGGTTTAAACAATCCGAGCTAATCAAAGCACCAGAATCCTCAGAGGTGTAGATTTACATCTCCGCTCTCTCTGTGACACTCGGGCTATTTTGCATCTCTACTTAAATTAAATTGTGTTCCAAGCCACAGGGAATAGAATGAATGCAAAAGGGTTTCTTTATTAAGTAAAAGCTGAGGTTTTTCTTTTTCATCTCCCAGAGCTTTGTACTAACTTCTGGACTAAAATGCCTCAAAGAGATCTGCTGTGGCTTCAGAGCAGGAAGGCGCTCTGTCCTTGCTTTTGCCTTTTTGAGTTTTCCTTCTAAAGTTCTCATTCATGTTCTGCGTAACACTACTAAAAGCTGTCTCAGGATTTACCTTCGCACACATTCTTACCTTTTTTATTTTAACATAAACTCACCCCTTTCCTGGTTTACGTCACCCACTGCCGAGGCTGAAAGGTTTATTGAAGCTGCTACTTTTCCTTTTCTTATTTTCATATAACACTCACACATTTTGCATTTTTTTCACGTGTCCTCCCCGTGTTCTATTTGCTCTGCTTTATGTTCTGGCCTTTTCAATCTGTGCATGTTTTTCCACTCCCCGGCCGACGCTAGGGTCTGATCAGTTTCCTGTGATTCGCTGCTCTTTCCCTGATCTTTCTAGTTTAAACAAACCTGTGGTGGAGAATTTACCCCAGTGCATGAAGAGAGAAAGTTCTGAGGAGATAAATGTCTTAAATGTGTGACCTTTCTGTTGATGACTACTTTGCTCAAAGTGCACCCTCAGTCTGTTCCCAACCTTCATAACCGGGCTCATATTTGGGGGTGGGGGTGGTGATTGGCAGCTCAAATTGCTGTTGATAAATGAAAGAATTGGCAGACGGTATTGTGAACAGACGGTGGTCCACTTTAAGTTTTCTGTGATGCAAAATGAAAGCAAGTTGTGAATTTTAAAAACCTTCAATTTGCTAATTGTGTGACGTTTGTTTTCTCTCTCTCTCTGTTTTTTTTCCCCCTCCCGAATCTGTTTTCCGTCTCTCCTGACATGGATCCAATCTCTCCACTGGACTACAATCATTTTCCACCTTGATGAACGACACCTGTGATTGGATTTAAAAAAAAAAAAAAACTCTTCCTGTTACCTGAATCCTCTCCTGACCAATCACATGGCTCTGCCTGCCATTCAACCATTTCTGATGGTTCTACCGTGTTTGTCTGTGCGTGTGTGTGTTTCCACATGTTTTCCCTCACCCCTCCTTCCAAACTCCCCCCCCCGTATCTCTTCTTCCTGGTCTGTGGAAAGCAAATGAAGAATCTTGGGCGGAAGGCAGTTTCTGCGTGCTTGTTAAAAAGAACAATCTTTGCCAGAGGAAAGTGCTGCAGCAACTGTGCTGCAGAACGTGCTCGCAGAAGGGGTGACGGGACGCACTCGCCGGGCGTACAGGGAGTGCAGGGGGGATTGCAGGGGCACAGGGGGCACTCCTCCTTCTCAAGCCCCCCTCCCCCTGCCCACTCATTCACAGTCACATAATTTATAAGAGAATCTGTGCCTCTTAAAGGGACTGCATCGGAGGTGCGATGACAGGACTACAACAAACCTACCTTTTTTTCTGTACTGGGACACACACGTCGTCGGGGTGTAAAATGACTGGGACTTATTTCAAGAACAAACGAGCAAATGAAAACAAAAGTGAAAAACAAAATAAAAGTGTCGGTATTTTGTGACCAAAGCATCGATGCCAAAATAGTTGAACCTTCTTTTCTTGTTGCCAGTGTAGGAAGCATTGCTTAAAGCGGGAGCCACTCAGCCTGCGAAGCTCTGAAAACATCCGTGTGCGTTTTTTAGTTTGGCTCCTCTTCCTCCTCTCTTTCCAGTGATAACGCTAAACAGATGGAAAGTGAACATACAGTAGGAAAGGCCCTGGTTTTCCGCCTGTAAATATACGTCTGAGGAAAAAAGAAGCTCACTGTAATGTGAAAATAATAATGTCTGTCTGGGCTGATTCTGGCTGTTTAGGGGAGGGAAGAGAAATTCACACAATTTTATATATATATATATATATACACAGTATATAAACACACACACCCACTCACACACTTATAAACATGAACTCAGACACATTGATCGTAAATCAGCCATCACTTGAAGTTGCGTACGCCGCAGTGTCTCTTTATCGCAAGACTGACACGTGTTACTGACCAAAATCACCTCATTTCATTTATTTTAAAACATGAACCTGCCCTCTCTGAATTGTTTGTGTGTTTTTTGTGTGTGTGTGTCTGTGTGTGTGTGTGTGTGTGTGTGTGTGTGTGTGTGTGTGTGTGTGTGTGTGTGTGTGTGTGTGTGTGTGTGTGTGTGTGTGTGTGTGTGTGTGTGTGTGTGTGTGTGTGTGTGTGTGTGTGTGTGTGTGTGTGTGTGTGTGTGTGTGTGTGTGTGTGTGTGGAGGAATGCTATTAATTCTTGATGTAAGCCCAGACAGCATTGATTCATTCCAGAGGTACTACAAGACGAGTCGATAGTCATTCCTTCCGGAGTTTTCTGCAGCGGAAGGAAACGCTGCAGCGAGGTATAATGAATTTGTGGTTCTGGGGATGCACCGATGTCTATTTTTCACACCATAGTGCAGATTCTGGAAAGGAAACCTTTACCCAAATAAAAAACAAAACAGTATTGATTCCATCCATTACTGTGACTGAACAATTTAAAGCTCCATTATCTTGCTGTCACTGGGAAAAACAATTGAAATATAACTTGCGTGTATTATAGGGATCTTTTCTGTGAGTTGGTTTGTGACCTTCCAGGTGCTGAAATTTGCCTATTAATTATTTGTAATCTGAATGGTGCATCCCTTCATGTTACGGTTCTCTAAATGAAATGGTTTTAGACGTCATTCCATTTTAATGCCATTGCATATCAACTGAAGTATTGTCTCACACTTTCAACACAGAAGGTCAGTGATTGGCACAGACAGTGTTGTGTTGTTATCATGTTTCATCTGCAGGTGAAGGTCTCTGACAGTCAGACGGTAAGCAATCTGTTGTGGTGCAAATCTGAATGTCCAAAATGTAGATGTAAAAAACGTTTGTCGGTAGAACCTGTGCTCCGTCAACCTAAGAGAAAAACAATAGAAAACCAACAAAGAGGCAATCAGTGTGTTGGTAATGTTAATTCATTCTGCACAAATCCAAACTCTCCTCGTGTTGAGCCTGGCACCCTTCAGACACCGGGTTCCTCCACCCGTCTGTCTCTGAGCCTTTCCCCCGTGAGAAGTCCGAGGTCATCCTGGTGTTGCTGATTCCTCACCAAGAACGGCAAAGACAAAATGTTTAAGATTCTTCTTCTGTGTGGGTCCTCACACCTGCAGCTCGAGCATTTACAGTATTAGATGATTTGTTGTACTGTCAACTGGTTATGGTTCTTGATGATTTGTAATAAAGCTTGATGAATCCCCTGTTTTGTTTAACAAAATCTTATTCCGGGTCATTGTTTAAGATGACTTGAATTGACTTTAGATTGTGTGATATTAGAGACACACACGCACATACACACTCGAACACATGCGCACACACACACACACCCCTCGTATAAAAGCTGTTTTTATTGTGTACCTGTGACATATCTGTGACAATGCATTATTAATGTTACTCAAAGTCCTAGTTTTGAAAATCTTTTTTTTTTACTTAAGTGTTCTTTATTAAAATGTTTAATCTGTTCATGTTTTTGTTTTCTTTACAGTTTTCATTGATTATGTTGACATGCGTATCATTTCATCCAATATCGCAATATATGACCAGGCCCATAGACGGGAGCCTGACCCTCTAGGTAACCGGTGAAGGGCAGCGAGTTCTGGTCTAATGTGGAGTTTTGGTCTCAAAGTTGTAATCTTTGTATGTTTCTCTGCTGATACCGGAGTGGAGTGCATTGCAGTAATTGAGTCTGGACGAGATAAAAGCCTAATTCAAATGTCAGCATGTACAAAATCAACTCTGTTAGAGGAGGAAGCAGATAAGAAACATCCACACCGTCATTAGTTGTGTTTCAATCTACAAGTTATTTGTTGCTATCTAACAGCCATCTGTGAAATCTGTCACTTCCAGTGATCAGTCTTGATACACCTGCATTATATAGGAGATGTTTTAAAACTCTAAACCAACTGAGATATTGTCAATAAGACTGAAACACGTGTTACAGCAGGACCAGAACGAATTATGCCAAAATCTGTCTCTAGCTGTGCCCACGGCAGAGAAACGCGTGATTTAAAAGTGTGAATAGAAATTGAAATGTTGGATGTTGAGGAGAAAAAGAATTGAGGTGAAGGTGTGTCTGTCAGGCTGGTCTGGGAGGATGCACTGGTGACTGGGCGGAGGGACACTTGGGGTGGAGTCTCAGGCATCATTCCACCCAAGCTTACTTGAATTGTCTCTTGGCGACCTGTGATGTGTAGTAAACATGTTTGTGTGACGGCATCAGGAGCTGGGGGGGCATTGGGACCAGGTATGGTGGGTGTCAGTGTGGTATCTGCCAACAGGGCTCTACCTCTCTCCCTCTCTCTCTCCTGGGAGAGTAGACTGTTGATATCTCACAAGGTCGGCCGAGTCCATAACAGCAGAAAACTTTTACTCCCTTGAGTGACAGTCTCTCTTTCTTCTCGGCTCCATTCTTCTCCCCGTCTGGCAGTGGGAGTCCAAAGTGTCTGCTTTTGCTGAGCAGCTTTACATCCCTTGAGAACAGGCTCCCTGTTTGTTTGTTGTGCGTGAGTGAGGGGGAGACAAACAGAAAGATGGGGAGACTGTGTGTGTGTGTGTGTGTGTGTGTGTGTGTGTGTGTGTGTGTGTGTGTGTGTGTGTGTGTGTGTGTGTGTGTGTGTGTGTGTACACTTGTACTTGTACCTTATGGAGTGAGGGAATTTCTGGAAAGTGAGGACATTTTGGCCGGTCCTCACTTGTTCAAAGGGTTGTTTGAGGGTGAGGACTTGGTTTTAGGGTTAGGGTAAAGGTGAGGGTTAAGCAGTTAGTTTTGATGGTTAGGGTTAGGGGCTGCCAAATGTAGAGTGTCCTCTCTAAGATAGAAGCACAAGAATGTGTCTGTGTGCGTGAAGGAGAGTGTCGGCGTTTATTGGGAGCTGTTTGAATGGTTTCTGCGGAGCTCTGCTGAATGGGAAGCCACCGCCCGTTGTGTTTGTACACAAAGAAGCTCTTTTGTTTTGAAAGGAACAATTGAGCTTTTCACAGAAAGCAGAGAGAACAGACAACCTCGCGGCTGCCTTAAAGGATATACACACACACACACACACACACACACACACACACACACACACACACACACACACACACACCGCTCAATCCTCATGCCTGAGCCAGTGTCTGTCACCTTTGTCTAACACAAAGGTAGGATAGGAGACAATGTTTTCACTGCTGCCAAGTGTGAAGCACAAGGTTGGGGAGTTTTTTTTTGGGAACTTTTAGTGTCCTGAGTTAATGCAGACAAAGTCAAGCAAAAATATAATTTGTTCGACATTTATTTATTTGTAATTTCACGCATTACTAAAATGATTTTTACTGCTGCAAAGCTTAGTAAGATATCCACCTGGAGTGGGATCACGATTTCATCAGTGCCAGTAACTCAACAATGGCTTTTCCAGGTGTTGAGATTTCTGGCACCCAACTCACTTCATTTCCAGCCTGTGCTCCATGTTGCAACAAAAACTTTCCGACCTTCCAAAAACTGTGCACAATCTCAGCGTATTGAACAGAGGAGGATGTGACTCTGAGTCCTTTTATTCTCAGGGGATAAGTAAGCAACTGAAAGTGTTAAAATGTTTCTTCAATGTGCAACAGATAATTCTGCTCTAAGCTCACTTCTCCTTCGTGGAGCTGAGCTGATGATCTGCTGATGTTTCCATCACCTGGTCACTAATACAGCCCATTAAAAGTAATCGCTTATAAAAATGCCTCCTTTTAAGCTTGAATCTGGTAAAATGCTGAGAAGTATTTTCCAACCATCTTTTATCACCTTGTCGTGCTCACGGTCTGAAAAGTCTCCAGAGAGTCGTCAGTGGTGAACCAGAGGAAATACATTTGTGGGTAACTTAGTTTCAAGTCCACATGTCTTTGGAGTGTGGCAGGAAAAGAACCCAGTCCTGGAGCGAGCACACAAACTGTTTGAGTGTAGGTTTTGTAACTTCACGCTTCATTCATAAAAATCAGTTTGTGCTGGTGAGACGATGAGGATCTGTATCTCTGAAGGTTCTTGAGTTGTATATGTGTACGTACACAACTGGACCTGTCACCTCTCATCCAAGAAGCTTGGCTCATCGGGGTCCCGTGGGTCAGGGTGTGGGAATGGCTGTTGATACCTTTAAGTTATATAACCACCTACGGCTGTTGTACAATCGAAGAGCCAAAAACAAATCTCCTCTCCTAACCACTAGTTCTTGACCTCGAGTTTGGAGAAGAGAACCATAATGTGAAAAAACTCTGACTGACTTTTTAAACCAACTTTTTTTATGACAGAAGATATGTACAGACTTAATGGTAAAGTGACAAACTCTGTGCTGTACAACTACAATTCAAGAAAAGTTTCGTGTCCATAACAGAATTACTCGTCCTGAGAAAAGATGCTATCAGTTTATATAGAGACAACATTTAACCATCTGGAGTAACAACAAAATCGATTTCCACCATTCTAGGTGCCAAAGTGACTTTGGGCGAGATACTGAACCCCAAACTCTCCCTGACAGCTCTATAATTGAATAAAAAGGAATTAAATGAACAAATTTAAATGATACCCTTACATATGTAGAGTTTCCTTGAATGGTGCTTTTGACCCTTTTATATATCTGTTGAGTGGAAAATATTTTTCAGTGGTATTCAGTTCTGATGATGATATTGTAAATATTAAATTGTATAATATGCTCGTTGTTCACTGTGACTCCTGACTGAAGAAACCAGGTGCTCACAAAAGCATGTACATCAGTTTTTGATCAGGCTAAGAGAATAAAACAGCTGTTCCATTAAAATATATATATATTTACGTGGTTCTGCTCAGGTGCAACTACGATGTTGCATCACTTTAAATACGGCTGCCACAATGAATTCTGAGAAATGTTCTCCTTTTCTTTTTTAAAGTTTGGTCCAGTTTTTCCTACGCTAAAGGAGATAAGTTAGGAAGCACTGAAGCTCCTTTCCTCATCATTTAGAGAAGTCAAACAGCACCAACTATAGCGGCCAGTGAAATACTTCCGGGTCATTTCTCTCAGCTGGGAACCTTGTTAGGGCCACATGATTTGTGGTGCAGATAGGGGAGGACAGCATTGTAGGTGGTTGATCGTTGGTCAAACCATCCGGACAAAGTACGTACATCACCATTATCAAAAGTCGACTTTTGTTTCCTGGCCCGATGAACTCACTCTCTTATGTTGTGCCATTTGTGTAGGAGTTGTTTTGTTTCCCCCGATGTAAAGGTCTAGTTACGTACGTACACATACGCAACTCTAAACAAATCTTGTGTTTTTTTGTTTCCTCTGTGTCTTCACTCCCACTTGAGGTCTCTCTGTTTTTAGTAAAAGCACACAGTAATTAGAAAGAAGGTCTGAGAGTAATGTTTTCAAACCTGTGAAATGAATTTGCACATTATATAAGATGACAAGACAGGGAGGAAAACAACTGAAAAAAAATGGGATAATATAGTTGTTATTGTGCAGGAGATGTCGGGAGCCAGAGGATAATGAGCTAGATCTTCAGTGACGTGAAAACAACAAGAAATGACTGGTGGTTATAATTGGTGTAACTATAACATCGTGGCATCAAGTCAAGTCAATCAAGTAAGAGAAGAAAAAAAAAAAACAGACATATGAGAGCAGTAGGAAGCATTAGGAATCTGGGACACAAATAAAAACAAACATGGAGAAGTCGTTGAGGGAAGTTGTCAGTCAGCGGGTGTGAGGTCATGTTGTTCACTCCTGTCTGCAGGCGAGTACCTGAGCAAACACAAGCAGTGCCACCTGTGTGATGTGACCTGTCTGCAGTGCACAGGTCCGGAGAGAGACGACTGCACCAGCTGCCCCGCATCACGGTGAGGACCCCTGACACGCTGACACCGGGTGCAGTGACACTGGAGGTGCACAAACAGCACTCCAATACACTATAGACTGTATGTAAAGATGGACGGCGCGTGTCCACTTCCTCCCACTATCCAGAAATCAAGCCGAAATATCCTGGATTAAAACGCTGCCTTCTTGTGCCGATGGCTTTATTTGGAGCAGGAGTCTGGGCAGTAGCGATCACAGCCTGGCGTTGCGAGGTCCCACCAATAAAAGTGCTCGACCAATCGTCAAACATGACGTTTCACCCTATTTTATAGCTTCTTATAGGAAAAGGAAAAACTTGAACATATTTCAATATTTGACGTGCACTTTGACTTTTTAGTTTGATCCGTGTCCCATCTACTAACATGGAGTAGGCAGGGTTTATGACCTATACTGATGTCAGCCTCCAGAATGCTTTGGCTTCACTTTAGCGGAGCCGTTATGTCGTCCATCTTCATGTACAGTCTAAACATACAGTAGACCCTGAATCCAATTGAACCAAATCCTCTCGATTGTCGTCCTCAAGCTTTCTACAAACACTGATACTAACTAGTCGCCATGGAGTCAAACATACACACGTTGAATAGCTTTGAACTGTTTGTTTGTTTTAAGCTATAAAAATTACTCAAACTTTTCATTTGGCCGGTTTGTATTACTGCGTATTTTAAAGGAGCCCTGTCATTATGTGCATGACGTATAGTGACTGTAAGGCTGTGGTTGCACGTTGATTCTGAACCAAACCCGACTCCCTCACAGGTTCTTCGATGACGGACACTGCAACATCCGCTGCCAGACAGGGCGCTACTCCATGGGGAGGCAGTGCTACCTCTGTCACCACTCCTGCCACGAGTGTAACGACGACGGACCAGACAACTGCACCAGCTGTGACAGAGGTACACTGGCATTTAAATGAAAATAATATATATTTTGGTAAAATATTAATTTGCTCATAGTTTAAATCAAATTGCTTTAAGCCATGCAGGAGTTCCAAAAGCTTTCAAATTGTATTGCATCCTTGCAATAGATTCACCTGCGGTAACTGTCACCTCAGGGGTTATGTGGGGACAAAAATCACAAAGAGGTTAATGAAGTATTTTTATTAGCTTGGATTTATCTTAATTTAAAAAAAATCGTTGGTAACAATTATGGCTGAAATGTGCCTATTTTAATTGGTTTTACATTGTATTTGATTTATTGAAATAACACGACAACCCCCCTGCTTCCCGTGACTCAACGTCCAGGGGGACCAGACCACTAGTTTAGGAACCACTGCAACAAGCTAAAGCGAGACCAGTTAGTGTAGATAAATAATTAATACTTTCTTATGTGTTCCCTCAGTATAAAGCCTACATGCTCTGAGCTGGCACAGGTAGCTTCTTGCTTTTTGCAGAGGTGAGCTGGTGTTTTCCTTTAAAAACTCATCTATCAGGCTCTGACTGGGATGTAAGTGAAATCGTGCTTCTTCATAGCACGACATGGATCAAGCTAAGGCTCATTTGTGCCAGACTGCACCAATCAGTCCTCTAAAGGTAAATGAATCTAATTAAAGCAGTAATTCAGCCAGGGCCTGCTGACAGATGTGTGTAAGGAGGCAATCAACCATTTGTTTGTTGTTTACTTGTTGTTTCCTCCCTTTGATGATCGAAAAATCGAACCTGATGGTACGTTTAACAATCTAAGGATCGGCCGTTCCAAAGACCATTAAAAAAAAAAGAAAACCTTAATCATTGTTCATCCGTGTAAAAAAACAACGTGATAAATCCCGGATGTCATTAGAGGCTCACAGCTGAAGAAATATCAGCCTAAAGGTGGTAGTAACAACTATGTTTATCACGGCGTCACAGACAGTGTTATGGCTGTCAGAACGAATGTATTTACACTGGGGAGATTCTGTTACACACACACACACACACACACACACACACACACACACACACACACACACACACACACACACACATGCTCCCCCACTCTCAATTAGCCAGCAAGTTTGTCAGACTGTGTTTGCAAATGTGGTTCCATTTAATTGCAGGTCTGTCTGAGGTTCAATGAGACATAACAAAAATAACATGAAGAGATCCTCCATCTGTCTCTCCCCGTGTCATTTCTCTCTCAAAACAAGCACTCTTATCTTGGCCAGTCACACACACACACACACACGCACACACACACACTGACACATGCTGAGCAGATAATCTTTGAGACTGACCTCAGAGAGTTTTTACACCCCTGCTGTCTGTGGAGAGCGAAAAAGTGAAAGAGCTGCAGAAGTGAGTATAACCGTGAACAAGGAGGGTGATGAAGAACAAGATGTTGCTAATAAAAAATATGAAAGTGTCCATTTAAAAAAGCAGATACACACCAGCCCAGACCTGTGTAATATTTCTTACAGACAAACAAACAAACAAACAAATGGACAGAGGTGAAAACATAACCTCCTCGTTATCGTTAATGTTTCATCATTCAATAATCATATATATTGAATTACAGACAAACCAACAAGGCTGTTCCCCGAATATTTGTTTTGTGCATCAGAGTTTTGACCGTGGATATATTTTCCTTTGATCTTCCAGATAAGTTTGGTGGGACCAGATACTTCTTTCAGGGTCAGTGTCGGGATGTCTGTCCTGAGGGCTTCTTCCACTCTGCATGGAAGCGGTGTGAGCCCTGTCCTGAAGACTGCCTCATCTGTACTGCAGTAAACCACTGCCTCTACTGCAGCCCAGGACACAAGCCCAGGAACGGCCTGTGCGTCCCGCTGGAGTGCAGCGCAGGTGAGAGAAATAAATGGAATATCTCCATTTACCACCCTGAATAATAGTGCACAGTAAAAACATAAGACCAACCTGCAAACAAACATGCAGGGGTGAAAACATAACCTCCTTGAAGAAGGTAATAAGACAATGCATTAGAGAGTAGAGCGGGTCGTCCTCGACCGGGTTCGATCCCAGTCTCCCCCATTTCGCATGTCAAGTGTCCTTGGGCAAGACACCGAACTCCAAATGGCCCCTGACGGCTTTGCCTTTCAGTCTGTAAGTGATGGATTATGGAGAAAGTCCTGCTCATAGATAAACTGCATGAATGTGGGTGAACGGGTGAGTGGCAAAACTGTGAAGCATTCTGAGTGGGTATCAAGACTAAAGAGTGTTAATATATATATCCATATAAATACAGACCACTTACAATTTGAATTCATGAAGAAGTTTGAGGAGGATTTTTGAATAGCTGCTTCTCAGCCCCACTGTCACACAGCTGGCCTGAATATGGCAAACGTCACCTAAGGGAACACACATGTAGCACACTGACCTCATTTTACAGCTAGTATTAAAATTCAAACGCTCTCAGAAAATATGCCAACACGCAGGGCTCCGAGCCACAGCTTTACAGAACTCTAATCACACGCTAACCAAAGAACTGGAAACTGTTCTGTGGCTCTGGCTTCACTAAACTAGTCCACTACGCTACTGAAAGATTTTTTTTTATTTCAGTGTCAGGTGTGAAAAATGTGCAGTTCACTGGAGGAGTTTTCAGCTTCTGGAGGAACCAGTAATATTTCATAAATGAATCAAAGTGTGTTGGAAAGTTCAGGAAGTTTCATTTGTAAAACTCTGCATCCAAGAGGAGATTCAGATCATTTCTTATTGTGACTTTATCATGAAAGAATCTTCGTACTATTAGAAGAAGGAAAACAATATTGCACAGAATGAAAATAATGATATCTTTATTTATAAAGCACTTTCAAAACAAAGTGATCCACAAATAAAACAGACAAGTAAAAATACATAAACTCTAACTCTAACATTCAAGCAAGATCACCCATTACAATAATAAAAATTAGAGTAAGGTCAAATCAGGGAATACAATATGATAAAAGTATGTTTTAAGCTTTGATTTAAAGGAAGATACTGACATCAATTTGAATTGTATTAATTATAATTCAAAATGTATTAGACAACCTGCTAAATGTCGGCATATGTGTTGTGCAAGGCGTGCACGGATATATCATCGTTCAAGGTCAAAATGACAATGCCTGTCAAAGAAGGAGCGAGAAAAAAGCTGAAACGGTTTTAGATGTTTTTTTTTACTGTTTGAGATAAGAGAGGTGCAGGTGTGGAGCTGCGACTTCACTGAATGTGAGACGCAGATTAACGATGTATGTGAGGATTTAAACTTGTATGAGTGGGAGGATGAGACGAAATTCATATCACATGTGGTCGGCAGGTCTCAACAGGCCTCACAGACACAGGCTTGGACTCTGGAGCAGGTAAAACTGATGTCGTGGACAGAGGTTGGATTTGGGCTTCTTTGACCGGCTTTGCTAATAATTTGATTTAATTTAAATAGCACGCACTTACGCGACACACACGTGTCACATGTTCATTTCCTGATAGCACGAACAAAAAAGAGGATCTGGCTCATCTCAAAGGTCAAAGGTCAAAAAGGTCAAAAATCAAGGTCATAGTGGCCTCACATTTTTAGTCTTGTGAACGCAACAACTCAGGAAAACCTCAAAGGAAGTTTTATCAAATTTGGTACAAATATTCACTTGGACTCAAAGATGAACTGATTAGAATTTGGAGGTAAAAGGTCAAATTCACTGTGACCTCAATGAAAAATGTTTGTTCCCCTTGTGAACATGTTATCTGAAGAACATTTTGAGAGAACCCTTTCAAATTTAGCACAAATGTTCATTTAGACTCTCAGATGACCTGATTAGATTTCAGTGGTCATAGTTGTATTAGGCCTGAAACTGCACTGTTTGGTAGAGGCATACAGCCGCAGTCATCCTAGTTTGTGTATTCTTTAATGTTCTCTTCCCTTCCTTGTGTCTTATTTATTTTTCATTCCACTCTTTCATCCTTTGTCTTCATCAGGTGAAGTTGCAGACGATGAGGACTGTCTCCACTGTGACGAGGGCTGTAAACAATGTGAACGCAGTGAGTAGATGTCTTTTTCTCACCTCTCGCTTTCTCTCTTCCTCTTCCACCTTCTTCATTGATCAAAATGCAGTAGCAGCTACTGTATATATACTGTAGCTGCACCACAGTATCTGGCAGTCAAAGTGAGTTTCATCAGGACTGAGAAACAGTGATATGTTGGGAAAAGCTTGTAACCATAACATGACGCCTAATAAGAGATTTATCTACTTGAGGTGTTTGACTGTGTGTGTGTGTGTGTGTGTGTGTGTGTGTGTGTGTGTGTGTGTGTGTGTTTACCAATGTTTCTGCCATTGATTGTTGCTGCACATCACTCTTCGCTGTATATTCTCTATTGCTGCAGATGAATCATCATATACTATGAACCTAAATGAACAACTGCACTGAAGTAATTATGATTTGAGAGGTTAAATAGTTAATGAACATTGTGTTTACTCCAACATAGACCGTCTTAGACCTAAACTTCACTGTATTTGCTTAATTGTAGTATTTGGAATACATCTAAGATTTTTCACATTTCCCAGGAGTGATGTTGATTGTTGATGTAGACTGTATTTATCTGACAAAGGGTTCGAAAACTCCAAACTTCTAAATGATGTTTTGAGAGAGATTTGCTGTTATTTTCCTCAGCACCATGAAAAGTTAAAACCATTGATTGTAGCAGTGTCCAAATTCAGGGTCCGTCTCCTTCTGGAGAATATGCAGCCCCAGAAGGAGGCCAAAACCGAAAATGAGACGTCACCAGCTTGTTCCGCCTTTACTGTTGTCGTCTAGCAACAAAAAGCCGTACACACCGAGATCTAGCAACAGACGACAAGTAGACGACAAGTTTTAATGTCCATTGTTTTTTTTAACGTAGGAATTTTTTAACCTGATCATACGCCTCCTCACTTGCTGGTGCCATTACCTCTTTGAAAAATGGTTTGTAATCAAAGAGAAGTGATAAGTTCTGGGATAGGTTGGCTTTGAGAGGATCGGTCTTCAAATGCAGCCTCTGAAGGATGCGGCCCCTGAATCGAGACACAGCTTGTGCATAAAGATAAACCACATGATGGCTCCCCAAAATCGCAATCGTGCCCTGACGGGTGGCTGCTGTAAACCCAGCCTCCTCCATGTTAGCAGATGGAACATGGACCAAACTTAAAAGTACATGTTAAATATATTTTCTTGAAAATGTTCAAATGGTTAATTGACTCTTTTTATATAGCTCTTTTCCAGTCTTATCAACCCCTCAAAGTGCATTCACCCATTCACGCACGGATTCATACAGCGCCTCTATGCCTCACGCTTTTTTCATAACAAACCATTCATACACTGTCAGCACAGCTGTCAGGGGCAATTTGGTTCAGTATCTTGCCCCAGGACACTTGGGAATGCAGACTGAATGTGCCAGGGATCAACCCATCAACCATCTGCTTAGTGGATGACCCTCTTTATCTCCTGAGCCCCCATATCATCTCAAGCTTTCTTTTTCTGATGTATGTGCTCATTTTTTCCCAGTAAGTTTGGTTTTAATCAGTTATTTGATTCTTTAAAAACATGTTGAAACGTCATGATTGACAGCTGAGACTGTCTCGTGGTTGGTTGAGCACCTGTATTGGTGGGACCATCCCCCATTTGCTACTGCACAGACCCTGGCTCCAAATGACATCATTGGTGCAAGATGGCAGCGTTCCTGTCTGGGATATTTTGGCTTCATTTCTGTGAGGAAGCAGAGACGTGTCGTCCGTCTTTATGTGCAGTCAATGGTTCAAACTTAGAATTGAAGTCGTCCCTAACTCTCATTCCTCGCGCCACTTCACCTCACCCCGTCAGTACAAGTCATAAAGACAAGAGCATATCCGTCTCCCAGAGATGATTACCGACATACCATAGAAAGTTGTTGTTGTGCTAAACTAGTCTGAGGTGGAGATGGGCTGCTATTAAGTCATTATGAATTCTGGGTGGAATATCATTCTTCGCTCTCACCCTCACCACAACCTCCCTGTCAGCCACTAGTTCTCAGTAATCACAACTCTGCAGGCTGAACAATTAGAGTTGGGAGATGATTGGCCCTTTGACGCGATGCTACAGGCAAAAGTGAAGATGAGACAGAGCGTGCGGTGTCTGAGACTGGCATCTGATATGTGGGCGTGCATGCTTACACTATGCGTCACCCTGCACTTCTAATGCAAGGAAAGCACGTCAGACATTTACAGTAACAAGGATCTCTCTGGAATGTGAGGTTGTTTTGATGGGTCTTCATTGTTTTGTTGGATAATTTGGGACTAAGTCTTAAATCAGAGTGAGGATATAAATTAGATTCAAGACATTTGATGTGACATTAACTATCATTTTAAATGTTTGTGAAAACACTGAACAGGCTGGTTGCTGGTTTTAAAATGGCAACTAGACCCCCTTCACCTATTCATTATATGTTGTTTATCCTTTGAGGGTTGTGGTGGCTGGAGCCGATCCCAGCTGACATGGCCCAAGAGGGGAACACCCTGGACAGGTCGCCAGCGGTTTTTTTTTAAGTTGGACTCAGCAGTTAGTAGAAGAACTTTGGAAGTGATTGTGTGTTATAGTGGGAGATCTATCAAAGAGCTCTCCAGTCTGACCGTGTGTGATAAGATGCAGCAGCATGTCAGTCGTATCTCGTCATCAGAGGCTTTTAAGCCTCTGTGCGTACTTTACACATTAATCATGGACTAGAGCTTTGAAAAATATCACATAATTAATCATATTTTACTTTGTTACTGTACATAAGTATATTTTTCATGAATCTATAATTCATTTACATTTCACTTTCACTCCACTACATACATTATATCAACAAATATATGTACTTTCTACTCCGCTAAAATTTCACATGTTCACACTGATTTTATAGATTTCTATAAGTACCCAATATTGAAAGGTGATTGGTTCCACTGATCCAATCAGAGTGGACAGGTAACATCAGAATCTTCCTCCTGCTGCAGCAGCATCACTGTTGTAGAAGAGACACCTGACATGCAATAGGGAATAGGATACGTTTGACAAGTACTTTTACTTTTAACACTTTGGGTGTGTTTGAAAGCAAGTACTTACTTACTTTTACTCTAGTAGAAAAGTTAATGTGGTACTTTTACTTTTACTTGAGTACATTTTTGTCATACTTTTACCTCAGTAAACGGTTTAAGTACCTCTACCACTGCTCTTCTGTCCCTGACCGGAGCTCTTTAGAACATATGTCGCTTCACTATATTCTCACATCTGTTTCAGAAATCACTTCTTGATAAATGCACTGCATCAGCGTTTCCCACTCAAGTGACGGTTTGAGGAGGAAATCCATCCCCCTATGATGTCTATATACACCAGCTCCTTTTTATTTAACTGGAAATAAGGGTGAATCACTTTAATGTGATTGCATGTATGTGCATGTGCATCAGATATATAGGTGCTAATGTAACGTATAGCTTGTGAGTGCCTGTAAATGTGTGAGCGCTTGCACATTCCACAAGTGCATACCTCAGGATGTGTATGCCAGTTTAAATTCTGCTGAGCCCCCCCCCTCCATTCCCTGGCTTGTACAGTTAATATTTATGCGGGCGCTATTTTCTGTCTTCACTTCAGACACAGCCTGGAGGCATGATTTCCGGCTCCTGGCTCCCTCTCCCTTGTTCTATACCTCAGTCCCTCCCACCTTCTTCTTTCTCCCAGTCCCTCTCTGTATGAGTAATTGCTTTCACAGGTAGTGGCTTGTTGACTGCATTGAAGTGCAAACCGTTGCAGTGTTAAGTTGTGGGTGCTGGAAGGAGACAGAGAGGAATGGGGTGTGGGGGCCGACAGAGGTTGTTCTGGAGAGGATGAAAGTCCCCGGGGAAAGTCTGCAGAAGGGGCTTTTTTAGAAGTTATTTCCACCTCCTTCTCTCTTTTCTATCTCTCCCTTGCCTCTCTCCTCCCTCTCTTTCTCTCTCCCTCTGTTTCCTGTCGAAACCCTCTCTCATGCTCTCTGTCCTGTTTTGACATTGTTGAACTAAGGGATGACAGAGTGGCTCTTCCTCAGGAACCAGTTGGATTGACTGCAGGAATGAATTACAAAAAAAAATGTACTTTCTCCTTTTGCAAGTGTATACGACTTTATTTCTCACACACACAGACACACACACACCTGGGGCAAAAAATCCAAGTGTTTTACATATTGTAACCTGTCACTCACATGATGCAGATTTTTTATAAACACACACCTGCAGTACAAGCTGACAACACAGGTACACACACACACACACACACACACACACACACACACACACACACACACACACACACACACACACACACACACACACACACACACACACACACACCTGCAGTACAACATGCATACACAATCCAGCAGCTATGACTCTTTAAAAACCAGAGAAACATTGTGGCTGTGAACCGAAATAACCACAGAAACTCATTGATTTCCACGTTTGCGCTAGATTTGTTTGCCAGTTCACTGGTCTCAGTTGTTGATGATTAATCCGAGTGTGCCCTTCAACTCTGCACTGAACTGGACACAGTTATTATGTGTTGTCAGAGCGCCTCCTGCTGGTGAAGCTGGATTAGGAGCATCACTGTGTTGCCTTTGGGCGCGTAGAGAGCATAAACTGGGGTATACAGTAAAATGGGATTATGTATCATTATTATCCCTGTGATGCTGCTTCACAAAATATGATGCAGTAAAACCCTACAGCATCATATTTTAATCTGATTTAAACAGACGCTGGAACAACATCTGATGAAGTAGACTCTCCCTTTCTTGTCTTTCTTTGAGATTTTAAACATCTTGTGCATTTAATCCAGATTTCACAACATGCATGATCTGATCTTGACTTCTGATCTTTACAACAGAGGATTCAGGAGAGCAGGAGACTGTTTGCCTCAAATGTGAAGATGACTACTACAAGTAAGTCTCTTTGGTTGAGAATTTCCCCATGTTACACATATTTATTGGTCCTAATACTGACAAACTGTCCGTACGTCTGTCAGATTAAACACAGACTGCCATCAGTCTTGTCCAGATGGGACCTACAGTTCAGACGGCAACATGGTGTGCGCTCCCTGTGAGGACAAACAATGTGTAATCTGCGACCAGTCCCAGTGCTACTGGTGCGAGGAAGGACACTACATCTCTGGTAACGTTTGATCCGTTTGTAATTTTGGGTGGAGTTATGGTGTAACTACTGGGTGACTCATCATCCTTCACATTTGGTAACAGGGTGGGTCTGTTGTTTTAATGTCACTGTTGTTTTCAGACTCGTCCACTATTTCACTGATCTGCATCTTATTTTTCATATAAAATATTTTATTTGGGTAAGAATTTGTCATTGTAAAAGTCCCTGATCTGTTTGCCCCCTACATGGCAAAATTGTTTTGCCCCTGATTTGGTTCACATCCCACAAGTCCTACATCCTGCCCAAATACAGCCTGGAATAATGGCACTTGGGCCACAAGTAAGACATAGCAATACCACATGTCAACCAAAGGTGCCAAAAGTGGCCTGAATTTGTTTTGAGTTATTTGGGCCATATTCACCACTTACCACATGGGCCACTTTAGCCTTTCATCCAGATTACACAGTACCTAGAGCGCAGCATGTTTGCCAAAAAAGGCCCACATTTCTTTTGGGATATTTGAGCCTCATTTGCTATTTTACAAGTGGGCCACTCTAGGCTTACATCCATTTTGTCCAAGGTCAAAGGTGTTGCATGATTGCTTAAAGTGGCCCAGATCCATGTGATCACAAACATCCAAGTACGAGTTTCAACCAAAAAAATGTCTTCTATTAAAAGAATTATATGTGTAAGAGCAAACAGATGAACTGTGTTGGTCTGTCCAGATGGAGAATGTGTGGATCGCTGTAACGAAGGTTTCTTTGTGGATGAGGAGAGCCGGGAATGTGAGCCGTGCCACCGCACCTGTCGTACCTGCGGAGGGCCACAATACGACGACTGTGACTCCTGTGAGGACGGATTCACGCTGGAGAATGGGGAGTGTTCGGAGGGAAGAAAGACGGCCACCTGCCCCGAGAGACACTTCAGAAATAGTACGAGAAATGTTGATCTACCCTCTAATTCCACACACGTCTGTTTGAACGCATATCTCAAGAACCATTCATTTTACCGACTTCACACTTGGCATGTGTATTCTTTGGTGCAATTTGGACATACGATGTGTTCAATATTAATAAAGATAAGTGTATAGTATTGTTAACAGACTTCTGAAATAGCCAACACACACTGTATTACAAAATAAGAGCAGTTAGGTAAAAGCTAATTCAGTTTCATCTTTTAAAAAACATTGACTACAAGATCTTCATTGCAGATAAACCAGGTAGAATGAACACAAACTTTTCTAACTTCACCGTTCACCATGGACTGTTTATAAAAGCTCTGTACACAGCGTCCAGCGCACAAACAATAAAAAGTGACAGTATACTGCAAGTGATTTGCAAGGTGTTCAACTTCTCATCCTTTAGTCTGTTTTCCTTTTGAAATAGATGTTATTATTATTTTATCACAGGGAATTTTTTTCATGCATGTACAAAAAATAGTAGGGGAGAGGGGGCATGGAAATAACAAGGAACACATGGTAGAATCTCACATCTGATGAGCTTTCAGTAAGTGGTTTGTTTTCCTTTGTGTCATCAGGTAATGGTGAGTGTGAGCAGTGCCACTCCTCCTGTAAGACTTGCTCTGCTGCAGGGAAGGAGGACTGCAGGAGCTGCTCCTCAGGTAAAGCCTCTTCTGTCTCTGTCTTAGATTGGGGGGACACTTGAGGAAGTTGTTGGCTCATGACAAATTTGGTGTCACTTTTTTTTCATCAGTGGTGTAATTTGCTTTTAATGTCTTCAGGCACATTTCTGACTGCTCGACAAACCTGCACATCTCACTGTCCAGCCGGCACGTTTTCCAACGAGGAGACCAGCCTGTGCGAGGACTGCTCAGAAGGGTGTGTCATGTGCCAGGACTCACAGCAATGCCAGCGCTGTCGGAGTGGGCTTTACCTGCAAAGTGGATTGTGTGTTGTGGAGTGTCAAAGGTGCTTGTCGTGTTTTATCTCTTGGTTGCATGTGAAGAGGCACCGTCCTAAGACGTCAGACACATCTCATCCTCTCACCTCACTGCCTCTTTTCCAGAGGGTTCCCCCAAGGTGGTGAATGCCAGCCGTGCGCCCCAGAGTGTGCATCCTGCCGTGGGAATTCTTCCCACTGTCTGAGTTGTGAGGGTCACTACTTCCTGCTGGACCGTTCCTGCAGGTCAAGCTGTCCAAAGGGGTTTTACACCACAGACGCAGAGTGCCGTCACTGTCCAGCTCACTGCAACGAGTGCAATCAGGACGGCCTCTGTAACAGTAAGTGCACAGGGTGGAGCAGGGTTAATGATAGAAGATTTAATAACGGTACTATTGAGTGCCCAATAATAATGTTTTCACTGAAGCCATGTAGATCTTTATGACTGAAATGCAATGTAAACACTACATCTTATTGTAGGTGGAAAATATTCTGGACCCTCCACTCTATTTGGTCCTGGTTCAAAATGTATCTTGATATTCATTTGTAACTATTAGACATGTGTCATAACTGCTTATACCTATACTGACACTCACTATTATCTTAGCTACATATTGGTGGCTGTTTCATTATCTGGATTCTCTCCAAATTCCATCGGATCATAGATATTAGCACTCTACATATGGCTCCATAAAGATCTCTGCAAAATTTCTTAGAAAATACACAGAATCGTTGAAAAACTTTTCTGTTCTAAAGAAAGTTAATTTTTTGTTCCTGTATCTCCCCTCTACTCCAAAAGTTAATGAGTTCTTCCTTGGCCCAAACCTACCTGTCCATATCCTGCAATGATATATTATTATTATTTCCTCTGAGGTTAATCACATATAACATTTTAATGCATCACGCTATAGAGGTAAAAAGTGGATAAGAAGAATAAGCATGAGAATAATATGTATGTGTAAGTGTAATATCAGTGTAGAATAATATGAAGAATAGGTGTGATGAACAGGAAGTGAGTAATGACCCAGGGAAAGAGGAATCAATTTAAAAAAAGGTGAAATATAAAAATGCATCCAGGCTTTCATGTTGGAAACCACAACCAGACATGTAACTGGGCTGCATGAGAGAAAACGTTTTTTTAAGTGCAGATTGGAATATTGAGTTTTTATCACTGGCTTTTCTCATCTTGCCTTATGTTTGAACCTCTCTCTCCCAGAGTGTGACCAGTACTACTTCCTCCATGAGGCCAAGTGTGTGGACGATTGTCCTGACGGCTACTTTGCCAGTGAGACGCAGCAGGACTGTGTGCGCTGCCATGCTGAATGCGCCTCGTGCGACGGACCGGGTTCGGACGACTGCGATGTGTGTCGCAACCCGAGAGCCGTCCGTTACAAAGGAGAGTGTCTGGCCAAGTGTGTCAGCAGCACTTATTATGATAAGTCCACAAATGAATGCAGAGGTAAGGAAGCTGGGAACTTCTCTGCCCTTTCCCAGGATTCCAGTGGGCTGAGTCTCATGTTTGTGTTTGTTTTTGGTAATTGTCTCAGACTGTGACAGGTCCTGTTTGACCTGCTCAGGCCATGAGCCCTCGTCCTGCCTCAGCTGTGACACCGACAGACGCACAGATGCCAGTGGACACTGTGTGTGGTTCAACCAGTGCTCTCTGGTTTCATACATGGACCAGAATGGGGAGTGTCAACAGTGTCACAAAGTCTGTCATCGCTGTTCTGGCCCGAGCAAAGACGACTGCCTCAACTGCAAAGAGCCAAACTTCCTATTGAGTAAGTAACCAAACTGAATCAGAGTAGTTTTCTCCTCTTTCTTTCTCTCCATAATAAACAAAGAAACTTACTTGAAGCTATTTATTCATCTATTCATCCATTTATTTTGTTTGTTTATTCGTTTATTTTTCCCTTTGCTACCTAATTAGGTTTTTTGGGCCTGTTGCCAAGGTTGTCGTAATTTCTGTATTGGTATTGTTTAGTGTGATTTTGGTGTTATGTTTTGTTTTGTCTGTTCTTTGGTGAGTTATAATAACAATCTGTCGTTAATGATACAAACATTCAGATGTACCCAAAAATGAAACTTCACTCATTTTCTACTCACCACTTTGTCGACGGAGGTGGTGGGTGAAGTGTTTCAGTCCACAAAACACTCTTGGAGTTTCAGGGGTAAACAGTGTAGCAGCCAAATCCAATACAATTGAAGTAAATGGTGACCACTTCTTTAAACCTATAAAAACAACAGAAAAAATACACAACACACAATACTGCTCCTGTGGTGTCATCCAAGTGTCCGTAAGCCCTAACATTTAAATTTCCCATTAAATGTTGTGCAAACTTCTCCTTCAGTGTTTTGACTTTGTGTCCATCAGACAGCACGTGTGTGCAGCAGTGTCCCGTGGGTTACTATGCCGAGGACAAGGATGAACGTGTGTGCGAGCGCTGCCACTTCAGCTGTAAGTCGTGTGTTGGCCGCCACAGTGTGGAGTGTCGCACCTGCAGACCTGGATTCTTCAGGCAGGGAAGCAGCTGCGTGGAAACCTGCTCCGAAAGGTAAGAACACGCAGGTTGGACCCTGATGAAGGCCACAAGTCGAAATGCATTGGCCTGACGACAAAGTTGTCCTGGACACCGGAAGTGTTTCAGGTTACGTGATTTGTATCCGTATGTAGATTTGGTTTGCAGTCGAGGAAAGACGCATTCGTTTGACTGACAACTTACAGACTGCACAGACAAGACATGATAAAATGCATTAAAACATACCAATAAAATGTTATGGATACTAAAGGTTACTAAACTATGACACAAGACAAAAAGACACAGTTCAATGAAAGTACGATGGAACAAGAAACATGGTTTTGTCAATGTGGAAAAACGGGCAGCTTCCCTTTTTCCACACAGTTTGCTTCACAGTTCAGTTTTGAGTCAATAATGGCCCTGAGGTGTTTCTAAGATAGATGTAGAGATAGGTGTGAGTAAGTGTTGCTGGAGAATTTACTCCTCCTCTGTGCACCTTGGAAGTTGCTTTTACAGTTACTCACTCTCACTCTCCTCTACATCACAAACTGAACAGGTATCCGCTCTCCTTTTCAGTCACTTTGGCAACACCACCACGATGGTCTGCGAGCGCTGCGACCCCTCCTGTAGCCAGTGTTGGGGTCGTGGTAGCAGGAACTGTCTGAGTTGTCGGCAGGACTACGTCTACCTGAGGCAGTGGGGACAGTGCCTGCAGAGCTGCCCTCCAACCTACTACCAAGAGAACAGGTCCAACCACTGTTACAAGTGTCACCCAACGTGCAAGAGCTGCAACGGTAACGAAAGGCTTTGTGTGATTTCTTATGAGTGAACGTTCATGGTTCAGTCCCAGTTGCGATCTCGGTGATAATAATGAACATTAAATCAAAACCACAGGACTAAGAGATAGAGATGTAGGAAAGGTCCGTGTCTGGACTCAAAACGGAGATGCTGGAATTACACAGTCACCATTTGACAACCAGGAGAATCAAATAAGTTACATCACATCTCTGTTATTTTAATAATATAAATACATAAAACAGATATTTTTATCTCAGTCATACCAATGCATGCAAAACGTAACGGCACAAGAAGATCGAAAGAAATCCCAAACAAACTTATCACACATAGAACTATTACATAGCTATAAATTAAGGCTTTCTCCTGATAATATTTTATATGTAATACATTCGTATTTTCAAAATAAATATTCTTGATTATGTTACATTTTACAAAATAGAGCATCACACAGTTCACAATAGGGTGGACAGTAGAAAACAAAGTGAAACTCATTTTCTACATCATTCACACAGCACACTGGACAAATGCACATTTATTTCCTCTGAATTAATGTTATTTACCCTCCAAGGTTCACGGTCACAGGTAAAATACATTTGACTTTAGGAACATTAATATTTTCTTTATTACTACTCTACATTATTATTTATTTAATGAATGAATAATTGTATCCTTTTATAAATATAATGTCTTATTGATAAGACCTTTCAAAATAATATTATTTGTCTTGTTTATCATATATAAGTCATGGCACACGTCTGCTGTTGTTTTTGTGGTTGTTCACCATTTTGAAATTCAGGTTAAGTCTTGTGATTGCATATGAAACTATTTCCTGTCGTGTGATTCCTCTCCGTCTCTCTTTTCCACCAGATGAGGGCGCTCTGGCCTGTCTGTCCTGTTATGACGGCTACACTTTCATGGGTGGAATCTGTGAATCCCAGTGTCTTATAGGCCTCTATGCTTCACAGGTGACAGACAGCTATAGTGCTTTTGTTTACATTCAACTAACCTTGCACATTAACCTCATGAAAACCAAACTATATTATAAGTATAACTTCAGCTGCAGTTGGAAAAGGCTGCACTGAGATAGATGTGTGGAGTTGACACTGCTCAGTCAGCTGTATAACTAGTTCTTCTGTTGCTCCAGGGCTCTGACTCCAAGCGGGATGAGCCCAGCTGCAGGGCGTGTGACGACTCCTGCGTGGACTGTCGAGGTCCCAGCATGTGGAATTGCACCGTGTGCCCTGCACTCCAGATCTTGTCCGACGACGGCCGCTGCTTGAGTTGCTGTGGAAATGAGAAACGCCAGGATGACATGCCGATATCCAGGCAGTGCTGTGACTGCGAGGCCTCACGAGGTAACACACAGATCCCTGAGGCGTGTTGCGTCATCTCACTGATGCAACTTGCTCTTCATAAGAATACAAACTGTATTCATTCCTTTCCCTGGAATAAAGCATTCATGCATGTGAGTCTTTGGTCACAGGCCTTCAGGACTTCTGCCATTAGAAATGGTTTCCCTATAAATGATCTTATTGAAAGCTTTCCAACTGTGTCAACATCTTCCTGGCTCATGGGGTTTTTCCAATATTTAAGAAAGATAATGTTCCTCATACAAGGAAGAAAAACTGGAAAAACTGGAAAAACGCACTGTGGTTACATGCCTTTAAGCTTTGATTAACAAATTCTAATCAGTTCATCCTTGAGTCCAACAAAAAAAATTCTCACAAGAATGGGTCGGACAGATGGACAACCTGAAAACATGATGCCTGTGGACACTGGCTGTCGTATTCACAGAGGCAAAACAAAGCCTGTACACAAATTACACTTGTCTAATGTGACCTAATGCTCTGCTCCATCTCCTTCTTCTCAGACGAGTGCATCATGGGCGTGAACTTTGTGATGGAGGCAGCTGAGGCTCAAGGCCGAACCCCCAAACTCTTCATCACGGTTTGTGTTCTACTTATTGTCTCCTTGGGTGGAGGGGTCTTCCTCTTCCTCAGTGCCCGAGCTAGATCCCTCGCAATTGCACCCAAAACCAATTCTGGAGGATATGAGAAACTGGATTCCAATGGAGGCGTCAACCCAGAACCCACCGCCTCTGCGTTTGGGGACTACAGTGACAAAATCGTTGAATGTAAGGAGGATGACGAAGAAGAGGATGATGATATCATATACATGGGACAAGATGGGACAGTGTATCGGAAGTTTAAGTACGGACTCTTGGACGAAGATGACATTGAGATGGAGTATGATGACGAGAGCTACTCATACAGTTGAGGAATGTAGAAAATGTAATAATAAAAAGGAAATGTAATATTTGGCTGTTTTGTTGGCCGATTGTTTCATGTTTTTTTCTTCTGATTATATTTACGAGTGTTTTTTCCTTTCTTTCTAATAAACTCAGATTACAGCTTCTACTGACAGGGGGACTTTTCAACACAATAAATAACTTTCACATCTCCAACCTGGCGACCAGAGAGACCTACAGTAAATAATGTTAAAACATATTTGAGTTTTCCAGCTTTATCCTGCGTAAGTTGTGGTTTCACAAATAACATACATGTGACAGATTAAAGTACAAGTAAATTCCAATTTTATTTGTATGGCACCAAATCGCATCATACAAAGCATCTCATGGTAAGGTCGAGACCTTACAAGATTGTAGAGAAACCCAACAGTTCCCAAAACAAGCAGCACTCTGGTGACTTTGGTGAGAAAAAACTCCCCTTTCAAAGGAAAAAACCTGGAGAAGAACCAAACTCAACAAGGGCGTCCATCTGCCTTGACGGAGAAAAGTGTGGGAAGAGAAGAGAGGAGGGTGGAAAAGAGAGAGAGAGAGAGAGAGGGGTGGAGGGGAGAGGAGAGGAGAGAGAGACCAGGAACAGTTGTGTAACTTCTGTCAGACTGGTTATTATGAAAATAAGTGGGATAGATGAAATTGCACCAGTTGATAATAATAATAATAATAGTTGTGTGGTGTCAAATCTGGATCCTGCAGCTCTGGAGTCAGGGATACCTACAGAATATGAAAGAGAGAGAGCAAAATCTATGGGAGAGAAATGTCGGATGTTTGCAAAGGACTGAAACGATCCAGCTTCAGTTTAGCGAGAAAATGTTTTTAAATAATTGTGCATAAAATATACAATTAATAAAATTTGTGGCGAACCCACTCGTGATTATGTCTGCAGATTAAATCTATGTCACTGCCACCTTGTCTTTTACCTCAGCATCAATAATGTTGCTCGACTGTTGAATTGTGCAACTTATTCCTTTAATTGTGTAATAGATGTATTGTTATAAGTGTATTTTCCTGTGCAGTGGGTTGAAGTGAAATATGCTGTGTGTGAGATTTCTTCAGATGTGTGTGTGTGTGTGTGTGTGTGTGTGTGTGTGTTTTGTATTAATTAACCATGGGATGTGGTGTTGAGTTCCATGCAAACCGACACACACAGGTGACTACTCGCTGGTCCCAGTGATGACGAAGCTTAGTAACATGTTTAAACTGGATCTGGTTTGTGAGTCGTTGCGTAAGAAAGCTAAATCAGTGTAAAAATGTTTTAATCCTAATTGACCTGTCTCCTGAAACAGGTATAGATTTCCAATGTAGCATTCCATGCTCAGTAGGCCTATAACAGACATACTGCTCTATTTGATATTCTGTATTCTCACATAACTTTCAAATAAACACCCTGTGAAGATGTTTTGTTGTACAACCTTTGCACTGATTGTCTTATCTCAAACTAGACTGAACAAATAGACACAACATTGACTCAGGGACATCTGCCACATTCCTTCTCACGTTGACTATGGCGTCACATTGACCTGACATGTTGTTTTTCCTTTCTAAACTTTAATGCATGTAAAACTAATGCCTCACCCAACTCAGGGTTTGTTTGTGCAGTGAATGACACACTCCCACTCCCACTGTGATGATTTGACTTAAAATTGTACGTGATTTTAGTTAATATTCAAATCAGATGCATTATCAGGCCTAATATGAAATTCCAGGTAAATTTGGTTCCATTCTAGACACCCACTTCGTGTCCATCTGAAAATATGGCCCATAGTAGTGCAGCATTCATACGTATGCATATAAAGTTACTTCTATTTCTAATTTCAGTTCTGAGAGCCTTTTTACCTGCGCCGAGGACATATTTAACATTTGCATTTTTTGTTTGTCGGTTAGTTAACAGGATTACGCAAAAAACTATGCAACCGATTTCCATTCAATATTTTTTGCATGATCCAAGAAAGAACCCAATAAATGTCATTTTTTTACTTTCTTTAAAACTGCGAGATAGGACTTCTTTCAACAGTTTCTATCATTTCTCACAGAATAATGATAACGATGTTGATAAAAAAGGACTGTTGGTAATCACTCTACTGCCAAAAGAAAAGAACTTTGAAATGTATGTTAATCAAATATTTATTTGTTTTAATCCTAAAACACATTAATTAAAATATAAGGTTGTGTCGAACCTGTAACTCTACATGCAGTAACCCTGGTCCCTGTGTGGAATAAATACTTGCAGCAGCCAGCGTTAGAGATATGAAAATAAATATAAGTTTGCTATGGGTAGAGGAAGCCGCATATTACAACTGGAAGTTAGTAAGATCTAGCTTGTAGATGAAGTACTTAAGCGGATTAACATAATGGATCATATATCATACATCAAACAAAACATTACAGGGAGTTGCAGTGAAGTACAGGGTCCAAGTTGCGTCTATCATGATTTTCCCACTTGTCTAAGAAACTAAATTACCAGCCTCGGAATAGAAAGGTTCCGACAAAGGATCACAGCTACTGTTGCATGATGAATGTCATCCTTCAGTAAATGCACTCAGACTTTTTTTACTCCCTAAATAACAGTTTAATAAACTAAAATACAATGCAGACTTAAAATCAAAAATCACATCGGTAGACTCACGTCATTCATTCAAAAGATTCTTTGCCAAGTATCAAATAGTCTTTTTTACACTTAGTAGTTAAATGTTGATCATTTCATGTCACTGTTTTTGAAAGAGTTTTAAAAGAGCAGGCGCACACACAGATCTAAAAACACAGTTAAGAGCTCGTCTATTGGACTTTGTCAATAGTTTTGTTAAAATTCTGCACGACCCCATGAAATCGAATTAAACTGTAATATGTGTATATAGTTGAAGAACTGTATTTGGGTTTTTTCTGTCCAGACTACATGTGGGTGGTATACATTAATGTTCAACAATTCAAAGACTTTTGCCCCCAAGCGAGAAAAAGGAGCTGTGGACATTCTTCTTCATCTTATCTCCCCTATCGATGTTTCACTATCTGTAATTAACCCACAGAGAAGGGTGGACTCTAGGTCATTGACATGCATAAGGCCTATGCTTAAAGCATGTTTTGTGTAAATTTCATTAAATAAATAAATATGCTTGGAGTTATTCAATAATTCCAGTTCACAAGCATGCATAATGCATGTGCTTCGTTAATTTGTGGGGCAGTGAACAGTATTAAGTTTGTGTCACACTTGGGAGGAAAGACATTTTTTCAGAATTAAATAAAAATAGGAAAGAAAAGATCCCTGTCTTCACACAGATGCCTTGCATTGAGCCACGTTGGTGCATAAAGTCATGGAACTGCATCACCTGTGTTTTTGTTACTGAAAACAATGCCCAGACCTTCTTTCTAACCATCTGACACAGAACTATAGATCTCAAGAGAAAAGGACTCAATAAGTAATGTTTTTATAACCATGGATAGATAGTGTTCACATAGTTGAGTTTATGGTCAACATATTTGTATAATCATTTATAGACAGATTATAAATATTCTGCTTGTATTTTCTGGTTACCATCAATCCAAGAACTGCATTTTTAAATATAAAAAGGTACCTTCTCACATAAAAGATTCCAAATATACATCAGGAGCAGTGATATCCCAAGAGTTGCATACAGCAATTCTGGTGTGAATATATACAAATGAATATCATCTATTGTGTCAACAACAAACCAATAGAGGAAGATAAAGAACTCTTTAAAACAGAAATGCTGACCAAGGAAAAGAAAAGTACAGTTGAAAAAAATGGATTGTTTGTGATCATGTCTACGTGCAGAAATGGCAAAGGAGGCTCAGAATGTGTTCTGTGCATTTCAATGAATACAAATACACAAACCTGTGTGTATACAGAAATGTGTGTGTGTGCGCCCGTGGACAAGCGAGGTGCTGCAGGCACAGCCAGCTGTCAGTGACCATTTATAATAGTCTGTGACGTAGACGCTGTGGTGCTGGGCAGGGCTGGAGATGAGGTGGAGGCGCTGGTGAAGAAGTTGTCCTCTCTCAGTTTGAGATGCTCTGGGAGCTCCAGGTTGACTTTGGCCTCCTCGATGTCGTTGTTGATGGCTGCAATGAGGGCTTCTGTTCAGAAAGAGACGAAGACATGCAGAAAACAAGTGAGCGAAGTCAGAGAGTGTGCGTGCGTGCGTGTGCGTGTGAAAGAGTATAGTGTCGTACCAAGAGAGTCATAGCTTCTCTCCGGACGGATGTAGCCCACCATGACCACACTGAGAATCTCCCCATAAAAGTCATCTTTGAACGTGTGAATCACATGAGTCTCCTAGAACCAAAAAAAACATTTCACATTAATTCCCACAAGACACAAACAAGATCAATATTTAGTGCTTCTCTCCAAGTGTTTTCAAACCAGAATGAAGAAGAACAGTTTGCCCTGTGTGTGCATGTGACATTTGTAAAATTAAGGAGTTGCTAAATAAATTAAGCATACAATAAAATTAAAGTAATCAAATAAGACGGCCATTTTGAAAACAGCGTTTGCACCAAACACTTTATTTAGCACGACTCGCTTTTCAACACAATGGGTTTTCATTTAATACTTGACAGTTTTGCACATGTGCAATCTCCATACTTCAAATTCACTGCTGACAAAATGCTGCTTTCTCATTGTTACATAGTGAAAAAAGAAAATCTACATAGGGATGTAAATTGTTCAGAACAAAAAAAAGTGTAAAGTGTAAAGTACACTTTCTTTACTTTATTCTTCATCCTAAAGTTTTCACTCAACACGAAATTGCTATCCTTGTTATTTCGTGGACTTTTGAGGCAGCAGTCTTTCGCCTCATGCAGTCCTGCTTACATGCCGTTTAATAGTCAAGGCTAATTAAACCATTTAATTTGATTTGTCATGACATTTCTTTCTCCGCTTGACTACAAACTTCAGTGTGATCCAGACTCCTGGAAACATTTGGAATGAACGGTCGTCTAGAAATAATGAAATTGGAGCCGTTTTTGTCTCACATGCTACAAGTGATATTTGTTTGGATAGTTTTTCTTGAACCTTGATGGAACTAACTACATTAATAGGAAGCATATTAAACCTGTTATGAAATCTAAACTATATTCAAGTGAAAACAATGTATTTTACTGTTTAAATATAGCATGAAATGAAACAAACCATGACACTGGCAACAATCAGTCCTTTTAACATTCTGCAACCAGCATTCATGTGCAACCATAAGTGAAACCATGTACACGGATGATCATTTTTCTTCAGTGAGTGCCCACATTCACCCTGTAGCTCTGTATAATCCAATCTCAAAACGTTTAATTTTAGTTACTCCGATTTTCTTAAATTTTCATGTTTTGTCGCACTGTCTGAAATCTTACTTGCACCCAGGGCTGTGGGTTAAGAAGGGGGCTTGTGACCAGACCATCGCTGCCTTGAAACCACAGGTGGTCAAAGACTGACATCTAATAGATTTCCAATGTGAATACTCTCTTTCAGACTAATACAGCGCTTATCTTGTGCTTACCATGGACTTTTTGGTATTTTTGTAGTAAGGATTCCAGCCAATGCTCATCACCATTTTGTGGAGATCCCCATTACCCACGCAGGCCCAGCCGTAGTAGATTCCTGTGTTGATATCGGCCGGAAGATTGTCCACCACCGAGTCTGGGAAGTTGGCTGGAGATGAGAAGGAAAGAAAAAAAAGGCTCAGTACGTAAGCTCTGCCTGAGAAGTGAAATTAAGTTGGTTTCTTGCTGGATGGCAGAGAAGATAAAGACTTAGAACACAAACTATTTGGAGAAACCTTGAAGTAGCCGTGAAGTTCTATTATATTTGTAGATATTTTTTTTTCTTTTTACTCAGTAGATGTCATTGTTCCCTTTATAGGAATAAATCAAGTAACTTATGTCCAATTTAAAGGGATCTTCATGAGTTGTGTATATATTCTGTTCACATTCTATATATTGTTTATGACTGATGAATGACTGATATTTTTGCACTATCATCTCGCTGCTGTTACATGGCAAATCTCGTTGTGGTGCTAAAAAAAAAAAAAAAAGAGTTCTCTTATATCTTATCTGCCAAGAAAGTTATGTTTTCACCACTGTTTGTTTGTTTGTGAGCAAAATTACACAAAAACTACCCAATGGATTCCTATGAAACTTAGGAGGGTGTGGTGTGAGTCAGGAAGGAACCCATACAATGTTGGTGCTGATCTGGATCTGGGAGTAGATCAATGATTTCTATTTCTTTTTTGTATTCCCAGGGAGTGGGAGTAACACTTGGATCTTGATTTTATTTAATCCCGCACATTTGGGGAACTGATTTCAACGAGTGTGGGAAATTTGGTGCAGCTTGATTGAATGCAAGGGGTCTGCTGGGCCTTGGTTGAGGTGTGCGCTCCACTGAGCTCCATACCAGTTGCAAACCGCATTTACAAAAATCATTTGGAATATTTTTCTTTGCATCATTGTGGATTTTGGATCTTGTGTCTCAATAGCGGGTTTTTTTTTTTAACGCATACAACACAGTGAGTCTCACAATCCCAACAAAAGACCTAAAATACTCACAAGCCCAGTCCGAATGGGTAAAGGACAACTAATTACAGTGAGTCCCTAGTTCCCTGCTTCCAACTTCAAAACGCCATTAACTACTGCATGTCCGGGTAGTAGAGAGATTAACAACAATAACTCATGTATCATTATTATGGTCTTTAGCTGCAGATACGATTAGCTTTCTAGTAGACTAGGTGGTGGCAGCTTCAGATCATTCATGTAATCCCTTCGTTACATTATGACCATTATTAAATATCATTGTTGTCGCCATCTCACAAGTTCCACCGTTAGTCCGTTGACGCAAACAAACAAATGTCCGGTGGCTGCGTAAAAACGTGTCGTCATAAACACGCCAGTGCGACTCCAGTACCTCACACCAACTGACTTGAATGAATGGACAGTGAACGATATCTGCCAATCGATCCGCTGACAGACAGTAACATGTGGGCAGACGCGAGCTGTCAGTGCTGCGGTGACTTCCGCGCCCCACTCCGGGTTTCTGGCTCCCCGCTACTGAGACCGATTCACAGTGACCTTACGTCACCTGCGTCCGCCAGGATCCAGGTTGAAGGGCTCACACTGACCGACGACCCACTCACCTGTGGGAATCCCCAGTTCTTTGCTTCCTCTGCCGAAGCCTCTGATGACCTCTCCCCGGCAGAAGTACGGGAGACTCTTCATGGCTGGTGTCCCGGTGATTGTCGGCTGCGTGTCCGGTGAACGCAGTAGAATGACCTCGAACGACACAAGGAAGTCGGAGCGGCCAACCAGCCCGCACTTAGCTGTGGGCTAGCTCGGTTAGCAAAGGCTGAGTCCGTGCGGGTGTCAGAGTCCGTCCTTGAGCCGAGGTGAAGCTTCAGCCTCTGGGTAGTTAGCTCGGGGTTGATAAAGTTGAACCGGAGCAGCTGTAACACTTCACCAGCTACACCAGCTAAGCTAACCGCTGCTAGCCTCATCAGCCGGTACGACGGGTCTTATTCACGGGTGTTGGCTGTGCGGTGGTTGAGGATGACGGTCCCGGTGAGTCTCGGGTTCTCCGGCTGTGTGACGCTGGAAGTTAAACCCGGTGATCGAGGAAAACCACCGATGTTACGTATGTTTTACACATCTGCGTCCGCTTCTGGTGACGTCATGGACCGCGTGACCGCAGCGGGCGTGGAGAGGCATGCTGCTTTCACGTGTCGTAGGAAGATTTTCAGCTGGATGGTTTTTTTGGGGGTTATGGGAAATGAAATGTGGAAATCCATCAGCAAGTTGTGGGGAATCCATGTAGCAAACGTTAACTCGCTGCTGCGCACTGTTCACAGGTCCTGGCTTGTTTTGTCAGGACAACATTCATCATCAGGGTGCTCACGGTTTCAAATTGTGGACAGATAAAGACTGACTTCAAAATGAAATGTGACAGGTTAGCCATGCCCTTTTTATTATCTCAAGGTACTTTTCCTTGAAACATCCAATATCAGGTTGCTCAAAGATCCATGGACAAGCCCTGCATGTGCCAGACATGCACCCAGGTCTGATCCTCCTGTGGTGGACCTGCCTCAGAAGCAGGAGTCTTGTGATTAAAAGGCTGAAACCTGATGACGCTAAGGTACACACCTGAAAATATGTCCCTAGCATCCACTGCTGGTCAATAACATCCAATAACATCAACTGGTGGTAGGCACAAATTTGTGCGGTAGAACATACAAGGGATAGTCTCCATCTTGTCCTATGTTAAAAAAGGGGAACGTGTATAGTTTAAAAAGGTATAGAGGTAAAGATGTTGATGCCACATGGCTTTCTGCCATACAAGCCAGAAGCCAGTCAGATTTACCTTTAGCCTCAGTGTACCCTCAAGTTCGGCCTGAATCGTTGATTACAAGGGCAAAACACTTGATGATGCGAAGGTGCTCAACTGAAGTTATGTCCCTAACATCCGCTGGTGGCCGCTAACACCTGCTAACTGGTAGTTGATAACTTATTGTGCAGGAGACCTTCAAATGTACAAGGGATATTCACCATCTTGTCCTATGTTCTAAAATACATTGTAAAGTCTAGACCTAGCTAAATTATAGAGAACTCAACAGTTCCACAACGAGCACTTTGGCTGCTATTGAGAAAAAACTGCCTCGAGCAGTTGGGATGAGTGGGGGAAAATGGTGAAGAGAAGAGAGGAGAGTTGGGTGGAAAAGAGGGGAGAGAAGAGAGAAGAGATAGAGACAGACTGTTTTCTAACCGTCATATTTAAGCCATGAATCATAATTAATATTGATTTGAGTGTATATATCATCTCAAATATTTCTTTGTAGTCGAGAGTCATTACATGAATTACTCTATTACTGAGGTGAATGACACTACGTGATATACAGTCAAATAGTTTTGCTCAGTGTTAAGTTTTTTAAAGTTTATCACTGAGTTAGAGCACAGTTCAAGTGTGATTGCTAAGCTTAGTTAACCAGCAGACTCTACTTCAGCTCTTAAATCCTGTTGATGAAGCTTCTTTCCAACAATGCAGTTTTCCAGCAGTATTTTATTCTCAAAAATGCATTATACCTCAGATTGTGATCTTTTGGTGTTTGTCCGCAACCACTAGAGGGTGGCATTCCCAAGTATTTAGCCCATGGCCCAGATTATGCTGACACTATTTTAGCCCGTAAAAATATATATTTAAATCTTAGGGACATACAAGAATGACTAATAGATCATTACAAAGACAAATATTAATTAAGAAAATATATAAATTTTTGTTGATTTAAAAAATGCCACAGTAGTTCAGTCTGACGAAGAGGCCTTGTGGGTGAGGACATATTCATCAACAGAGGCAGCTGCTTTAAAAACATCCCAAACCTGATAGTTATTCAAATGTTTGTGTGTGTATCACTGGCAGATGTTTTTCTTGAAGTCTTCCTTCATCACCTTTTAACTGTTTGACAATAACTTCATCAATCATTGAACTACAGCCAGGTTCATCACTTTTTTGGGTCCCCTGACCCTGGAAACATTGCCGTTGTTGTTTTCGCAATTTGCAACGCGTTTCTGTATTTGCATGTATTGGGACTTTTTTCAGCGCATGTGTCCTCAAATTGATGAAGTTGTTTTCTTACATTGCACATGTTTTTCTATTTGGATGTGTTTTCTTAATTTACAGTGCGTTCGGCCACCGTACATATGGTATATTGTGGCTTCATTAAATCCATGCAGCCCCATGTGGGACACACATGTTAATTAACCTGCAGACTCCAAATCAGCTCTTTAATCCTATCGGCGAAGCTTCTTTACAACTTTGTTTGCAGTTTCTGCAGTGTTTTATTCTTGAAAACCCGAAGAGTCCAAATCCCTGACAATATTTGCAAATTTAAATAGTTACAAAAATTTCAAGGCTAATTGCAGGAGCTAATTTTAAACAGCTTTCAGGCATTTTTACACTTAAAAAAAGTGTGAGGTTAGTTCCTGTGTTATCTATTCTTTAATTTGATTCATAAATACATGGTTTTATTTTTGAAAAGCGCACACAGGAAGTTGTGCTTCCTACTCATGGGTAGACCAGAACAAGTGCACCCAACAGGTCTGATCACATAGTGGTAAAGGGAGTGATAGAGGATAAAGTCAAAAATGAAACTCTAATCTGATGTGCTGCTGGTAAATTCACAGGTAAGACACATTTATCTACTCTACTCTTCAGCTCAACCAAAGTAATTGAGTGTTAATTCATGATTTCTGCCTGAATAATGTTCATTTCACTGAATGTCTGTGCTTTCACCTCACAGATCTGTTTCGATTAATTTAAAAATATAAATTAGTTTTATCATTATTCAACAATACATTCTGTTTGCTTTACACGTATTATGCTTATTATTGAAAGTGGTCTCAGAGTTTTAGACCCAACTTTTTTTTCCTCAAACACATGGTAGTCTACAGGATTAAAAAATATATATCTGATAGCAGAGATTAAAGTAAACATTGACATGAATTAATAAAGTAAAAACCAGACATGGGCCTTGATAAAAACAATGATGTCATAGGGTGACTGAACTACTATGGCAACGTAACTAATCAATAAGTAAATATATGAATAAGAATGTCAGATACAGGAAAATGTTTTATTTATCTTCTTTTATCTTATGGAGTCTTTTTGGTGTAGAGTAGTTTCTGTGGATAATGTTGAACTGCGAGAGCCTGTGTTGTACAAAGAGTTTAGCGCCTCAAATAGTGACCTTCACCATTTTACCTCCAACTACTTTGAAATATTTAATTAATGTAATTGTTGACAAAACGGGAGGAACTTCTGCATAGTTACCATTTTTTTTAACCTCCAGATCTTAATCTTTGGCCTTTTTCTTCATTTGTGTGTGTGTGCTTCTATTCTGTGGGTGATTGTCTGTCCAATTAAAATTGATAGTTGTATTTCTAGTTCATGTGTCAACAGTATCTCCAGGGAAACGTGGACTTTGTTTTACAGTTATGTTACACACAGTCATCTTACTGGTTTTATGGCTTCTTAATGTATCTTTTTATGTCAAAGCAAGGTGGCACCGGCCAGTTTTCTTGTACCAAGACGTAAAACAGGATATGAAAATGAAAAAAAATAAATAAGCAACAAACAGAAACATATTATTATAAACCTTGCTGTTACGTGACTGGTATTTTACTTTGATGTAAGTATCTTAAAATATTGTTCCTTGTGTTAATATTGGTATAAAATTCAAATATTAACCAGGAAATAGTTGACCATTATCTCCATTGCAACATCATAACCTCATTGGGCCTCATTCACTAACATGTGCACAGGAATGTTCTTAGTCTCTGAAGAAATTATGCGTGTGCGCAAAATCGTACCATCCGATTTTGTTCTCAGCACCATGCATAAGTTTGTGAATCAGAATCATTCTAAATCGACAGATTTAGCTCTCTGTGATTAGCATACTGCCACTCTTCAATTTCTCCATATAAGGTCCTCCGTGTGTCATGAAGAGAGCGCTGTGCTGAACAGTTGAAGTTATAAGAGACGACCCCAAAAGGTGAAAAACACTGTTAAAGTGCCCGGAACGATCCGGAGTCATGATCCGACATCATCGATTAATAACTGAATACATGTGATTATCAGTACACACACACTCTCTCACACACACACACACACACACACACACACACTCCTGCAGATTACGATTTAGCGCTTCATTGTTGCAGAAGAAGCGATGCCCCATTTATCCAGAAACATGAATATGATTTCAGCAGGTTTTTATAGAGATGATGAGGATGGAATGACGTCAATTTCATAGTTATTTAATACATCTGGTCAATGCATGACAAATTTCTTTTTTAAAATAAATGGAGTTTGATATACTATGCATTTATTTAAAAGGGTGTGTTTACATTTTCTAGGACAGCCAGGCCTTCATCATTTTTGTGTACGCATGGTCTAAGGAAGTTCTAAATTTGTGGAATACATCCAGAACTCACACTGCAAAAAGACACATAACAGTTACTCCTCTCCCACAATGAGGCTACTGAAACCAGGCAGGTTTCTACTGGTCCTGACAATCACCATTGCACTGGGATCACTATGGATCCTCTCCCTACTTACTCGCAGTAAACCAGGCTGGAATCCCAGCTCCGTTCTCAGGTACAGCTGGTTGGAGTATACAGACTCTGATGACAGCCCAGAGAAAGTGTGCAACTGCTCAGCTATCCTGCAGGGAGAGAGGGAGGCACTGGAGCAGGCCAAATTACTGACCATCACCAAAGACTTCCACAAGAGTGTTCACATCCCTGATGAACATTACATGAATGCAACCAAAGACTGCAGGTGTGTTGATTTAATCTACAGAATTTAGAAGTTTTACTTTGCCAATATTTGAATAATGAATTTCACTTAAATCACTAAAAGTTCTTTGTTTAATATTGTTTATTGACAGTGCATTCAAATTAAGAAGAAAATACCTAACATCTCCGTTGAGCCATGAAGAAGAGGAGTTCCCCCTGGCATACTCTATGGTTGTGCATCATAAGGTATGCAGATTCTAAAGCCTGAATTTTAATTTAAATAAACTTTAAAAGTGGAGTAAACAATTTACTTAAAAGTCATCAATCAAAGAAGCTCTTCACCACTGTTTGTGAATTTCCGTTATGTTCAAGTACACAAAATAGATACATTATTCATATATTTTGTTATATGCTCATAGGTGCAGAGCTTTGAGCGACTGCTGCGAGCCATCTACGCACCTCAAAATATATATTGTGTCCATGTGGACAAAAAGGCAAAATCCTCAGTCTTATTTGCCATCTGGGCAATTATTGACTGCTTCCCGAACATCTTCATGGTCAGCCAGCCTGTTGACGTGGTCTATGCTGCCTGGCCACGTGTCCAGGCTGACCTTAACTGTATGGCGGATCTCTATAACACCAGCACAAAATGGAAATACTTCATCAACCTTTGTGGCCAAGATTTCCCTCTGAAAACCAACTTGGAGATTGTAAGGACTCTGCGTTCACTGAAGGGCGGGAACAGCTTAGAGTCAGAAAAAATGCCTGCAGGAAAAGTGTGGAGAGTGAGAAATGCACACGAAATAATAGATGGAGGAATCCAGGTACCTATATTGCATTACATATATTTATAAAGGAAACATTAGAACTTACTGGTCATCACTTTAACATTAATTCACTCTTTCAACCCCCTCAGGGAACAGGAAAGGCAAAGGAGCCTCCTCCCTTCAACATGCCCATAATGTCTGGAAATGCCTACTTTGTGGTTAGCCGTGGCTACATCCGCAGTGTGTTGGAGGACGGCCGAGTGCTGGCACTGATGGAGTGGGCCAAAGACACCTACAGTCCTGATGAATTTCTCTGGGCAACCATTCAGCGAATGCCCGGAGTTCCTGGCTCAACACGGCCCCACAGCAAATATGACATGTCAGACGTCAATGCCATCGCTCGCCTGGTGAAGTGGCAGTGGCACGAGGGGTCGCAGGCTTCACCGGACGCGTTGTACCCAGAGTGTCAAGGCAGCCACGTCAGGGCAATATGCGTATATGGTGCTGGGGACTTAAAGTGGTTGCTCAAGCAGCATCATCTCTTTGCCAACAAGTTTGACATAGACACAGACCCCGTTGCTGTCTACTGTTTGGAGAAATATCTCAGAAAAAGGGCACTGTCTGAGTTACAATAGATATATTTTAGATTTTTCATAGCAACCGAGAATGGCATTCAATTCAAACCTTTATTAATACAGGGAAAGGCCATGGCGCAGCACGTGATTCAATTTCAAGATGTATTTTAAATTTGTTTATAATTCTAGTGTGATGAACACAAATTAAAATGTTTCATTAGTGGCACTATATTATTCAGTCGTATTACGGTTATTCGAGCAATTTATCAGTGTTACGATCAAAAATCCTGCAGTGGCGGACTGCACATCGGTAGCACCTGGACATTTCCCAGTGGCCTGATGGTCGCTCTGGCTTTCCTTGACCAGCGATAATATAGCAAGCAGGACCACCAACGTAATCACGTCTCTCTGCGATGCACACAGCAGCCAAAGATATTAATATTCATAATAATAATTGTGAAAAGGGAGCTTTCTCCCCCTTTTTCACTAGGCGCTGTCTCCCTATATTAAAACATTTGGTCATTTGATTATTATTAGAATTTTGATTATCAATTAGATTATGTAGATAATCTGGTTTTGAGTTGTGTGTTGAATTATTTTACAGCATGTATGTGTTGACAGTTTATTTTGTTATGTCTGTGATGTTGCTCTGTTTGATTGTTGTTTTTCCAGATCTGTGCATGGGGTCAGATCAGCAGGTCGATCAGGGAGAGGTGTGTAGGATCAGGTCTCTGAGAAAGGAGGGGCTGGGCAGACTCAAGGTGACAGAGAATGGGTGACGTGTGCTGCATTAGATGACATTTCAGTCAACCTATTGCATTTATCTGCTGTATTCTTGCAGATAGGTTGAATTGATAGGTCAGCAGTAGCACATAGTCCAAACTGGGTCTTGTCTTGAGTGTGAAACCTGTGTTCCATGCAGGTGAGGCTATAAAGCAAAATGCCAGTCAGTAGTGAGGGGGGGAGAGGAGTTGGCAGCTTTTTCTTTCTTTAGTATGATTTAGTTTTTTTTGCATTTCCCAGGGATATTTTTGTAGAACCTTTTTGTTAATGAACTACTTTTCCTTCCAGGGAAAGGCTCTCCCACCCACGACCTGACCATTACCTTTGACAACTCTGTGTTATCCCCCACCCAGACTGCTAGGAACCTGGGTGTGACACTGGACAGTCAACTCTCCCTTACTGCCAACATTACTGCAACAACACGTTCCTGTAGATCAGGGGTGTCCAAACTACGGCCCGCGGGCCAACTGCGGCCCGCCATCCATTTTTAATTGGCCCGTATCAAAGTCTAAAAATATAATGGACTATGGCCCACTGTATTGCACTTCTTAGTTTAAACACTAGGTGGCGCTATTGTCTTGAACAAGGCAGCGTCTCCACAAAGCAAGCAATCGAAGAAAAAATTTGCTCAGCGTCACCAGAAATGCCGGAACCGAAGAGACGCAAGATTGCAAGCGAGTGCAGAAAATGTCAGACTCGGTGGAAAAATGAATATTTTTTCATAGAAACCAAGGGGAAGTGTGTTTGTTTGATTTGCAATGAGAGTGTTGCCGTGATGAAAGAGTACAATGTACGACGGCATTATGAAACGAAACATCAGACCTTCACGTCCTACACTGGCGCCGAGCGGAAAGAGAAGGTAAAGCAAATGGCAGCTAGCCTGCTAACGCAGCAACAGTTTTTCCGTGCTAACAAAGCTCAAGAAAATGCAACAATAGCCAGTTATGAAGTATATCCGTGCGAAGCTCCGTCTCTTCGAGTCACAACTGCGCAACTTCAATGTAGCGCACTTTGTTAAGATTAAAATCTAGGTTTTCCTTTGAATATTTGTTAAGACTAAAATCTATGTTTTCCTTTGAATATTTGTTAAGACTAAAATCTATGTTTTCCTTTGAATATTGTTAAGACTAAAATCTATGTTTTTCTTTGAATATGTGTCTGTGAAGATGGCAATGAAACTGAACTAAACAAGTGCAGTATGTTGGACAGGGGTGGGGCAGGGGCAGTTTGGGCTGAATATGTGGGAAAATGTGCGGCCTTCACATAGTGACTGATAGTAGCCGTTGCTGGCTGGTTTTAATCTTGAAGTTGATTGTTGTGTGTGGGTGTGTGCGTCACATCGCAGTTCAGTCTTGCACCTGTCTGATAATGCCTGTTTGAGAAGACTGTACATCTGTGGCATACAATACACTGTACTTTAACTTGTTCTCATACCTAACTTACTATATTACAGCATAAACTCCATTAGCTTTATTTCAAAAATCACACATAGATGAATGCACTGTTTTCTTAAAAAACTGTGACATACCCTTAGAAAGAATTCAAGCAGCTGCCACTAGGGTCTGAAGGACAGATAGGAAAGGCGTTGTTTTGTCTAGAAAATGCGCATGCCATACTGAAAGCTCACAAGCTGTCAGCCGATTCAAGGCTTGTTTTAAAACACCAAACCAAACACTGTCAGAATGTAAAGATTTGTCCCAGCTACTGTCAAAGGAGGGACGAAACTGGGAGCGGCTCCTCATCATTGGCGAATTCCAGTGCCTTGAGGCTGGGACCAGCCTGTGCACTAGCCACGTGACTCCCCCTCCTGCTGAAGTTCTACCTATTATTATAAATATTGCACCCACCGTCCGCTCGGGGCGACTCTTGACTTCCCTGGCGGTATTAGGCGGCTTGCGGGTTGTACGTTGAGTGCCCATAGCTATGTAGTAGCTGTTCATTGCTTCTAAATAAATACTTTTTTGAACCAGACCGACTCTACCATCTCTACCTAAGGAAAAAAGAACACGACAAAATTTGGTGACCCCGACGTGATCCTGTAGGGAACTTTTGACCAGAAAGGCCGGAACCCAAAGTCGAGGCCGCTCCGATCGATTCTCTACATACTCACAAGGCGCCAACTTAAAAGGTAAGCAGAAACCTGTTAAAACAAATTCTGCATTAGTTATATAGGCATTGATATAGATTGTGAGTGTGCGGAGAGGAGAAAAGGAGGTAAACTATACCGTTCTGTGTTTTATGGAAGCAATGAGGGGCTATGTCAAATAAACAGAGGTCTGGGACCCTGTGAAAGGTCAGGGACCTTGTGTGGGGTCCGGGACCCTGTCTTGGCTCAGCAGAAACAAGATCAAAGCGAGGTCAAGGACCTGCGCGGGACGGGCGCCACACCCTGTGACGCACGAACCCTTAAAACTAATTCAGATTGGAGAAAAGACAGACGATTCAAGCAATAGATTGCATCCGTGCAACCTAATCTGGGATTAGGGTGTGAACTGGAGGAAGGGGCTACCGGCACTGACGAGTGAGGAGCTTAACTAGCCAGACACACCGTTGCTTGAATCGGGCACAAATTAAAAGATGCCGGGACCATAACGTGTTACGAGGACTGACAGATGAAGTAACTGACTAGAATAAAAAGACTGACAGAGACCAAAAAACTGACAACATAAAAAATATAAGATTTAAGAGGTCTGAATGTGTGGGTATTTATTAAATACTAAACAATAGCGATTTGGAGATTGATTAAAGAACTTAAGGTAACTAATATGTGTGGGTAATGGAACTGATTTGAGTAGTCCTAATATGAACTTCATGTAAAGGAACTATGGTGACACAGCACGAAGTCTGATACAAGTGTGAATGAAAGTGTGTGTGTGGAAAACGAGAGAGAACCAAATTAGGAGGAGATAACAAGAGGAAGGTCACCCAGCTGACAGAGACAGAATAAATAACGAAATAAGAAAAATAGAGCGAGGACGCCATCTGGTGAAGGATAAAAGAACGTACAACTAGCGGTGTACGCCTGCCACCTGGGGGAGACCAAGGGACATTACAGCTCGGGTTACAACTGGTTTGACATCATTGGATTGGCTTGTGGTTTTATTTTTTATTTATTTTTATTTTTATTTTTTATTTTTTCCACTAAGAGACAAATGACGACGGGAACTTTTTACAGTTAGAGATACACACCCCTGACATACCAACACGACCAACCCCGACCCACACCGATACACACACATTACAGCAACATGTCACAGCACTAGCATATCACAACACCTCACTCACGTGGGTTGAAGCACTGCCCTTGGCGCTCATGTCAATAAGAAGTTCATCCAATGGTGTCACCCATCTATCCCCACATGAGCTTCTCACAGGACGGCCCATGCCAGGGCCTCCTCCAGACCCTGGTTATGGACCCGGGTTGGATGTACGTCAGGAGAAATTGACTGACTACATGAAAGCTTTAACTAATCTTACTGAAGTTTTGTCTGCAAAGGTCCAGGCGGCTGCTGGATATTCTGACGAGACCCCCACGGAGACTCCTGTTCCAGTAAGACCGGGTGATTGGGTGAGGGTCAAAGTTCACAAGAGAAAGTGCCCGACCCTAGGTGGACAGGACCTTGGGAGGTAACAGAGTGTACCTCACATGCGATCCGAGTAAAAGGAAAAACAGGAGCAATTTGGCACCACCTCACACATTGTGTACCCACTGACCCACCTTCTCGGTCTTTACGAGAAGTAGCCACTGATTTGGCCGACTCCTCCTCAAAATCTTAAAGTAATATGTTGACCACAAAAGGAGGGTCTATCTGTATGTCTTGTCTTTATTATTTCCAAATATAAGCTTGTATACTCTACTTTAAACTCAGCTACGCACCTCTGAGTTCCATATGAGCAAAGAGAAACACGCAGATAATGTGAATGACGATGGAGATAGCAGGACTTCACCCTTCACTTTTCCTACCTGAGACAAATCCCTACTGCTTTCCATGATTTCGGTTACAAGTGTGATTTCTAGTAATCAGGCAGTGAATTCTTATAATTCTAATAATTGTGTTTCTGTTGCTTTAAACTCCATAGATAATTAAGACATTCTAAATGATTTACAGGACTGTTGACTTTTTTGTGACAAATTCTATATAATACTTTGTAATGAATTCAGATATTTAATTCCCAGTTTAACTTTATGTTTGAGCACATCTTTTGTTTAATCAATTTTAGTGCTCCTATTTGATAAGATTATTAAACTGTTCTTATCCCAAGGTTGTGAAGGTAAAAAGTTCAGTTAGTAATTGTCTCAACAATTTCTAATTGTACAATATGAATGTTTTGTATTTTAACAATTCAATTAGAGAAGCAGGTTACTGAGCTGGTAACATATATCCTGTGTCAAATATTTTTATGTATTCAAGAGCAATTTTCGTTAATGGGACTAGAGAGTCCATCTTATCTGGTATTTTAGTTGGAGTTGTTTATTTTCTTTATGTTTTTTATTGTTTTATTAGATGTTTGTTTTATTTATTTTCTTTATGTTTTTTATTGTTTTATTAGATGTTTGTTTTATTTGTTTTCTTTATGTTTTATTCAAACAAGGATATTTTAATATTTCAAAATTCAAATTCAAATGTCAGACTGAATAATGTTCATTGCTCTTTGAAAAGGTGAACTTGCATGATTATGTTATAATATAATTTTTCCTAAAATGGTTTTAGAGTTATGACAATATATAATCCAACTAAATTTGCTATCGAGACCGCCAACCATAATATTTTTATAGTGCACAAAATTAGAGGGTTCCTTGCACTGTTACACAGATCCAAGCAAAATTGGTACTGTGAAATGATATATCCTTAACTGAATAGAGATCGAATTTGGAGTGAAGAAGCAATTTCCACACAGAAATTCTTTATTTATTTAATTTTCTTTGTTTTTAGAATTGGAAGATAAAGACTACTTAAGAATTTTACTTGAGATTTTCACCCTTAGATATAATATGTGCTGACATTTTGCAAGTAAATTTTGTATCTGATGTTGTGATCATTTTATGATCACAAGGAGGAATGTAATGACATTTTTACCATTATACCACACTAAATATTATCTCTGCTTATGCATACTATTTCTGCTTGTGTAAACTGCCAAATTGACATCAGAGCCACAAATCTGAGACTGTGCTCGTCTCCCCCAACAAGACCTCGAAGAGGCCTTCAGCATGTGTCTGTGTCTTATCTCCTGGGATTTTAATATTCACTCAGTCCACACACGTAGTTCTCACAACACATAGTTCACACACACACACACACACTCACACAGTTCAACTCTTCACACACACACACATCTCTTCATTGCATCTACATAAAAAGCATACGCCTGCAACTGTTGCTTTGTCATTACAAATGCAGTGTGCTACCCAAGGGAATGAATGTGATAAAATGGCCAATGAATGTGAACGAACAGATAAATCTGCACAGAAAAAGTTTTCTTTGTATCCTACAGTGCCTCAGTGTGTCAGAGTGGACCACGATCTCGACTGTGCCCCTCTTCAGAGACCTGAAGTGGCTTCAGCCCCAGCCGTTGACCTCCGCCCTGTATTCCTCCACGAACAGAACAGCAGACACCTGCTACAGGTGTGGAAAGAGGGGACGTTGGGCGAGGGAGTGTCCAGAGGAACGGGGTGCAGCTGCTCAGGCAGATTTGAGGAGGGGGGGGGCCGGGAGAGAGCGGTGGATACTCTGATTCATTCGACGCCTGAGATACATGGTATCGCACCCACACCACACACACATTGATATTAGAAGCAATCACATGCTTAGAAATGAAAAATTACTTTTCTGCATTGTACATCACATGTTCATATGGTTCCTGATATCATATATAAAAAACAATGGTTTAGAGATGAATGCAAAATGATAAACCTTTGATAACACGTTTTGTGGAACACAGGCCCCAAAAGTTACACCCACAGATACAATGCACAAACCCCCTTAGGACAGCTCCAAAGAAACATCACCCTCACCCGGAGGATCACGTCTGCCGGCTCCCCCGACAATAGTCTCTTAAAGACTCTTAAACATCTCCACTATAACAAATTGACTAAAAAAGCCGCACCAACAAGTCCTTATTATTTTGTTTTAGGAGTAGACATGACAGGAGCTGACCCAATGGGCATCGTTAGGATAAACGTCCGTTCCTCCTCCCCTAGAACTCAGCCTTCCCCTTCCCTGTCTGATGACTCCACGAACTCTCCCCCTGAATCCACCTCACCACTACCATCCCCACCCAGCTCCCCTGCGGTGCAATATTACGACGCCAGTACCGTTGAAGATGTGGTAGAAATAGAGACTGGATACACTGATGAAAACATATGGCTAAAATGGGTCCACTTTACCGCCCGTTCCCAAAACCTCACTAATTGTATAGTCTGCAGTCAGCCCCGGCCCACCTTAAACCACCACCCCCGGCCCCCTACTGATAGACTCGGATCGACCCGGTTTTGATTGCATGTATGGCTTACACATGGAAGCCAGTCCCGCCAACTGTTCTACTCTCAGTCATCTCTTTCCCCCGGCGCCAAACAACACGCTGCCCCCTATATTTACTCCAGTAAAGGGAAATTACACGTGTCTGACTAAAAAAGGTAACTCATCTCACAGAGAGATGGGTTCGATACCGTCCTCCTGGTGTTCTAGAAACATCAATGTTACCGACTGGCACAACGCCACACAACTGGAGTGGGCCCGCAGTGACCTCTTCTGGTACTGTGGAGGAAAACGCTTGAGGAACCGCCTTCCTTCAAACTGGAAGGTTTCCTGCACACTTGTTCAATTGGCCATGCCCCTGACTATCCTCTCTCCCCGCCCAGAAACACCCACTAGCACCCGTCGACGAAGAAAAACGCATTTTGACTTAAAGAGGGACTCACCCACATACATAGACACCATAGGGTTTCCTCGGGGTGTTCCAGACCAATATAAATTAGTGGATCAAGTTGCAGCGGGATTTGTGTCTATCTGGATATGGGTAACTCCCAACAAAAACGTGGATCGCATTAACTACATCCATTTCAATTTCCAACGCCTCACCAACCTTACTCGAGACGCCATAACAGGCCTATCCGAACAGCTCGCCCCTACGTCCCTTATGGTCACACAGAACCGAATGGCCCTAGACCTCCTACTGGCAGAAAAGGGTGGTGTGTGCACTATGATAGGGAGTTCTTGTTGTACATTTATCCCAACAATACCGCCCCTGATGGCTCGGTGACCAGGGCCCTCTCCGCCTTACGCACCATGGCACAGGACATGGCCGCAGACTCTGGAATTAACAACCCCTACATAATTGGATGAACACTGCATTGGCAAATGGAAAGGGCTGATTGCATCCTGCCTCCTCTCCTAGCTATCTTTTCAGCTATCCTAGTCACCTGTGGCTGCTGCTGCATCCCTTGCTTTAGGACCTTGCTCAACCGACTCATCACCACGGCTCTGACCAAGGAAACCATGCCCCCTCCCCCACCCTATCAGTTGCTTTTGTTGAGTGGTGATGATGATGATGAGGGGTGTGCATTGGATGAGATGGAGGTTGGGGAGTTCGTGGATAATCCCCAGTAAATTGTTCACACCATGAAATGGTGTGAAAGGAGGGATTTGTTAAGATTAAAATCTAGGTTTTCCTTTGAATATTGTTAAGACTAAAATCTATGTTTTTCTTTGAATATGTGTCTGTGAAGATGGCAATGAAACTGAACTAAACAAGTGCAGTATGTTGGACAGGGGTGGGGCAGGGGCAGTTTGGGCTGAATATGTGGGAAAATGTGCGGCCTTCACATAGTGACTGATAGTAGCCGTTGCTGGCTGGTTTTAATCTTGAAGTTGATTGTTGTGTGTGGGTGTGTGCGTCACATCGCAGTTCAGTCTTGCACCTGTCTGATAATGCCTGTTTGAGAAGACTGTACATCTGTGGCATACAATACACTGTACTTTAACTTGTTCTCATACCTAACTTACTATATTACAGCATAAACTCCATTAGCTTTATTTCAAAAATCACACATAGATGAATGCACTGTTTTCTTAAAAAACTGTGACATACCCTTAGAAAGAATTCAAGCAGCTGCCACTAGGGTCTGAAGGACAGATAGGAAAGGCGTTGTTTTGTCTAGAAAATGCGCATGCCATACTGAAAGCTCACAAGCTGTCAGCCGATTCAAGGCTTGTTTTAAAACACCAAACCAAACACTGTCAGAATGTAAAGATTTGTCCCAGCTACTGTCAAAGGAGGGACGAAACTGGGAGCGGCTCCTCATCATTGGCGAATTCCAGTGCCTTGAGGCTGGGACCAGCCTGTGCACTAGCCACGTGACTCCCCCTCCTGCTGAAGTTCTACCTATTATTATAAATATTGCACCCACCGTCCGCTCGGGGCGACTCTTGACTTCCCTGGCGGTATTAGGCGGCTTGCGGGTTGTACGTTGAGTGCCCATAGCTATGTAGTAGCTGTTCATTGCTTCTAAATAAATACTTTTTTGAACCAGACCGACTCTACCATCTCTACCTAAGGAAAAAAGAACACGACAACTTCCCCACGCTGACCGAAATCAAATGCGCATTTCCAAACGCCAAGCTCTCTGCAAAAATGGGAGAATATGTGTCTGTGATCACATCTCTCATGACAGAATTCAGTCAGCGCTTCCAAGATTTTTCTGTCATTGAGAAGGAAATCACACTGTTTGCGGCTCCGTTTTCAATGGATGCAGAAGAAGTGGAGGAGAGTCTGCAATTAGAACTGATCGAAATTCAGTGTGAAGAATCAGCATCAGCTTCTCTCCCTACCTGACTTCTACCGGAGCTTGGAAAAGGCCAAGTTTCCTCTGATGAGACGCCACGCTAAACGAATGATGAGTCTGTTCGGCTCAACATACATCTGTGAGCAGACATTCTCTCTGTTAACGCTGAACAAAAGCAGACTGAGAACCAGAACGACCGACAGCCATCTCCGTGACGTCCTTCGCATCTCAACCACCAAACTTACTCCTGACCTGCCAGCTATCCTTCAGACCAAAGCGCAGCATCACTGCTCCCACTGAGCGCAACATTCTTCCCATTACAGGTGAGTTAAAAATATACACACAGTTTTCATTTGTTAATAAGCCCAAATACTTAATAAATTCAGTCAATTAAAGTTGATGACAATCTTTTAACAAACGTTAGTTGATGTGTTAACAAGCCCAATCATTTATTTGTGTAATAAGCTTGAAATATCCACATCCCCTATTTCTCTTCTTGTCTCTCCCTTCATACAGGACAATGAAGGGGGATCAGCACCCTAAGAACCAATCTGAGGCTGTCACTGAGAGAATGACCTGCCAACCTTTTTGTAAAAAATAAAATTTAAATCTACTAATGGAGAGCTTTGATGGAGGCTTTTTTTTTTCTTCAAACATGTTCAATTATCAAATGTAATTTACCTGCATTTGATTGATTTTGCCAATATTAGTGCATGAGAGGTGAGGCAGTATACCTCACGTCTAGTGAGTGGCCCAGTCCTTAGTATATTTTTCTGTATGTGGCCCTCGGGAAAAAAAGTTTGGACACCCCTGCTGTAGATTCATGCTGCACAACATCAGGAGATGTGGGGTTACAGCGCTACAATAATATTATAAAAGATATTACAACCATAACATACCTTGAAAAACATTGTAATTTGGCAAACGTTCCTCCTTGAAGAACATAGTGGCCAAGTTTATAACTAGTCTGGTAACAGTTACATCTACGATTAGGCTAAGCCTACACAATTAAAAGGCTGGCGCTTCGTGTAAATAAGGTGGCTTGGGTTGGAGTCAAATTCCCGTCTACAATTATTGTCCCAGTCCGCTCGTGATTGTGAAACTTTTATGTGAAAACTTATTTTTTAAAGACTGATGAGGAGGAACACACCTTTAATGAAACAAATAATTGTACATGTTGTACAACAGATCAACACCTTGCAAGAATACATGTGATTATCAGTACACACACACACACACATTTGTACAGCTATAGCTGTACAAGAGCACACACACACACACACACACACACACACACACACTCCTGCAGACAGAAGAGTTCTTCCCGCAGATTACGACCTAACGCTGTGTTTTAACTTCATTGTTGCAGAAGAAGCGACGCCCCGTTTAACCAGAAACATTCATATGAATTCAGCAGGTTTTTATAGAGATGATGAGGATGAAAGGACGTCAATTTCATAGTTATTTAATACATCTGGTCAATGCATAAGTAAACTAACCTGTGGTGGACCTGCCTCAGAAGCAGGAGTCTTGTGATTAAAAGGCAGAAACCTGATGACGCTAAGGTACACACCTGAAAATATGTCCCTAGCATCCACTGCTGGTCAATAACATCCAATAACATCAACTGGTGGTAGGCAAAAATTTGTGTGGTAGAACATACAAGGGATAGTCTCCATCTTGTCCTATGTTAAAAAAGGGGAACGTGTATAGTTTAAAAAGGTATAGAGATAAAGATGTTGATGCCACATGGCTTTCTGCCATACAAGCCAGTAGCCAGTCAGATTTACCTTTAGCCTCAGTGTACCCTCAAGTTCGGCCTGAATCGTTGATTACAAGGGCAAAACACTTGATGATGCGAAGGTGCTCAACTGAAGTTATGTCCCTAACATCCGCTGGTGGCCGCTAACACCTGCTAACTGGTAGTTGATAACTTATTGTGCAGAAGACCTTCAAATGTACAAGGGATATTCACCATCTTGTCCTATGTTCTAAAATACATTGTAAAGTCTAGACCTCGCTAAATTATAGAGAACTCAACAGTTCCACAACGAGCACTTTGGCTGCTATGGAGAGAAAAACTGCCTCGAGCAGTTGGGATGAGTGGGGGGAAAATGGTGAAGAGAAGAGAGGAGAGTTGGGTGGAAAAGAGGGGAGAGAAGAGAGAAGAGATAGAGACAGACTGTTTTCTAACCGTCATATTTAAGCCATGAATCATAATTAATATTGATTTGAGTGTATATAGCATCTCAAATATTTCTTTGTAGTCGAGAGACATTACATGAATTACTCTATTACTGAGGTGAATGACACTACGTGATATACAGTCAAATAGTTTTGCTCAGTGTTAAGTTTTTTAAAGTTTATCACTGAGTTAGAGCACAGTTCAAGTGTGATTGCTAAGCTTAGTTAACCAGCAGACTCTACTTCAGCTCTTAAATCCTGTTGATGAAGCTTCTTTCCAACAATGCAGTTTTCCAGCAGTATTTTAATCTCAAAAATGCATTATACCTCAGATTGTGATCTTTTGGTGTTTGTCCGCAACCACTAGAGGGTGGCATTCCCAAGTATTTAGCGCATGGCCCAGATTATGCTGACACTATTTTAGTGTTAGGGACATACAAGAATGACTAATAGAGCATTACAAAGACAAATATTAATTAAGAAAATATATACATTGTTTGTTGATTTAAAAAATGCCACAGTAGTTCAGTCTGACGAAGAGGCCTTGTGGGTGAGGACATATTCATCAACAGAGGCAGCTGCTTTAAAAACATCCCAAACCTGATAGTTATTCAAATGTTTGTGTGTGTATCACTGGCAGACGTTTTTCTTGAAGTCTTCCTTCATCGCCTTTTAACTGTTTGACAATAACTTCATCAATCATTGAACTACAGCCAGGTTCATCACTTTTTTGGGTCCCCTGACCCTGGAAACAATTTGCAACGCGTTTCTGTATTTGCATGTATTGGGACTTTTTTCAGCGCATGTGTCCTCAAATTGATGAAGTTGTTTTCTTACATTGCACATGTTTTTCTAGTTGGATGTGTTTTCTTAATTTACAGTGCGTTCGGCCACCGTACATATGGTATATTGTGGCTTCATTAAATCCATGCAGCCCCATGTGGGACACACATGTTAATTAACCTGCAGACTCCAAATCAGCTCTTTAATCCTATCGGCGAAGCTTCTTTACAACTTTGTTTGCAGTTTCTGCAGTGTTTTATTCTTGAAAACCTGAAGAGTCCAAATCCCTGACAATATTTGCAAATTAAAATAGTTTAAAAAAATAATATTCTTGTGATATTTCAAGGCTAATTGCAGGAGCTAATTTTAAACAGCTTTCACACTTAATTTTTACACTTAAAAAAAGTGTGAGGTTAGTTCCTGTGTCATCTATTCTTTGATTTGATTCATAGATACATGGTTTTATTTTGAAAAGTGCTTCCTACTCATGGGTAGACCAGAAAAAGTGCAACAACAGTTCTGATCACATAGTGGTAAGGGGAGAGATAGAGGATAAAGTCAAACATGAAACTCTAATCTGATGTGCTGCTGGTAAATTCACAGGTAAGACACATTTATCTACTCTACTCTTCAGCTCAACCAAAGTAATTGAGTGTTAATTCATGATTTCTGCCTGAATAATGTTCATTTCACTGAATGTCTGTGCTTTCACCTCACAGTTTCTGTTTCGATTAATTTATAAATAGTTTTATCATTAATATATATTAAACAATACATTCTGTTTGCTTTACACTTATTATGCTTATTATTGAAAGTGGTCTCAGAGTTTTAGACCCAACTTTTTTTTCCTCAAACACATGGTAGTCTACAGGATTAAAAAAAATATATATCTGATGGCAGAAATTTAAGTAAACCTTGACATAAATTAATAAAGTAAAAAACAGACAAGGGCCTTGATAAAAACAATGATGTTACAGGGTGACTGAACTACTGTGGCAACGTAACTAATAAATAAGGAAATAAATGAATCACGTGAACCCTCCACCCCTCTCTTTCTCTCGCTCTCTGTCTGCTTGTGTACTTGTAGTGGAGGGGAAAATGGGGACATCCGCTCAGGGTGTGTCCCTGCGCGATACGATGGTGAGGGGAAAAATAGACCTGACGCCCAAACCATTGTTCCTCATCGCTGCGCGGCGCATCGCAGCCGAAGTGAACAGCACATTTGAGTAACAATGGGGGCGGAAAGGAGGCGCACAGCTTTTCTGCGTCCGGTGTGAAACCGGCGTGATGTCAGATTAGAGTATTTCTAGTTCATGTGTGTGATGGAAATCTGGAAATACAAGAGGCTGGAAACACTTAGTTAATTTTTCCAGTACATTTCCCTCCTTTTTGTCATTTATTGACAACATAAGAGAATGCACAACTACAGTAAAAAATCAAATACATCAATTCACAAGGATTCAAAATGCATCGTCATCAACACTGTAGTGCAAAGCAAACTGCCATCGTTGTGGACAGATAGGACTGATAAGAGCCGACTAAACAGCCAGTACAACATCATCACATTCTTCATCACAGAGAGTTATTGAGGGCAATTGCCTTTTAACAGGTCCAATGCTCTTGTTTGCTGGACGTCCGAACAGAATCTTAAATGGGCTCAATCCATATTTTGGTCTAATTCTCATTCTCATCTGTATGAGAACAAGCGAGAAAGATTTAGTCCATGACAATGTTTCCTCATAAAATTTAGCCAATTAGTTTTTTAGTGTGCCATTTCTCTTTCCACCGCTCCATCACTGGATGGGTGGTAGGCACAATGTTGTCTCAAATCAATGCCCAAATATTTACTTAATTGTTTTAATGCCGCACTAACAAATGGAATCCAAATCATGCATGCGTGACAACATTTCTGAGAGTAGTTGGAAAACCCCTCTGTTAACCAGTGTTGTAAATTTGCAGCCAACATCGATCCTTTCGAAACATGTTCCATCCCATGCGTTAACTTTGCATAATAGGGAAACAGATATTTTGGCAGACAAGGTTTATCATCAGAGCCCACCCACTCCCCATCTGTGTACGTGCAGCCACTTTTCCTCCAAAATGCACGCTCATCTGCTGTGGCTCTAAGTTGGAGTTCCTGCAGGTCAGCCGTGGGGGTGGTTGGGTGGACCTGTAAGACAATGTGTGAAGCAGATAGTGGCTGGCGAGCAGCTGCTTTTGCTGCTGCAACCGCTCTGGGTCATTATTAGAAGTGTGAGCATCACATTTACATACTGCAACCTGTTTGGGGAGGAGGACAGCATCAAGCATCTGAGACACTAGAGCATGATGTGCAATTGGTTTGCCTCTGTTTCCAAATCGTGAAAAAATCATGTACTACACCAAATGCATATCTACTGTCAATGTAGATTTTCACCCCTTTCCCCTTAGCCAATTTGCATGCTTCAATGAGATCAGTGAGCTCTGCTGCTTGTGCAGACAGAGAAGCAGGGAGTGGTCTTGCAATCAATGTATCATGTGCTGTTACCACAGAGAAACCAACTTGATTTGCTCCCGTGTCTGAATTGCGAGACGCTGATCCATCCACAAACAGTTCAAGGTCTGGATTCTGCAAAGGTGTTTCCTGTAAGTCTGGTCTGGGGAAACAAACTTAGGTTATTGTTACTACATAGTTGTTCACCATCTCCTTCTGTTGGAAGAAGAGTAGCTGGGTTTAGAACATTACATCTTTTCACAGTGATGTTAGACATTTCCAACAGAATAGCATGTTATAGATAGCATCATAGACACAGCATTTGGGATCAGCAGGGTGGGTGGGGAGTATCCTACTAAATCCTTGGATGCCATGACCGTCTTATCTGAAGCTGCTACAGCTCTAAGATAAGTAAGGAGGCCTGTATCAACAGGATCAAGTTTGGCTGAGAAAAATGCCACAGGTCTCTGTTTGCCCCCATGGTCTGGGAGTAGCACTGATAGTAGCCCCCCTTCTCGCCAACTGCCTGTGTGAAAGGTCGGTCAGGGTTTGGTAGTCCTAAAGTCAGGGATAGTGTGACGACCCTCTCATTCTGCCTGCCGGTGTACCTTGCTCTGTGCTGGTGGGTGGAGCTACAGCCACCTACCTGCCCATAGGGGTGGGCCTTCCCAGAATGCATATAAGTCTGCTCTTCTGGGAGTGTCTCTCTCTCTCAGCAGGGCCTGCTGCACCAGCCTGAACCTGGATCCTTTGTTTGGTTTGCTGCACTAACAAACACGCATCACACGATATTCTCACTCATCCACTCACTTCTGACACCACTGATGCCCTTCATACTAACACACCTCACAAGTTAGGAAATATGATGTTTGAGTTCAGTTGAATAAACTACTTTTGACTGGTCGATCTGTGTGTGATCTCCCTTTTTGTTGCCAGCCTTGAGTCAGGTGGTAACAATAGTCATCTGCAATAAGAGCACATTCCCAGGAATGACATCACTTGTTTCTTTGTAACAGGTTTAGGAATATTTAGGAATATTTTAAAATTACTGTTACTGTTAGGGGGGAGGGATTTTCCCTCTGCTGTGATCACATGCCCTAAAAATTAGACTTGTACTTTTACAAACTGCAGATTTTCAGGCTTGCCTTATGTCCTTCTGCAGCTAGATGTTTTAATTTGAGCCACAGAATCCTTTTCACATTGTGAAAAGGATTCACAATGATTGAGCACAAATCATTAAATCATCAACATATTGTAAAAGTGCTCTTCCTGGTGTTATCTCTAATGATCTTAAGCTTTCTTTTAGTGCCTGGTTGTAAATAGCACTGACATAGGCATGTGAATGTATAACTGTCTCTGTTAAACTCAAACGCAAACCAATATTGGCTGTCTTTATCAATTTGAACGCTGAAAAATGCATTTGCCAGATCAACAACAGAGAATCATTTACTATCCTTCAGAACTTGCTAAAGGATGGTTTAAGGATTTGGAACAGACGGAGCGCGTTGTTGTACTGCGGCGTTGACAACTTACAAATCTTGGATGAATCGCAAATCATCAGGTCGTGTTTTATCAAAAATATTGGAAACGATAGAAATGCCCAAAAGTCAAATTACATCACTTCCCATCAAATTAATTGGACAACATGAGGATAGCAAAAATGAACACTTGAATTTTTCTGTGATGCTATCACCTCATATTAAGGGAGTCATGTATTTTTCAACCACGGTGTTTCCTGAATCTAACACAGATCTAACAACTCATTCGCTCATTTTAGGATGTGTGTCAAACATATCACTCTTGATGACAGAATGTGTTGCTCCTAAAACTACAAGGAATCTAATCTCTTTCCCTAGCACTGTGAGTGTGTGCGTTGGCATATTAGCATATACATCTCATTGATGTTTAACATATGTTCCTATCAGTAGTTTGTCTTTCTTTTCTAAAAAATCTTTTACTTCTTCAGCTATACTTCTATGATAAGTGTTTGTGTTCGTGTGGTGCATTCACCCTCTTGATGTGTGAAGTGTTCCTCACGGTCTCGTTCTCTGTTCAAAGTTGCTGGTTCCTCCCTCTCCTCCATCCCCGCCTCGGTTCAATCAGCCTTGTCAGGTTGTTGCTGTTTCTTCGGACAATTTCTGCCCAATGTCCCTTCTCTCCACAGTGAAAACAAATATCCCGATCATCATTCCATATGCCGTCTCCCCTTCTTCCTTAAAATCCTCTTCTTTTGCGTCCGCGATGTACCTCTGAACATTGTCACTGAGGCTTTATGCAGATCAGTCTCTCTTTTCTTCTTCTTCTTCTTCTTCTTCATGTTTAATTATCTTCTTTGCATCAACAGCATGTGCTTTTATTAAGCAAAGTCTTCCCGAGTCCCACTTGATGCCTGTACGTTTTAACAGGCTGGCAACATCAGGTCACTTCCACCATTGCGATTTGGGCTGGATCTTGTCCCAGTCCATATTGCACGCTTGTCTGGTGCGAGGGAAGGGAGGAGTTGCGGGTCTGGAACGTTATTAGGTGGAGAAGGTTGTGGAGCCTGGGCTCCTGCCTGCGGAACATCTGCTTCTGGTGGAGCTTGGTGTTGTTCTGGTTGTCTGTCTTCTCGGCGGGGAAGAGTCGAGGTCGGAAACCTGCATTTTGAGACACTGAGACATTTGTGAGGTGTTATCTGTCCCTGCCAGTGTGTGTTTTCTGTCCCTTTGATTCAATTCTTCTAACCACATTCCTTATACTAAAACTCCCCCCAGCTGGAAACCCACATTCTTTCATCCACACTTGTATCAGAATTAGTGCTGTGTCACCATAGTTCCTCCACATGAAGTTCATATTAGGATTACTCAGATCAGTTCCATTATCCAAATCTTTAAATTTATCTTTACTGTTACTTATACTCATATTTTTAAAAAAAATTATTTTAAAGGGGACATAACATGCCCATTTTACCACAAGTTGATATGGTTCCTTGGGGTCTTAATGAAATGTCTGTAACATACTTTGGTCAAAATACCACAAGGATCACATAAAACAGCACCCTTTTTACCCTGTATAAAACAGCCCTCCACAGAGTGACCTGTTTTGACTGCCTGTTCCTTTAAATGCTAATGAGCCAGCTCCCCCCTCCCCCCTCTCCCCCCATGATTTTAAACGATATAAATTACATATTTTATATGATATAAATTATCAAATATGCATCCCATACTTTGTATTCCCTTGTTGTCCTGGAGTTTTAATTTTCCCAATCACATAATTAAATGTCCCCTCTGCCCATCCACTACAAGCACACAAGCAGACAGACAGAGAGAGAAAGAGAGGTGGGGGCTATGAAGACCATCATTTACCCCAACCCTGACATTCAACGGGTACAACAACAAGCAGAGAAAGCAGAATCGCGGGCTGACCTTATATGTACAGTCTATGGGGCTGACCAGCGGAGAAATGCTCGTCCCGTGTGAACAGCCAGGCGTGCGTGCTGGAGAACGGCGCTGCGCTGCCTCGCAGCGGCACTCACGCCCGGTGTACCCCGGCGTAACTACTGTAACCCGGCGGAACTACTGTAACCCGGCGGAACTACTGTAACCCGGCATACAGTAGAGCTGAACACTGGGAAGTCTTCCACACAGCTGGCAGTGTGGAAGACCGCTGCAGGCAGCGCAGCGCCATTCTCGCCGCGCAGCCGCCTGGCTGTTCACACGGGACGAGCATTTCTCCGCGCTGGTCAGCCCCATAGACTGTATATATAAGGTCAGCCCGCGATTCTGCTTTCTCCGCTTGTTGTTGTACCCGTTGAATGTCGGGTTCGGGGTTACAGTAGCGCTGAACACTGCGGAAGTCCTCCACACTGTTGGCTGTGTGGCGCTGACACAAATTCCAGCTCACGCACGGGAGAGCGAGCGGTCGCCTCCGAGCAGCTGCTGCAGCCTCCCAGTCCCAACGATCCAGACAAATGCCACATGTGAGTGAATCGGGGCTGACCAGCGGAGAAATGCTCGCCCCGTGAACAGCCCGGCTGCGTGCTTGGGAACGGCGCTGCGCTGCTTCGCAGCCTCCGTGTAAACCCGAAGTAACGAGTGTGGGGGACGGGACGGGGACGGACGGACGGGGGTGGGCCAAGACCATGTAGGAGACTTCCAATGTATTGTTACGACACAATACCCAGGAAGCGCAATCGAGTCGCTCAAGCATGACGCTTCTGACTTAGAGGAACTATAACAAAACGCTACAGTGTTTTTTCCCAGAGTTTTTGGGTTGGTAGACATGCCAGATACCCACATTAACCTGTAGAAGCACTAACAAAGTGGAATTTGCATGCTATGTCCCCTTTAAGTATTAGTTACCTTAAGTCTTCAATCAATCTCCAAAACGCTATCGTAAGGAGCAAATAGGAAACTTAGTAATATAAACATCCTCAAAATAATGTAATACCCCCTATATAATATAATCAATAGTAATTTCCTCTTATAATTACTTAGTTACTGGTAATTTCTCAATTCAGCTCTTTTTTTTTTTTTTTTAATACACTTTCAAATATCCTGCCTGACCAACATGAATCATAGTGCCTTAAAGAAGTTCTCTACATAGCGCGCTTTTAGAGACTTGTTTCACACAATGCAAATACAACTCAGTATTATGTCCTCTCTGTGGTTGTGTTATTTAACAAACTCTTTTTTAAGGTACCTCGTCAGTCTACCTTCCAGGTTTCTTCTAAACCCTTGGTTAAAAATTTATGGAGCTTTCACCCGTCTGGAGATCCAATCCCCTTAGACCAACTTCTCCGTAACACTATGTTTGCTGGTATAAATTACACTTGAAATCTCAGATTCTCACCAGATAGATCGCAGCGCTGAGACGATCCGGGCTCGGGTCTCGGTCCCTGCATCTCACCCGTCCTAATGGGGAGGTTAAGGTTGGAAACTATTTTCCTAAGAAAGCCACTCAACCGTAGACACCGAGTCCAGATGCGTCCAGTCGTGCGATCCCACTTCTGACACCAAATTGTGATGGAAATCTGGAAATACAAGAGGCTGGAAACACCAAAGTTATCTACGTGTATTTTAATAGGGGCTTTCTGCAGAAAGGATCAACACAGAGAGTCACAAGGATCTCAGAGTGAAGATACAGGACAGTCAAATACAAGCATCTTATATAGGAGGACTAAGGCTGTCTCTCAGAACCAGTTCATTTGGACAGGTTGTATATGTATGTAGATACAGGTCATAAAACTTACTTTTCAACTACAACATAGGTTTCAACCATACTTAGTTAATTTTTCCAGTACATGTGTCAACAGTATCTCCAGGGAAATGTGGACATTGTTCTACAGTTATGTTACACACAGTCATCTTACTGGGTTTATGGCTTCTTATTGTCTTATTTACGTCAAACCGGCCAGTTTCCTTGTACCTAGACGTAAAACAGGATATAAAAATCATAAAAAATGAATAAAAATGATAAGCGACAAACAGAAACATGTAAGTATCTTAAAAACATGTTAATATTGGTATAAAATTCAAACATTAACCAGGAAATAGTTGACCATTATCTCCATTGCAACATCATAATCTCATTGGGCCTCATTCACTAACATGTGCGCAGGAATGTTCTTACTCTCCGAAGACACTATGCGCGTGCGCAAAATCGCACCATCCGATTTTGTTCTCAGCACCATGCGTATGTTTGTTTCATCAGAATCATTCTAAATCAACAGATTTAGCTCTCTGTGATTAGCATACTGCCACTCTTCAATTTCTCCATATAAGGTCATCCGTGTGTCATGAAGAGAGCGCTGTGCTGAACAGTTGAAGTTATAAGAGACGACCCCAAAAGGTAAAAAACACTGTTAAAGTGCCCGGAACGATCCAGAGTCATGATCCGACATCATCGATTAATAACTGAATACATGTGAACTGAACACACACACACGTTTGTATAGCTGTACAAGAGCACACACACTCACACACACACACACTCCTGCAGACAGAAGAGTTCCTCCTGCAGATTACGACCTAACGCGGTATTTTAACTTCATTGTTGCAGAAGAAGCGACGCCCCGTTTATCCAGAAACATGAATATGAATTCAGCAGGTTTTTATAGAGATGATGAGGATGGAAGGACATCAATTTCATAGTTATTTAATACATCTGGTCAATGCATAAGTAAATTAAATTATTGTTGTCTATCTACAATTTTTTTTTTTTAATAAATGGAGTTTGATATACTATGCATTTAGTTAAAATGGTGTGTTTACATTTTCTAGGACAGATAGGCCTACATCATTTTTGCGAATGCATGGTCTAAGGAAGTTCTAAATTTGTTCGCAGAGTATGAACAAATTTAGGTACGAACATATTGATGAATCCCAGATTTGCGCGTCAAACGTTTGTGCGCACGTTTTAAGCACAGATTTTGTGCGTACGCACTGTTAGTAAATGAGGCCCATTGTCATCTTTGAACTTTATCCCTAGAAATTGTGTGACTAAAGAAAGGTTGTCCGTATCACTTCTCTTACAGGAGCAACAACAAGCAGAGGAACTGCCTGGATCTATAAGAAATGTGACTTATCTACAAACATTTAAACATTACTCTATAGAAAACATAGCCTGCTGGTGTGCAGTAAACCACAGAATGTATCAATAACTGGAACATGTACAAAAAGGAAAAGACCACTTTCAGACATTAAATAAGTCTGAACTTGTTATAAAACAGCTCAGTTGAGCATGTACCAAGGACATTGTAATGTTTCAGGCAGGCCTAAATCATTTTAGACATGTAGACTTTCATCGACACAAACATTGACTCAGTGACACCAATAAAAAGGGGAGGGGCAGGTGGCATACATACACACTGCAAAAAGACACACGTAACAGTTACTCCTCTCCCACAATGAGGCTACTGAAACCAGGCAGGTTTCGACTGGTCCTGAGAATCACCATTGCACTGGGATCACTATGGATCCTCTCCCTACTTACTCGCAGTAAACCAGGCTGGAATCCCAGCTCCGTTCTCAGGTACAGCTGGTTGGAGTATACAGACTCTGATGACAGCCCAGAGAAAGTGTGCAACTGCTCAGCTATCCTGCAGGGAGAGAGGGAGGCACTGGAGCAGGCCAAATTACTGACCATCACCAAAGACTTCCACAAGAGTGTTCACATCCCTGATGAACATTACATGAATGCAACCAAAGACTGCAGGTGTGTTGCTTTAAACTACAGATTTTAGAAGTTGTACTTTGCCAATATTTGAATAATGAATTTCACTGAAATCACTGAAAGTTCTTTGTTTAATATTGTTTATTTACAGTGCATTCAAATTAAGAAGAAAATACTTAACATCTCCGTTGAGCCAGGAAGAAGAGGAGTTCCCCCTGGCATACTCTATGGTTGTGCATCATAAGGTATGCAGATTCTAAAGCCTGAATTTTAATTTAAATAAACTTTAAAAGTGGAGTAAACAATTTACTTAAAAGTCATCAATCAAAGGAGCTCTTCACCACTGTTTGTGATTTTTTTTATATGCTCATAGGTGCAGAGCTTTGAGCGACTGCTGCGAGCCATCTACGCACCTCAAAATATATATTGTGTCCATGTGGACAAAAAGGCAAAATCCTCAGTCTTATCTGCCATCTGGGCAATTATTGACTGCTTCCCGAACATCTTCATGGTCAGCCAGCCTGTTGACGTGGTCTATTCTGCCTGGCCACGTGTCCAGGCTGACCTTAACTGTATGGCGGATCTCTATAACACCAGCACAAAATGGAAATACTTCATCAACCTTTGTGGCCAAGATTTCCCTCTGAAAACCAACTTGGAGATTGTAAGGACTCTGCGTTCACTGAAGGGCGGGAACAGCTTAGAGTCAGAAAAAATGCCTGCAGAAAAGATGTGGAGAGTGAGAAATGCACACAAAATAATAGATGGAGGAATCCAGGTACCTATTTTGCATTACATATATTTATAAAGGAAACATTAGAACGTACTGGTCATCACTTTAACATTAATTCACTATTTCAACCCCCTCAGGCAACAGGAAAGGCAAAGGAGCCTCCTCCCTTCAACATGCCCATAATGTCTGGAAATGCCTACTTTGTGGTTAGCCGTGGCTACATCCGCAGTGTGTTGGAGGACGGCCGAGTGCTGGCACTGATGGAGTGGGCCAAAGACACCTACAGTCCTGATGAATTTCTCTGGGCAACCATTCAGCGAATGCCCGGAGTTCCTGGCTCAACACGGCCCCACAGCAAATATGGCATGTCAGACCTCAATGCCATCGCTCGCCTGGTGAAGTGGCAGTTGCACGAGGGGTCGCAGGATTCTCCGGACGCGTTGTACCCAGAGTGTCAAGGCAGCCACGTCAGGGCAATATGCGTATATGGTGCCGGGGACTTAAAGTGGTTGCTCAAGCACCATCATCTCTTTGCCAACAAGTTTGACATAGACACAGACCCCGTTGCTGTCTACTGTTTGGAGAAATATCTCAGAAAAAGCGCACTGTCTGAGTTACAATAGATATATTGCAGGTTTTTCATAGCAACCGAGAATGGCATTCAATTCAAACCTTTATTAATACAGGGAAAGGCCATGTAGCAGTGTGCTTATCTCTGTATATAAACATACTTACTCACATTAAGAAAAATATTTGTTAATGTTGAATGTGAATAAATAGTTTTAATTTGCAAGTAGTAGTAGGACTCTAATATTCCTTCCTACCTTTGGTACATTTGGTAAAACTGGCCAAGCAGTTCATTTTGGAAAAATTGTTACACTGAAAACTGTAAATATATTCATTTTTTTAGCTTTAGTTTCACTTTCTTTACCACTACATCACATCTTTGTCTGTTTCTTAGGTAGTCAACAATGGGTTCATTCTGAGGATTTGTCACTACAAGCAACACCTTACATTTGACCCATTGTTTATACAAAAATAGTGATTAGTGCAACTTCATTATAGGAAAAAAAAAATCAAACTTACTCCAAATTACTTCTTATACATGCATGTCCATAATGTCAAGAATTATGAAATTATTCTAAAATGTACCTCTTCATCCAGTCTGTTAAGTAGGATGTCCATTTCTGGCGGAAAAGCTGTCCTCCTTGCCCGATAGAGGAGCCTCGGGTTGTGCTGATGAATGGCTGCTCTGAAGCTGTCTATCAGGTTCTTGTTGGTGATCCGATAAAACTCTTCCTTTACCTGTTGAAAAAAAATAAGAAAACAATAATGGAAGTTAACAACTGTATAATTTTTTTGTAAAGACTATATCAGAAACACATAATATATTGTTTATTCAGCTGCTTACCTCTGCTTCGCACAACAGCGCAGGCCACCGCTCCTGAACCTCTGACACCATGGGCTCCATCTCTACAATCTCCTTGCGCCTCAGGGAAAAAGTCATTAAGTAAAACATTCTTATTCTTCTTCTTTAACTCCTCAACCAAAGCCAGTCTTTCGTCCTCCAGTGAGTCATCAGTGTGGTTATCTGGATGGCCAGGGACATGGTTGATCTCCCCCCGCTTTGGTCTCTTCAAAGAAGGACCGGCATCATTCTTTTCATCTCTCCCTGTTTTACGGTTAATGCTAACTTCTATACAGCCTGCCTGACGTAGCTTGGACCTATAGTTACTGTAATGGAAAATTCCACTGATCAATGTCTTATTACTGTTTTGACTGTTTTCTGTGCACTTAGCTGATACAACATCAATGTTGTGCAACTGTGCTGGATTTGATTCCTCTTTTTGTAACAGTGATGCAGTGACAGCAGACGGTCCTGTCTGCTTTCTGTTTTGTTTCCTGTTTATCACATTGTATAAAAACCTTCCTTTTTAACTTGTCGTGGTTGCACTCTGAGCCATGTTGCTGGCTGTGTAACCCTCTGCAGAGCTAATAATTAAAACTCTAAGGCAACTCCGGTCTGAGAAACTCATTATTTCAAATCTCATGATAAATTTCCACGACAAATTTGGCGTCAGGAACAGGATCCCTTGAAAGATCGTCTGGACCCTAGAAGTCTTCGGTGGTTGGCCACCCGGGAGAGAAAAATCTTCTGCCTCTACCTGACATTTAAGAGACGAGAGGACCGAAGTGACTGGGGTTCCGGACCTTCTTCACAGGGATCCAAAGACCTCTCTTTGGTCATCTTATATCTAGTGAGATGTTGAAATTGCTTAGAGGATTTCTCAAATAGAAAATCAAACAGACATAGGAAATAACACGTTTATGGTTTTATTTGGAACGGGTGTATTAGTCATTGTCTCTGGATTATTGTTGTTAGTGATGTTTATCTGACCCATCCTCATGGCAATCATCCTAGTTAAAGGCATTTTTCCTGTTTTGCCGGAGAAAGAAACAAGGATTCGTGGAGACGTCCACGTCTTAAATTGAGTGTTCAAGGGAAATTGTGGATGAGTACGATTTCATACACTTTATTAATAAGGTTGTGGAAATTGTGGATGAGTACAATTTCATACACCTAACACGCACACACACACACACACACAATGTTAAATAAATTATGCTTTTAAGAAAATGCCTCAACTCGAACTGTGTGTTAACGGTCACAAACTCAATTTCATGGTCGACTCTGGTGCAGGTTATTCTGTGGTTAGGATGTCTGATTTACCCACATCTCCTTAAATGAGTGGTCGCTTTATTTTCTCTCAAGGCTCAACAGCAACAGTAAAGGAAAATTTCACAAAACCTCTCCCATGCACGGTTCAATTTGACAAACATCCCATAAGGTTTGAACATGATTTTCTGTTGTCTGGTTTATGAATCTCTGTTTTTGCCTTCTCCCGATGATTCTCTGTATGTGTCCAATATTGTTCGGTTGTAGACTTATCCAATGTTTTTTTAAATATTTTTTTTTTTTCTTTGGACAACGGGGAAGAACACAATTGTGTTGCTGAACTTCAAGTCCAGTGTTCACCACGACCTGACCTTTCTGACGAAACATCTTTCTAACTCTGACTTGACTCTGTATGTAGATGGGTCCTCTTCACGTGACCTTGTCTCTGGTACTAACTGTGTTGGTTTTTCTGTTTGTTCAGATAACGATGTTCTCCTCTCGAGTTCTCTTCCTCATCACCTCTCAGCCCAGACAGCACGGAAGTATGCAAATTGGCTACTGGTAAAACACTCATAGTCTACACTGACTCCAGATATGCATTAGGTGTATCTCATGATTTTGATGCCCTTTGGCAAAACAGAAACTTCCTCTTTCAAACAACAGGCTGTCACACTCACATCTGACATGTCTATTCTATTTGGCCTTTATATTCCTTTCGGAACATAGGCCATTGATGAATTGTTTCCACGTCAGCCCCTTCTTCTTGAATTCCTGCTCTGTGCTCCTTCTCCAGGTGTTTTGGGGTCGTCCTCTACCCCGTTTGCCTTGTGGGTTCCATGTCAGTGCCTGTTTTGTTATTGCTGTTGTGTTTCTTCGTAGTGTGTGTCCAATCCAGCTCCACCACTGTGGAGCACACTCAAAACTAAGCTTGCAAAGTGCTGTGAAGACACAGGTCTCACATGGATAAAGTTCCTGCCTCTGGTGCTGATGTAAATGAGGATGAGAAAACGAACCAGGTCTAATCTTTCACCTTATGAGATTCTCTTTGCATTGTTGTCCTCTCCACTTCCGTCAACAGACTTGTGTGATAATGATGATGTGGTGTAACCTGATTTCCTCCTACACTTTCCATTTTTCTTTTCATATGCTTGCTCAATTACAGGAATGTACATTTTTCTTTGCACAAAAACAGCAGCAGTTACCTATTGTGTCCTCATCACCATGCATCGTTTGTTCTAGAACCTCTCCATGGTGGATGTGACCCTGTACGTACGCAAAGTGCGTGGGATGAAGACTCGTCGATATTCTTCCATGATTTGATGTTTGTTATTGATGTTGTTGATTATTTTTCGTTAGTGATCATATTTTTATATGATAAAAAGGGAGGAATGTAATGGAAAATTCCACTGATCAATGTCTTATTACTGTTTTGACTGTTTTCTGTGCACTTAGCTGATACAACATCAATGTCTTCCACCTCCTGTTGACCTTTATTTGTGCAACTGTGTGCTGGATTTGATTCCTCTTTTTGTAACAGTGATGCAGTGACAGCAGACGGTCCTGTCTGCTTTCTGTTTTGTTTCCTGTTTATCACATTGTATAAAAACCTTCCTTTTTAACTTCTCATGGTTGCACTCTGAGCCATGTTGCTGGCTGTGTAACCCTCTGCAGAGCTAATAATTAAAACTCTAAGGCAACTCCGGTCTGAGAAACTCATTATTTCAAATCTCATGATAAATTTCCACGACATTACCAAGTTTATATTTTATGCTCATTTTCCATCCATCATACCCTGTTCCATTGCTGGGTTCTTGAAGGCAGGGATGCTTGCTGATGAGAGCAGAAGCAACTGACTCAATCTGGTCTTGATCAGGATAGGCTTTGACTTCAAACACTGACTGAGCAACCTTGTCCAAAATGTCCATCTTCATGTCTCTTGTCACGTTGATACCTTTCTTGGTCTTTTTGAATTCTTCATTGCCTTTGCGCAGCTTCAATTCCACATCATAGGAGAAGGCTGGAATAGGAAATGGGGAGGGCCACTCGGATATGCTTCTCAGAGAGTTCTTGAGAAAAGTTGATGTACTTTGGACTGACTCCCTGGAGGATACACTGGATGTGTCCAGGGACCCTGAATCAACAGAGTCTGACTCTTGTACAGCAGGTTCATGTGGTTCATCCCAAAGGATGTGCAAGATGACACGTTCAGGTGGCAACTCCCTGATATCAGCCAAATTACAAAGAGCATTATTAAAGTCTGGGTTCTTAAACTGCAGTGTAAAGCTGCCTTGAAGTTCAAGATTTTCCCGTAGAATATTTTGCAAATCTTCCACAGATTCAGGTACTTGAGGAAGCACCACTTTGCGAGACATTCTTGGGGAGACTTTCACCAGCAGTAACAAACCCTGTGTTAGATGAGAAAAGAATAAAAGAAGACATACAATATTTAGGTTACAATAAATCATATTAGATAGAGCTCCCATACAGAGTAGGAGGGCCATCACATTATGCAAAATACTGTAAAGGCTAATTGAGAGACTGAAATAAAGAGTGAAAATGACAGTAAGAGCAACATCATTTTTTCTCTGAAGTGTAATCAGACCTTAGTTACCATTATGTGTCCAGTCAATGAAGCAGGCACACTTTTGGAGTCACCAACACTGTCCCTCCCACTCTGTATGCTGTCAATGGGTGATGGTTGTTGAGAGCCTCAGGATCAAAAATCCCAGTCTCTACATAGATGTCCTCCACAACCTCAAAAGACCTATAGTGTTCCAGGTACCAAGATGTGAGCTTTTTGCCAACAAAGGACACCTTTTCAGGGTTAACAATGATGGTTACAATTTTGTAGAAGTCTGGCATCTTTGCAAGCTTAGTTTGCCTCAAACCTCATAGTCCATAATTCCACCAATGGACCAAAGCAGCGCAGTAGATGAGGATAATGTTCCACAAAGTGGTGCTTTGGACGCAAGTGAAAATCAGGGAAAGTGTCTGTGAGCAGCTTTTTGTGATCAGACAACTTGATCTCCAAATAGTGCAATAGCTCCTCCGAAAAAACAGGCGAAACAACAATCTTAACAATTTCTTTGAGGTCCATTAATATCTCCCATTCAGGTTCTTGCTCTGGTATTTTCTTTCCAATAAAAAGAGGGAGGAATCTTAACAGGGTCCGATTTTCATGGCCATTGCCACCTATACTGCCCTTTTCAAAACTTGCTTTAGAAACTACCTTTGGTTTATTCACCCTATCTGAGTATTGATAAGGAAACAAAGATATTATGCTATTCAGACTGTCCAAAGTAATAAAGCCTTTCAAAATCAACCTTTTTAGGCACAAACTCAGTTCTACTGGAATGACACCTTCAAAAAAGTCATGCAAAATGTCTGGAGGAAAACCAGTGACAGGGTGAAAATATGACAAATGCTTACTTAATACACATTCACTTTTAACACCATTTACATGTGGAACATTTTCACTATGAAGTTGCTCTGGATCGCAGCTGGAAGTCAGAAATTTCTGTGGTTGCTATGTCGCCTTGACTTATCAAACAAAATCTACAGAACTTATTTACAATGAAACTCTCCTGAAAACCTGCAAGTCCGTGCGCTCCTAAATTATCAGCACTGACACAAAAAACTGTACATTTTACGCAGTTATCAAGGGTTTGAACAAATAGCCCTGTCTGTTCAAGTGACTTTAAATCCTTAATTATTTCTCCTGTAATCGGTTGATAATGAACCTTTTTCTGATGTAGTAGTAAGTAGTGGATTTGTTTGAATTACAGTGTTTGTTAACTCTTCAACAACATTTTCCTCAATATCAATGTTGTGTTTTGCAAACACCTCTTTGAGAACTACAGTTGTATGGAACTTGGAAAATGATAAAATATTATTTAATTCTTCTATAACTGCCTGTATTGCTTGTCTAGACACATGTAACATGCATTGCATGTGAAGAAAAAGGGATGCTAATTTTTGTTTGAGTAATTTTGCATCAACATTCTCTACACAATTAGCTTCATCATTTTCTGTGGACTCTAATCTCGAACTACTGGCCAATGAAAACTCAGTCTCATCTCCTCATTGCTTGGTGGGTCTGTGTCAATTGACTGAACACCACTTACTACCCTGACTGATGCCCCAAAATCTCTTATCGTATGGTTTTTATGCTTCCTTGATATGTGACCAGTAAAGCTGTTCGAACGGTTGGTTTTAAAGCTGCACCCCAAGAATGGGCAACACACTAGCTCTCTGTGTTTAAGGTGATTTTGCAAATGAATTAAGACTTGTTTTTTACAGCAAATGTCTTTGTATTCACACAACCAGCATTGGAATGTTGAGTTCTCTTGCCTTGCGACAGTCCTGTGTAATCTTGAAAGATGTGACTTCAATGCACCAAAGGTTCTGAAAGTGCACAAGCAGTCTGTGTAGATGCAAGGCCAGTTCACTCCTCTGTGATGAAGGTGGTAGTGTTTGAGGAGAACAGTTTCATTGGCGTGAATGAAGTTGCAGAATTTGCACTGCATTCATTTCAACCTGAAAGACAAAATTTGTTGGAAATTAGCAAAGCAGACAGAAGAAGAAGAATCTAAATGTAATTTTTTCTGAGACAATTAATTATTTAAATTATTATTTATTAAAGTCAGTGTATTCTGACCCATCCACTCATGCATTCAGTTGTACCAAAGCTCATCTGGAGAAGGAATTGAGGAGGTTAATTTTAAATTGTAACTTGTACAGCCACAAGCCACTCTTCTTTGTAGGAAGTAAACAACAATAATGGTATTTTATCCCTTGGTTTCTCGAGGGGTTAGGTGATGTGGTTGAGATGGGGGTGTACACTTGGTCACGATGTCGTCCTCCAAGAAAATGTGATTATTATTTAACAAAAACTCTGCATTGCCACAACATTTCGAACAATTATCATTACAAACATATACCACACAGGTTGTAGCTTTTAATAAAAAATTAAAAAGCGATATAAATATACTCACTGAATAATGTCCTTTAGTTAAGTTGTGAGTGATCCCAAATTATGACAAAATAACAATGGTAAAACAAGGCTTATAGATGGATTTACGCTGTAAATCTCTCACCCATTTTATCTTAAATCTTAAATAATAATTTAAGTAATTAATTACTACTAATTAAAAAAATTCTCAAAATTATGCTTAATCAACTTTTTTTTAATTGAGGGTTGTAGTCTGACCAAACAACGGTTTATGTGTACATAAATATCGGTGACCCTACACTCCACACGGGCGGTAATTCATTATTAATAAGAATTCCTCAAAATTATGCCTGGACATATTTTCTCAATGAGGGTTGTAGTCTGACCAGGAGGAGACCATTTCTGTGTGAATTTATTTGAGTGACTCTACACTGTACAGCAGTGATGCTTTTTAAAATATCTTTACAGTATTTGTTTCCTATGTTGTAGTTTGTAGCAAATACTTGTAACCCCTGTCGGAGCCTACAGGTGGATACTGGGGTGGTGGAGGGGCTGAAGCAACTGGCATCAATGCTGCCGCAGCAGTGCGAGCAAGGAGGGTGATGGGAAATTTATCTCTGCTTAAATAGACGCCTAGTAAGGTGGGTGTGTATTATAGATGGTTGTGGAGAGTGAGGTATGTCACATGATGTTTGTCACATGATTGGAGCAGCGTAGCTGGAGTTGGCTGCCTGAACTAGCGCGCAGGTTTCGCCTCATTTGTGCTGCTCTAGATTTTTTTTACCGTGTTTCGTGCTTCCTGTAATCTGAAATATTAGCAGGAGCATAAAATGCACGGCTTTATTCTGTATAGTACTGGTATTTGTTTGAGTACACAGGAGTACATTTACTACTAATAATAGTAATAATTACGGTGGATGCATCATCAAATTGCTAAATCTGAATGAATTTTCATGACCTTTAATTGTTCTTGTGATTTTTCCTTTGGATTGTTAATTAGTTAAAATCCACGACAGAATTTGGGCAAAGATTATTCGTAAATAGAAAATACTTTATCATAAAAGTTTTTGTTCAGAAACTACAGTAACAACAGAACAGTTACAAAACAATTTTTTCCCCATACATTTTCATGTCGGGATTTTTTTCTTAACCCTCGTGTTGTTCCTGGGTCGGATGACCCAGAGTGTGTGTGTTTCGAAGACGACGACGACGGTGACTACGAAGACGACGACGGTGACGAAGACTACGACCCAGTGGGTGATGCTTCTGCAGATTCTGCATCCTTGGAAGCAGAAGAAGAAGAAGGACAAGACCACGGCGACACCACCACCTTCCGCCTGTTCATCACGCCGACGGTAGAGAACATCATCCTGGAGATGACGAATCGGGTCGTCGAAAATACGGCAACGAATGGAAAGGGATGGACGAGACCGACCTGCGCGCCTACGTAGGGCTGCCACGATGCCCCTAAAACTCTTCCACACGTATTCCAGACTGCTGCGCTTCGATGACCGCGAGACGAGACGCACGAGACAAGCCACGGACAAATTGGCGGCCGTGCGAGAGGTCTGGGACACGTGGGTGTCGCGGCTACCGCACCTCTACAACCCGGGGCCCGAGGTGACCGTGGACGAGCAACTGGTTCCGTTCAGAGGTTAGTCTTTTTAAAAAAAAACATAATTATTATGTTATGTTATGTTATGTTATGTTGTTATGTTATGTTATGTTACGTTACGTTACGTTACGTTACGTTACGTTACGTTACGTTATGTTATGTTATGTAGATAGTGGCTGCTAGTCCTCGTCCTCATCTCATCTCCTCTCATCTCTTCTCCTCCTGTTTTTCTCCCTAGGCCGGTGTCCGTTCCGTTAGTACATGCCCAATAAGCCGGCGGAATACGGGATCAAGTCGTGGGTGGCCTGCGATGCGAAATCAAGCTACGCTTGCTACTGCTCGCGGTCAAGGGAAGAGAGGTGTTCTCATCCAAGTTTGCATCCACCGCCACTCTGGTGTCCTACATCCCAAAGAAAAACAGGAATGTGGTGCTCCTGAGCACACGGCACCCGAGGCCGACATCAGTGACCGCGAGGACGGGAAACCGGTCATCGTCCTGGACTACAACCGCAACAAAGGTGGCGTGGACAACCTAGACAAGGTGATCGGAACGTACAGCTGCAGGAGGATGACCGCGCGCTGGCCCCTGGTCGTCTTTCACAACATTCTCGACGTCTCTTCCTACAACGCCTTTGTGATATGGACAGAGATCAACCCAGACTGGATGCCGGGCAAGCGGAACAAGCGGAGGGTGACTCCGTTCATCACACGAAGGAGCGCATCCCCCGCACGGAAGTGTCCGCCGCGGTTGTGAAGGCTGTGAAAGCCGCCGCCGCCGCCGCCACACAGAGAGCTCCTGACTACGACGCTCGACCCGAGTGTCCGGCCTCCTCCATAGCCCTAGCAGCAGCCCCGCTCGGGACGAGTAAAAGGAATAGGTGTCAGATATGCCCCAGGAAAAAGGACTGTAAAACTCACACCGTGTGCCGCGGGTGTAACAAATACATCTGCAAGGGCTGCTCACTTGTCTATTGCCCTACGTGTGCGTCCTAATATGGGGTGGACTATGTGAGGGGGCCAACAGCCGGGGGAAGCAGGGACAACACAAGGGTTATATAAACAAAGTGCACTCCACAACAAATATTATAAAACATTTAAAACAAATTATAGCCACACTGCGCTCCTCTTCCTCTCTGCCATTCTTCTGCTCCGTCTCTGTGCTGCTTGTGTGCTGTGCTGCTGGCCGGGGGGAGGAGGCGCAAAGTGTGCCTGCTCCGCGCTGTGACTGGAGCGGCACTTGAGAGCAGCGGCACTTACACAGACAGCTGCAGCAGTGCATACAGGAGAGAAACTGAAACTAAAGTATCGATCTCATTACACTGGTATTGATCAACATCAATACCAACGTTGGTATCAATATTAGGATCGATCCGCCCACCACTACAGACCAGCTCCCACGGTGGACCAGCTCTCCGGAGCCAGGTGTGTCCCTCGGACAAGACACCCCCCTCTTTATCGCTGTTCCTGCCTGTTAACGGTCCTCTCTTCTAACAAAGAAGACCGAGAAATGCAGGTGCAGATGTCGAAGCTGATGCTGCGCAGTGCGGTCAAATCCCCTGACCTGTGACAGGGCATTGACGTTAGCTTGCGTTAGCGGTACTTCGAGAACTACTCCCCGCCACACAGTTAAAAATTACAGCTTAAAAGTTTACATTCAAGTGTCAGGATTTAAACACAGCTACTCCCGTGGATGTAATACTGTAAAACATATGTAAAGACAATTCGGAAAACACATACCTGCTCTGTTAGAGGGCTACTGGACCTGTCTAGACATGCCTCACTAGCATGAGCAAGCACTATAGTGGCTAACTGCTATAGCATCGCACCTAAAGGACGTAACATTTTCAAAGATAATGCCAACCTTATTCATTAGCTAAGTTATTACACCATATAACTCTAAATAATAATTCTGACACACTTAATAAAAAGAAAAGTAGGTTAATACATACCCGTGTGGACACCAGCTCCACCGCAACGACACTGGGGTGGGGCATTCAAGTGATGACCTCCAACTTGGAAAGTTGGCTTTCCCGCGTTTCACAACAAAGACACATGAGTTATCAGAACTTTGACTCTTTTGTATTAACTCGCAACGTAAAGATATATCTAGCAATAACTCACTTATTTTTGTTGGACCAAATAAATACCATTTTTTGCTGGACTGACTTAAGTGTTGGCCTTATTTATATTGAATTTATATTTCAAAGTTATAAAAACTTAAAATACTTCTTTAGGCCAAAAAAATTAAAGTTGGATTTTTAACAGTGCAGAGGACGAGATCGCCATTAAGGAAGTGGCACAAGCCAGTACGGGAAGGTCCATGAAAGGTGGTCCGAGCGACGCCAAAGGCCGTCCAAGTGGAAGGAAGCACCACGTGGTACCAACTGAACCATTGCACCAAAGCCAGCCGGTGCCAACGGAGGAGAAGGTCGAGCAGGATGTCATTGATTCACCTGCAAATGGGGATGGGCTGTCTGGTGTGGATACTGCCAGGACAAACCCAGGAGGAACAGCTGATAAAACGAACGTTCCAAGGAAAGGCCGAGAGACATGAATCAGATAAGTATGATGCAATTACAGACCAGACAAACTCCACCAGCTAGAGTGATTAAGACCAATATGGCACAAATTTCTAGACGTAAAAAGAGAGACAGGAACAGTGCTGAATAATGGAAAGCTATTATTCCACTCAAGAAGGTGGATAAAACCTGAGGTTCATTACAGTTGCTAAATTTTCTAGAAGGTTGTTTTGTATTTTCTTAAATATGGCTCCAGAAAGAGATTAATTATGGGGCCTGACCAATGTACAGCTACTTTCCAGAAAAAACCTGACAAGTGGATTGTCTGGAAGAGATCAGAACTTCAGTGGCAAGTCACATAATATGATTTTATCTTCAGATCGGGTTAACTATAACGGTAAGAGATCCAACGTTGACAGTTTTACCTTGAACCGTGTGGATCCAGTAATGTTAATTACTCTAAAACCTGCAGAAGTGATGACCTTAGTCACATGATTGGAGAACAATGTGGCATTTACATACCCAATAATTACATTGGTGGTCTTGAGTGTGGTCTGTCTATTGGTTTGTTGCATCATACTGGTTTTGAGAAAGGTACTCACCAAATCTTCCCCATTCTGAGAGACTCAGATATGAGGCACTATGGATTCAGAAAAGTGAATCCATGACAGAAGTGATAAAGTGACGAAACGTGATATTCTGTGGTTAGATTAGTTTAGGATTACCAACCTGGTGGGTCCTGGTTTTGGATTTGATTTCTATTTTAGACTCTCCTGTGATGGAAATCTAAAAATACAAGAGGCTGGCCTTTCTGCAGAAAGGATCAACACAGAGAGTCACAAGGATCTCAGAGTGAAGATGGAGAACAGTCAAATGCAAGGATCTTATATAGGAGAACTAACGCTGTTTGTCTGAGCCAGTTCAGACTGGTTCTGTAGGCCTAGTTTGAGACAGGATCAAAACACAGAAAAGTGATTTACATATGTTTCCTTTGGAGATAAAGCAGACATAAATTCAGTTCTTTGGAGAGTAAATAAGTAATAAAAAGGTCATAAGGTTTCAGGTCACAAACAGTTCAGGTCATAAAAGTATTTAGACAGGTTATATAAGTATTTCGACAGGTCATAAAAGTCTCAAACAGGTCCACTACACTCCAGACATGATAAGGTTATAAGGAGGGTACCCGTTGGCAACGGCCCATTAGGGGTTGGGCTGGTGTATCTTCCCTTCTTTGGTTTCTTTTTGCCATCCCATCAAGCTTTATTTAGGCTTTTTCTTTGCTTTTGTTTTGTTTCTGTGGTCACTTTCCCTGTTTGCCTAGGAATGGGAGCAATGGACTGAATTCTGGAATAAGGAACTGATAAACATCACCTTTTGCCTCAACTGGGACCTCCTGATGCCTATGATTTAAAATGTTTCTGATTGGGTGGATCATATATACTCAATAAGTAAATTTAAACTTTGATTGATAAAACGATATGTTTGTGATATGTATATGAGGATGAGACGCACTTCACATAGACTCTGGGAAGAGACTTCCGGGAAAGCTTCCACGTCAGCACTGGCAACAAGCCTCAGATCGAGGGACATAAATGCTGGTGCAGATGCTAAAGTCAAAAATGAAACTCTAATCTGATGTGCTGCTGGTAAATTCACAGGTAAGACACGTTTATCTACTCTACTCTTCAGCTCAACCAAAGTAATTGAGTGTTAATTCATGATTTCTGCCTGACTAATGTTCATTTCACTGAATGTCTGTGCTTTCACCTCACAGATCTGTTTCGATTAATTTAAAAATATAAATGAGTTTTATCATTATTCAACAATACATTCTGTTTGCTTTACACGTATTATGCTTATTATTGAAAGTGGTCTCAGAGTTTTAGACCCAACTTTTTTTTCCTCAAACACATGGTAGTCTATAGGATTAAAAGAAAAATAACTGATAGCAGAGATTAAAGTAAACTTTGACATAAATTAATAAAGTAAAAACCAGACAAGGGCCTTAATAAAAACAATGATGTCACAGGGTGACTGAACTACTGTGGCCACGTAACTAATAAATAAGTAAATATATGAATAAGAATGTCAGATACATGAAAATGATTTATTTATCTTCTTTTATCTTATGGAGTCTTTTTGGTTTAGAGTAGTTTCTGTGGATAATGTTGGATACTGGACAGGATATGAAAATCATAAAAAAATGAATAAAAATGATAAGCGACAAACAAAAACATATTATTAGAAACCTTGCTATTACGTGACTGGTATTTTACTTTGATGTAAGTATCTGAAACACAATTTATAATATTGGTATAAAAGTCAAACATTAAACAGGAAGTAGTTGACCATTATCTCCATTGCAACATCATAACCTCATTGGGCCTCATTCACTACTGTGCGCAGGAATGTTCTTAGTCTCCAAAGAAATTATGCGCATGCGCAAAATCGCACCATCCGATTTGTTCTCACCACCATGCGTATGTTTGTGAATCAGAATCATTCTAAATCGACAGATTTAGCTCTCTATGATTAGCATACTGCCACTCTTCAATTTCTCCATATAAGGTCCTCCGTGTGAGCGTGTGAGAGAGCGCTGTGCTGAACAGTTGAAGTTATAAGAGACGACCCCAAAAGGTAAAAAACATTGTTAAAGTGCCCGGAACGATCCGGAGTCATGATCCGACATCATCGATTAATAACTGAATACATGTGATTATCAGTACACACACACACACACACACTCCTGCAGATTACGACTTAGAGCTGTGTTTTAACTTCCTTGTTGCAGAAGAAGCGACGCCCCGTTTATCCAGAAACATGAATATGAATTCAGCAGGTTTTTATAGAGATGATGAGGATGGAAGGACGTCAATTGCATAGTTATTTAATACATCTGGTCTTTTTTCTTTAATAAATGGAGTATCATATACTATGCATTTAGTTAAAAGGGTGTGTTTACATTTTCTAGGACAGATAGGCCTTCATCAATTTTGCGTACGCATGGTCTAAGGAAGTTCTAAATTTGTTCGCAGAGTACGAACAAATTTAGGTACGAACATATTGATAAATACAGATTTGTGCGTACGCACTGTTAGTAAATGAAAAAAATCCCTAGAAATTGTGTGACTAAAGAAAGGTTGTCCGTATCACTTCTCTTACAGGAGCAACAACAAGCAGAGGAACTGCCTGGATCTATAAGAAATGTGACTTATCTACAAACATTTAAACATTACTCTATAGAAAACATAGCCTGCTGGTGTGCAGTAAACTACAGAATGCATCAATAACTGGAACATGTACAAAAAGGACAAGACCACTTTCAGACATTAAATAAGTCTGAACTTGTTATAAAACAGCTCAGTTGAGCATGTATCAAGGACATTGTAATGTTTCAGGCAGGCCTAATCATTTTAGACATGTAGACTTTCATCGACACAAAAATTGACTCAGTGACACCAATAAAAAAGGGAAGGGCAGGTGGAATACATCCAGAACTCACACTGCAAAAAGACACGTAACAGTTACTCCTCTCCCACAATGAGGCTACTGAAACCAGGCAGGTTTCGACTGGTCCTGAGAATCACCATTGCACTGGGATCACTATGGATCCTCTCCCTACTTACTCGCAGTAAACCAGGCTGGAATCCCAGCTCCGTTCTCAGGTACAGCTGGTTGGAGTATACAGACTCTGATGACAGCCCAGAGAAAGTGTGCAACTGCTCAGCTATCCTGCAGGGAGAGAGGGAGGCACTGGAGCAGGCCAAATTACTGACCATCACCAAAGACTTCCACAAGAGTGTTCACATCCCTGATGAACATTACATGAATGCAACCAAAGACTGCAGGTGTGTTGCTTTAAACTACAGATTTTAGAAGTTGTACTTTGCCAATATTTGAATAATGAATTTCACTGAAATCACTGAAAGTTCTTTGTTTAATATTGTTTATTTACAGTGCATTCAAATTAAGAAGAAAATACTTAACATCTCCGTTGAGCCAGGAAGAAGAGGAGTTCCCCCTGGCATACTCTATGGTTGTGCATCATAAGGTATGCAGATTCTAAAGCCTGAATTTTAATTTAAATAAACTTTAAAAGTGGAGTAAACAATTTACTTAAAAGTCATCAATCAAAGGAGCTCTTCACCACTGCTTGAATTTTTTATATGCTCATAGGTGCAGAGCTTTGGCGACTGCTGCGAGCCATCTACGCACCTCAAAATATATATTGTGTCCATGTGGACAAAAAGGCAAAATCCTCAGTCTTATCTGCCATCTGGGCAATTATTGACTGCTTCCCGAACATCTTCATGGTCAGCCAGCCTGTTGACGTGGTCTATTCTGCCTGGCCACGTGTCCAGGCTGACCTTAACTGTATGGCGGATCTCTATAACACCAGCACAAAATGGAAATACTTCATCAACCTTTGTGGCCAAGATTTCCCTCTGAAAACCAACTTGGAGATTGTAAGGACTCTGCGTTCACTGAAGGGCGGGAACAGCTTAGAGTCAGAAAAAATGCCTGCAGAAAAGATGTGGAGAGTGAGAAATGCACACAAAATAATAGATGGAGGAATCCAGGTACCTATTTTGCATTACATATATTTATAAAGGAAACATTAGAACGTACTGGTCATCACTTTAACATTAATTCACTATTTCAACTCCCTCAGGGAACAGGAAAGGCAAAGGAGCCTCCTCCCTTCAACATGCCCATAATGTCTGGAAGTGCCTACTTTGTGGTTAGCCGTGGCTACATCCGCAGTGTGTTGGAGGACGGCCGAGTGCTGGCACTGATGGAGTGGGCCAAAGACACCTACAGTCCTGATGAATTTCTCTGGGCAACCATTCAGCGAATGCCCGGAGTTCCTGGCTCAACACGGCCCCACAGCAAATATGACATGTCAGACGTCAATGCCATCGCTCGCCTGGTGAAGTGGCAGTGGCACGAGGGGTCGCAGGCTTCACCGGACGCGGTGTACCCAGAGTGTCAAGGCAGCCACGTCAGGGCAATATGCGTATATGGTGCCGGGGACTTAAAGTGGTTGCTCAAGCAGCATCATCTCTTTGCCAACAAGTTTGACATAGACACAGACCCCGTTGCTGTCTACTGTTTGGAGAAATATCTCAGAAAAAGGGCACTGTCTGAGTTACAATAGATATATTTTAGATTTTTCATAGCAACCGAGAATGGCATTCAATTCAAACCTTTATTAATACAGGGAAAGGCCATGTAGCAGCACGTGATTTAATTTCAAGATGTATTTTAAATTTGTTTATAATTCTAGTGTGATGAACACAAATTAAAATGTTTCATTAGTGGCACTATATTATTCAGTCGTATTACGGTTATTCGAGCAGTTTATCAGTGTTACGATTAAAAATCCTGCAGTGGCGGACTGCACATCGGTAGCACCTGGACATTTCCCAGTGGCCTGATGGTCGCTCTGGCTTTCCTTGACCAGCGATAATATAGCAAGCAGGACCACCAACGTAATCACGTCTCTCTGCGATGCACACAGCAGCCAAAGATATTAATATTCATAATAATAATTGTGAAAAGGGAGCTTTCTCCCCCTTTTTCACTAGGCGCTGTCTCCCTATATTAAAACATTTGGTCATTTGATTATTATTAGAATTTTGATTATCAATTAGATTATGTAGATAATCTGGTTTTGAGTTGTGTGTTGAATTATTTTACAGCATGTATGTGTTGACAGTTTATTTTGTTATGTCTGTGATGTTGCTCTGTTTGATTGTTGTTTTTCCAGATCTGTGCATGGGGTCAGATCAGCAGGTCGATCAGGGAGAGGTGTGTAGGATCAGGTCTCTGAGAAAGGAGGGGCTGGGCAGACTCAAGGTGACAGAGAATGGGTGACGTGTGCTGCATTAGATGACATTTCAGTCAACCTATTGCATTTATCTGCTGTATTCTTGCAGATAGGTTGAATTGATAGGTCAGCAGTAGCACATAGTCCAAACTGGGTCTTGTCTTGAGTGTGAAACCTGTGTTCCATGCAGGTGAGGCTATAAAGCAAAATGCCAGTCAGTAGTGAGGGGGGGAGAGGAGTTGGCAGCTTTTTCTTTCTTTAGTATGATTTAGTTTTTTTTGCATTTCCCAGGGATATTTTTGTAGAACCTTTTTGTTAATGAACTACTTTTCCTTCCAGGGAAAGGCTCTCCCACCCACGACCTGACCATTACCTTTGACAACTCTGTGTTATCCCCCACCCAGACTGCTAGGAACCTGGGTGTGACACTGGACAGTCAACTCTCCCTTACTGCCAACATTACTGCAACAACACGTTCCTGTAGATCAGGGGTGTCCAAACTACGGCCCGCGGGCCAACTGCGGCCCGCCATCCATTTTTAATTGGCCCGTATCAAAGTCTAAAAATATAATGGACTATGGCCCACTGTATTGCACTTCTTAGTTTAAACACTAGGTGGCGCTATTGTCTTGAACAAGGCAGCGTCTCCACAAAGCAAGCAATCGAAGAAAAAATTTGCTCAGCGTCACCAGAAATGCCGGAACCGAAGAGACGCAAGATTGCAAGCGAGTGCAGAAAATGTCAGACTCGGTGGAAAAATGAATATTTTTTATAGAAACCAAGGAAGTGTGTTTGTTTGATTTGCAATGAGAGTGTTGCCGTGATGAAAGAGTACAATGTACGGCGGCATTATGAAACGAAACATCAGACCTTCACGTCCTACACTGGCCTTGGCGGAAAGAGAAGGTAAAGCAAATGGCAGCTAGCCTGCTAACGCAGCAACAGTTTTTCCGTGCTAACAAAGCTCAAGAAAATGCAACAATAGCCAGTTATGAAGTATATCCGTGCGAAGCTCCGTCTCTTCGAGTCACAACTGCGCAACTTCAATGTAGCGCACTTCCCCACGCTGACCGAAATCAAATGCGCATTTCCAAACGCCAAGCTCTGCAAAAATGGGAGAATATGTGTCTGTGATCACATCTCTCATGACAGAATTCAGTCAGCGCTTCCAAGATTTTTCTGTCATTGAGAAGGAAATCACACTGTTTGCGGCTCCGTTTTCAATGGATGCAGAAGAAGTGGAGGAGAGTCTGCAATTAGAACTGATCGAAATTCAGTGTGAAGAATCAGCATCAGCTTCTCTCCCTACCTGACTTCTACCGGAGCTTGGAAAAGGCCAAGTTTCCTCTGATGAGACGCCACGCTAAACGAATGATGAGTCTGTTCGGCTCAACATACATCTGTGAGCAGACATTCTCTCTGTTAACGCTGAACAAAAGCAGACTGAGAACCAGAACGACCGACAGCCATCTCCGTGACGTCCTTCGCATCTCAACCACCAAACTTACTCCTGACCTGCCAGCTATCCTTCAGACCAAAGCGCAGCATCACTGCTCCCACTGAGCGCAACATTCTTCCCATTACAGGTGAGTTAAAAATATACACACAGTTTTCATTTGTTAATAAGCCCAAATACTTAATAAATTCAGTCAATTAAAGTTGATGACAATCTTTTAACAAACGTTAGTTGATGTGTTAACAAGCCCAATCATTTATTTGTGTAATAAGCTTGAAATATCCACATCCCCTATTTCTCTTCTTGTCTCTCCCTTCATACAGGACAATGAAGGGGGATCAGCACCCTAAGAACCAATCTGAGGCTGTCACTGAGAGAATGACCTGCCAACCTTTTTGTAAAAAATAAAATTTAAATCTACTAATGGAGAGCTTTGATGGAGGCTTTTTTTTCTTCAAACATGTTCAATTATCAAATGTAATTTACCTGCATTTGATTGATTTTGCCAATATTAGTGCATGAGAGGTGAGGCAGTATACCTCACGTCTAGTGAGTGGCCCAGTCCTTAGTATATTTTTCTGTATGTGGCCCTCGGGAAAAAAAGTTTGGACACCCCTGATTTAGCGCATGGCCCAGATTATGCTGACATTATTTTAGCCCGTAAAAATATATTTAAATGTTAGGGACATACAAGAATGACTAATAGATCATTACAAAGACAAATATTAATTAAGATAATATATACATTGTTTGTTGATTTAAAAAATGCCACAGTAGTTCAGTCTGACGAAGAGGCCTTGTGGGTGAGGACATATTCATCAACAGAGGCAGCTGCTTTAAAAACATCCCAAACCTGATAGTTATTCAAATGTTTGTGTGTGTATCACTGGCAGACGTTTTTCTTGAAGTCTTCCTTCATCACCTTTTAACTGTTTGACAATAACTTCATCAATCATTGAACTACAGCCAGGTTCATCACTTTTTTGGGTCCCCTGACCCTGGAAACAATTTGCAACGCGTTTCTGTATTTGCATGTATTGGGACTTTTTTCAGCGCATGTGTCCTCAAATTGATGAAGTTGTTTTCTTACATTGCACATGTTTTTCTATTTGGATGTGTTTTCTTAATTTACAGTGCGTTCGGCCACCGTACATATGGTATATTGTGGCTTCATTAAATCCATGCAGCCCCATGTGGGACACACATGTTAATTAACCTGCAGACTCCAAATCAGCTCTTTAATCCCATCGGCGAAGCTTCTTTACAACTTTGTTTGCAGTTTCTGCAGTGTTTTATTCTTGAAAACCCGAAGAGTCCAAATCCCTGACAATATTTGCAAATTTAAATAGTTACAAAAATTTCAAGGCTAATTGCAGGAGCTAATTTTAAACAGCTTTCAGGCATTTTTACACTTAAAAAAAGTGTGAGGTTAGTTCCTGTGTTATCTATTCTTTAATTTGATTCATAGATACATGGTTTTATTTTGAAAAGCGCACACAGGAAGTTGTGCTTCCTACTCATGGGTAGACCAGAACAAGTGCACCCAACAGTTCTGATCACATAGTGGTAAGGGGAGAGATAGAGGATAAAGTCAAACATGAAACTCTAATCTGATGTGCTGCTGGTAAATTCACAGGTAAGACACATTTATCTACTCTACTCTTCAGCTCAACCAAAGTAATTGAGTGTTAATTCATGATTTCTGCGTGAATAATGTTCATTTCACTGAATGTCTGTGCTTTCACCTCACAGATCTGTTTCGATTAATTTAAAAATATAAATTAGTTTTATCATTAATATATATTAAACAATACATTCTGTTTGCTTTACACTTATTATGCTTATTATTGAAAGTGGTCTCAGAGTTTTAGACACAACTTTTTTTCCCTCAAACACATGGTAGTCTACAGGATTAAAAAAAAAGAATTAAAGTAAACAGAGATTAAAGTAAACCTTGACATAAATTAATAAAATAAAAACCAGACAAGGGCCTTAATAAAAACAATAATGTTACAGGGTGACTGAACTACTGTGGCCACGTAACTAATAAATAAGGAAATATATGAATAAGAGTGTCAGATACAGGAAAATGATTTATTTATCTTCTTTTATCTTATGGAGTCTTTTTGGTGCAGAGTAGTTTCTGTGGATAATGTTGAGCTGCGAGAGCCTGTGTTGTACAAAGAGTTTAGCGCCTCAAATAGTGACCTTCACCATTTTACCTCCAACTACTTTGAAATATTTAGTTAATGTAATTGTTGACAAAACGGGAGGAACTTCTGCTTAGTTAGCATTTTTTAAATTAAATCAATTAAAATTGATAGTTGTATTTCTAGTTCATGTGTCAACAGTATCTCCAGGGAAACGTGGACTTTGTTTTACAGTTATGTTACACACAGTCATCTTATTGGTTTTATGGCTTCTTAATGTATCTTTTTACGTCAAAGCAAGGTGGCACCGGACAGTTTTCTTGTACCGAGACGTAAAACAGGATATGAAAATTAAAAAAAATGAATAAATAAGGGACAAACAGAAACATATTATTATAAACCTTGCTGTTACGTGACTGGTATTTTACTTTGATGTAAGTATCGTAAAATATTGTTCCTTGTGTTAATATTGGTATAAAATTCAAACATTAACCAGGAAATAGTTGACCATTATCTCCATTGCAACATCATGGGCCTCATTCACTAACATGTGCGCAGGAATGTTCTTACTCTCCGAAGAAATTATGCACGTGCGCAAAATTTGTTCTCACCACCATGCATACGTTTGTTTCATCAGAATCATTCTAAATCGACAGATTTAGCTCTCTGTGATTAGCATACTGCCACTCTTCAATTTCTCCATATAAGGTCCTCCGTGTGTCATGAAGAGAGCGCTGTGCTGAACAGTTGAAGTTATAAGAGACGACCCCAAAAGGTAAAAAACACTGTTAAAGTGCCCGGAACGATCCGGAGTCATGATCCGACATCATCGATTAATAACCGAATACATGTGATTATCAGTACAACACACACACACACACACACACACACACACACACACACACACACACACACACACACACACACACACACACACACACACACACACACACACACTCCTGCAGATTACGACTTAGCGCTTCATTGTTGCAGAAGAAGCGATGCCCCATTTATCCAGAAACATGAATATGATTTCAGCAGGTTTTTATAGAGATGATGAGGATGGAATGACGTCAATTTCATAGTTATTTAATACATCTGGTCAATGCATGACAAATTTCTTTTTTTTAATAAATGGAGTTTGATATACTATGCATTTATTTAAAAGGGTGTGTTTACATTTTCTAGGACAGCCAGGCCTTCATCATTTTTGTGTACGCATGGTCTAAGGAAGTTCTAAATTTGTGGAATACATCCAGAACTCACACTGCAAAAAGACACGTAACAGTTTCTCCTCTCCCACAATGAGGCTACTGAAACCAGGCAGGTTTCTACTGGTCCTGAGAATCACCATTGCACTGGGATCACTATGGATCCTCTCCCTACTTACTTGCAGGAAACCAGGCTGGAATCCCAGCTCCGTTCTCAGGTACAGCTGGTTGGAGTATACAGACTCTGATGACAGCCCAGAGAAAGTGTGCAACTGCTCAGCTATCCTGCAGGGAGAGAGGGAGGCACTGGAGCAGGCCAAATTACTGACCATCACCAAAGACTTCCACAAGAGTGTTCACATCCCTGATGAACATTACATGAATGCAACCAAAGACTGCAGGTGTGTTGATTTAATCTACAGATTTTAGAAGTTTTACTTTGCCAATATTTGAATAAAGAATTTCACTGAAATCACTGAAAGTTCTTTGTTTAATATTGTTTATTTACAGTGCATTCAAATTAAGAAGAAAATACTTAACATCTCCGTTGAGCCAGGAAGAAGAGGAGTTCCCCCTGGCATACTCTATGGTTGTGCATCATAAGGTATGCAGATTCTAAAGCCTGAATTTTAATTTAAATAAACTTTAAAAGTGGAGTAAACAATTTACTTAAAAGTCATCAATCAAAGGAGCTCTTCACCACTGCTTGTGATATTTTTTTATATGCTCATAGGTGCAGAGCTTTGAGCGACTGCTGCGAGCCATCTACGCACCTCAAAATATATATTGTGTCCATGTGGACAAAAAGGCAAAATCCTCAGTCTTATCTGCCATCTGGGCAATTATTGACTGCTTCCCGAACATCTTCTTGGTCAGCCAGCCTGTTGACGTGGTCTATTCTGCCTGGCCACGTGTCCAGGCTGACCTTAACTGTATGGCGGATCTCTATAACACCAGCACAAAATGGAAATACTTCATCAACCTTTGTGGCCAAGATTTCCCTCTGAAAACCAACTTGGAGATTGTAAAGACTCTGCGTTCACTGAAGGGCGGGAACAGCTTAGAGTCAGAAAAAATGCCTGCAGGAAAAGTGTGGAGAGTGAGAAATGCACACAAAATAATAGATGGAGGAATCCAGGTACCTATTTTGCATTACATATAATTATAAAGGAAACATTAGAACGTACTGGTCATCACTTTAACATTAATTCACTATTTCAACCCCCTCAGGGAACAGGAAAGGCAAAGGAGCCTCCTCCCTTCAACATGCCCATAATGTCTGGAAGTGCCTACTTTGTGGTTAGCCGTGGCTACATCCGCAGTGTGTTGGAGGACGGCCGAGTGCTGGCACTGATGGAGTGGGCCAAAGACACCTACAGTCCTGATGAATTTCTCTGGGCAACCATTCAGCGAATGCTCGGAGTTCCTGGCTCAACACGGCCCCACAGCAAATATGACATGTCAGACCTCAATGCCATCGCTCGCCTGGTGAAGTGGCAGTGGCATGAGGGGTCGCAGGCTTCACCGGACGCGTTGTACCCAGAGTGTCAAGGCAGCCACGTCAGGGCAATATGCGTATATGGTGCTGGGGACTTAAAGTGGTTGCTCAAGCAGCATCATCTCTTTGCCAACAAGTTTGACATAGACACAGACCCCGTTGCTGTCTACTGTTTGGAGAAATATCTCAGAAAAAGGGCACTGTCTGAGTTACAATAGATATATTTTAGATTTTCATAGCAACCGAGAATGGCATTCAATTCAAACCTTTATTAATACAGGGAAAGGCCATGTAGCAGCACGTGATTTAATTTCAAGATGTATTTTAAATTTGTTTATAATTCTAGTGTGATGAACACAAATTAAAATGTTTCATTAGTGGCACTATATTATTCAAGTGTACGGTTATTCGAGCAGTTTATCAGTGTTACGATTAAAAATCCTGCAGTGGCGGACTGCACATCGGTAGCACCTGGACATTTCCCAGTGGCCTGATGGTCGCTCTGGCTTTCCTTAACCAGCGATAATATAGCAAGCAGGACCACCAACGTAATCACGTCTCTCTGCGATGCACACAGCAGCCAAAGATATTAATATTAATAATCATAATTGCGAAAAGGGAGCTTTCTCCCCCTTTTTCACTAGGCGCTGTCTCGCTATATTAAAACATTTGGTCATTTGATTATTATTAGAATTTTGATTATCAATTAGATTATGTAGATAATCTGGTTTTGAGTTGTGTGTTGAATTATTTTACAGCATGTATGTGTTGACAGTTTATTTTGTTATGTCTGTGATGTTGCTCTGTTTGATTGTTGTTTTTCCAGATCTGTGCATGGGGTCAGATCAGCAGGTCGATCAGGGAGAGGTGTGTAGGATCAGGTCTCTGAGAAAGGAGGGGCTGGGCAGACTCAAGGTGACAGAGAATGGGTGACGTGTGCTGCATTAGATGACATTTCAGTCAACCTATTGCATTTATCTGCTGTATTCTTGCAGATAGGTTGAATTGATAGGTCAGCAGTAGCCCAGAGTCCAAACTGGGTCTTGTCTTGAGTGTGGTTTCTCTTTGTCTTTCTGTTTAGTTCACCTTATACTTACCAGCACAGATTGTATGTTCCATGCAGGTGAGGCTATAAAGCAAAATGCCAGTCAGTAGTGAGGGGGGGAGAGGAGTTGGCAGCTTGCTGTGAGGCTGCAGATTTTTCTAGTTTGTTTCTCTTTTTCCTTCTCTGGTATGATTTAGTTTTTTTTGCATTTCCCAGGGATATTTTTGTCTTTCTGTTGTAGAACCTTTTTGTTAATAAAATGCACAATTTTTTCATCTACTCCTGCTTCTTCAGTATTGCTTTTTGGGGGTTACAGCGCTACAATAATATTATAAAAGATAGTACAACCATAACATACCTTGAAAAACATTGTAATTTGGCAAACGTTCCTCCTTGAAGAACATAGTGGCCAAGTTTATAACTAGTCTGGTAACAGTTACATCTACGATTAGGTTAAGCCTACACAATTAAAAGGCTGGCGCTGCGTGTAAATAAGGTGGCTTGGAATGGAGTCAAATTCCCGGCTACAATTATTGTCCGAGTCCGCTCGTGCTTGTGAAACTTTCATGTGAAAACTTTAAAAAAAAAAGACTGATGAGGAGGAACACACCTTTAATGAAACAAATAATTTTACATGTTGTACAACAGATCAACACCTTGCAAGACACAAATATATTTATAAATAAAACAAAAAGAAAATAAAAGTAGACACACACCGACTGTCCCTGTCCAACCATCAGTTAACATAGTATTCCCTGATCACTCCCCAAATTGTTTTCACACACACCATGGACAAATATGATTAAAATAACATTAGTACACAGTTCTACATCTGGGTGAGTAATCAGATCTGAGTAATCGGAAAGGATGCAACTGAAGGCATGCAACACATTACTGCAGCTATGGGAACCGCCTGTATGACATCCCCAGAATGTTCACAGTGATATACAATGCTAACAGAATAGGCAATTCGTAGCTTTTATAAGACATGTTTAGGGTGTGATACCTATATAATAAACTATTAAAAAAGCAGCATTCACTTTCTGTTTCATATCGTTACAAACTGCAGGCTTGAATTGGAATTTTTAATGTGTGGGTCATACATTTGTAAACCTTGAGTGTCTGAAATCAGATTCTACATCCTGTAACGTTACAGTCTATTGACCAAGCTACAGTACAGTATAATCCTAACTGTTCAGGAAACACAAATGTGTATTTGTGAGCAGATGGGCAGTGTTACAACTGCTGTTATGTCATATTACTGTGTTATTACCAAGCCTGTTAGTAATTCCTCCAAAGTGAATTAAGAAGAATAAAACTGTTTAATCAAAAATGAAGAAAAAACCCCAGAAACTAATAAATGGGGAACACAATCAAGTGCTGTGTAACATACAGTAGTACAGAACAGTGACAGTCTCAGTCACTGTACATACCGGATTATGTTTAGCACCCAGTGAGAGGTGTTAATACCTCCCTCACTGAACAAGCAGTCGCCTGATGTTTTGTACCACAGCTTATTCTTTTCCAGCCTGTTGCTAGTGCCGCGAACATCATGCTGCAGGGCCGCTCATATTCAGTCATGCTGTGGTAGAATACAGCACATTGCAGGGAGAAAGTAGGCAGGAGTGTCAGGTGTCTTGTGTCTGTCAAACGGCCGAGTTCCCCTTCTTGTCGGCTCTGAGCGAGAGAAGATGACAGAAAGAATAGTAGTATCTTTGGCTTTAGAATGAAAATGTTTCAAACAAAGGTATTTCCAGTAAAAAAAAAACATGAGATGTGGAAGAACTTGGTAGTCAGATCATATTGAAAGGCTGTTACAAAGCATACATCTATATACACATATATACTGTGCACCTACTGCTTTCCCAGTGGGGGGCATTTTTTAAAGATGGTTAAATATTGCAACTAAAGCGTAACGAGTTTGCTGTGCAGTAGGTTGATTACGATCATGTCTTCAGCCGACCATCAATTATGTTTCATTCCACTACATCACACAACAATCTGAGAACCAAACCTCAGAAACTAGGCGAGGATTTACTGACCAGCACATTCCTTGTTAGCTTTGAATTGTTTGGAAAATGTCTCTGTGAGGCGAGCAGACCAGCATGGAGAGTTCAGTGAGGCTCAGCAGACAAAATACCTCCATCTCTTTTACTGCAGCAAAATGAACCAGGAAATCTTTAAAGTTACATCCTTATTTCTCAATGATATATGGTAAAATACGCGTCCATGACTTCACTGATAAGGTCTCATTCACCGGTCTCAGGTTGAGGAAGAATTGACTTGATAAGCTACTCAGGTCATAGTGACGAAAGAGACAGATTCACAGTTCAAACATAGATTATTGACACTGTTGTACTGGCAAAAAAGGCGTGTGTCACAGCAGAGATGTGTAAACTTCCTTATCTCCGCTCTGTCAGCCAAACTGTTGACTTGGACCAACATTTTTAATGTGTGAACGTTTTTCTCTTTTGTTCCTTGTCTTGGAGTACTACTTACTTAGCTGCTGATTCCTGCAAATCTGTATCCAATCTGGATTTGCATTGGGTGGGAAGGTAGAGAGCAAAGGTTAGTGAAGGTGTCAAACAAATGATGGGCACGGCCACATTGTCAGTGCACATGCAGTTGCTGGAGATTAGTGGTCTCTCCTATATTTCCACTGCAGCAATATCAAGAGTGATTGTATTTCTATCTAAGGGTGTTGATGTGTGTAGTTTGTGACACATGCTCAGTGAAACAAGGCATGATGTTACAAATTGAGATGGCCTCTTGGATAATGAACAGGGATAAAGTTAGAATGAGTCAGACTTCATTTTTACATCTATCTATTTGCACTGAGGTTTTGTGGGTTTCAGGGAGTTCCGTGTTTACATTTTCCTGATGAGACACCAGTAGTTGTGTACATGACTGTCGTCTCTATAGGAAATTTGTGTTGCAAAAAGTATCAAGGAGGGCATCAAGGTGAATGGTTGTGTGTACACAGTTCAGGTTTTATCTTGTAGCAGTGGTCAATCTTTCCCTAACCTCAACCACCGAATCATGGTTTTGTTAAATTTGACAACACCCTAAAGCAACCAAAGCTGTTGTCTCAGTTCAGGGGTTGCATCCTTCGAAAGGGGCACCACCTACCTGGCCCAAAACCACCTCCTCTGTGGGCCATGTAGAGAGATGGCGTGGTCTATACAAGTTTTCCGTGATCAGTTTCACCAGCTTCTCCTACCCTTATTGCTGTTGCCTAGCAACAGAGCTGAAGTCGGACATGCCAAGCAGGTTTTAACACCCTTTTTTTTTTTTTTACATGTGTACATTTAGATGTTCAGTTGAGTTGAAGTGTGATACTCAAGCACTGGACGTCTCGTCACTTGTCGCCACCATTTCCTCTTTGAGGTTTGTCACTGAAGCGCAATGCATCCTGGGATAGGTTGGGCCCGGAAGGATCCACCCGAGTTAAACTAACAATTATCTTATCTCACTCAAGGCTCAGCTGCAGATCTAATACTACACCCCTTATTCTTCTCAATTGTTACATTTCCTCTAAATTCCTTAGTAGCATATTATCTGTGCGTTGGGAGTGACTATGTTGTTAGTGCAGGCTTCCTCAGGTTATAGATGATTATTAGAGTTTTACTAAGATGTCACAGATGAGAGGTGAGATGAAACAGTTTACACAGGAATCCATAACACGAACAGAAAATCAGTATCCGGCTTGCTTTGTGTTGGGTAAGGAGGCAGCCTGAGGTCAGTAGAAGGTTAGTCACAGCTTATGAAAATTAACAGCAGCTTTGAGAAAAAAATTCAGAAAGACTTTTAGACAGCATAGTGATCAATGCAGATTTACCTCATGCGTGCAAATCTGTGTTTACCCCTCTCCTCGTCATACCTTTGGGCAGAGTGAGAGATGTATAAACATGCCAATGCAAATTTGGCACTTGGAATAAAATATTGCACTATGTTTGTTTACTGTTTGTTTTGTGACTTCTTTCGACTAAGGTTATAGATCGTATACACACCTTGGCCATTAACCTCTGACATCACGCTCAGGGTGGGAAGATCAAATGCGTGTTGCTGTGATCCAGGTTTATAAATCATGTAAACACAGATAATCTGACAAACTGTTTGCATTTCACTGCTTCCTAAATTATCAGCAACTGAGAAGACTAAATTTGGAGGGACAGGGGACCATGTTAGACAGCAGCTAACATTGGCAACCACTTCCTAACTCACATCAATAATAATACTGTTACCTGATATAGTGGAAAAGATATTTTAATCCGGAAATAACAATGCGCCTCTGGGACAAATTTATACAAGCCTAAAATGCACTTGAATCAAGCCTGTAATGTAATGCTAATGCAAAATCCAGTGGTGACAAACCTTTGTGTTGGTGTAAACTGAGCATTACACAAAACGCATTTCTCACGAATCTTATTGGCTTCACACAAGTGTATTGTTAGTGGCCCAGGAAAGTGCAGTGCCCTTTTTCATGCGATTTGGACATGTGATAAAAATTGGATAAAAAGGTGAACAGTGCTCTGCAGCTGTTTTTAAATGTTGGCTTTATAGTAAAAGCATAGTGCTCGTTTTACATTGAACTGGATTACAGTGCTTTTATTTTGAAAAGTTATTAATTTGGGTCTGAAGATTGTGTCGAACGCTTTAGGCGTCTGAAATAGCGCAAATGTGACGTATGAAAAATAAAACTGTGGTTAAGTAAATCGTTTAAATTTATATATAAGCCACTGTGTCGTTGGCTGGAAGAGCACCTTCACCTGCAACAGAGGATCAATCAGCGCAGGTGAGAGCTGTTAGCTGATACATCCTCTGGTTTAAAAGGCAGCGGCTGAGCTGCCTGAGGGGAGACACGAGAGACAGAGACACGAGAGACAGAGACACGAGAGACACGAGAGACACTGAGCTGCAAAGCTGACGGGCCAGCAGGAAGTGCTGTGTGTTTTGAGTTTGAGAGTTTATAAGTTTCTGTTTTGAGTTAATAAAGATGCTGAAAAGCGACACCTTTGTCCCTGGCTGTGTGTGGGAGAGCCCCCTGGCATTGTCAAATATGAACAGTAATGAAACAAATTCAGTTTTGAAAAACTATAAAATCTTCATTGCAGATAAAGCAGGTTTATTCTGTTCATAAAAGCATTTCAGCTCCCCGAGCAATATGTAAGAGGAAAATGGCCACCACGTGACTATGGTCTATTAAAAATATGATCACAGCAGAAATTATAGTATTTGTCATTGACTGCAGCCAATACTCTTCAGGAAGGAAAGACAAAACACACAAAAATATCAAAAATCCAAACACAACATTAATCATATCTGCATTTATATAACTTACTTTATACTGTATATGTTAGGTATGTGTTGGATAAAAAAAAAAAAAATCGACATCCATAGAAAGTTTTCTATCTTCCAGGCTTTAACATCGTTCAAAAACAGGTAATAACTGCACCTTTAAACTGACCAGACTGGATTTAGCATTCCTTAAAAACCACCATCCATGACGGTAGACATGCTGTTTCCTGACACATCTGATCTGAAGTCCGATATCTCAAACTAACAGACGTACTTACTTGATAATGCTGGGTGGAATGTGAATGTACTCGATTGGGATGATTTCTCCAAGCTCCCGCAGACTATTCACATACTTGATCTTACTGCTGAACTTGGAGCTGTGGAAAACAAAAATTAGAAAGGTCTGTTTCACTGCTTACGTGATCTGATTCAACCACTGTAATGGGGGTATGTTGGTTCCTGGATTTCCAGACTAGTCAAAAATGTATTCTTAGAAATAGTTGGGCCATTCAAGTTGCTGCAATTTAATGTGTAGTGTCAAGTGCTAATAGATCCAAACATGGATATACTATTAAGAGGGTTTCTTGATTGTACATCCTGTGCTGAAATGTTTTCAACAGTAGTGTCATTTAAACTTAAAGGACAACAGTGAAACCTGATGAAGGGTCTGGTTATTCCCAGCAAAGTCCGTATGAACCAGGAAGGATGAACAATGATGAACATCTTGAGGTTTTTCTTTAGTCTGTTGGACAGGAGTAGAGGCAGAGGAGGTGTGAAATGATCAGTAGTAGCTCCTTTACACTTGGCCTTTCTCCAAATTTACTATACACCATAAATTTGTGTTAATCACAACAGTATCATAAAATTATTCCTACTTTACATTTGCATTGCACTTGTTGGTGTGGATATTACCTCCTGTCTATCATTTGGTAGCACTTTTTCATCCAGCTAAAACCGGGCATCCTCCTGCGAGGTGTGGCGCCGTTCAGATAAACAATTATGTAATCCTCTGCCACCATTAGTTCCAAGGTACTTATCACATACCTACACACACAGACAACAGAAAACAGAGTCAGACAGAGAAAAAGTCCTACAGAGAAAGTCTTCAACAAAAAGTAACATTTCATTTAAAATTCAACTTTCTTGTGAATTGATTTAAGCTAGGCCTCTCCATTTCATTCAGGGTAGTGTTAATCCTACAGCATGTCATGATAAATTCATATAAAAGAGAGCTTGTAACTCTGGATTCATGAGTTCAGTAAAGGCATCTTCTAACTAACATGGCACTGCCCCCTTGTGGGAAGCCTTGACAGAAGAGTGGACGCTGTTAATCCAGCAACTTAATGCTTGTGATTGTAGAATGATGTGTGGGGTTGTAATGTTTTGCGCGTCCACATGTGCTTGAGCCACGTAGTAAAACTTTACTTACAGAAAAAGGTTTTCCATGACATAACTGTAATTGTCACAGTCGCTGTCTGGAAGGAAACATGCTGCGAACACAATGATGGCATTCTGTTCCGCGTAATAACCTGAAAGCATGAAACACAGGAAGGGCAATCAAAGTGGGTCTCACTTGCAGTGCACATAGAACTGTGATTTCATTCACCATAAAATTTTAACCCACAAACATTCTCTTGGATTTGCTAACGACAGATAGACAGAAAACATTTAGCGTCAGATAAGATGCTTTAATTGCAGTGCATTTTACTTTGAGGCTCAAATTATTGTGTCTCAGAAATATAGATTGTTTTCCATTGTATCATGTAAGATACAATGGAAAGAGGTTGAATGCCTCCAGATTTTAACAATCTATTGTCTAAACAGCATTTGAGCTTCCCACCCTGAGCGTGACATCAGAGGAAAAGGATTAATAAATGTGAAACAATTCACCAGGGCCCATCAATTAGCACTAATAGTAACATGGGTCTCATTTTTAGTGGAACGGATTACAGATACTTGTTATAAATTACAAATACAGTACATGTATGTTCATATGAATATGAATTTGTGTACTTTTCAATTCTGATGCCAACATGTTGATTGCTTTGAGGTGCATTTATTTTATGTGATAAGCTGCCAAGGGAGGGTCCATCACTCTTATACTTCTATAAACCAGTCTTTCCCCTTTTACTGTGTAGTGACTATGAGATATGTTTAGTAGATTGGACATTCAAATTTCTAGGCTCATTTAAATCAGTTCAATCAATAAACACAATCTGAAATTTGAAAGGGGAACGTTGGTTCGACAGTGGCTGAGTGTTGTGGAACATGCTCTTAGGTAAAAAAAACATGACAAAAACAATTTAGTATTTATATATTATATTTAAGAATAAAATCAGCAAACAATGAAAACCGTGCAGCAAGATTCATGTCGTCAAATGTGGAGAAGTGAGAATGAGGACATCAACAGAGATTAAAAGATCCAAAGTTATGAAACACAGAGTCCTGGTGAAATTATGGATCTTAGCGTTTGTGGTAGCAAGCCTACCTCCGTGAGAAATGACCCTTTTGTACAGCTCGATGCTCTTCATATCAATGCGATGCTCCTGCTCTCCAATCACCACGCTCCTCCACAGTCGGCTGTCCCTGCTCCCCTCGGCTGAACTGTGTCCTGCGGTGACGTCACTTGAAGCTACTCCCGCAGCCAGATTAGACTCTTCTGAGTCCCCTGTTTGTGACATGAGTGATACATAGAGATAAAGATATGACACGTCATGTATAAGTTGTATAGGCTTTACAAGACGACAGGGAACAAACAAAAGGAAATCCTGAGCTAAATCAGATTGATGAAAACGATGGATGCTGCCACATACATACTGTAAAAGAGCAGAGTCTGTCATCTCCTGTGTGCATTTAGACGTATTCATACTGTATCTTCAGGCGTCTGTCTCACCATGTCTGCTCAGCTCCAGTGATTCTGCCTCGTCAGGTGTGTCCAGCTCATCAATGTTGATGTCCAGGTCGTCTCCAGTATCCAAGGCCTCGTCATCCGTGTCCAGAGCGTCCTCTGAGAGAAGAGACCCCTCACTGTGGTCCAGCGACACATTCAATGGCGGTGCGGCCAACTTTCTCCTTTGATTTGAGCTGCCCGACACATCTGCCGAGGAGGCTGGGTCTGCTCAGAGAGAGATGGCGTCATTTTCTTTCTCTTTTTTAAAATGTCTTATTCTTTTGTAGAGAAAGGTTGCAGATCTACAGCCTTGATCACCATATATGCATGTATTACATGATGCTACATAAATTCTATCAGTACCTGTGTTTTTGTAAATGGATGAGCAACAATAAGTGAAGTATTTAGTTGAATACACGAACTGCATTTCTCTTTGTGTTACGCATTTGTCAATTAATCCAAGTATTCTTCCTAAAAGATGTTAAATATCACTTTTAGACAACTTAAATATGACTCAAGCAAATTCAAACTGTTTTTTAAATCTCCCCCAAACATTACATATTGCTATTCATCTTAAAATTAGACTGTTGAGCCTCAACATCTAATCTTTTACTAATAAGGTGCAACAAATATCACCACTAGCACTAAAATGTCACTGTGAATAACTGAGACAATTTACAGTAGGTGTAGTTTATCTTGCTGTTTATTTACCTTCTCCGTTATCCAGCTCCTCAGCAGCTTCCTCACTGGAGGCCATCTTCATCATCATCCCTGTTGCCCCGTCCCTCTGTGGGGAGTGTCTGCTCAGAGGCACAGAGAGGCAATAATGAGCCACAACATAGATCACCATTGCTATCACCACCGCCACCATAGGCACAGCTACACATAGTATTGGGCCAAACAAGCCAAAGAAAATCATCGACAGAAAACCTCACTTTTCCCATGACATTGAGTGAGGGAGAAAGTTTAAAATCTGTTCATCTCACAGCAGATACGAAAGATTACAGAAGTGACAAAGCAGACGGACAGAAAGCGACTCACTGCTTCTTTCCCAGGCTGCACGTGTGGGCTGAGGAAACAATACTGAGCTGTGTTGCTACCTCCCCCTACCAAAGCCCCTTTTAACAGACTCTGATTAGCATAAGGCCCGCTAACAATAGAGGCAGTGCAGAGAATCCAGCACACATGCTTATAAACATGAGGAAACACACACACACACACACACACACACACACACACACACACACACACACACACACACACACACACACACACACACACACACACACACATGAGTGACTGAACCACTCTTTCCACTATCAAGTCACATGACCACTTGGTTATGGAAAGTGTGATGTGTGCAAACACACACACACACAGAGTGTAAAAAAGACAGGGGAGGGTTGTGTATCTCAAAGAGGGGCCGGGGTCATCGGAATTACAAAGTGGGGAAAAACACCATGATGTATCTGCTAATGAGGAGCAATTAAATGTTTTCTTTTTCATGTGTAATATTACCGCCCACTGAATAGTGATTCCAGAACAAGACTTTAGATTTTGACTTTTGATTGAGAAAAAATATAACTAGGATCAAACATTCCCTCAATATTAAAGATGAGATATTCTGACTTTTAGATTCTAGTATGTGTCGATAAATTAAATAATGCAACTCAGTGGCATCTTTCGTTAAAACGGACAAATTACCATGTCTTTAAAGGTCCATGTCGACAGATTAAAGTGGATTATTTTTGCATAGGGCGGAGGATTTTGTCATGGCTCTGGAATCAAGACCTTAGCTTTAGCGCTTAGATGAAGAGTATCTTGGATTTTTTGTTGTGGTTTTGTTTGTGGACACTTTGTTTAATGACTTGTCCTGTGTTTCTTTTTGAGTTCTGTATATTCCTGTTTTATTTTGAAACTTTGCTCCTCATGTGATTCTAACTTGACTGCCTCCCTGTGATTGTCTGTACCTGTTCCTCATGCGTTTCCCCTGTGTCCAATTAGCAATGTAACAATGTAAAAATATATGTGCGTATTATTGTAAAGGGTGGGGGTGCAATATATTTTGATTATTAGAAATAGATACATCCCTGCTTCTTTAATCCTTTAATATGATGCAGTGAAGAATTACACGATATGTAAAAATATTAAATGGCCGATGACATTTTAATTAATAATTGTTTTTAGAAAAACTTTTTCCTCAAATTTGGCATTTGCTGATACCAGTGGAGGAAATAATGAAATCTTAGACAGTGGAACTTAAGTGTTACACTGTGCTAATGAACCTTGAATTTTCTGAAAGTCCAACTTAAATCTGTATGAGTTAAAGCTCACCTTGACAGTAGAGAGTGAACGTATTCCTCCGGCACGTACCGTGCATGATCTTCCCTCTCAGGTTGGACGTCTGATTGGTAGAATGGCTGTCCTTCCAACTGGTATTGAGCATGGTCCGTCTCATACTGACATTGGCCGTCAGTTTGATATTGAGAGCACTGAAGTTGAGAGGAGTCATCTCCATACTGGTTTTCAGCCACGTAATGAAACTTGGAATCATCCGGGGTGTACTCAGCGCTAACCCCAGCTTCATAGTAGCTCTCAGTCTGGTCAGACCCACATGGAATAGCTGCTGGATCAGTTGTAAACTCAGCGTAGACAGCTGTGGTGTTCAACTGGCTGTTAGATTTGGGTTCTACGCAGGTTGAGTGCGTGGTCTGGATTTCAGTTCTTTGGTCAATATGATGGTAGTTGTAGCCATACTGGGTCTGACCCTGAGTTACATCGTGACTTCCTGTCCACTGATATGCAGCATTTTCATTGGTTGGCTGGGATGACACATCTTGATGTCTTCTTCCAGGGGAATAAGGACAGAGAGAAAGACAAATTAATTTAGGATTTGTGGATACAAATGGAGAACATTGAACCTCATTCATCTGAGCTATGTGTGGAAAAAACGTAAGATTCAATTTTAACTGAATTTTTTTATTGAGTTGTTTGAGTACTGGTGTGGTCAAATACCCAAGGTTTAACAGTTGAGGGTTGAGTTTTTGACCGATTAGCTTAAAGCTTAATGGAGCAGTGTTATTACGAGTGGGCCCTGTCTAGTTAGTTTTGCATGCATGTGCACAAGGGTGATGTTAAGTGCATTCCTGCCTTTAGTCCCCTGATCTAGGAATCACAGCAATGTCTCAGCAAAGATGGGGGAGAAGAGGACTGAAAAAGGACTGAAAAATATGGATACGAAAAAAAAATTTAAGTTATGAAAAGAAATCTGCATTAACAATCATAATGTCCCTTGGAGAGCACTTACCTCTGCCAAGGCTAACTGGCCACTTTATCATTATATAGCAAAAACACATGTATTCCGCACCTGATTTCACTGATTCATGGGTCTGTCAAAGGTCTCTGCTTTGTTTCTGAAGAATTTCACTAAAAACACCCTATTCCGCAAATTTTTTAGAAAGAAAAACAATCCTGGATTTGCGCCATTAACTAATTATTCTCCAAAAGTTAAGGGGTTCTTCCTTTGCCTGTGCCCCTCCCTTCCACCTAAATTAATTAAAATCGGTTTGGTAGTTTTTGCAGAATCATGCTTACAGGCCGATAGCTAGGAAAACATAACTTCCTTGGCAGAGGTAATGATTTCTGAGGAGGGAAGCGTTCAACATATTTGTTGGGCTTTAAGGATCCAAACAAAGTGTGCAACGCCGACTGTAAAGTGAAAGTTTGTTTGTTTACCTGAAACTCTACAGGGAACTTTGTATTTAATTAAATCCAGAGAAACCAAACTGTTTTAACACCTAGATATAAATTCACCATTCATATAAATTCATACCGTGTAATACTCCTCTGCAATATGAAAGTAGACAGTCTGCTTGACATACAGCATATTCAAAACAATTACCACAACAAGACCCAAATATGTTACATACTCTTTACCAATGTTGAGTTTAAGCCGAAGGGACAAACTTTTCTTCTCTGATACACTAGATATTAACTAAGCACAAGCACACACACAGGTTTGCATGCAGACACTCACACCAACACCTTGTAAGAGAGCTAGGGGAGCTGTTTTCATTAGCTGTGGTGGGGCTCCAACTGTAATGAGGCAGGTAATGCATATTTAATGAGGCATAAACAGATTTATAAACACACACAGAGAGGTGTGGATGGAAGCTTGCTGTTGAACATATGAAACACACACTCACACACACAAACTCATTTCCTCAGGAGGGCTTTCTAGCTTCATTTCAACAGTCTGTTCAGCAATTCTAATATTCCTCTGACATAGAGACTTGATTGAGAAAACTGCAGAGACTCAAAAACCCAGCAGAGAGCAAAGAGGGGAAGAGGGGAGAGTGGGAGAGTGAGATTGTGTGTGTGTGTGTGTGTGTGTGTGTGTGTGTGTGTGTGTGTGTGTGTGTGTGTGTGTGTGTGTGTGTGCGTGTGCGTGCACGCGTGGGACAGGCATGAGTGTGCACAGGCCTGTTCATTCACTCATTCTGTAAACAGAAAATCTGCTGTAAAGAAAAAAGTGAATGCTGGAAATTGAAAATCAAACCCAAACTATCTGCAAATAAATATATACTATTCACTAGATTTACAGTAAACTAGTCTATGAGAAATGTATTTGTAATTTGGGTTGACAAACCTTTTAAGAGAAGAACTTCTTGTCTTTTTATATAAATATATAAAAACATTTGTACGTTATTAGTTTTTATGTATTTGAACTAGGGCTGTCAAACATTCATTTGAATGTGGCGGGGGAAGGTTCATGTTCGAACTGGAATGACACGTTCAAATTGAAAAAACAGTCTAGAGGCGCATGAGTCCGTCTGAAGTAGTTTGCCTCTTGATCCAACAGAGGGCGCTCACTATCAGCTTGACCTAAAACATGCCATCATGACCTATCAGTAAAGTAAGACATGTCCTGTTGTTTAGTTAAGAAAATGGAGGACACTAGCAAGCAAAGCTGCTTCATGCAGACAATCACATCAGCAAAGCATTGGAGTAGCAGCGTGTGGAAGTGGAAGAGGCAGAGGAGAGTGTGAAGTATTCAAACTCATCTGACTGCATGTGGGGTATTCCAATTGAATTAATTGAGTGTCATTTTATGTTGGAACTTGAGTTATGGAAAAAGTCATAGCCTTAAATTGAACTGGTTGTAAATGTGACAGAAGTAGAGTAGCATAGAGCTTAAGACAAAGCACATGAGTTGAGGACTGTTGCTTACCTTGAAACAAGTGAGTAGCCATCTTGAGAGGCTTCGTGGCTTCCAGTCTGTTGGTCAGATAAACATTCATCATGATCAACAGTCCTTACAGGTTGGCCATTATAGCAATCCCCCGTGTCCTGAAGGAACCTGCCCTGCTTCATCTCAAGTGTTTGAAAATCAGTTTGTTGAAACGATGAACCTCTGCTCAGCTCCTCAGTGAAACTTAACAAATCACAAGATCCTAACTGTTGTTTGTCTTCCCTCTCATCCTGTACTTCTGGAGTCCATTTGGTCCGGGTAGTGTGGTCCATATCTGTTTCCTCCTCCTGCTCTTCCTCATCATTCTCTTCTTCCATCAAATCTCCAGAAAATGGTAATCCAAGTCCTCTGTCAGTAGAAATCCCAGATTCACTAAATGGGGTACCAGCCAAAGAGCTGGGATGGGACACTGAACTGTTGCTAAGTACAGGAGATTGTATTTCAGATGGTGCTTGCGGTGTGTCCTGTCTCACTAACTGCCCCCCCCAGTCTTGAAAATCTCCCAAAGAGGTTGGACATAGTGGAGGTGCGGAGGGCGACTGTCCACCCTCATCGGAATCTTCCATTGAGATCTGTGAGTGGACATAAACTTCTTCTCTGGCTTTCAGGAAGTTATCTGACGGATATCTCAATGAGGGAGACACACTTCTGGCCACGGTGCTTGACTTTTCGTCGTAGTTTCCTTCTCCTACCTGTGTTTGACTGCAGCCTTTTGGTCTTGAATGAGACTGATGAAAAGCTTCTGAGATAACTTTTGATTGGCTGGGACTTTCTGACACCATGTGATGCTCAGTCGTATTATCAAGATCGTGATTAGTGGGTAAGACAGCTTGATTTTGCTCCATATCTGCGCTTTGACTTTGCCTTCTTTGTTCCGTCTTCTCCTGATGCTCCCTATGTGCACCTTGGACCTGGGTTTGCAGCACTGTGGCAGCATGGAAAAGCGTGCTAAATGTCTCCATGAACTTTCCTGTTCCTTTGGTTTGCTTGTCTGCCTGTTTAGGCCTGTCATGCCACTCTCTCTCTGCTTCTTTTACTGTGCCTGATACAACGATGTATTCCATTTCTAGGCCTGAGGATGAATCTCCGTCTGAATTGGACCTGGCTTCGTCTCGACTACCTGAGTGAAGGCTGTCAGGGCTACATTTCAATGTGTCTCTCTTCCCACTGGAGCTGGAGCTTTTGCTTTCCGCATCTCCATTGTTCTCTTTGTTGGGCTCCCTTTGGATTTCAGAGGCAGTCCCATCTTCATCGTGAGCCACTGTGATTGACAGAGCATTTGATAATGAAGCCGATTCTGAGCTGTCCCAATTCACATGACTTGAGGACAGTGATTGGTCAGTCTGGATTTGAGTCTCAGCAGCTTCTCCTCGGCTTGAACGATAATTGGCAGAATTTTGCTGTGTGGCAGACGAATAGTCCACCAAAAAAAATGGGGAATAATCACTGGGTTGCTCTGCGCAATCAGCCTCTATTGATCCTCCTTTTCCTTTGTTGTCATATTCACTCTCAATTGAACTTCCCCCACTAGTTCCCTCAAATAAGAACACGTGGCTAACTGGCTGTTCTCTATTTGAAATCACTGCTCTGCTCTCAGTTTTTCCTAGAGTAATAGCCTTCTTGGATTGATCGTGTGTCTCGTCTATCTGAATAGGTCTTGTCACTGCTATAAAAGGGCTAGACTGCCCCTCAAGCTGTATCATGTCCACTACGGGGCTGGCATAGGTCTCAGGAGAGGATGTCCGGCTCCACTGATCAGCTCCTACATTGTCATATTCTGAGTTGGAGTTTACCATGCCAGGAACAGGTAAGTCCCACATGTTTGTGTCTGGATGTGGGGAAGTTTCCTTTTCTGAATGTTCAGATCCCAAGTTCTGCATTTCATCCCCCCCAGTTTCTTTACCCTGTACTATACTCTCTGCAGCTTCTATGACTATTCTCACATTGTGCTCATTACCTCTCCACTCCACTTCCTCAGGTGTATGACTAATTACTTTCCTCATATCGTTCCCCACCTCTATGGCTTTTTCTTCTTCTGACTCTTTGCCTGCACGAGTCTCTGGAGAATCACTGGCATCCGGTGATCCCATGTGGCTGAGTTCCTTTCCATTGTCAGGTCCTTCGGGGCTTGTTACAGTGGAAGAGCTGTCTTCCTGTATGGTGGTGTTCCACATCTCCATTCCACCATCACAGAATCCTGGTGGACTTTCCGTGGATGAACCACCCACAACACTACGGTTCACCCCACAGAAAGAACCAGAGTTTTCAGACAGGTGGTCAGGGGTTGCGAGAGGTGATAGACTGTCATCCCGGATTGTCATATTCCACATATCTAGTGATTCGGGGTAAGACGTGGTGGTTCCACTATCAGATTTAAGAAATCCCTTTTGAGCTGAGTAAGTCCAGAAGTCTAGGAGCTCCATCTTTCTGTCGTCCTTTTTACCTTGGACTCCTTCATCCTCTTCTTTAGATGTGTCTGGTGTTAAAGTATTTAGGATTGCTTTCTTTCTTGACACAGAAGTTGTCTTTTCTTTCGCTCCAATAAAACCAGCTTTCCATTTTCCAGTTCCCTCCTCCTCTGGTGGTGTCAATTGCAGATCACCCAAAGTAACAGGGTTCCACAGCTCCTTCAGTACAGAATCTGTGTTCCAGTTCTCATTTGAGTCGGTCTGCCCACTGACCAGACTAAGCTGAGGTTGAAGGCTCTTTGGCCTCTGGTGGGGATTCTTTAAGATTTCTCTTTCAGCGATCGACTCTTTGAGTCCAACGTCCTCTACAATATTCGGTGGGCTCTCGTATTCCTTGGTCCTATTCGAGGCATTATTATCACTTGAGGACAGTGCTCCTTGTGTGTCAAAGCAAAGTTCATCCCAGGTCTCTGACAAGGACGATGACATACTGTCCTTTCGCTGTAGGCCATTGATCCTTTCAGCTACATCTTCTGGGAAGAACCTGATCGCGCAACTGTTGGGTGGGCAGCTACCAGCCAGGCTGTTGACTGGGGTTGGAGGAACCACAGTGTCAATCATCTCATTCCCATGGATTTGACCATGGTGGTCAATTGAAGAATTTCGACTATCACTAGAGAAATCCAGGAAACTCAGTTCTTCAAGTTCAGATAAGTTGGAGCTCCCTGCTAGCCCCTTTAACCCCCCATCTCCTCTTACTTCAGAATTTGACAGTTCCCCTCCTGCTGACGAAGAGGGGTCACTGCTGTGTAGTGGGTCAAAACTAAAGAGGTCAAAGTTGTCAGTCTTATTTTTGCCAGAGCGGTGCTTCCTCCTCTCAAGTGGGACAGGAGGGGAGAGGGACAACAACCCCAGGGGAGAGGGGTTTCTCAGGAGCAGTCCTCCTGGCCCAGCTGCTGGACCACCTCCTGCTATGACCTCACCGACTGGACTGTCATCACTAAGGAACACTGAACTCTCTTTGGAGGAGCGGCTGCTGCGGATGGTGGTCAAACCGCTGTCAGGGCTCACTAGCTCACCACAAGCACTGACTCCTACACCTCCTGTGTCCTCCTCACCATCTGCCATCACCCTATATACAGAGATAAAACAACGCTGTTATTGCATTGGGCCCATTTTTGCCCCAAATCATGATAGATAATAATTGATCTCAAATTGCTTGTTTTGATGACTTCTACTGACAATTGGTAAAAAAAAAAAGGAATGCATTTAATACCTTGCTATTGCCACCACATCTGCAGTGCCTCCCTCTGCCCTCTCTATGTCAGAGGCATCCATGTCATTGATACCAGATGATCCCTGGGAGAACTCCACACTGCCTGCTACTCCCTCCGTGGAAGAGGTCCGACTGCTGGGGTGGCAAGCTAATACAGAGCTGCGTCGGTCCACAAAGTCCTTGAGGATGCTCTGGATTTCCTCCTCCAGCATGGGAGGAGTACCAGAGGACGAGGAGGTGTTTATAGGGATGTGGTAAACCTGGAGATTCTCCCGAGCCTCCAGTTCACCAGAAAGAGACCAGCTGGAGGAGTCTTCCAACTCACAGCAGATCTGCAATGAGAGCCATTTCATCTTTCTTATACAAAATATTTCTTTTTTTTACAATGTATACTTTAGGGTTACTTTATATTGTTTCAGAGGTCAAAAAACTATTTTATCATTGTTTCCATAATTATCAACATATCAAAATAACAAGCAACAAATTTAAATAACAGAAATAAAGTAAATCATTTTAATAACAAAATTGTTAGGACCTGCGTGTCTTGGTTCCAGTGAGGTTGAGATAAGCTGCTGTGTGCTATTAACCATCAACATGTGTCATTGCCCATAATCTGAACGTAGGGAAACAGTATATATCCCCCATTTTTCAATGTATATGTCCCGTCTATCAAACCAGTCCTTAAATGAAGGAGTCCCTGGTGTTTTCCGACCCCTCGTCAAAACCTGTCTTTCCACCATGATGCTTGTCAAAATCCAGTAAGATGCACAACAGTGGGCCACTTGAAGGGGGTCCCCCAGTACATACAACCTTGGATTACATTCTCATACACTTTACTTATTTTTCCAACTGGCCCATCACACCTGTACAGGTGTTTGACCATCATCTCCTGACCAGTATTACTACAGGTATTAAGTAAGGATTTAGAAAGAAAACAAAAAATGGAAATAAACCATTGAAAAGAGACAATTCTTTAATGAATTACCAGTAACCACAACACTGAAAAAGAACTGGCTCTTCCAAAGCTTGTCTTGTGTGTCACTGTTAACTCAAGGCTGATTTACCTGGTTTAGGATATCTGTGTCGTTTGAGTAGACAGCCACCTGCTGGCAGAGATGATGAACTGTATCATTGCTGGACAGGAGAACCACCAGACTGTCGAGGCCATGGCGCTGACTGAATGATTTCAGCCCCCCCACATAACTAGGCCAGTGCTGGAAGAGAGAAAAGAAACACAGCAAAACAGAAAGAAAGAAAGATGAGGAGGGGGGGTCAACATCTGAAATGAGTAAGACGGATCCTGTGATTTGCAAATTTTTAAAAACTTACTTTGTTAATGAAAACATTTTTAAAAAGCAATTAGATTTACTATAATAGTCTAATAAACGTTTTGTAACGCTTTGATTACAGCTGTACGAGAAACTTTGTTGGACCCCCGCCTTTTATTGCGCATATGATTGAATTTTGTTTTAGTGAAGCTGAAGTGGTTGAAGTCAGCCTTCATCAGTAGCAATGAGAGACGAAGCTGTCAGAACGCACAGAGGGGTAGAGAGACACTTTGTGATTTATTGTCTGAAAATTAACTGTTTGCTCTTAAAACAGCCACCATGCACAGATTATGGTAATTCACCGACACTCACGGTGATTGATGGATGGAAAGTTGCATTAATTAATTGTTTTGTTTGTCAAGGGAACTTGTTTTTTTTCTTTCACTCTGAAATGATTAACCGCAAAATTATGGCAGCCATAATTTGCAATGTAGGGTTATGCATAAAGTTTGAAAACATATTTGCTTGATTAATCTAAATCTGTTGTACAACTGTTTGCTTTGGGAAGTTCTCAACAATGTTCTTGTGCTTATTTAAGTCGAACTTTTAAAAGACCAGTTATGGGAAAACGATAAGTGGAAGTTGTGTGTGAGAACATGTGAAAACATCATTTCCGGGAATTCAAAAAGTCCAATGATCTACTTGACATCTGAATGTGTGCATCTTCTTTTTCTGTGTTGTACAGTGTGTGTGGTCCTTCTCTCTGCTTGAGCCCATGTGTGTGTGAGTGTGTTTGTGTGGGTCCACTGAAAATGATTGATGAGCACTTCAGGCGCTGTATCTGCCCAGGCTGTGTCAATATTAACCTGTGAGGATGAGGGGGCTACAATACTCCTCCTCCTGTTCCTCCCACCACCCCTCCATCCTTTTCTCTCTCCCCACAATATGGCTGCTGTCATACTCGGGCTCATCAATCCTCACACACACACACACAACTGCCAACTTCTCTGACACCGCCATTTCTCAACACTGATATCCTGATGAGTGCAATGAAGCCTCCCAAGATTCGTTAAAACACACATATTCACTCACTTAACGCACGAGTGAAAGCGCATGAAGCCTTAACACACGAAGATACACACAATAACCCACCATCCGTCTATAGGGCAATCTGTATGTACACATATGATTTCTGGTAAGGCAATAAAGTCTTCAAGATTTACAGTACAATTTAAACAGAAATGTTAAAATGATGCAAATACTCTGAAGCTACCACCCAGCTGCGTGCATACAGTATGCACACACACACACACACACACACACACACACACACACACACACACACACACACACACACACACACACACACACACACATCGTCAGAAAACGAGCAGAGTGCAAATCTCCGCGATAACACGCAGGGCCACAGTCTGTCTGCCATTTGGCTCTGAACTGAGTAAATTACTACTCATATTGCCTGCCCCTCCTCTTCCTCCCTCTCTCTGCCACCTCCAGATAAACAGATTGCCTCTTCTTATAAATTACCAACATGTTAGCTATAAAAATCCACTTGCTAACTGTTTCCAAGAACCTTCAGATCTGGACGCGGAAAACCTGCATCTCATATCCTGAGCTTTCCTTAGACATAAACAGAGTTGCTTTGCTTACTTTCTATTGACTTTTATTGAAGAGAATATGTTAATATTGGCATGTTTTGTCATTAAAGTACAACATATGAGGTACAGAAAATCAAAAAGCCAAGATTATTGAGCAGTATGACTATTTTCAGTGGAGAAATGCCACATTGAGTAAGTAGAAAGTCACCAAAAGCAGGCACTCAGATGAAGTCATATTTGAAGGATGCAATGTTTTACTGATGCAGAAGTTATATCCCTAATCGACTGTATTTCATTTCATTGAATCATTTTTTATTGTGAAAAAGAGAGTATAAAAACCAAATCAAATCTCTTACAAGTGTTCTGAGTTTCCATCAAACAATAAGAGAAAAAGCAACACAAACAAAATGTAGGAAATATTTAAAACATAATAAAAAACAACAAAATTTGCTTCACAACACAAAGACAGAAAAACACCAGTAGGTCTATGTCAACAACTTTTGCGGCCAAGACTAAAGAAAAAAAATTTAAATGTAGATGGTGATAGTGTCAGAAATAAACTTTTTCTTTTTGATCAAGGAACTTTGTAGTCTTTGAGGTGTGGTAATATGACAGCGGCGCTACAACTAAGACATTTAGTTTTTCTTATTCAATGATATTCTTTAAACCTTAGTCAACGTGATCTTTTAGCCTTTTCATTGCAAAGAAGATTCAGTTTTTTACTACTTCAAGATGTGACTACAGATCCTGTACTACTGTATATATTGATAATATTAACCCGTGATCAAGAATGATCAAAGTCTGTTGACTCTTCAGCCTGAGTTTGCATTTTACATTTTATCCTTTTTCTGTTGTATCCTGTTTCTCCATCACCTGTGTGCCTCACTTTTCATCTTTCTCCCACTCGGCTCCAATCTCCACACACACACACACACACAGAGAAAGACACGCACACACACTCTCACACACACCCTCCCCTTGTCTCTTTGGTTGTCTTTGCTCCACAGGTAGCAAGTCTTTAGCGGCTGCTTGCAGTTCTCCCAACCTGCCATCATTATGCACAATAGCCTTAGGTACAAAACTCAGGCCTCATAACTCACGCCCCGCGCGCGCAAATTCCCGTGCAAACACAGTCAAAGCAAAAACACATTTCCTGCTGTCGCCAACATCTCCGGCAAAGAATTAATCAAGCGTTCATCCATTTAGGCTCTTTGCATACCCTTTCCGTCAGAACACAGAACGCTAAGAGAGTTGCGAGTTCTTCTCAGGCGATCGTTTCACCACCCTGATGAATCCATCAAGCGAGGTTTGATTTATACATCTGTCTGTGATCACAGCGGTACAGCTACAGCAAATGGGGTGGCAAGGAGCGAGCTGACACCACCCAGCTCAAACACACGCATGCCAATGTGCACGCACACGCACACATGTGCAATATATAGCATATGCAACACACACACGTGCATTTGCTCACAAACCAACAGCTCTACTCTCAGGAGCGCGCGCACACACACACACACACACTGCTCATGAAGTTTTGGAAGGAAAGGGGGAGGGCGGGTGTAAAAGTTTGCAGAGAAAGAAGCTCAAATGTCTTTCTGTCTGTCTCTCTCATATGGGCCTTCTTGGCATGCTTCATTCACTCAGCTCTAAGTGCAGGGATTTGGGGGCCAAGATGCGAGCGCTGAGTCTATAAATGTTTTGTTTTGTTTGTTTGTTTGCCCTCAAAGCCAGAGGAAGCCACAGGGGGAGGATGAAAATGAAGGAAGAGAAACAATGAATGTTTCTGAAGAGATGATGATGAGGAGGAACCATCAGCGCAAAGTTAGTAAAGATACAGAGTGATGACTTTCCTGTGCAGTGGTTTTCTTAAACTTGTTTAAATGCCACATTTGTGTGTATACAGCGAATTCTAAAATGTGTATTGAAGCCCAAAACAAATTGATGACAAAATATGTCAACTTCCAGACAAAAGAGAAATGTTTCTTTGTGCCCCGCTAACAAAAACAACAGCGAACAGAGTAACGACGAACCATCAGCATGTGTTTATGTATGCAGATTTATAAGGGGGAATATTTGAATCATCTCTCAGTTTGATGTGGCTCCAGTATAAATATTTAAAAAAAGGAAATCACTGCAGTGCATGAACGAGAGAACCAGGAAGTCAGAGAGGGACAGAAAGATAGAGGGGTGGAGGGGCGGGGCACCCTGGCTCCCTGGTCTTCAATCTTAGTCCCTGGGAGGCCCACCCTGCACCTGCTGTCTCCTAGTGCCTCTCATCAGAAAGGCATTTAGCGAGTGCTGTGGCTGCGGGCCCCTTCATTAGCGACCATAATTATTTGTGCAAGTGGTGTAGGGCTAAACTGGCCCCGCATAAACAAACAGAAAGGGCCGGAGGACTGTGAACAAACAACGCATTTGAGGCAATCAACGTCGCCAGCGTGGAAACCTAAAGCAAACCTCAGACGCAGAGACGGACAAGCACACGTGTGCACCAATAGAATGAGACAAACAATTCTACATCAGCAGCACAAAACTTTATCAAACAAAACAAAACACAACCAACAAAATACAAAATATTGGTAACATGTATGCAAAGAAATCAACAAAATTGTTTCCCACACAGAGAAAAACTAAGATAAGTGTGTGCTCATATCAGAGTTTAAACCAAATGGAAAACTTCAAATGCTTTTCCACCTTTACAATTTCTACTGTCTAGAGAGCAGAAACAAAGAACTAAAAAAAAATTATGTATTGTAATAGTGTGTGCGTGTGTGTGTGTGTGTGTGTGTGTGTGTGTGTGTGTGTGTGTGTCTGCAGGCTCCTGTCCTTCCCACAGTTCATCAACCCCACAGCATGACAACCCCTCATCCGACCAAAGCTTCATCTGCCAGCGCTAATTACTGAGCCATGAAAACCTCTGATACACAAACACACACTCACTGACATTTAGTGTGTTTGTGCGTTTATTGATTTGAGCTGCGTGTTAGTGTTACACCAGACCTTGTATGTCACCAAGAAAAACCCAAAGCCCACCTTAGCTATCTCATATTACATCAACTGAGCTTTTAGTTGTCGGGTTTCTCCCAGCTACAGGTGACGCTGCGTGATGACTGTGTGCCCTTGAGCGAGGCAGCTGACCCCTATTGACTTCTGTGATGACAGCCAACAAAGTGCTGCTAACAATGCATTGGAAATGTCGTGTTTCTGTGAGCGCTGCACACACCCCCGAAATTTTTTTTAAATAAAAATAATAATATAATAATATTTATATGGCTGAATACTTTATCTTTACTACAGTGTTATAACAGAGACAAACACAGGCACTGCACTTCCTCTGGCAATTTACAATACACATGCCAAGTGTGAGGCCGATTAGATGAATGGTTGTCGAGGTAGAAGTTCCAGATGCAGACAGACAGACGGAATTAGTAGGTAAATGATCATATCTAATTTTTACGCTCCTTGCAGCAAATTTGCTAAGAAAATTAAACAATATTTACAAATCCTATAAAGCTGACAAGGTTGTATGAGGGATACGTTGCTCACTGCTTCCATAGCTTATTCTGAAAAGTGTTAATTTTATATAGGGACACATTCATTACACACGTTTTTAATTATTCTGAATTGCAAAAGGGT